>NC_051092.1:13102490-13702490 GCF_901709675.1 Syngnathus acus | reverse complement strand
ATTTATTAAAAACGGCACAACGGCACAAGTATTATAGCAGAGGAAATCTTCACAGCGTACATTATCCATGGAAAACAAACAAGCAAACTATTGAGGTGCTAGATTGTTATTCCCATTAAGTATTATAGTGATAAAATTGAGGTGGATGCTTTTAGCCTTGATTTTATGTGGATTTAGCAAACTTAAGCCTTTCTCTGAATAGGAAAGCTGTAGTGGGACTTTATATTCTTATAAACAAACATTACATCCACGTTTGCTCCTGTAACAGTTTACTGTCAAACTAAATATAAGTGAACTACAAACTGTAATTAAAACAACCAATGACCTTACTAATGGCCTGCTTGTTTAATGCTAACATATTAGAAGATGCTAACGGTTAGCATCAATATGAATAGAAAAAGGCATTGACATGCTAATGGTTAGCCACACAGTTTTTGTCATTGTGGACGCTGATACAGATTTGCTGTAAAGCTGGCAAGGGAGAAAACATTTTGAAGTGGGCACTTGGAAACCGTCTTTCGTGTGTAGAGCTTGGAAACTGCCTCCGCTGAGGAGACACGAGGTAGCCAGTTGTCTCAACAACCTGCTCCTCGCTGGACAATTCAAGAGGCCACTATTCAAGTGAGACGGAGGGCTTTTTTTTCCTCAGTATATTTCTCCGTGTGTGTGTGTGTGTGTTTGTGTGTTTGTGTGCGCACGCTAGAGGAAAAGTTGCTGACGTAGCCAAACTCAAATGCAGCTGATGGAAGGAGCGTTCCGCTCCCAGTGAGTGATGAGACTGCAGGATGCTGAGCTTGATGAGCAGTCTTCATTGCTTCCTGTCACAACACACACATACAGACTTTGAAGCTGAGCCACTGCATGAGCAGTTCAAATGGTTTTAATAGGGTTTATCTGATTAATTTAGCGGGTAATTTAATTGGCAAATATTAGCTGCTTTAAAATCGGTAAACATAAGACATTGGCGATTTTACTCTCTGTTGTTCAGGACAAAGTATTGCAAAAACAGATTCCATTTTCAATCTAGGTTAAAATGCTGATTTCTGAGTACATCGCCCAAGCCCTCGTTTTTAATTAGGTTGGTAAATGTTTTGTTCGGGAATGTGAGGCGTGAATCAATGTAGGCACCTAACTACCATCAAGCATAAAAGAATCAATACTAGTTGAATACTTTGGTTTATATTGATTGCTTTTTTTTTTATTATTAGTTTGCTCTGATAGTCAGAGGAGGGCTTTGGCGCCTGGCCCACTCCTGCTGTCATTTGTGTTGGCAAGCAATTCGTGAATCAGATTTTAATGCTAAGGCTGCAGAAAATACATTGGAGGGAAACCACTGTCTTTTATCCTCCGGATGCTTTTGTGTTTGCAGTTATTTGGACAATTAGAAATCAGCAGCATCAACTGTGCTACTGGGTCCGTCAGGGAAATGCATTTATATTGTTCTATGCGGGGATTTTTTCCAGATTGTATTAATATGTACAAATCTCTTATTCTCAGTGCTCATAAATTGTTTGGATTTAAAAAAAATCCACTGATTATAACACAGCAACGTTGATGCTATTTGTTAGCCTGTCTATGGCGTTTTACATTGTTAGTGTGAGCCTTATTAGCTATGTGGTTATGTTTTTATTGTATCACAAATATTCCCTGCAAGTCAAAGGGAAAAAAATGGTTCATCATAGCTGCAATGGTCGAATGAAGCTATCCCATCTAAATTACCACCCCAAAAAAGGCCCAGTGTAAGCATTTATTCACCCCACAGTCAGAGCCAGAAAGTGCTGCAGATGCATTTGCGGGGAATGCGGCTGCAGCTGAATGAGGCAATCTGCATATTCAGGACCTGTCAGATGGAGGTTGTCCCATGTGATGAAGGTGTGCCAGGCTGAACCTGACTGAGACGCGCTAAGCACGAGAAGGAGGGGGTGGGAGCGAGAGATTTATCTGTAGGTGGTGGAAGAAAGGGGAGATACTGTGATTGGAGTAGCACGTGAGGCCTGTTGCGTAAGAACATTCAGAGAATGGATGTGTTTTTTTTTTTTCATGAGCGCAGAGGGATGGTTGGAGGGTCGGTATGTTAAAAAATAAAAACTCGGTGGAGTTGGCCATCCGTGATGCATGCAAAGGTTGCGTGTGGTGGGGTTTCTCGGAGGGGACGGCAGATGTTGCGTATGTTTCCGGAGGCTACGACGCAGGGGCAAGGCCTGTCTATTGTGTGTCCTCCAATGGGACATATGGCAAGTCACTGAAGGCAAGTCCTCATGTGCTTACAATACCATCCATCAAGTGGAAATGTCGACTTTGTGCTGTTTTGCCTTTACTAGCAATGGCACAACGGCGGCTTGATGGAAAGGCTCCAGAAGTTCTTCACAATATGTATTTTGAATTTTATACAGATTGATTCATTAATATAATCTGCCTCACATAAATTGATGTATTGCCAACAGTCTATTTTCGTAATTTTGGAGTGTTTTTTACATTTTTCCTATATTGTAAATCATTTAATAAATGCGGAAATTAAGATTACTGCTGGAATTGCATTTCCCAGTCCAGGAATCTCATCCCTAGTTTATTCCTCGAAGGAATTCACCATGAGGATTTAAACTGGTTGAGCCTTCTCTTATCAGGGGGGAGATTGTGGAAAAATGGTTTTCAATTATTGTTATGGTCTGCATTGTGTTTCTCATATTCAACAAATCATTATGACAGAAGACTAGAAAAGATATGAATCCAATATTGCCTTACATGGGTTGTTTTATAATAGGGTAGAGCTGGTAGCATCCACAGATTGGTGAAAATTAGAATCAGCATTAAATGTAATGTTGTTCTTGTCTACACAACAACTTGGATCTATTTATGTTCCACAACAATCCCTTTGTGGTCATTTGTGCCTATCGACAAGTCCTCGTTGATATTTCCTTCCCCGTTTAAGCACTCGAGTGCGGGGTCAAGTGAAGGACGAGCAGCTGGATGATGTAATGTTTGCGCGAATGAAGATGCTGGCCATGGTGGGCAAGTCAAGCATGAAAAATGAAAGCGTATTTTGACTTTCTCTTAAACCGTATCTGACAGTAGAGCGCAAGTGACGACTCCAAAACATACACTGAAATATTTCTCCTCCATCTTGACTGAATGAAAGTATGCCGTGTTCATGCTGAGCATTCTCAAGCATGTCTGCTGTGTAGAGTGCGTGCATCATGTGGCGTGTGTCGCTGGACATGTGTGCATGCGTGTTGACGCCCAGGGAGGCCACCATATGCTGTTTAGACTCAGGAGCTCCCATTCCGACAGACCAGCCGGTAAGGAAGCCCGACTCCTTCCTGTGTCTCCTCGCGTCGGTTCACACGACTTTCATTGTTAAAATCCTGCATGTCGCCTTCACTCCTTTTCATGCTTATTTTCCCATCGCGTGGTCACATGTCATGGCCTAGCTTAGATATCAACGGAAGTCCTGCAGAGGGCAGAGTTTTACTTGCTAGATGCTGAGGAGCACACTGAGATGTCCACATGGCACAGTCCGAAAGAAAAAGGAGGTTCACATGAAACCATAAAAGGCATTTTAGTGCCTAGCTGGATGTAGAATGTCAAAAAAGAGGAATTTCAACGATAGATTCTTGGCAGGAATATTGCATTGGTCGGATTTTGGTTTCATAAATTATTTAATACAGTGTACATTTTTTTGCCGACTCATTGTTTCTTCTTTCTGCGGTATAATATATTTGTCTTTTTTCCTTCTTTACTGTCCTTATTACTCACCACGGCTTGCCGCAACACTGCTGAGCCATCATTATCACCAGTGAGGCATTTTAGGTGGAAATAAAAAACAATAAGCAAATAAGCGTCACCTTTATTGACAATTAAAGCCATAGTTAACATTTAGATGGCTGTTTAAAGAAAAACAGCAGGTTTTAAGTGTCTTCCTGGGTTTTATTTGATGAGGGTCTCAGTAATTATAGTCACTGAGTATAGATAATCTTGTCGATATTTAGTCGTCACGTCAATTGGATGCCGATTTGAGAAGTTATTAAAAATTCTTGTTTGGGTGTAGTGCTGAAATCCGTTAAAACAGAGTTATTTAGATATAATGGCTGGCCACCAAAACCAAGATGTGTCTTTTGCTGCATTTTATTTTTCCTCCAGCTGTTTGTCCTCAAAGCCAAGGGCACGTTTCATCTTCCCACACAGAGAGGCAGCGTTTAATAAGTGCCTTTTTTTTTTTTTTTTTTTTTTACTGCTGACTTTACAAGGTAGCTTACACTTCCTAGATCGTGGACCCCCTGTCTGTTTCTCAGCGTGGGATGCGTTATGAAGGCTTAAGGAATTTTTTTGTTCAAAAAGTTATCAGCTACGAGTCAAGCCAGCGGGGCGATTTTTAATGCAAGAGGTCGAATACTGAGCAAGGACAACAGAGGGAAGACAGAAAAACAAACTGCTGTACTCAGGTCAAAGCGCACTTTTACGGGTTTACGTTGATCTACTGGCGCATTTTTACCACTTCCATGCTATAAATGGACAGATGCATTCATTCCAACCCTGCTGCAGTTTAACAACTGCCATGTTATTTGATAGCTGCACCCATTAAAGCTCATAGGTAGCCCGCACCATTCTTTGCTTAGTCTGCCGTTTTCTTGACCTGTGTAGCTAAGAGGTGACGCACTCACCATCGGGGGGCGGCATACACAAACAGTCGACATGCTGAGAATTTATAATTTGCCCCCCTCACACACATTCGTGCAATTCAGCCCAGCAAGTTGGAGTTAGGATCTAAATGGTGATGAAAAGAGCGCGGCTAACGTTGTTGTGTAGCACGGCATGTGAAAGTCCCTCTGCGCTGTCAGAGCCAGTGAGGCAAACAGTGTTGTAGCTTTAGCAGAGGGTATTTCAAGGGCTTCAACAGAGGAAGATAAAGCGGCGTTAAGCTCAACGTCAAAGCTGTCCAGACTCTTAAAAGTTGTCTTTCATGCATTTTTTTTCCACAGGGCCATTCTGCTCCAGTGCTTCAGCTGTACTGCATGATAACAGATGATCACTTTGAGCCATTGGTCTTGCACGGTGACATTATCCTGCTTAGTGGCCCAAGGTGTGCCTATTGGCTGCAGGCCAAGAAATATGAATTGCGTCGTAAACTGTACGTTGGAGATGAATGATTTTTGAAAAATAATAGAATTGGGACACCCCCACCTTGCACATTATTGCGACTGTGATTTAGCTTAAATGGACACATTTTTTTCAAGGTCCTTTTTTAGGTACTGTTAACAAACACAAATTTATTATCCATAAATATTTTACTTACACTAAAATAAAGGCAAATCAACCATGAATTACTAGTAAAGACAACAATTTTTTTACACTTTATTACAATATTATACTGATATATTTTGCTCTTATGTTTGACATACACTGAAAAAGGCAAGCAAAGCATGAATTAATCTAAAATATTTTATTTACATATTTCAATTTGACTTGTCAATCAACTAAACACTTTTTTGTCTTGCGGTCTTTAAAGCATTCACTACGACAAACAAGTGTGGCCTAAACATTAGTCCGTATCATACATCAGATTACAACAATGCCAAACAAATCTGTGGCTTCATCACTTTAATTCTGCATGTTTCATAAAACGATATGTAAACTTGTGAACTGCACTTACTAAACACAGATCTAGAGACCAAATAAGCAAGAGTTGTTAAATTTGATTAACTGTTCAGCTCTACTGTACATTCTATCCTTGTGTTGATGCAATGTTGTTTCTCCACAGGATATCAATAAGACTGCCTTTATCTAATTCTAATGACCTTGGCCACCAACTCGCATTCTTCCCTCTTCCCTCCAAGGCACCCCCCCACCATTCGCTCCTTGTTATCCTCCAATGGAGTCTCCAGCAAGTCTCCTTACATCAGCAACATTGCAGGACCTCTGTGCCCCCCCCCCTCCCCTTTTGCTCATTAGTGCCAGAGGTAGAGGTGACAAAAGCGGTCGCACAATTTCCAATACTGATAAGAGGCAGAAGAGTGGGTGCTGCAGAGAAAGGGGTACAATACTTGAGGAGATGCCGCTCTAGTACATAAGAGGAAGGTTTGGTGCAGTGCACAATTTACATTTCACTGTATATTGATTAAATCTGTACACGGCTGCACGGGAAGCTGTATTAAGCACGGCGGCAGTAGGATGGATTTAAGAACTCTCTTCTCTGCATGTAATGCCATTTAAGCATAGTCTGCATTTGAAACATACATGAAAAACTTAATTGAATAAAAGGCAATATTTTTCAGTGTGCTGAGCTTTGTTTTACCGAGACAGTTTTCGCTCAGTACTTGAATACATCCAACATAAAATTAGCAGATGATACTTTTATCAACCTCACCCAGTTTCCTCAAAATCCACCCAGCAGGGGGTTAAGAACACAACCCAGCAGTTTTGTGTATGTGCATGTGTGTGTGAGTGTGTGCATGTAGTTGCATTTATCTTTATGAAAGCAGATGCTGTACAAGCTTACACGAGTAAAGAGAGAGCAAACTTCCTTAGTATGAGTACATTGCTACATTATCACGAGTCGCGCCAATTGTGATATATGCTCTCCCTCCCAAGCATCAATTTCTAAGCTCTCTGTTTGATTAAGATCCTTAGAAACATGCTTCCTAAAGAACGTGATTTAGTGATTTTGATATGTGCCTTTGAGAGGCAGCTCTCCTTGCCCACCTGAGGGGAATGTGATATAATGTTGCTTGTCACAATGAGTAAAACAGTTTTTTTTTCTTGCTGAAAATTCATAATGCATTCAGATGTCATTATACGGAAATCACTCTCGGGGAAGCCTGTCAGCTACCAGTTGTATTTCATGGTTATTTGTTCAAAGAAATGGGGTGTTGAAAAAAGAATCAAATACATCTTGTACATTGTTAGGTTTAAAAAACGAGGCTATTTGACAACGTGAGTTGAAAGTATAGATGTGTTTTAAAATATTTTAAGTCAAACTAAAAAAATCGTCACAAAAAAACAATTTAGGGACAACATTTTATTAAAAAGTACCATGGACTGTTTATGGATGCTCTTGATATGAGTCAGTTCGAGCTGGATGCAGTCGCATCCATTTCATCACACATCGTGGGGTTTTTCAAACGATTAGCAGACATGCTTTAAGCTCCGCGTGTGAATTCTGAGCCCTCTGCGTAGCTCTCAAGGTGGAATGGCGCTGGGGCGATGCTGCTGCTGCCGCTACTGCTGCTCTACTGCAGCTTCCGTCGACAGCCTCCCCTGCATCCCAGCTCCATCACCCCCCGCGGACTAGCCTGAATGGTTTGTTCCAAGCGAACCTGTCACTGCCACCGAGTCGGGCAAGCCAGCCGAAGTGTGCGCGCAGAGGGGGTGGAAAGGAAGGAAGGCATCATCCACTGCCTGCCTGCCATTGCAGTGCGGCGGCTGCTGCTGCTCTGGAGCCACGCAAGGAGGACTTTTCCTTCCCGGCGCACATATTTCGGGGGGAGGGTTGGAGGACGCCACACAGACCGTTGTTTTTGCCAAGGTGAATATGTTTGTGGATGTATCCGTTGTTTTGGCTCTCGCCGCACGCGGGGAAAGGATGCATGCCCCCCCTCCCCCCAATACCAGCGGGTACGAGCGAGCGAAAACTGTGCAAGTGGAGGTAACTTAGCGACCCCAGTGCTAGTAAAGTGCATTTACGTGCTATGCTAAGCGGGTTAGCCATTCAACCCTATTCGCTCCTAAACGAAATGGCAGCTACTTCTCTATATCTATCCTTTTATATGGTTCTCGTGTGTCCTAAAATGTCATTCGGTCAAGCTGTCATTCGGCGGAGCACTAGTGGAGGTAACCGTTAGCCAGGAGCAACTAGCCTAGCTGTTACCACAAAATGTCGGCCAGCAAAGGGGGCTCGACTTGACCAACGAAAAGGATGAAGGGGGGAAAACGTTTAGGAAGTGTCGTACCGTAACCATGTGACACCAAGTTAAGGTTGACGATTCCGAAATATGACTTTAGTGTTACGTTTTAGGGCGAAGATTGAGCACTTGCTCGTATTGTTTAGGTGGTAGTGCAGTACCCCCACCGAGGGTCTTTAGTCACAGCTCGTTAGCAGGTTGCTAACATTAGCTCGTTAGCTGACGCGCTCGTCTCCCTCAGCGTGTCCCGTTACTTTTACCGCAAATAATATTACAGGCAGTTGCCAGACAACCTTGTCGCGGTTGCATCAGATGTGATCAACGCTCGAACCGAGTCAACGGATATCAGCTGTTACCTGTTGAATGTTGGCATTTATTGGAACAGGTTAAGATCTTTGAAAAGTTGTTAAAAACTTGTAATGTTCACTTTTTAGTAATCTGTGTCATTACCATTTATTAGCCCAGAACAGTATGTTTTAATGAACGCTAGCTTCACTATTGTCAAGGGATGCTCCTAATCCAGAGACCTGTATAGTTACTGCAGTCAATTTGAATCGAGGTCAAGATTTTGTCCACCCTAATTACATGAATACAACTATTGATGATATTTATAATTAAATTGTAGTATTTGCCGGACATTTTATCAAGTACTTTCTCAACTAATAGTCATCCAACCACCATAGGCGTGTGTATTGTCAAAATCTTATTAAGCTGTCAAAATAAATACAAAGTGCACCATCCGCTAAGAGCCAAAAGTCTATTGGTGGACTAATGAGAAATATTCAGGAAGCAAAAGTTACATGGTGGCCCAATGAAAACGGACCATTGAGAAATTAAAGAACAGCAAAAATTGGAGATGAGGGTCCTGATGATAAAGAACTGGTACCTCGAAAGAGATCTTTTGTTCGGTTTGTTTCACATTCAGGGCAAGCCCTAGGCGTCATATGACATAGTCTCTATGCTGACGCTGCAAGGGCAGCCATACATGTTGTCCTGTAAATTATCTTACCCGGAACTCTCATGGGACCAGCAGTCTTTGAGTCATTGTGGTTTCTGAAGGACATTTTCATGTTGTATTTTGGGCAGCCAAGTTCAATTTAAGATATATTTTAACGTCTTCTGATTATATGTTTGACATTAATTTTACGCACATCTGTGTCTTCTTACATCCACAAAGCATATTTAAGATCTTCTGAAACTGAATATAAACTAAAGTTGTGATTTTGGAGATGCAAGGATTCTAAATGCTGCATAGAGGAACCCATAATTTGAACCGCCTGAAGGTGGTTCATTTCAGACGCTGACCCATAATATCAAGAACAATATGAAATGAAAAAAATTGCAATATTCAACCTTCATCCTGCAGAGAGGCAATTTCAACAAATCTCCATACCTTTCACAGAAATAATTCATTGAGCACGTTTGGCTTTTTTGTATCTTCAAAAAGATGGTCAGCCATGCGTGACACAAGCTGCTAGCACGTCTGGCGTACCTCATGGGAGCTTGGTTTATCCAACATCAAAGAACTAGCTAGTCCCAGGAAGGGACTGAGTTGTTTGACTTTTAAGATTCCACAGCACTTTACGGCTGTGACGACAGTAACACAGAAGCTCGGCGTGACTCGAGTTGCTCGGAAAACCCGCAGTTAAAACACGAGGTGTGATCAAAAGGGATATATCTCTGGAAATCCTATGAATCACCTATCAATCACAAACCTTCTGTGGGATGAACAAGCAAGCTTTCATCATGAGTGCAGTTTTGTTCTCATCCCCCACACTGTGATAGAGATGAGACAGGGTGCAGGTCAGCAGCTCTGCTTATCAGCACATTCCTGCTCTCCTGGGCTCCGTGTGGCCTGCTGATAACTTCCACTGGGCTTGATTTAGTGCTGGAGCTGATTTCCTGCTCTGTGGCTCTGGTCAGGATCAACAGCTCCAGCTGTGGGTTAGGTGCTGTTGTCAATACTATCTAGAAAGAAGAAGAAAAAAATCTCAGGTTGCAATTGGCTGGAGTTATGTATTTGTTGGAAGCACATTTTATAGCTGACATCTGAAGGGTTTATGGCAAAATTGACTGGCTACTGTGATGTACAGACAATAGTTGTCAGTTTGCTCAATTAAAAATTTCTATTCTAACAAAGACTGAGGTTGTGTTTTGGGAAGTGTTTGCTCCTAGTAACCAATGGCAATATTATATGCACCTTTTTTCATTCCCTGTTGTATAAAAATCTTTATCACAATATTTCAAGCAAAATATTCTATTTGAAAGTACAATTTTATACTTACTTTTCTTTACGTCTGCTGGCTCATCCTTATTTGTAACCCTGTGAAGCAAATCTACTTTTTGACGCGCCGGTCCAAGAAATTATTAAATAATAATGACAAATAAAAAAAGATATTAAGTGTTCTGTCGTGACCATCAGTCACTGCTAAGCTGGGCTGTATGTGGGTGTATAGGTGGTGTTGAGTAACATAAATGCACCAGTTTAACAAAGTGCAGTGATACAAACCACTGAAAACATCAAACTAATACCTCAACAGCTTTATGATGTCAGCCTTTATGATGCATCCGAACCTTTTGTGCTGTGATCTATCTACCGTAATGGTCGCACATATTTATGTCGTATGTGAAGATTAAGATGGTCCATAATAGCCGCTCAAGTGTTTTTTTTTGTTTTTTTTGCAGTCTGAGGTTGACTCGGCGGGTTGTCCTTGAAGCGTTCGGGTCATGTTATGCACAATGAAACATTGTGCCGTGAATGCCCGATACAGCATAGGCGGCGTAATGTACAGTCCCTTCATGTCATTGGTTGTGACACCTGTCTTCTCAATGTGACCGGGAACAGCAGCTGCATTGTAAAGAGGAAAGGATAACGTCAGCTTTCAAAAATCACTTCCAACATGTAGTGAGCCATCATTTTCCTGGAAGTGGAAAGGAAAAAAAAAAAAGATGAAGGGAGGAAAAAATGCCGCTTGCAGAGAAAAAGCGATGCTCTGAGCACTGAGGCCATTTGAGAGTTAAATCCGATACAGCAGTTTACACTGCGGATGGATGTTCACTAGCACAGAGTCCCGTGCTCTAGCCCAAACTGCAGATCCCACACAGATCGCTGCCAAGCCCAAAGGGATTTGCTTCAATCCCATGAGCATGTGCAGGGTGGGATCCATTTTGAAGAAGGATGTTTGGAAATGACATGTTTTTAGTTTTTTTAATGAATAATAAATATTGGAGAGGGATATCAATTTGTTTTTTCGGATTTCTCTGCAATACTTGTGTTCGGTGTTTGTGCTCGTGTCATTTGCTTTTTTTTTTTTTTTATTATCAAAATCAAAAATCTGATTTTTCACGAAAAATAAATCTGGGATTTTATTTTCCGACCATATTTTCCAGCCCGACTCTCAGCTGTGCATTCCATCTGTGTGATGGTCCATCTGTGTTGTGCCCGCTCCCAAGTTGCATGGTCGTAATCCCCCCCAAGCATGGCCCGAGCGTCTCCTTGGAGCTGCCAGCATTGGCTCTGCCTTGTGGCACGGGGCTTGCGCTGGCACCGCTTGTTTGTGCTCGGGCCGGGCAGGACAAAAACACATCATCAGTCAATGGGGCGACCGAACAGCCATCTGTAAAGGGGGTGTTTTCTTCTTGCTACTAAAATGATGTTGGGATGTCACTTGGTCCTTAAATGATATTTTTCAAATTGCAATTCGGCTTGTTTGTTAATGACAATTTATGCATCGTATAGAAAATAAGTCATGAAGAGACATCATAAGACTTTTTTAAAATTATTCATTATATTATATATAGCAAAATCATCTTGTTTTGCCTCAAAATTATATCCGGTCCTTACCCAGCTAATGTAACCCATAAAAAGTTTGTCTGCCCACTCTGTCGCCTGTTTACTTTTGTTCATTTAAAAGGTAGAAAGGCATTTTGGTATGTAAATCCAATTGTGTGGCAAGCACTACAAATGTCAGCCCACTTTAAATTTTAAAACACCACAGTGGTCCCTGTGTGTTACCGCAGCAACAAGCGCTGCAGGAAGAAAACGCCAAACTGCATACTTTCAAAGGTGTACGTGAAAGAGAAAAAAGTGTTTTTTTTTCCCCCCAAATGTCAACAGTATATCGTCTGCCTTGACGGCGCACCGTTTTTTTTTTTTTTTTTAATTCTTTGCATCAACGTTTCCATGGGCTTGACCGATTGGACATAAGTGTAAATTATACTTCCCTAAAGAGTCGCAGTTGGAATTCTATCTTTTCTGCAGTCTTGTTAATATTCAAATGTCTTCACCCCCCTCCCTGCTTAAGTGCTGCAGTGTACATTGTGTTGGAGGATGGAGTGGGGGAGTGGTGATCTCATTCAAACTTGGTCTCACTCCTCAGTCTACCGAGTCCCGCCACAAGCTGCCTGAAGAGATAATGACTGCGGCTCCCAGGCCAAGAACGTGTGGCGGGCCACTTGTGGCGATTTATGCCTTTCCTTTCAGTTCTTGTTAGCCAAATTATTATTTGCTTGTAGACACGATGCTGCTATCATCCAAATATAGGACATATAAAATATTCTAATCTATTAAGTTGTTATTTTACATATATATTTTTTTTACAACCTTCTAGACTTAATCATGTTTTATAAGCAACCATTAACAATGCCGAGGTGAAATGCCGGAGGAGTTCAAGAACGAGCAGCGGAGGCGCTAAGGACAAGGTCGCAGTAACAGTTGAAGGAGCTGACCTTCATCTCATCCTCTCAGGGGGTTTACTGTGACCAAGGCTGTGCTTTAATATCATTCACTATCACTGTGACCTCATTTTATCTCGCAAGAGTTTTTATTAGCGTGTCACGCGACTGTCGTGTTCCTCACTCTTTGTTTGTTTTTCTAGAGCGCAGCAATGGAGGAGACTGTCATTTGGGAACAGCACACTGTAACACTGCACAGGGTGAGTACTAGTCAAAAAAGATCTTGAAAATCTTTCTTTGAAAACCACATCCCTGTTCCAACACTTGCCCTCAATGTCTTGGAGCTTCCCAGTTTGGATTTAATATGTTTGAGAGATGCCAGCCTGCTTCGTGACAATGGTCCAGGTGCTTTGAACAAAGCACAAATGCACCCGGACTCCACTCAAGGCTACAGTCAGCATCATCATTACGCTGACATTTCTCCATGCAAGCGTGGAATTTTCTGGCCCTCTGTGTGATGTGCAACAAAATATCGAGAAGCCCTTTCAACTGAATGCATCCCCTCGAGGCATCTTTATCGTTATGACAGGTCGTATCAGTGTACATAAATCAACACGCTCGTGTATTTATTTTTCAATTCAGGCACCAGGGTTCGGCTTCGGGATAGCCATATCAGGAGGCCGAGATAACCCTCATTTTCAGAGTGGCGAGACCTCCATTGTTATCTCAGATGTGCTAAAAGGCGGGCCGGCTGAAGGTCTACTACAGTAAGTGATTGGCAGCACAGTCGGATTGGTTTTGCATTTTCCGTCTTGCTCCAGCGTGTCTTTTCTTCTTGTAGGGAAAATGACAGAGTTGTCATGGTCAATGCTGTGTCTATGGATAATGTGGAGCATGCCTATGCGGTCCAGCAGCTTCGTAAAAGTGGAAAAATTGCCAAAATCGTGAGTTAAATTGTTACCGTTGTGTTACAGTGAGTAATTCCAAAATAGAAAATGGAGGTCCCCTGAGCTGACTTGAGTCGACGCGATTGATTCATCCCCCTGTAACCAACCACGTCCTCCTATTCCTGACGTCTTGATTTCTTTTGAGCAGACAATCAGACGGAAGAGGAAGGTTCACGTCCCCATGGGTCGCCTCGGGGAGAGGGAAACCATGTCCGAGCATGACGAGGAAGAGGACAGTTACGACGAAGAGATATACGAGACGCGGAGTGGACGTAGCGGCGCGTACAGCGGCATGGGCGGAGCCATGGGTCGGCGCAGCGGTCGGAGCTGCGGCCGAAGGGACAGGGAACGTGAACGCAGCGGCTCGCGAGAGCGAAGTCTCTCACCGCGGTCGGATCGCCGCTCACACAACCTGCCTCCTCGCCCCGCCAAGGTCACGCTGGTTAAATCACGGAAAAATGAAGGTGAGGCTCACAAAGTCGGGGATAGATGAAAGAAAGAAAATTAGTCCAACTGTTAATCCTGGAAAACCACTTTATTTTCTGCTGGGTCAGAATTAAGTCAATTTTGGTGAAGTTCCAGGGAACACAAAATTTGCCAACCTCAGCAGAATCCAAGTTACTCAAATAAATCTTAGTAAAAAGAGAAGAGGATTTAATCTTCTTTAATCTTCACTGTTAATCCTGGCGGAAGCAGAATCCGTGTGTAGTCTGCGCCGTGCCGTCTTGTCAACTCTGTGCTAGCTAACCTTGACTTTGTTGTTGTCGTTCACCAAGCAGAGTATGGCCTGCGCTTGGCCAGCCACATTTTCGTCAAGGACATCTCCCCCGAGAGCCTGGCAGCCAGGGATGGAAACATCCAGGAGGGCGATGTTGTACTGAAGGTGAGGGAGGCTGCTGGGGAAACATCACAAAATGTATGAAACAGACGATTAGCTTGCAGCAAGTGCTTTTTATTATGGTTGGAAGCATAAATGAGAAGTGGTAATGTAGTGGAATTCTTTTTTTTTTTTTTTTTACTGCTTTTTTTGTGCTGTCCAAAGTTGCATAACAGCACTTACAGATGCAGGCTGGTGTGTTTCCAGAATCGCCACATAAAATAGCAGTATGTGCGTAACAGGTAGTTTTTTTTTTTTTTTAACTAACTGCTCTCAATCAGTTCTGTTCTGACATTGAAATGAAGGCAAGGGGCTATTTTTTTGTTTCAAGTCTTTGCAAACTTTAGCACACTTCACCTCATCATCACTCTGTCTGCCTGCACAAGCTTAAGAGATCAAAAATAAGATTTGTATTTAAAAAAAAAGAGATAAAAAACCTGTGACCTGAAAGATTATGTGATAGTGAGACTGCAACCCTTCCCAAGAGGATGCAGTAAAGACATTCATTAGTCAAGATAAAGAAATAACGGCGCTAGTACGCTACAATTCTTTTATTCGATTTCTAAGGCTTGTGGTGCTAATGGAGTCTGGGTTTCTTTTCGACACACTTTACATTTGATTTCACTCTGATAAGGATGACCGCTGTTGATCTGCATTTAATCATGACCATTAAGTGTGCTACTAAAGTGGCAGACAAACAGTGTGGGTTTAAAAATGTCTGGCCACCAGGAAAGCGTCATCATGTCAAAGATAACAATCCGTCTTCTGATTCTTGCAGATCAACGGCACAGTGACCGAGAACCTCTCCTTGATTGATGCCAAGAAGCTGATAGAAAGGTCGAAGGGCAAGCTAAAAATGGTTGTCCAGAGAGATGACCGGGCGACCTTGCTGAACATCCCTGACCTCGATGACAGCATTCCTTCAGCCAACGCCTCCGACAGAGACGGTGAGATTGCTGTTAAGTGGTCGCCGCTCGCTGGCTGGGGTGCTTAACACTGGTGTGTGCGTGTGTATGTGTGTGTGTATGTGTGTGTGGATAAGACATTTCAGATATCCAATCTCTGGCATCCGACCATTCCAATCGATCGCACGACAGAATTCGTAGCAGCCGCTCCCGCTCTCCAGACAGACGATCGGAACCCTCGGACCACTCCAGACACTCGCCACCTCAAGTCAGCAATGGCAGGTGAAGACCAGCAATACAAAAAAAAAAAAAAAACATGAAGTATGGGTTGTTAAGCTTTTTTTTTTTGTCAAATATCAAAAACATCATTCCTTGTGAAAGTTTTCACACAGCTATTGTCACTTGTGTTTTGTGGCTGGGTCATTTTTAAAAACAGTATATCAGAATATTGCATCACATTTGCAAAATTTAACGAGAGCATATAAAAATGGCATTTTCATAAAGTGCATTACTGTATACAGTATATGACTTGACTATAAACTTGATTTTTCTTTTTTTCCCGTTCTTTGGCCAGTTGGAGAATACCGTAAGTTCATGTAATTTGTGACTATGGTAATTAGTTGTAGAACTAGTAATATTTAGTATAATAGTGTAAATCTTGTTTGGGGGGAAAAAAAGTGCTAGAGAAATAGATCGTTATTATATTTGTGATAAACTTTAAATTCAAATCCCGACTTGGACACTTTTGTAATGTTGCTGAAACAGTTTTTTTTTAGTTTTTTTTTATTAACATTAAGGATATTTTACACTGCAGTTTCTGGTGGTTAATATTTTGTGGCATTGTCCTTTATGTGTTATTCAAAGCGGCTACCACCGCAGTGCCGTTGACATCCCTCAGCCACCCGCCACAGCATTGTATAAATTCACAGACGTGACGCCAGCATTGCCATAAACAAGGTGGCATGTTGATGACTCCATTTATTGACATTGTGTGCAGTCTTTGCTACTGTTTATTTCAACCTGATGATGACATTGGTAATCATTTTTTTTTTCGAGGTAGACTTTGATGCATACCTTCAAGCTACAGGCTATTAAGCGTCTGTGTTCACCTTGAAGACGGAAGATAAAGATGCTCTATAAATAGAACATATAAAAGAGGAACGTGACCTTCAAGACCAAGATGCTGCCTCGGGCTCAAGCTGTTCAGTTGTCCTGTTTTTATTTTTTTCTGTCCCTTATGGTGGGGACGGGGGGGGGGTCTCTATAATTTAGTGCGGTTTAGTGTTTGTTCTTCTTTGTAGCAAAGGTGACGAATCAGTTTGCCTCTCAACTTTTATAGGGCAGCTGTGTCCGTATTTGATGGCGAACTAAACCAATCCATCTCTTTTTGACCTCAGTCACAGAAGTCGAGATGAGGAGCGGCTATCAAAAGGCGCTTCAACACCAGCAAAGCTTTCAGAGGAAATTCCTCTGCCCAAGCCGAAGGAGCCGGCTCTCACCAGAGATGACAAACAACTTCCGCCGCTCCCAGGTCAGACACTCAAGCCTCAGCAGCCAAACTCAGTCTTTGTTTCCTGTGTCATATGCATCAGAACAGCCCCAACAAAGAAGTCTTGTGTGTAAAAATAAAAAAAACCTCCTGTTTCTACCCAGTATTTTTTTTTTTTTTTAAGTACACGAATTCCAAGAAAAAGTTCAGCTTTAGACGCCTGCTGAGCAAGGCTTAACATGCCTGGAGCCAAGTGAAAATAAAACCATAAGATCTTATTTAGTCTGACGTCTCATTCCCGCCTGCAGCGCTCTGCTTCCTGCCTGTTTGTCCTCTCTGCTTCCTTCAGTATTTGTAACAATGATTGTATTTGTGTGATTTTTTTTTTTTTTATATGTATGCTGGCTTCAGAGCCGAAGCCAGTTTACGCTCAGCCTGGACAGCCTGACGTGGACCTGCCTGTCAGCCCATCCGATGCCCCTGTGCCGAGTGCTGCCCACGATGACAGCATCCTTCGGTATTATTCATTGTAGTCATCCTTTGCTGCGTCACAAATTTTGTTTTACACAAGACTATCAGGAGAGGTTGGAGTCTCAAATTAGAACACCAAAGTGACTCATTTTTGTGGTCATCTGCTAAAGCAGGCGACTGAATTTCTAGGTAACTCCACAAAGTTGAATCAAATACTAAGTAGGGCAGCATTCAGAATTCACTCACTATTGGCTTTGTTTTGCAGGACACAAAAATTCCATTGAAGTGTATCTCGTCTAATAAAGTATGACTGTTTTCTTTGTCCTCAGGCCGAGCATGAAGCTGGTAAAGTTCAAAAAGGGGGAGAGTGTGGGGCTGCGGTTGGCAGGAGGGAACGATGTTGGCATCTTTGTTGCCGGCGTGCTGGAGGATAGCCCAGCTGCAAAGGAGGGCCTCGAGGAGGGTGACCAAATTCTCAGGGTACTTTTCCTTGTACCTAAGATCAAGCGTTTTAAAATTAATGCTTTTTGGAGAAATATAAAATGTGATCTTTTTTTTTTTATTGAACATTTTTCACTTTTCCTAATGTGGACAGTAGGGAGTGCCAAGTGGCTCCATACAATTTTGGCTTATTGTGCATGCAGCTTGAGTGCTCCTTTTTTGTTTGTCCTTACACACAATGCTCACTCCAAAATTCCTGTACCTCTGGGCCGGTCTCTTAGCAATGACTTAGGGACTGCGCTGTTTCCTTTCACTGTTTGTACCATTTCCATGCAGCCATATATCTCTTTTGTTACACCTCCTTTGTTTGAGGAATGACTTGAATTCTTACACTCCACAAAAAAAAAAAAAATGTTTCCCTAGCATGTTGGAGAACAAAAATATCTGGGAACCCTTAGTTTATAAATTTCTACTCTCCACCATGCTGTCAGTGTTGAAAGAATGTTACAATTTAGCTTGAATGCACCAAAACGCTCCACCGGGGCTCATCGTGTTTATGGAATTTCAGGTAAACAACGTCGATTTTGCAAACATAATCCGAGAGGAGGCAGTGCTGTTCCTCCTGGATCTTCCGAAAGGTGAAGAGGTCACCATTTTGGCTCAAAAGAAGAAAGATGGTAAGCAAAACTGTAATCAGTCTTATTCCAGCTCTGGATCAGATCATAGCTTGCTCACTCTCTCTTAATATTTTTCTTTTTTTAGTCTATCGGCGGATCGTTGAGTCTGATGTGGGTGACTCCTTTTACATCCGGACCCACTTTGAGTACGAGAAGGAATCTCCATACGGGTTAAGCTTTAACAAGGGCGAGGTGTTCCGCGTGGTGGATACCCTCTACAATGGCAAGCTGGGTTCCTGGCTCGCTATTCGCATTGGCAAGAACCACCAGGAGGTGGAGAGGGGGATCATCCCTAATAAAAACAGGTGAACAAATAACACAAGCAACAAGATTCTGCCTCTTAATGACAGATTTTTTAATATATTTTATTTATTTTATTTTTTTATTATATGTTGCTTGTGTTTCTTTTTTCTTCATCAATTTATATTTAACCTTGTTCAGCCACAAATGGGGCAAAATATGTCATATAATGCATTTTAGTTTCACACACACATTAACAACGTGATATTAAAGTAAGAATTTTCACAGTGTCAATGTAAATATTGCACTGTGTTCTTTCTAGACAAGAGGAAGCTCTTGATGCAGCTCTTCAATAGATTATGCAGGGGAACCTGAAGTGCCTGCACTATGTTAACGTTAGCAGGAAGTTTGAGCATCCAAAAAAATGACATGTAGAATGAATGGCGCGTTGGACATTTGGTTTTGTTATTTATTTTAAATGTGTCATTTCCTTGAAATGCTCTCTGTTGCTGGCACTATTGAGATTAGCCGTGCCAAGTTTATGACACATCCATTACCTTGTGCGTCAAGTCTTCTCTGCCTCTCCTACGATATGTCAACAGAGCGGAGCAGCTCTCCAGCGTGCAATACACACTCCCCAAAACAGCCGGGGGCGACAGGGCGGACTTCTGGAGGTTCCGCGGTCTTCGCAGTTCAAAAAGGAACCTCAGGAAAAGCCGAGAAGATCTTTCCTCACAGCCGGTCCAGACAAAATTCCCAGCTTATGAGAGGGTTGTATTGAGAGAAGGTGACAAATCTGACATTATGTGAATATTTCCTCTGTATTTGAATTATACAAATTCATTTTATATGTGGTCACAGCTGGTTTCCTAAGACCTGTTGTGATATTTGGACCTATTGCCGATGTAGCACGAGAGAAACTGTCTAGAGAAGAGCCAGATCTTTTTGAGCTTGCAAGTAAGTTTACACATCATGGTTTGAACATCAGGATAACATACAGAAGTTATGAAGTCCATTCAAAATGTATCTATGCTTTATTTTCCAGAGAGCGAGCCCAGAGATGCAGGAACAGACCAGCGCAGTTCAGGAATTATTCGTCTTCACACCATCAAGCAAATCATAGATAGAGTGAGCTCTCCATTTTTTGGTTGTATCAAATATCCACATTGCATTATTCCCAAAAAATCACCCCAACTCACCTTTTCTTCATCTGCTCTTGCCAAGGACAAACACGCTGTGCTGGACATCACTCCCAATGCTGTGGACAGGCTGAACTATGCTCAGTGGTACCCAATCGTAGTCTTCCTAAATCCCGATAACAAGCAAGGTGTGAAAAACATGAGGACAAGACTGTGTCCAGAGTCCAGGAAAAGTGCCAGGAAGCTGTATGAACGAGCCATCAAACTGAGGAAGAATAATCATCACCTGTTCACCAGTGAGTGGCCACTGAATATTAAGAGGCACTAAAAAGGCTGAGTTATTTCCTTTACGTTAATTACCCCAAATCCTCTTTTATAGCCACCATTAACTTGAACAACATGAATGACGGTTGGTACGGAGCGCTTAAAGAAACCATCCAGCAGCAACAAAACCAGCTCGTGTGGGTGTCTGAGGGAAAGGTGAGCAATGGGCACCTTGTTTTTTTTGGGGGGGGAAAATCCGTCACAGCTACAATGCAGTGCGAGTCGTGAGCCCAGGGGTAAATGTTTTCTTCTTAGGCGGACGGCACCACGGAAGATGACTTGGATATCCACGACGATCGTCTGTCCTACCTGTCGGCGCCGGGTAGCGAGTACTCCATGTACAGTACGGACAGCCGCCACACGTCCGACTACGAGGACACGGACACGGAGGGCGGCGCGTACACCGACCAGGAGCTCGATGAGACCTTGAATGACGAGGTGGGTCTGCCCACGGAGCCTGCCATCACGCGGTCTTCCGAACCTGTGAGGGAAGACCCACCTGTCATTCAGGACACCCCCGGTTACCCCGGATACCAGCACCCAGTGTCGCCTGACCCAGCGAACCGTATAGACCCCACTGGCTTCAAGATGACATCCCCACAGCAGGTAATGTTTCCCAGCCTTTTAAACCACTGCAGTGTGTCCGGATAGGTATACTGTACAGTGTAAAACTCGAGAGGTTAACTCGTCTCGGTTGTTGCCTAAGGCCATGTCCACACGATTCCCATTTTATGTTTTTGATTGTGTGTCCTTGATCATCTATTATGTTCAGGTCTCTTAAGGTGCTCAACATAAATTAGTACACCGCCTTTGAAAAGTAAGCTTTTCATTCATAAAAAAACAAACAATTGAAGCATTTTTTGGCGCACTCTGTAGGCAACATACATTTTCAAAACATTTGTGTCCGTGTGGACATAGCCTAAATTGAATTATTCAGCCTGATTTAGAAGCTACTGGTACATTGTCTGATGAAAGCAGAAGTCTGGCGCTTTCGGAAATATCAAGGTGTTGGCCTTTGACTTTGTGTGCCCTTGGCAAGCCGTGTTTGTAAATGTCTTTTAACAATATTCACAGCAAGAGGAGGCTTCTCTGCCCATGCCCTCCTTGACCGCAGCGGTGGTAGCGCCCCCTGCTGTTGAGCAGCCTGTACAGCTAGAGGCTTTGCACCTAGAGGAGCCGCCCCATGCTGCAGCCGCAGCTCCTCAGGCTGACTCACTTAGCAGCCCCAGTCCTGCCCCTGAGCTTTTTCAGCCCCCACCACCACCACATGAACACTACCCACCTGGACCACCTGGTCCAGAACCAAAGGTACCCGCTGTTTCCACTGCCCACTTGGACCGGGCCTGGGCCACAGTCTGCCGTTTTAACTGCCTGTCTTCACGCACATGCTTTCCACTCGCTCTCTGCATGAATTGCGCACACTGTGTGTGCCTCACTGCGCCCACTGTGTGCCTCTGGCTCCCAGAGAATGTGCGACATACTGGTCCACATGCACAATGGTGAGACCTGGGAGACCAGAAGGACTGGTAAATCTTGAGTCTTTGACCAGGGTGAAGACCATCAACAACCAGCCCTAACTGTTGCCTTTTACTCCCTTTGCATGGCTCCAAAATATTTTTGGGTTCCTTTAGCTTTAACTCTCTTCCGTAGACGAAAGACAATCCTTTCGAGTGGCCTAATTGTAGATGTGTCGTGTTGTAGTGCCAGTAGTTTTTTTTTGCATTAGATTCAAACTGAATGTTGGTTGCATGATGAAAGCTAACCTGCAGACAGTACTCTTGATAATGATTTCCGTCAAAGCAATTCTCCCTATGGAACAAATCACTCACCTCAGCACACTGCATTATGTTAATGTTCACATGCTTAGTTCTGAGCAGATGCCAAGAAATCAACCTTCTTCCATAGGAAGAGCTGTAACTCAATTTGCTGTCTACAGGCTACACATCATATGTTTGATATGTGGCCTTTCAGAAATGAAATTGATTTTATTATCACACATGGAAGAAGAAAAAAAAATCAAACAAATATGGATGATCGTCATTCTTGAAAGGCATCTTGTCAAACGGGCATTCAGAACTCTTTCAATAAACAAATATTTGCTTGTGTAACTTTGCACTTTGACAAATTTCTCTATGTAATTTGGAAAGTGTTACATACTGTATGCTCACTTCCATGAATTTCACTTTTATTCAGCTGTTTGTTTTTTTTTTTTTTAATTTGTTGGGGATTTCTTTCCCCAAAGTTCTGCCTTGAAACACGAAGATGGTTAAACGCGTAGGATCATCGCCATGGTTCTGTCCCCAAAACATTCATTTCATATTGTCTCTTCACAGATGTTCAAGAAAGACCTGTACAATCTGGAGGAACCTGTGCGAATGAACCATGGCCTGAAGCAGTCTCTGAGCTATACTCACCAGCTCCCGTACCAGGACAAGCAGCCATACCGGGAATACGAACACCCGCCTTACGGTTACGACGGAGGCGGCTTCACAGAACCAAAGTCTCACAACACTGACTCTCACATGCACTACGACAACCGTGTGCCTCATTACAACGAACAGTGGTCGCCCTACGACCAGCAGACCTCACCCTCCCAGCCCCCAGCTTACCAGCCGGGCCACCAGCAACCCATCGCCTACGCCCCCCGCTCGCCGTACGAGGACGGGCCCGGGAGGGACTACAGCCCGCCACAACCTCGATACGAAGACGCCCTTCCTGTGGGATACGATGGCAGAGCGCGCCACACTAAGTCTATTCGCTACGATGACCCGCCTCCACCGCCGCCCCCTGTTGGCTACGATGCGCGCTCTCCCTATGAGGCAGACGCTCACAGCTTTCCCATTAACTCGCCTCGTTCTCCAGAACCGCCAAAGCAGTACTACGGCGATTCTGGTTTAAGGCCCGCCTTCATTCCCGGTCCACACCGGGGCTTCAAGGCAGGGATGCACGAGCCTGTGATGAACTGCGAACCACCAATCCTCCCTCCTAAAACAGAGGTCGTCACATCCCCTTGTGAACCAGCAGTCACTCCTGGATCTAAACCCTTGCCACCCCTCCAACGGGAAGACCTGGAGGAAGACCCGGCCATGAAACCACAGTCGGTCCTCAACAGAGTAAAGATGTTTGAAAATAAACGCTCCGTTTCAATGGACAGGGCAAAGGAAGGAGACTCGTCAGTTCTCAGGGTACATTATAGCAACGTTAGCAGCGTGTGCTGTTCTTTTCTCCCAAGAAGGAACAAGCTTAGGCTAATTGTGTCCTCTGGTTCTCATTCAGCCAGCAGATGTTCCCAAACCTTCAAGTGCACCTGGTCCAGTGCTCAAGGCAAATTCGCTCAGCAACCTGGAGCAGGAAAGGTCTTCCTACAGGTACGTTGAGGTCACAAACAGCACCCTCAGGCGACAGCAAAGGTAGAGCAAGGACACGTTTTTTTTTGTTGTTTTTTTTTTATGCCTGCTATCTGGCATTTGTTGTTTGAGCCCCATCTAGTGGCGGCAAGTAGTAAAGCAAATTCAAGGTGTAAAAGCAAACGTTCATAAAAATGGTGCCTTAAAACGCTGCCGTAATTTTGTTTGCATCATTTTTAGGGCTCCTGAGCCGCAGAGGCCTCACACCAAACCGCTCGATGATGTAATGCGTACCAATCACTATGACCCGGACGAAGACGAGGAGTACTACAGGAAGCAGTTGTCCTACTTTGATCGTCGGAGCTTTGACAGCAAAGCCATGGGCCAACCCAATCCTGGCATCAGTCGCTTCCACGATGTGGCCAAACCAGCTCAACTGTCGTACCCGTACAACAGGTAGAAGCACACGCCTGCAAAAAGAAAAGAAACTTTCCTGCTTTTTTTTTTTTTTTGTCCAACAGCATTTTTTTAAATTCAATCTTCATGTGTTCACCCAAATTAGAGTGGAGTCTGTCGAGAAAGTGAGTCCAGGTGACAAACGATATGACCCCCTACCTCAGATAAGCCCCTCTTCTCAGTACGGACCCCCTGGCTCTGCCATCCCACCCAATACTCTGCCCAAGCTCATCCCAAGTGATGGTAAGATCTCAAATTACCCACTGGAACATGGACTAGTTGTACTTTGTTAGCATTATTATGCAACAGCAATTGACGTTTCGAACTTATTGGGAATCTTTATTATATCTGTGATTGTTTCTATTTTGTCTAGTGAACTCCATAGCCGAGCCACTGAGCTCCCCCAAACCCGACCTGGCAGCTCTCAGACCCGTTAGCAGGGATGAACCCACACCAATCGGCTATCTGCCCCCAAGGGCCCTTCCCGACAAGTCCTCTGTCAACGGCACGGAGACGGCTCCCGCAAAGACCGTCGGTGCTCCCGTTCCCATCGGTTACAACCGCTACGTCCCTAAGCCGTACACCAGCTCTGCGCGGCCGTTCGAGCGCAAGTTCGAGAGCCCCAAGTTCAACCACAACCTGCTGCCCAACGACACACAGGTGAAGACGGAGCTCCTCGGCAAGCCCGGCACGGTGAGCAACAGCGGGGGAAAGCTGCAGCTCTCCCCCCAGCCTCTGGACCACGACAGTGGTCTGGACACCTTCACTCGCACCATGGACAACAGGCCCAAATACCAGCACAATAACATCAACGCCATCCCCAAAGCCATTCCTGTAAGGTAAATTGTCACTCTGTCTCTTTTTCCACACTCGTGGCGGCTTGTTGTGCACCAAACATTGCCCCGATTGATGACTCTGACCCCCGCTACAGCCCCGGCGCACTGGACGATGACGACGAGGATGAAGGGCACACGGTGGTGGCCACCGCCAGAGGCATCTTCAACTGCAACGGTGGGGTCCTAAGCTCCATCGAGACGGGCGTCAGCATCATCATCCCCCAGGGTGCCATCCCCGAGAACGTGGAGCAAGAGATCTACTTCAAGGTGTGCCGCGACAACAGCATCCTGCCCCCCCTCGACAAGGAGAAAGGTCAGTCTCACATGGAGCTCTCCGTTCCCAACGGGAGGTATAGCTAAGAATAAAGTCATTTGGAGGCGCCATCAACCCACAATGCATTGCACTCCAGCTAATTTGTATCCTCTTAAGATGCTCACAAAAGGTCAGGTGAGTGCACCCTTTACATTTCTGACACCACTGATGAAATGACAATTTGCTACAGGTGATTGTAGTCAGTGTATAGCTTGCATAACTGTAAATATACGGTCTCCTTAAAAGAAGTCAGCACGCAGACATTACTGCAAACATGTTTATTTGTTCTACCTTTCTGGGGTCTGAGTGTGGCTGCATGTCCCCCCTGCAGGAGAAACGCTGCTAAGTCCGCTGGTGATGTGCGGCCCTCACGGACTCAAGTTCCTGAAGCCGGTGGAGCTGCGCTTACCTCACTGTGCGTCTATGACCCCTGATGGTTGGTCTTTTGCTCTAAAATCCTCCGACTCCTCGTCGGGTACGCTGTCCTCTCTCTCGCTCTCTCTGTGTAGGCTTAAAGGTTTGCATGGTTGTACAGGACAGTTTTTTTTCCCCCCACCTTCTTTTCCATATTTCATTCCTTCACCATTGGATATTTTTTTTCCCCTAAATTTCATGAAACAATAAATTCTGATTAAAAAATATATATGTATTTTTTTAGCATTTTTTATGTAGCAGGGGAAGATTTTACTACCAATGTCTTCAATCCTTTTTCAAAGCAATTTCAAAAATTAGCACTGACTTTTCTTGCTGTCATTTTCACAGCGCAGGTGATTATTCTGCTCCATCAAGCATTCCTTGCTTCCCAAGTCGAATCATAAAATACATTACGTCGCCCTCCCCCAGCTTGTAAATGTGTCATTGGCTAAAAGATGTTGCTCAATAAAGAGCTGAGAGTCAGTGTTCAGTCTTTAGCGTGTCTACGGCGCCCTTTCAACTCTTAACTGGTCGAGCAATTCTTTGACTAATAGTGGAGGAGGAGAAGAATATTCAAATCTTGTCATATTTCTTCTTTTCGTTTTTTTGTTACTCAGAACACTAACTTGACATGCAACAACTCCAGAGTAGATCTTTTTCGAATTCATTTCATTGTTTAATTTCCCAAATACATGCATAAAATGTGCTTTGTGCTGGGAAAGAACCTAACTTATCTCATTCAAACATGATGATGGATAAGTTTGACTTCCACATTCAGTCTTAACATGTGATATTGAACATTTGTGTTTTTCTACCGTGGAAGCAAAATTCAAAATGACAATTAATTTGATGATTTTTCTTCATATATAAAATAAACATATGATGTGTATTGTGCGCAGGTGACCCTAAAAACTGGCAGAACAAATCTCTCCCCGGAGACCCAAACTACCTGGTGGGTGCAAACTGTGTTTCTGTGCTCATCGACCACTTCTGAAGAAGGCGACAGCTGGTCTGTTCTTGAATGTGAAAGAAGGTGGCAAGGTGATATGGGGGGGGTGGGGCACACGGTGAATCCACCACTCTCACTTTGTTTACCTGCCTAACCCCTCCAAAAATGAGGAGAGTCCAGCAACGTCCAGCTGTTGTTGTTAGGGTCATTTTTCCGGTGCTTTTGAGGCTTGCAAAAAAAAAAAAAAAAGGAACAATGGGACTGAAGTGAAAGTGCATGACGGTGCCATAGACTGAGTAATCTTATCTTGACTTTTTTTGCTACTTTTGTAAAATGTCAGGGGTCTCACTTATCAGTGCTGCGTACGCACAAAACAGGGCCTGAAAGATGCACATGCAACTTCCTGTGCAACATTTGTGACCTATCAAAAAAAGAGATTTGACGGGTTGAAAGAATGCGTGTACGACTTTTTTTCTTGGTGGCTTTCAAAGATGCTGCTCAAAAGGAAATCGGATAATCAAATTGCAGGCGGCCTTTGATAGATCGTTTCCACAAGCACTCAGCCACCGCTCCCAACTCGGAAGGAAGAAACAAAGGACTTTTTGAACCACCTTTATTTTTTTCCGGCTATAGTAGCAGCAACACTGACTAGAAAACTTTTTGGGGTATTATTTGAACGCTGCCCCATTCCAACTTGCTTATAAACAATACCATTTCAGTCTTCCTTTTTCTTTCTCCTGTCGTCATGATTCACTCAGAAGTTGAAAGTGCTCAATTGTTCAATTTGTGTGGTGCTATTTGGTTGATTTTGGCCGTGTAAAAGGCAAGACGCACTTGACTTAGGAAATGTTGGTCGACATGCACGCTAACGCTATTTCCAGCTTTTGTGCGAATGAACCCATTTCAAAAGAATCCTACGCACTCTTTGATAAGTGAGGCCCCAGATTAGTAAAAATAATAAGATAAAAATTGGTTAAATAATGTCCTTTAATATTACTGAGCGTGTTTTTTGGCAAGATGTAAAAAAAAAAAAAAAAATCCCAAAGGGCAAAGTCGGCATACGTCAATCCGTTTTGTTTGCAATTGGTGTGACCGTCAAGATCCACAAAATACGCAGACGGAATCAAGGTTCACAGTTAGCATCAACGACGCCCTTTTGTTGTGAGCGGGCACTCTCTGTTGAATTGAAAAGTGATGTTTTTTTTGTAGCAAATCTTTTACCATAGATAGAATATAATGACTTGATTTGACAAACTCCTGCTGTCTAGAGATCTATGCATGTGCTATGACTCAGGTCCAGATGCCTGCTACCACTTCTACATATGAAAAGCCCATCCAACAATGCCTTATCTGCATAGAAAATTAAACACTTATACATATATATACACACACACATATATACATATAATATAGAATATATTATATATCCATATATATATATATACACATATATACTATATATACATATATAATATAAATTATATATTTTTATATATGTATATCTATATGTATGTATGGGTGTATATATATATATAATCTATGTATATATACATATATATATATATATATATATATATATATATATATATTTAAAAAAACATATAAGAGAGAGCAATCCACATTGCACCCAACCTGATGCTCCGGTCACCGTCGACACAAAGTTGTCTCTGCTTTTTTTTTTTTTTTTCTCTCTCTCCTAAACTGAACTTTGATTCTAGCACACGTAAAGAATTGATGCCGATTAAAACGAAAGGTCTCCTTTTTTTTCCTGCTATGCATACGAAGCGTGACGAGCTGCAGAAAAGGACGTTGTGGCTGTACATAGCGCTAGCATATGGCCTTGGTTCTCTGTAAATTAACTTTTGTACATCTTTATTGTTTTGTATAAAAGAGAAAATGTTTGTTTAAAAAAAAAAAAAGAGAGGAAAAGAGAGTGAAGAAGTTACTCTGGTTATGTTTGTATTCCGGTTAAAACCCCTGAGCCTTGGAACTGACGTTAGCAGTAATAAGTCCAACTTTTCTACTTACTGCATAAGTACACGACATAAGGCATTTTTAACTGTATGAGAAGTTTTTATTCTTATTTACAAAACAAAAATAGACAAGTGCTTGGTTTAAATGGTTTTAAAAGATGCGCTCAAAGGGGTTTAGGGGAACGACAACTGGTCCCTTCCTTTATTTGTGATACTGGATGCTTTAGTGTGTGCCCTGAAATGTATTTTTGTACTAATAGACGATTTATTATGGCACATCACTACTATTTTCTTTTGATATGATAACACTTCAGTGCTTCAATGCAACACTAGTTTATTTCTCCATGCGATGAGCATTCTTTTTATTTATTTGGATTTCTTTTGTTTAAAACTTTCTCCCCCTCTGCAACACTTTTTTTTTTTCTAAACGTATACCACTGTATTAATAAAGAAATTCATTTTTGAAGTAAAGTATTCTATGGGGTCAAGTGTCTTATTTAAAATTATGTATTCATCTTATCAATTGCTTATTTTGTTATTTGCATTTCAAACTGGAAAATGGAGCCAACTAGTTGGAGTTAATAAAAAATTCAACACTGTCTTTTCATTGATTAAAACGAGTCATTGAATGTAGTACACTTAAAATAAGCATATAGTATATGGTATGCTTTATAATTGCAGGATTGCCCTAATTTCACTAGAAATTTATTTTTAATAGTATATATTATGAGTACAAAGTCAGAATATTATGGGATTTTGTCACGACTCGTCCCGGTCCCCGGTTGCTTTATTATGTCTGTTACCATGGTTTCTGTTCGCGTCGCCCCTCCCCTCCTGTGTTACCTCAATCAATGTAACCACAGTCACCTGCCTCTTGTTACCTGTCTTGTATTTAAGTCATTTGATGTCGTCGTGTCTCCTTGTTTCTTGGTTCCTGTCTGTCAGTTTCGGTTGGCCAGTCTGTCGGTCGGTCGGTCGGTCAGTTAAGTCAGTTAGTCAGTACACTGACTTAAGTCAGTACACTCTGTCTGTCCCAGTCTGTTGGTCTGTCAGTAAGTCAGCAGTTGCCCAGCTCCAATCACTTCATAACCGATTTTCACCATGATTTACAAAAAAATATTAATTTTTATAACTCATTTGGTTAACTAATCACAAACGAAATCACAAATCTTTGTGTTCTAAAAATATTTCCCTTCATAACATTTTACCTCACCTACTAATGACCAGGCCTTTCAGTCCTTTTTAAAAAAAAATACAGAAAAACAAATATTTCCTCATCAAAACTAACTAAATAATCCTCCACTCTCTTTCATCATCTGTGATATGAATTGTAACCCATAAAGCAGATAACGCAAATCATAATATCCGTTCAAATGTGCATCACTGAAAACTCCCTTCAGATAGGAGAAACTTTACTACAAAGTTTATTATCCAAAGTTCAAGCATGTTAATGTACACACACAACTTCATTCTGACACAAGAGCATTGTGGATAAATGATTTCAGTGTCATGTTTGAAATGCTACAGTTGATTTCATCCATCATGAATGATGAATTATTATCAGTGGCAGAGCACTGCCGTGTACCATCTTTTCTGTGGCTATCAGGGTTGGATCTACCATAAATAGTCTTGTGGTGCATCCCTGAGATAAATTGTTTGAAGCAGCAAATGTGCCTGTAAACAAAATGTCTTTACACTTATGCTTCAACACTTTTGTCAGAGTTTAATAAGGCCTCTGGTTATGGCGCTGTACACCTCCATGGTCATGGGAGCGAAGGTCTTTTTGGCCGCGTTGAAGTAATATAGTGGATCACTGATGAGGGCAGGGTTGAAGCCTTCTTCCACCAGCTTGACTTTCTTCAGTTTAAATGTGCCCGTCATCTCCAAGGAAGGCTGAATTACATGTTTTGGGATTATAAGCACAATATATGTACACATGCAGAAGGAAGCCTCACCTGGATCCTGATGAATCGCGGGCAGGCGTAGACCGGCAGGTAGTTGACAGCCTGCCTGTAGGTGTCGGCGCAGTCAAAGTCTTCTCCTTCTTTCAACGTGATTGCCGCCATGCCTGCTCGCCCCTCATTCCCTATCACGGCAAAGCGTTAATGCCGTCTCGTCTCACATACGGCACGAGTCGTTGACGCCTTACCGTTCACCTTAACACCGTAAACGTTGGCCTCTAAAATGCAAGGCGCCAAGGTGAGGACATCTGCTACCTCCGACGTGGCCACATTCTCGCCCTTCCATCTGTTCAGAAGAAAAGGAGTTTCACCTCATTTCAAACCCTATTCCTAAATTGAAACCCTAATTTAAGACCCAAACCTAATTTTAAAAATCCTACTTTGAAATATTAAAGTCATATCGTCACTTCACGACTTACCTGAAAGTGTCACCAACACGATCCTGAAAGTAGACAAAGTTGTCCTTGTCAAAGCGAAGCAAATCTCCCGTGTTGAAGTACAAGTCGCCTTTTTTCAACACGTCGCGGAGCCTCTTCTTCTCCGTCTGCTGCTCGTTGCCCGCGTAGCCCACAAAAGGCGACCTCTGCGTCACCTTCCCCACCAGAAGGCCCGTCTCACCTGACAGACAGCCATGATGCACAAAAGTCTACACCCTTTTGAAATGTTCATTCCTCTCTTCGTAATGGCAAACATTTTTGAACATGACGTTTTGTTTTTGTAAGTGTGTTCAGCTCACCTGTGGCCGCCTCAACGCAAAGACCCTGAGCGTTTCGGATAGGCTCCTCCTTCTCGATGTCAAACTTGATCAACAAGTACGGGAAAATTAACTGGAGGGAGAAGTTTACGGAGTGAGATATAAACCAACAAGCAGGGAATGATAAAAATGTTCACCTACCCTGTGGAAAAAGTTCATCCGTCCCACAGCGCCGACCTTAGAGCTGTAGTTAATAAATCCGATGTTCCCCTCTGTAGCCGCGTACAGCTCCTTTACTTTAATGTCACCGAAGCGCTTGAGAAACTCGGACCAGACGTCAGCGCGAACTCCGTTGCCCAGGGCGATCCGTACTTTGTGGTCCTTCTCATTGTCCTTCTGCCGAGGGGAACAACATCAGGGAATTGGGATCATCTCGAGGGAGGAGATCGTATCTGACCTTGGGCGTGTTGCAGAGGTAGCGCATAGTCTCGCCGATGTACTGCATCACGGTCACGTTATGCTCCCTGCAGTCGTCCCAGAACTGAGACGCGGAGAACTTCCTCTTCAGCACGACCGATATACCTGCAGCAACAGTCACTATATAGACATTGTTCGCATAGCTTTTGTTCAAATCGAAAAGGTCATGACCTCTCTCGATGCAGCCCCCTAACCCGATGAGGAAGCCTGAGCTGTGGTAGAGCGGCAGGTTGATATAGAAGACGTCGTTTCTTGTGACGCCGCACAGCGACTGGAGGAAGGATGCGGCCCACATCCTCTCGTGGGTGATGATCGCTGCTTTAGGCAAACCTATTAGGGACAAAAGTATTTTTTTCTGTCATATAAAATTCTCAAACACACTCAAAGGAGTTGTGGATGTTTTTGTCCCGTTCATACCAGTGGTTCCAGACGTGTAGATGTATATAGCAGTGCTCCTGACGGTAACGTTGGCTCGGAGGTCTTTGGGCATAGGTTGGTCCGAGGCCTTGGAGATCTTGTCAGCCAAGAAATTGACACCCTGCAACTCGAATGTTTTTGATAGGAAGTACACGTTGACCCCTCGCTCCCTCAACGCTGGCAAAACTTCCTCCACGGCCTCCTGCAGCTCTGCAAACACATATACATATTCTTATTACTTGACTTTACAGAAAGGAAAAATTTCTTCTGGCAAAAAATAAAATAAGAATAAAATAAAACATTTTTTAATTTGCATATATTTTATATATAATTATTTCATTATTTAATGTGAATAATGCATCTTAATAGTAAACATTTAAGGTTTCATGCTGGTAGAATTCAGATAAAAGCATATCAATTCAATATGAAATATTTTTGTCAGACATTTTTTTTCCAGCTCAACTTTTTCTTATCCAAGGTAGAAGGAAAGGTGTGCACGTGACCTTTAAACAGGATGGCCATAGTTCGAATGCCCAACCTCAGAACTTTGAGGTAGATGTGCTCACCACATCAACCTGCTGCAAAATTATCATTCAATCATCAGCCATAATTATTACCATTTTTTAAAATCGATTTTTACTTTGATTCTCCTCATTTTATGAATGGTTTTGCCCGTCATTCTGTTTTAAAATTAAAAATTGGCCCTTGAGCATGAGTCTGCCCAACTATGGCCCACGCACGTCACGCATCTCACCTGCCGACGTCACCAACACTTTAGCGCCGCAGCAGGAGAAGCAGTGCAGCAGAGACTTGGATCGGATGTTAAAGTTAAGCAGAGCAACCGGACAACCCAGTTTGGCGAGTCCCAGCCAGGTCCACACGAGGTTGGGCTCGTTGCCTAGAAAGAGGGCCACCGCGTCCCCCTCCCGTAGGCGCGCCTCCTGCTTCAGCACCCGGGCAAGCCGGTTGCTGCGCCGGTCCACCTCGCCGTAGGAGAAGCACTCGCCCTCAAAGTGCAAGAATGTCTTGTCCGGGTGTCTCCGGACCGCTGCAAGGAATCCGTCCAAGACGCCATAGAATGGTTTGCTCCGTTTGTACTTGATCAGCCTGATGGCGAGCAGGAGACTCCGGAGGATGTAGACGCAGTCGTCCAGCCAGTAGGGGAAGCGCGTCCTGAGGATGAGCAGAAAGCCACCCACGACCGACAGCCAGATGAACATCTCGAACCGATGGAGCTGACGAAGGACTGCGGCTCCGATCACAACAAGCCGCACCGTATGGGTGCGCGTGGTGCATTTGTGGCAAAGTTCAGCCGCGACACCTGACCCCTCCTACTTTCTGCGTGTTTTCGAGTTGCCACATCTCTTCCCACGCCCAGTCGAGAAGACACTGCGCGCGTTTTTCTGCCCTCGCATTCGCATTCTCCATCATCATATTGGCCCATCACAATCAACAAATCAAACTAATTTAAAAATGATGAACTGTGACTGAAATGAGATGACATTATGTGACACATTATTTACAATAAATAAATAAATGAATAAATAAATGAATAAATAAATAAATAAGTTTGAATTTCAATAACAATGTAGTGATGTGGTGGGGAAAAAACACTACAAGCTCTCTTCTACTTCTACAGCAGTTTGACAATAACAGGTTTTTGGAGATAACTTGTTTTAAAATAATAGTATTGTAGTGTAGCAGGAAGTTCGCATAAATCTCCATGAGGGGGAGGAATGTCAAGTATGAAACTGAGCCTTGTTTGTCTGATGACTGATGGCGTGAGACAGGGAGTGGGTGGTGTGTGTGTGTGGGGGGGGCGCAAATGCACAAAAACACGCGCACACACGCACGCACACTAAACATCAAATTGGAACTCTAATATACCATAACACTTAATCCCGGTTAAAGATTCACCCTGAACAACAATTACAACTTTCACTTTTAATTCTGAAATTGCACCTGTCCGCAGCTATGAAAAAAGTCAGGCAACAACAGTGTTTGTGGGCCATCCCAACACAGCTACAAAACATGTATTATGAAAATTAATTTCTATAACAATTAGCAACAAAATCATTTTTTCAAACTTAACAGTGAATAGTTTAGCAAATAGTCACAAGTATTATATACATTCACTAACACAGCCATCAAATTCATTACAAAATAGATTTCTTTTTTTATGGATCAAGTATATAAAAATTTGTTAAATTTTGATCTTGCCTGATAATACTGCATTGACTATATCCATTGTAAGTGGGACATATTTCTTCTCCTTGTCATCCAAGAAATAGAGTGGATCATTGATAGCAGAGGGGTCAAAGCCTTCCCTAACCAACCTGGTCTTCATCAGCTTGAATGTTCCCGTGACATCTAAGGAGCTCTGCCATTAAAGTGGAATTTAATATTATTTGCAAATACAACTCATTTGGTAACAAGATGCTTTGAGTACCTGAATCCTTATAAAACGTGGCCTGGCGTAGGTCGGCAGGAAGCTTTCAAGATGCTTGAAGATGCCTTCAGAATCCAACGTACATCCGTCTCGTAGAACTACGGCCGCCATGCCTACTCTGCCCTCGTTGCCTTTGAGCAGAAAAAAAAAGATATTTATTTGCCAAGTATTCCCTTTGTCACCACACAAACTACTTTGGAATTGTTTGGGAGATTGTTAGATTATTTGTGGAGTTACAAGCAGAATTCCATCACTGACCCACAATACATGAGCGTTGTTTGTGTATCGGGTGTGTGGTGCCATTGTACAGTAACCGCTTTATTCTCCATCTGACTCAGGTTTCCTTTGACATGGGTGAACTTTACATTCCACATAAAATGAGTCACAGTTCAGGTGGCGAAAGAAAACAAACATTGCAGGTGACACTGTTCTAAAACGCCCCTAGGAACCTCGCTGAAATGACGCAGTTCATTCCTCTTGGGCCTTCACTTCAGATTCAGGTGAAAGTTTAGGACTCAAACATTGAAAGAGTTCCAGACACGACGGGGCACACAGGCTATGTTAAGTGGCTCAGATGTGTGCGGTTGTTTCCAGAACAGGTAAGTGGCAGGACGGGTTTATCCATGTGATGCTCATTTCTTTTATTTGGAATCGTAGCTTCCTGCTGTGAGTCACAGTGAAGACGTAAAAAAAATGTGTTCAGAAATACATGATGAAAATAGCTAGAGTCATTTCGACAACAACGGTGACATGTTTTTTTCTTAAGCATTCTGACACGTCCAAATATAAACAAACATTCAATTAGTTGCTGTTTGTGCCACACTAATAAAGCTTGCTGATTGCAAAGTACACCACGTGTTAACGCGCTCACCAAAAGGTGGTGCAATTCCAGACAACTCCACAAGAGGACGCAAATACCAGCCACAAATACCAATGACTGCTGCCGCCCAGCAATTATAGAAAGCCAACAATCAAGACATTCATTAACCTTTTTGCAGAGCATAGGAGAGAGTTTTACTGTATCACTCACTTTTATCAGGTTGTAAAAGAAAGAAAGATTGTATTCATTATTGTCTAGTTATGAGACCCACGTTACATGGTTGTGAGTGGTGCACAAATACATACCTGGCACTTCCACACCATACACGGTGGCCTCAGTGATGCAGTCAGCCTGAGTGATGACATCAGCCACTTCATTAGTGGACACGTTCTCTCCCTTCCACCTGTTTAAAAAAACACACACACACGTCATACTCAGCTCAAACGAAGAAAAGAAAAAAGAAGAACCTCACCTGAAAGTGTCGCCGATGCGGTCTTGAAAGTAAATGAAGCCGTCTTTGTCGAAGAGCATCAAGTCGCCGGTGTTAAAGTAGACATCGCCTTTCTTTAAGACGTCGTGCAGCTTCTTCTTCTCGGTCTGCTGCAGGTCTCTTGCGTAGCCCAAGAATGGCGTGTTTGCAGATATCTTAGACACCAGAAGGCCAGGCTCACCTAGTCAAAAAAAAAAACTCAAGTACTGATAAATAATACTTTTATACAATCAAAAGGAAATGGGTTTCTCTAACCACCAGAGTCAATTTTCTGGTAATTGCTGTGGGAGTGACCCACCTTCAGGAACCTGGATGCAGAGACCCGATGAATCCCTCAGAGGTTGCTCCTCTTCCACATCATATTTGATCAGTGCAAAGGGATAACGCCACTGCAAGACAAACGATAGAGCTGATTGATTAAGAGCTAAAGAAAAAGCACCAAATGAAGTTCAGACTTACTCGAAACAAGAAGTTGGCTCGTCCCACAGCGCCGATCTTTCCGCAGTAATTCATGAAAATAATGTTACCCTCCGTTGCTCCGTAAAGCTCCAGGATTTGAATGTTTCCAAAGCGGTTTAAAAAATCTCTCCAAACGTTGGCTCGGATGCCATTGCCGATCGCAAGTCTTACATTGTGGATTCGGTCGTTGGGTTTCTATCGGGAGAATAAAGAAATATTGCGCCTTGGTTAATTCATATATTTCTCATATTTAAACTTAAGTGAGAGATAAAATCTGATGCCTACTTTTGGTGTGTTACATAGAAACCGCATAACTTCACCAATATACTGTATGGCAGTCACGTTGTATTTCCTGCAGTCATCCCAGAACTGAGATGAAGAGAATTTACTCTTTAGCGCAACTGTGATACCTGAATACAAAAGAACACATTCAACTAAGTACAGTAACACTAGTGAATATTGTGACAAGACTGTTTGACTGCATTTATTAACCCCTCAAGGCCCAAGTGTCACTCCTGTGATTGACCGGTGACACATACCTAACTCAATGGCACCCGCGAATCCAACAAGTCCTGATGTGTGGTAGAGAGGGAGGCTGATATATAGCACATCATCTGATTTCAAGTTGCATGAGCTCAGAACCATAGCCATGCGCCACAGTTTGTTGTGAGTTAGCACAGCTGCCTTAGGAAGACCTGTTCAAAAGAAGAGGGAAGTGAAGAAGCCATTTTGCAAAGTCAACAATCCAATGTGGCTCACCTGTCGTCCCTGATGTATACACATAGAAGGCAGGACTGTGCATGTTCAAATGCGATCTTAAATCTTTGGCGAGGGGTTCACAGGACATATTTGTCATCTTGTCTGCGAAGCCGTGCATGTCTGAATTTGTTTGTGTGTTCCCCAAGAAGAACACCTTCACCTGTTGCTCCAGAAGCTCTGGGAGAACCTCCATCACGGCAGCCTGCAAGTCTGAACACAAGTATTCAAGTTTTTCCCTAAATCTATTGGGGCCTATTTCAAATGTTGTCAGCCATTGTCCGATTACATAACGCATCCTGTTTGTTTGAACTACTCAGCATTTAAGGTTACTCATTTCTGTAGGGGGAGCAAAGCGCAAAACTTCCAAGTAAGAACCTTGGTTTTGTTTTGCACAATGTTATTTGTTAAATATTGCCCAAAAATTATTGATTTGTGGCCTGTAAGAGTGCTGAACATGGACAGCTTTCCATGTTCCAGTTAATTTGATTATGAAATCAGACAACCAGAAAATCCTGATGATTGGAAGGAAACATGGGACTATTTACCTAATTATGAACCTTTGCCGGGTGACGGCGTATTCTTACGCAAACACATTTATTTGCGCAGCAGTTGTAACCTCACAACAGTAAACATCTGTGGAACTATTTACAGATGTATGAATTTACAGTATGTAAATATGAGCACTTAAACGGGATTAAGGAATTATCTTAATATTCGTAATGACAGACAGGTTATTTGAATACGACAAATTCATTTGTGGTTAAATTGGAAAGCATTGGTTTTACCCCACTAGTTAAAAACTTGAATGCCGAAATTTGCAATGACAGTGATTTTCTGTAAAAGTGAAAATAAACACAACAAATAAATATAATAAACATAATATAGGTAAATACTATTAAATATTGTTATATATATTTCAATTTATTATGTCAAAAATAGTTTTATATAATTGTTTTTCTTACCATTTATTTTTTTACTTATTTTAATTTTAGTCCTCAATTTGATCTAGCCCGGGAAGAAGGGGATTTTTCTTGATTTTTTCATTATTCCAAATTATTAACAATTCCATCGTGGAGCGCTTGTCCTATCGCACAATGTGAATTTTTCTCGATAGACACTTCACCTTGAGCCACCAGCAGAACTTGAGCGCCGCTGCATTTGAAGCAATGCAGCAGAGACTTGGACCTGATGTTGGTGTTGAGGAGCGCCACCGAACATCCAAGCTTGAACAGAGCCAACCAGAGCCACACGAACATGGGCTCATTGGCCACGAACAAAGTCACCGTGTCGCCTGGCTTAACTTGACCACTTTGCAGCAGCAACCTGGCGGCCTGGGTGCTGAGTCGGTCGGCCTCCTGGTACGTGAACGTCTCATCTTTGAAGAGGAGGAGCGGCTTGTGCGGATGCTTCTTCGCTCGCTCCAAAAAACGGTCCACGAGAGTGTAGTTGGTCTGTGTGTAGTGCAAAACTTTGCGTTGTAATCGCAGACTTGTCACGATAAATTTGACATCCTGGTAGAAGTAAGGGAAGCGAAAAAATAGGCCAACCGCAAAGGCTGCGAGGACCAACCACAAGAGCATTTTTTCTTCGTCTGTGGAGCACAATCTGCATTTAGACTTAGTAAAAAAAAAAATTGCACAATCGGCAGCATATCGTGGGCAGGGTCGCTCCAGAGATGTGGGTGGAGGAAAGTCAAGCCCACAACAGCGCTCAGATTTCACAGGAATCCACCAAGTCAATGATTGCCAGTAAATTACCTGTCATGTGACATTTTTTCCACAACGTGATGGTGCAGTTTAAAACTTTTGCGCTTGTTTGCTTTTTTACTTACTGCCCGCTCCACTATTCAGTGCAGTGACTCTGAACTTTTATTTTATCTTAAAACATACTTAACTAAACGCTGCAATATGATTGGCTTCTGCATCCGCGTAAAATACGCCTACTGTATTGTGTCTGTCTTTCAGAATCCAAACCATTTTGATTATTTTGTACAAATATGGGGACAAGCGGTATAGAAGATGGATGATATATATAGTTGGTATTGTCATCGCTTAGATTTTGATTATCAACTACAAATGCATCTTCCTAGCTCTCCTGTTTTATCTCCCCCCATTATTAGGCGGCAGTTGTATGATTAGTTTAGAGATCTTTATATTTTTTTTTGCACAATTTTGAAATCATTATCTTTGTGTAAACCAGTTCATTTGTTTATTAAAAGAAAATATAAAAAATACTTTAAAACAACAATCTCTTATATAAAAAAAATGTACAGTAGATTTGAAAAGAGCAATGAGTGGAATTTCTGTTATTGCAAGAGACATCCATAAATATAAGTTGGTGTGCAAATTTTGACCTGTCGAAACATTGAGTGAAAATAAAAAAAGCTCAATGATATAAACACTTATAGCCACTTTCTGAAAACCTGGTTTTGAATTGAAATGTAGAAGCTCAACAGCGTTTTCCTTTGGACACATTTTGTCACTGTCAGTTTGGTTGGTTAAACGGGCTGTCAAAGCCGCTGTCCTGCTGACATCGTCTCAACTCCGAGAACAGAGGCCCACTCAGCTTTTCTCCCTCTGAGCCCAGTACGGGCTCCCTCTTTGTGTTCAGCTTCCCTTGATGGGCTGACGTTTGGGTTTGAGTCCAATTCTCTTGGGCGATGTCATTATAAACCGTCAAGTCAGACGTGTCCGGGGTGAGCTGATCAAACTGGCTGAAGTCAGGGGCAGAAACTGAGAACGGCTTCACCGACTCTACTTTCCTCCCCGAGTAAGACACTCGAGGGAGGTGGTGGCTGTCTGAGTCACTGCTGCTCAGGCTCCAGTTAGTGCGTTTATCATCCCTGACTGGGAAATCCTGCGTGACACAGGGTTCGTTTGGCGTGTCCGCATGGCTTCCCGGTTGTCCACCCTGCAGGTACGCCTCCCTATTTTTGCTCCTCAAAGGAGCAGAGCATGAAGAGGACACTTTGTGAGGGTAGAGTTGCGCATCTGCCGAGTCCTGGTTGTTCACAAGTTTAGTCCGCGCCCGAGTTGTTTTTTGCTCCAAACCCGACAACTTTTTCCTGTGGGTTCTATCCTCCGTTCTTTTGTCAAGTGGTCCAGATGACGGGTTCTTCAAAAAGTCTGTCTTACTTGCTGGGGCAGGCCCAGTGGTGGACATTACCGTGATGCCAGCTGTCAACACAAAACAGTCTTAAAATTCAGAGTAAAAACAAAACAATGTATTTCAGAACACTCACTTGGTAAAGCGTGGTTCTTTCCAGATTTATTCTTCACAGGTGTCTCTAGTACTTTAGCCATGGCCGCCAACTTGCTGGCAGCATTCATTATTTTCTTTTCAGCCCTGCTGAAAATATTAAGATTAATGTCAGCTTGATTAACTTCAGTGGTGGCAAGTAATTACATCAAAATTATTAAATTACTGAACTTCAGTGGAGTTTTCAGGTGTACTTGAGTATTTTTTTGCCAAAATGGGATTCTCACTATTCTCAATATTTCAAAGTGTGTAATATTTTTTTCTTAAACACGAGTATCAGCACTTCTGCTAAAGTACATAGTGTTAAGGAAGGCCAGTGATTTAGCAAAAAAACCAAAAACACGATGGCAATCGTGTCTGCTCACCCCGTGGTTTTCCCGTCGTCCTCCAGCAATTCCTGCAGGCAGGTCAGGTAATAGCGTCGCATTTTGCGGGCCGTGTCCTGCCTCTCCTGGAGCACCTCGGTGCGGATCATCTCAGCTGCTCGCTCGCGGCTTTCTTGGAGATAACGCAGCATGTCTCCTGAAGGACCAAAACATAACATTTTGGAAATTTGCCATCCAACTTTCTGTCTTGCTTGTGGCAGAATCACCAACCTCTTATTTTTTCAACAATTGTCAAGTATTGCTGCTTCATTTCTTCCAGGCCCTCTTGAAGAGTTTGTTGATGATTTGAAGGCCTGAAAATGGCAACATCACTCTTTATTTTAGAGAAAGAAAAAAAAATCCTCACATTGGGTATCTAAATATTTGCCATGCTCATAGTGATATACTATTTGTTTTTATATGTTGTGAAAATTTTAGCTACATCACAAACCCAGCATCTTCTTTGCTTCGCTTCGCTTCCTCCAGTTGTAGCAGATGCTCCTCATTTGCCTTTTGTAATCGGCGCTCGTGTTCGTCTACAATAAACAGTAGAGATTAACACAATGAACGGCGGGAAATATTCAAACCGCATTTGTTCAAACGTTACCTTTGAGTTTCTGTATGGTTGTTTTGTGTTCTCTGACGCTGTGCTGGAACTGCCGGCAAGCTTTTGCCAAGTGCTTCTGAAGCTCCTGGTTTTTCTTCTCCAGTTTACTGGCGGTGTCTGCGCAATCCTTCCTGCTGCAAACCTGCCCTCCACTCTGGGCTAAGGAGCCTATACAGGGCAGATTACAGCTTCATGTAAATTCTCCACAAAGCAGATATTTATTTATTTCATTTTCAATCCACTCAAAGCGCAATGAGGCTTTTTCCTACTTTGCATTTTGTTGATTTCTCTTTCGTGCTGTTCTTGCGTTTCTCGTAGCACACAGCTCAACTGAGCCTCACTTATCTGTGGGAAAGGGAGAAAAAAAATCCGTCAAGGTAAAGCAGCTCACCCAGATCATTGCTATGTTTCAGGATAGGCAAACAGTTAGCTCCTGATGGAATTAAGAACATACTTTCTTCCATTCCTTCTTGGCCTGGCACACAGCTTTGTCAACAATGTCTATGCAGCAAGTTTGAATCACGTGCGTTACGGCGCCCTCTGACACGCGGCCTCTCACGCGCTCTGTGAAACTCTGCTGCTCAGTCCTGGAAGTGCCGAGAAGCTGCGTCTGGACCTCCGCCAGAGCAGTTTGAAGCTCCAAGAGGAAATCTTCCCTCATCTGTCGCTTCTGGGCTTGTTCCTTCTCAGCCTGCTGATATCTCCACTCATCCTCTCTGGCCCTCAGGGTCTGCAGCAGAGCTATCTCCTGCTTCTTATGCTGCTCCTGGAGTTTGGTTTGGTACATTTGCTCGCTGCGAGTTTGGACAAGGGAGATCTCTTGCTGTTTGTCTCTTTTCCAGGCTGCTCTGGCTCCGGCAAGTTCAGCCTCCAACAGTGCGGCTTGTTCTCTTCGTAACTGCTCCAGCTGAGTCTGGAGAGTCACCACCACCTCTTGCTCTTTAGTCGTACCACATCTTTGACCTTGGTCTTGTTGCTGCTTGCGCCACTCCGCCTCTGCTGCCCTCAGAGCCTGCGATACCTGGTACATGTCCAACAAGCAGTAGAAGCATTTGTTTTTCTCCATGAGAATATGGTAATATCGCACCATCAATATGAGCTGTTTTCATATAAAAAAATGAAATACTGTTTGCTTGTAAATAAAATGTATAAATGTCACATGTTGGTTAATTTTTCCAGTAATTACCTCAATGATGTGCTTTACCTTTTGTTCCACGTCTTGTTTTTGCAGCTCTTCCCATTTCTCTTTCTCTCTTTGGAGCAAGGCTTGGTATTGCGGCAATGAAGGCAAATCTTCAATCCAGCGGTTATAGGCCCTGGTTACTGCTCCTTCAACCTGTAACAAACACATTTGTGTTTACTCTAAAAAAAAAATGCACATGGTCTCACATTCCTGAATTGTTATGACATCCTAATTACAGTATCAAACCTTATTGGCCAAATCGTGGAGATGTTTCTCCTGATTCTCCATCTGGACTTGTTTCCTGGCTTCTTCCACCGCTCGGCGTTGGACTTTGTCAGCTTCCGCTTGCAGCTGCTGTCTCTGGGCACAGAGTTTGGAGTCCAACTCCTTGACGGTGACGGTCAAAGCGTTTGCTTCCGTCTCCTCTGTCTGACAGGTTGCCTCAGAGGTCTCGGGTTGTTTTCCTTGCCTGGCTTCCTCCAGCTTCAGAGCCCAAGTCTTCTCCGTCTGCACAGAATCAGAAGCAAACAAAATGATGCTGCTAGTTGCTCCTCCAGAGATACACAGTCATACCTGATGTCGCGCTTCATCCCAAGCAGCCTTGGCCAAGGCTATGTGAGATTTCACCTGCTGCTGGATCTCAGCCTCCTTCTCCTTGGACCAGAGAGCCTTGAGCTGGGCGATGGAGGCCTGATGCTGCACCTCTAGCTCAGTCCTTAGTTTCTCCACATCTGTGCTGCTCTCCCCTTTTTTCTTTTGTGTGGGTGTAGCAAATCAAGAAAGTGTCATCATATATTTTACCAATCAATTTCTAGGGAGCAGCAGATTTTGATATTTTGATATTGAAGATGTCTGATTGGGTATACCTCAATTTCTTTCCTCAGTGCATCCTCCGTGGCTTTGTTTCTGATGCTTTCCTCCAAGATTTCCTTTTCCTTGCAGACAGATATGTAACACTCTTGCACAGCCAACACCTTATCACTGGCCTCAGAGAGCTGAGAGCTGGGCAGGAATGAATCCACAATGAGCTGCTTCAATACAGTTAGTTCAAAACTTAAAATGTCCCGACGGGCACGTACTTTAGGTCTTGGATTTGTCGCTCGTGTTGTGCCGTCAGACGTTCAAGCTGATCGTTGTGTTGCAGCATGAGCTCCGTCCTGACTCGTTTCACCACGTCATCCCTGTGCTGCTGATTAATCCGCTCGGATCTTCATCGAGAGACGGACATGGTTAATGAAAAAGAGTCAAGATTTCATTTGCTCCCTTGTGTTTGTCTTACTGCTGAGCAGCCGCCTGCTTCTCCTGGTGCAACTCTTGAATCATCTCTCTCGTCTTGACGCAGAGCTCTGAGTTGGCAGAACGGACCTTTTCCTCACTCTGCTGCAGCTCTGCAATTTTACTTTGCAGCCCCTAGAATTGAAAGACAACAATAGTAGCAAACCTCCATATTGTCATTTAGTAAACACAACGGGGCCTTTAGCAAAATGACTGATGACCAACCTCCACTTGATCTTGCAAGCGTTCTTTGTCTTCCTGGAGTTTCACTAACTCATTCTGGTCCTCTGCAGTCAAGTTTGGATGTTTTACCTGGATGGATTGTCTAACCTGTGGCCAAGCAAGCTTACGTCAAACTTGGATCATTCATTTCAGTGTCAGATTTTTCATCATAGTGCGTACCGATGAGCTGAGCTTGGCTTCGTCTAATTGGTTCTGCAGCTCGTCTGCCCGGGCCCGACTCTGTTGAAGCTCCTCCTGCAGGTGACTGATCTTCTGCCTCTTGCTCTTTAAACTCCCCAAGCAGCGCTGCATTTCCACTTGCAGTTGGCGCAAAGCTTCATCCTGAGGCAGCTGCGAGTCTGACAGGGTGGCCAGGGCCACGCTGTTCACGCAGAAAGAGTTATTTGAAAAGAATTATTTGAGAGAATATTACATGATTAAAAAATGAACTGGTTGGAAAAGTACCTGCGGAGAGAACCATTGGTTTTCTTAAAGCCTAACGCCAAACAGGATTCAGAGAGCTGGTTCTGGCAGTCCCAGTTGGGCTCTAATGCAATAACGCCATGTTTTAAAGCAGATTCATACAGCATGATCTGCTCCTTCAAGTCAGCAAGATCCTCCTACGGGGTAAAAAGAAAATGAGAAACAAAGTGATTCTTTTTGAGACACAAAACCGAATAACAAACCTGTAGGTCTCTGTTCATATTGTCACTTAAAACCTTGGCCGTTTGAGCCTGCTGTAGTTTGATTTGGATTTGACTCATTTCTTGCACAGAACCTGGAGAAGAAATAAAAATCGGAGTAAAGCCAAAGAAAAGCTGGCTAAATAACGGCTGTCTACATTTAAGACAACTTTGGCTCACTCGTCTGCAAGAGCTTGGCACATTGTTGCTGACTCTTCTCCAGACTCTGGGTGAGAGCATTGACCACTCTGGCTCGCTCAAGTTGCTCTTCTTCCCGTTGCCGCTCCAACTGTTTCACCTGCTCACGGAACTTCTGACTAGTATCCATCTGAAAAGCATCGTCATGACGTTTAAAAGCAATTAGACAAAAGATAGGCCAGAAGTAAAAATCCAAACCTGTTCCTCCATAGCTTGAGACTTAGCATCAAGCTGCTGCTGTAAAAGCAAGAGCGCGGCCTCATGCTGCTCCTTGATGACGGCGAGGTCTCTGTCGTGCTGCTTACGTGATTTGGACAGCGTGTCCGAACGACACAGCTCCAACATCTGCTGCTTCATAGTGTCAACAGCGGCCTCGGCCACCCGCTGCTTCTTTGTGTTCTGAAATTAAACTTTATATCAATGCTTTCTGACGCGCTACTGTACGAGCTCTTCCAACTTACCTCCTGGTCTCGCTCATTCAAGGTTTGTATTTGCTGCTCCATCGTCTTGAGTTTGCTTTGCATTTGAAGCTCCCGCTCTTTGGCCTCCCCCAGGAGTCGAGTCGATTCCTTAAGACTCGCGGCAAGGTCATTTTTCTGATCTGTGCGTAAATAAATCAAAAGTGAATTGCAGACAAGTGTCTAGACTGTAGATATGGATTTTTTTGGTCCAAGTAATATCAGATTTAAGTTGTTTCCTTCTCTCGGGGCCACATCATTTCATCAAAGACAGAAAAGGAAAAGTACCTTTAGCAATTGCCAACTGGTGCTCAAGGTATCTCGTGTTGCGCTTTGAATCCTCAAACTTTTGCTCCAAGTCCTCATTTTGCCTTTTAAGAGCTACGTTGAATATCTGCAACTGGGTAATCTGCTCTTTCTCAGCAGTTTCTAAAAGATAGCAGAAAGGAACGTCAGTCAGTGAAACTTCAAATGGCTGAAACTTCAAATTGCATCTTTGGTTACAAGTACTAGGCATATAGCATACAAAAAAAATTGCTATAGGCCGAGAAATGTTTCCCAACCTCTGGACATTGTCAGACAACATTGAGACTTACGCTGTGTTGAGTCAAGGAATTCTCTTTGTAGTTGATCGAATGGACGCTGTTGATGTGTAGCCTGTGAGCTCAACATCTGACGTGGAGGGCCGTGAGGATTGTAGCTGACCTGGTAATCATCCGCACGTCGTTCCACTGCTCCAGGCTTAAGATTCGAAAGAAGAAAACACCGAAAAAGCAATATTTAAATGAAAACTTCTTTTGTGTCAAGTTAGGTAGTTATCTATTCATTTTATTGCGCTTCAAAGAGGCTAATTGCTTCATTCTGGTTTATTTTTTTTTTTTTTTTTTTAAAAGCGGCTAAAATTACAATATTAATTTCCAGTAAAATCGCTTTTTCTGGCAGAAGAAAGAATCAGCCTTACCTGAGATTGCACTCTGGGATTATTACAGTCACTAGTTCCATCTCCGTTGCAGTTGACAATGTTATTAGCACGAAGGTGTAGCTCATATGGATCATCTGTGGAGAAACCATTGGCTTCTGAAGATCGTTCTGTTCCCATGCTGTTTTGGGTGCAGTCTTCCTGGGTGAACTGAGAATCTGAATGCTGGTTCCAGATATGAGCCGAAGGTTGAGAATGACCATTGCTCTGAACGCCTCCATCTTCATAAGTAAAATCATGATGATCGTAGTCTTCTTCATAGCTCTTTTATGAGACATTGAAAGTTTGGTGGTTATTTTTCAATTGAAATGAAAAGACAAAACTGGTGTCAGGTATGTATAAATAATAAAATAACAAAAACATAAAAACATGCCTGCTCATGAGAATTTGGCCTGGGATGATCTGACCGCTGTTGAGTCCATTTGGACTGTGGGCTGTAAAGAGACACCAAAAGCACTCAACAATCAACTCCACAATCAATGGTTATTAATCAATCGACTAGCAATCTTGTATCCCATCTCGAGTAGGAACAACACTGAGATTCGGCAAAAGCCATTTCATTCAAGCATGTTACCTGGTTTCAGCATTTCTATTTATCAATTCCTGCTCTGTGCAGGAGGAGTCTCTGCTGTCCTCCAGCATGTCATCTGGCATGTTTGCGAGGAGATTGTGGAGCTGCAGGGAAAAAAAAAAAAAAAAAAACTCAAGGCGGTGAGTCATCATGTTTGTGCTGCAACCAAGGGATAGAAACACAGAACAAAAAATATGCAATGTCAAAAATGTTTAATCGCATGAAGTCTCCATTTGATAGGTATTAAAAAAATAAAAACTGCAAATTATGATGTCAAGAAGTAGCACTTCATATTTACAAATGAAATAAAATCTTTCATTTTGGAATTACTACTTCCTAATTGGGCTTCTAATATTTGAGTAAAAGTATATGCTTTGTTAAATCATAATAAAACAGCAGTACAGTTTCAGTGACAAAAACAATTTCAATTATTGTCTCCACATTAACCAGCTTTGCCCCTTTGTATCTCAGTAACAAGTATATTCTTCTTATGTCAGAAACAGGCTTAATATGCTTGCGTTATTCCAGCGATTCAAATAAAACCAGCTGGACTTACTTCCCATAAGGACCGTTGAATCGTCTGTAAATCCTCCACCGTGTCCTCAACCGAAGGACCCATATTATCCCATTTGCACATTTAGCACAAGAAAATGTATCCACTTCAAGCGCCAATCCAATTCATTGCATCCCAACTGATTTCACATTTCAAAACAACCAAAGAGTCCATGGCATGCTGTCGACTGCGGGCACGACTCATGTGCTCCATTGTTTGAACAAAACATATAGCAAAGCTAAATGGAGCAGAAACATTCCACTTACTGGCAGGAAACATTTTCCACTTGACTAGTTAATCTATAAAACGTAGGATCCATTGCTAAAATAAAAAAGTAGATGATTAATAGATTCACAACATCCAGTTAGTCTTTTTGTTGCAGTCTTCGAGAACATAATTCTTCATGCTTGCTCTTAAGTGGCATTGTGAACAAAACAAGTAATAGTATGAAAGTAGGTTAACCACATGGCGGCCGGCTACATCCAGTGACACACCAGGAAGAAGCCAACAGGGCCAATCGCAACACAAAGCAACATATTGAGGGGATGAGTCATAACAACAACCCTACATACCAGCCTCGTTGTGAAGGTTTTATGCTAATCCTCAAATAGATCCAAACAAAGACACATATTTGAAGCTCACAATTGTAATATTGGTGAATGGAATGATTATATTGATATTAATACTGTGTTGTACCTCTTGTTTTCTCGCAAGGTCATCTTGGTCGTATTCTTCCTCATCATCCTGGGTTTGGAGAGCAGCAGTATCAAAATCTATAGACATGATGGGTTTTGCTGCACGGGGAAGATATATACATAAATATGAAAATACAAGAATATGAATACCTCTGTATTTATTGTAAGGTTATCAGATGTAAAACGAGAGTTGCCTGAAATTAGGATAATGTTGCGCGTAACAGTGTATACAAAAGACAATTACCTTACCTTTAGACACACCCCGTGGACAGAATTTCACGTGGTTATTCCTCTCTTAAAAATGACGTTAATGGTTGATAAATGCTCGCCACATTGTTGTTTACAGTGCAGCGAGGCAAGCTAACCAGCCTCGACGGAGTCACGTTAGCTTCCTTTGCTATTACAGAAAAGAGAAGTAAAATACAAACGGACCATTTTTAAAAGTGTCCGCATACCTTTGTTGGTGGGACGTGATTATTAATTAACCCGTTGTTAGTTTAATTTGTTGTCATTTGGCCCAGCACTTTGCTTCGTAAGCTATAAAAGCTAAAAGTGGCTAACCGGATGTTCGCTCGTCCTCGTCCACTTTGAAAAGTCGCGCGCAGTTGCGCGGCGCTCGCGCCAATGAAACCCAGTTTGGAACGTTTTTGATACGCGTTCACACACATAATGCACCAGCCAACATTTGCATCACGTTTACATCACGTTGAACATCAGATTCATGATAAAAACAGTGATTTGTATTTTGTCCTCCAAATAAACGATACTGAAGAAACTGATCGTGTCCCCATGATAACGTGCGTTTTGAATTGTGGGCAATGTAGTCCTATTGTCGACCGCCATGTTTGAAGTTCACAGTGACGTCATCGTTAGCGTCTCGCCTCCTTCATTCGATATCGTTTCCGTATTTGTACCGCTCATGTATTTTTTTAGCGCGTCGGCCCAAAACGCACGGTTAACAACTGATTCCGATTCAGCTGAATCAGCATCCGGTCAGCTGAACAGGACTTTGGGCTCCGTGTAACCCAAAAGAACATCCGTGATTTCATTCAAAAATGGCAACAAATCCTCCCAAATTCAAAGTTTCGGTCGTTGATGATGAAAGGTGAGTATCTGCAGTTACGTAAAGGCTAAGGAATTAAGGAAATGATGTTTGCTTTCTTTATATTTAGGCTGCAAAACTTGAAAAATACTTTTGAAAGACAGTATGGAGGATCACCTCTCTTCTATGCATGTGCACCTGGAAGAGTCAATCTCATAGGTAACTAACTTCAATGCAGAATGTAATGAACTCTATTGAATGATATAATTAAAAAACACTGTATAACATTGGATAAAAAAAAATTAAATATGCTTTGATCCCAGTATGTCTTTGTTTTATGGTTGACATTAAATTCTGCTTGTTTCCCTCATTTTCTTTTATATTACAGGAGAGCACATTGATTATTGTGGCTTCTCTGTGCTTCCGATGGCAATTGAACAGAATATTCTTGCTGCCGTCTCGTTAAATAATTCAGGGACGATCCAACTATCTAATATTAATCCTCTCTACAGGTGGGACTTTAAACCTTTCCATATGTGGGTAGTATACATGACCATCATAGACGGGATAATAAATATGAAATATGTCTGTTTTTATTCTGCAGCAATATCACAGTGTCCACCTCAGAGGAAATTGTTATTGACAAAAATAACCCAAAGTGGTATTATTATTTCCTGTGTGGAGTTAAAGGCATTCAGGTATGACATATGAACCTTGATCAGACTGCGCAATATAAACAAAAGGTCCAAATTTCACAAATTAAACCTCTTGTGTTCACAATAGGAGAAGTTTGGGATCGCACGTTTACAGGGAATGTCATGTGTCATCGACGGAAACGTTCCTCCAAGCTCCGGCCTGTCCAGTTCTAGTGCTCTGGTTTGTTGTGCTGGACTCATAACAATGGAGGCAAATCAGAAGTCCCTCTCCAAAGTAATCCATAATCGAATCATTCCAGAATACTATGATAACCAGCAGACGTGCTTAACAAACATCATCTTTGTATTTCAGGTAGATCTCGCAGAGACATGTACCAAATGTGAGAGCTACATTGGCACCGAGGGAGGCGGCATGGACCAGTCCATCTCAATCCTGGCAGAGAAAGAAACTGTATGTAAAAAGTCTTCACTCTCATGAATAAATATAGCAGGTCCACTCAATAGAATTTTTTTGTGTGATGTGCCCTCCAACAGGCAAAACTGATTGAATTTGGACCTTTGAGGACCACTGATGTCCCACTCCCTGACAGTGCTGTATTTGTAATTTCCAACTCATGTGTGGAGATGAATAAAGCGGCATCTTCTCATTACAACAGCCGTGTGGTGGATTGTCGGATCGCGACAAAGGTATGATGTCAAGGGAAGGTCTAATTTTTTTAAGAATCTGAAAAACATCTCGGATGTGTGGAAAGCCAACAAACATTTGCTTGTGTTATTGTGAGCACAGTTGCTGGCCCAAGCTAAAGGTTTGAACCAGAAAGAGTTTTTGAAGCTGGCCCAGGTGCCGACAGAGATAAATGCATCTCTGGAAGAGATGCTGGCACTGGTGGAGGAAGTCCTACATCCTGAACCGTACAGCCGAGATGAGATCTGTAAGATTTTGGGAATCACCTCCCAGCAGTTCTCCACAGAGTTGCTTAGTGCTAATACTCAACACGGTGAGCAAATAAACAGCAGAAAGAATGCAACAAAGACAAGCATGAATTTGATTTCTTACTTTTTATTTTTTTTGTCACTCATAGTAACTCAGTTCAAGCTATACCAGCGAGCCAAGCATGTATACGGCGAAGCAGCACGTGTGCTACGCTTCAAGAACGTGTGTGACTGTGCACCTAGCGATTCGATGCAGTTACTGGGTGACTTGATGAACCAAAGCCACGCGAGCTGCAGAGATCTTTATGAGTGCAGCTGCCCTGAACTGGACCAATTGGTGGACATTTGCCTGTGAGTATAAAGTCTGACCTAATCTCCAAAATACAATAGAGGTCTTGAGTATGCATTTTCTATAGATCGGATGAAGAAGTCATCAGAACATATCAGTAAATGTCCTCACAGATTTTTTTTTTTTGCCATACTGACAGGAAATCGGGTGCTGTAGGCTCCCGTCTGACAGGAGCAGGTTGGGGCGGCTGCGCTGTGTCCATGGTTCACAGGGACAAAGTCCAGTCTTTCTTGCAAGCAGTAAGGAAAGCTTACTACCTCCCTGACCCACGAAGAGCAGCAATGGAAAAGCAAAGTTTGTTTGTATCAAAGCCTGGAGGAGGAGCTGCAATTTATTTTGAGAAATGATGTGTATTGTTATATACAGTATTCACTTGAACAAAAAAAGCAGAATAACAATAAGGTAGCAAAAATTTGAATTTATTCAGGCAAATGAAGGAAAACTTTTTTTAGACAATTTTTTTGCAATAAATGTTGTTTGTGCTATCTTGTCTTCTGGTCAGTATTTGATATACTTAAGGTGACAACTTCCGGGAATAAGTTTCTCCTTTGGCGTCTTATTCTATTTTTGTTGTAGAAATAAAAATTGAAAATAAGACTTTCGTTAGGCTTTCCATTACTTGTTGCAAATACAAGACAATCGAGCTGTATTTTAAATTTAGTGTTTATTTTTATACGAAAATCAAATAACCCTCATTTATTTTTAGATTATAAAATCATTTGCATTTGAACAGTATATTAACCAGTATAGAGCATCACTGTACAAGAATAAATGTTTTTCAGTGATCATTCCCCGATGAAACGAAATTCGATTCTAAAAAAACTCCCTTTCCCAGAATGCTTAGCGCCGTAGGGCTTCAAACCGGAAATCCGCTCTTGTTTTTAATCTGCTTGAAAAACGTGGTACGATTCGCAGTGTGCGGACTAATATAAGGGAAATTTGCTGTTGTCCCTGCTGTTTGTTATTAGTCCTTTGCTGACTGGCGACATGTTCTTGCAAATTTACCTCGACGATAATGGGGACAGAGTCTACACTTTGAAGGTATGTTGTTTTTCGTCATATTATTAGCAGCTAGCATTACCCAGTCAAATCTCTGGAGCCTGTTGTTAGTGTTATTTTGAATCCCTTAATATTTCTTCTCAGACCAGTTTCAGGTCAATTTATCACTGGGCTGTTTCTTAAAATTGTAATTAACTAACCTTGTTTTGTTCCCGATTGACAGAAAGTGGCACCCAATGGCCAGCCTACCTGCTCGGCCCACCCAGCCCGCTTCTCCCCAGACGACAAGTTCTCTCGACACCGGGTGACCCTGAAAAAACGCTTCGGACTTCTGCTCACCCAACAGCCTCGACCTGTTCTGTGAACGAGATCAGATATGGAGGGATATCTGGAATGCATAGAAGAGAAGGAAACGTTAAATCCTTATCACGCCAGGACTTGTCCCAAATTCTACTCCTGCAAGTGTGCTCTGTGATGTTCACATTGCATTGTCCCTTTGTAATAATTCCTTGTTTTTTGTTTTTTTTAAGACATTTGATTTTGTGTTGAAGGTGTCCAATAAACACCCAGAGATGAGAACAGTTGGAATAAACACACGATACGACAAATATGTGGTCGTTCATGTTAAATTATTTGCCTCTGCTATGTAAAGTGAACCTGTGGTCAAACGTAGAAAATGAAAACTAACACTGCTGTCATAGATGGATAAACACATGACTTGATTGTGTCTCATGTATTTCATTCACTTAGTATCACATTGATGAGTGTACATTTTTTAAGATTTTGCAATGGTAAAATGAGGACCCAGTAATACGAGACCACTTCCCACATTTATATGCCGGTGTCGCATCTGATTGGTCGATAACTTGAGGGGGCGTGACCCTGGTGCCAGTCAGGGGAAGTGTTGAAAGTTCATTTTGGAACGCTCAAACCCGACGTGACGTAAATACTGTGTAGATCGTGGCCGACAACCGATTGTAGCAAACGTAGGTACCTCATGCCAATGTAAGTATGATACAAGCTTTTTCTAGTCAACCTCAATTTCGGCGTGTACCTGCCTGCTTATCGGTATAAATGTTATTGCGCATTATCTCGGAGCCACACAATAAGGAGTGGCAAACTGTTAAAATGCGACAATTTTGTGAAATTGAATGTCATGTCACGAATGACGTCGCCATCAACGACCCTTGCATTAGCTGAGATGTGGCTAACTTCTAACCTTGGCCTTATACATGCATCAAATGATATGTCATTGTCTTCATTGGAACAGGATGGCTGCTTTCCGTGGTTCTGTGGGCTTTTGCGCCTCTCGTCTTCACACAAGCAGTCGTTCCTCTGCAAAACAGCATTACAAAATGTTGGTGCTAGGGGGAGGAAGTGGAGGAATTGCAATGAGTGCACGCATGAAGAGGATGCTGGGAGCTGAGAATGTGGCAGTAGTGGAACCTAGTGAGGCAAGTACAACTCATGACTGAAAATAATTATTCTTAAGATTTTTTTTATTTTACTATCATGCAAATCTTTTTTATTTGACTCTTCAGATGCATTACTACCAGCCCCTGTGGACTCTGGTTGGGGCCGGTGCTAAAAGTTTAGCTACATCGGGAAGGCCCACATCAAGTGTTATGCCATCAGGTGTCAAGCTGGTGAAATCTAAAGTTGAGGAAATAAACCCGGATGCAAACACCGTGCGCACTGATGATGGGTCTGAGGTATGTTTGTGTTACTAAGGCTGTAAAGTTGTTCAGCGTGCAAGCATTTGTTGTCATATTTAATGAGGTGACCTTCGTTCCCAATTGCAGATCTCTTATGATTATCTGATTGTTGCTCTTGGTTTGCAGCTTCATTTTGAGAAGGTGAGGGTCTGCTTTTTATTATTTGATTTTTTTTACTTGTCAGCAATATGCCATCCACTTTATGTCCTCAGATTAAAGGTCTTCCTGAAGGATTTGAACATCCAAAAATTGGATCCAATTATTCACTTGAAACTGTGGACAAAACTTGGGCGGCCTTACAATCCTTTAAAGAAGGCAACGCTGTATTCTCTTTCCCAAACACACCGGTTAAATGTGCTGGAGCTCCACAGAAGATAATGTACCTCTCAGATGCTTTCCTCAGAAAGGTACGGGAATTTTGCACATCAGTAAAACTGTGTTTGTATTGTTAATTCTTTTATGTGTGTTTCATGTTAAGACAGGAAAGCGGGCAAAAGCAAATATCATTTACAACACTTCGCTTCCTGTGATATTTGGGGTTAAGAAATATGCTGACTCACTTTGGGATATTGTCAAACAACGGGATATCAATGTGAACTTGAGGCAAAACCTGATTGAAGTGCGTGCGGACAAACAAGAAGCTATCTTTGAGAATCTTGACAACCCGGGTGAGACGACAGTCATTCAGGTAAGTCGTTTTCAATGCAACAGCACAACAATTCTATTGAATTTACTTTACACATTTCAACCAAATCTTTTTTTTCTTTTTTTTAAGTACGATATGCTTCATGTTACCCCACCCATGGGACCCAACTCTGCGATAAAAAGCAGCCTGCTGGCCGATGAGGGCGGCTGGTTGGATGTCGACAAGGACAACCTTCAACACAAGAAGTACCCAAACGTGTTTGGGATCGGGGACTGCACAAACTTGCCGACTTCCAAAACGGCCGCTGCTGTCGGTAAGACGTGATGTTGTGTAAGCACTAAACTGCCGTGTCTGAGTCATGATTCTTCTACCCATTTGGTTAGTGTTAAACCTGACTCCAAACTAGACATCTGAGCTTCACTACATAAGAATTACTTTGAGGAATGTTATCATGAGCTTTTCTGTTTACATTCCACGCATGCATTTAAGATGTGGCTTGATTGTGAGAGGCCATGTTATGTGTTTGGATGTTTTTCCCCATCTGAATTTCTATTTTATTTGTCAGTTTTTGTCATTTATTCAGTTTATATGGTTTCTTGTTTTAGCCGCACAGTCTGCTGTTTTGAACAGAACCATCAAAAAGATTTTGAAAAATGAGAAACCAGATAAAAAGGTAATGTATTGCTCAATGACAAAAATATATTTTTACCCTCAACACTTATATATAATCACCTTTTAGTATGATGGCTACACATCATGTCCGTTGGTTACAAGCTACAACACGGTTGTTCTGGCCGAGTTTGACTACAATGGTGAACCACTGGAAACGTTCCCCATCAACCAAGCCAAGGAAAGGAGACTCATGTACCACATGAAAGCTGACGTGATGCCCCACCTCTACTGGCACGGGCTCCTCACGTACGTTTATTCTTCCCCAATTAACGATTATATAACCTTTTGATTCTTTCTTATTTGTGTTAATGTGTCATATTCAGGGGCTTATGGGGTGGACCAGAACCATACAGGAAACTCCTGCATCTTGGGATGAAGTGATTCCTGATGATGAATGATCAGTGGGGAAAAGCCGCTTTTACTTTACAGGACATAAGATTTAGCTTTCATATCGCTGACGAATAAAATGGCCTTGCTTGATTGTATTCAGATTCTACTAAAGACAGCATAATATTTGTTTCATACAGTTTAACTTGCAACGTGTGGATTTTGTCCAAGTTGTGTTAATGTACGTGAATGTTAAAAACGGAACATTAGTTAAATTTGCTGGATCGCAGTTGGACTTCCTAGTGTATCGCAATGTGTTTCTACGCCAAACTATGAATGTGAATGAAAACTGACTCAAAGTTTCTTAGTGGTTTTCCTTTGTGAGATTATAGTAAGTAAAGTATTAGAAACTGAAACATTAACATGTTATTTTATGTATCTCTGAAGACAGCTACGATGGGCTCCAGCGCATCTGCAACACTTGTGAGCGGTTCATTTAACGGGTGGATTATTTTTGAAAGCCTGGCGATAAAACAAAAAGTCAAGTAGGTCTTTATTCACAACCAAGCCAAGAGCAATTCGTGCTAAGGTGACCTTAGTAAGGTGAACGTGACACGGTGGACAAGTGGAGATAAAAATCATAAATTGTGCTATTTATTGCTGACAATTGTATCTAAATAATTATTTATCAGGGTGCTATGAATAATATTTGTTACTATTTCAGTGCTGTGTGGTGGGGGGGAAAAAGGATGTTAAAGAGGACAACGAATTTGTTCTGAAATCTTTTTACTCCTTTGCCACCCAGTGGAAGGAATTATGTGGTTCTGCTGTTTTGAGTGAAAATCCGCACAAAATTTACGTCAATTGAAATGCATTGGTCAAACATTAAATTCTCCAAAGAAAACAAATAAACCCCCAATATGTTTTTTTCCACCGAAAAAAGGGGATTGCCACCTACCAAAAATACATATATTGTGGGGGGAAAACTGTCAATAGGTGAATCCACTATACCTCGCTTTGTTCAGATTAATATTTTTATTCCTGGTATTTTTTCCCCCTCTTCTTTCGATTTCTCGTGTTTTTGTTCTGTTGGAAGCCGTGTCCGCGGTGCGCTCGTTTTCCTGTCTTCTCCACGCCACGTTTGTTCGCGCGCGCGCATGTCGCATTCTCGCGCGCACTCGCGTATGTTTGTGATGAGGAGGAGGCGGGAAATGGCGTCCGTAGACATGGTCGATCTGTGACTACTAACCACCGAGAGACAGCCACAGACGCCAGTGGGCAAGCAGCGAGCGTTCGCGCCGACCTCTGGCGGGCGCCGTTGCGGCTTCTCGGCCGCAGAGCTGAAAACGCCGCGGGACGTTTTTGGAAGCGTTTCGTCCGTTTTTTCTGTGAGTACAAGTACAGCGTCAACATGTGTGAGCCGTGAAGTGTTTGTGGCTTCGCTTAGCTTGTCTGCTAGCTAGCTGCTAGCCAGCAAAGGGGGCGTAGTCTAATGGCTGAAAATAGCCGTGAATCGAAACAAAACGATGCCAGACCGTAGCTCGGGGGAATATTGTTGTTTTCACTGCCAAGTCAATGATGCGTTAGCCTGCTAAACACACGTTCGAAATTACCCACGTCTCCGTAATGTCATCGTTTCCTTCTCGTTTTGTTAGCATGAAAGCTAACAGTGGCTAAACGTAAGCGACGGAACTGATCGGAGGAACCTGGCAACGTTGACATATTTACGGAGGAACAGTGAAAACAAGGCTTGTATTGTCGCGATCTCGTCCACGTTCCACTGGCGGCGATTGTCCGCGTCAAGTTATATATCGGCGGGCTAACGTCAACCATTGGTGACGTCTCTCCTGTCCGAATGTTTTATGGTGAGCGCATTCGGCGGTGCTGTTCAAAAGCACATTTCGAAGACGTTCGGCTCGGATGGTCGCGAGTTAAAGTGACCACACATCACATTAAGCACAATTGGCAGGTCAATTACAGAATTGATCCTCAGTGGTTGTGGTGTAGACATAAGTGAGCAACATGAGGGAATGTTGACATCGGCTGCGCCGCAATGCAAGCAGATGAGTTGCCGCAAATGATGTGGGGAGAACCTTCAACTCATTATTTCCCAACCTCCAAAACTTTAAATGTTAAAAATAAAACTGACATACGTTTGCATCAAAACACCGAGGTTATAATAGTTGGGAGTTTTTCATCAGGTTTGATATTTGCTTTTGAAATTAAATTAGTTTCTAGAGCAGGTTTGTTAATGTTCAATGCCACATCTCCATAAAATGCTTGAATCAGAGTAAATATGTAAAAACAAATGGACCTTTTGTTTAAAAAAAAAAAGAAATCCATTTATCACAATCCCAACTGGATAAGGATGTCGCTTATATCGAGTTCTGTTCAAATGGAGATGTTTGAGGATAAATTACCCATGTTATTGTAAACGTGTGAAATAATGCAAGAAAAAAAAAGAAAGTAACTCCCTTTTAAGTAACTTTTTTTTCCCCCAGTCTAAATGAAAATTTTCAACATCTCTTGGCAGATCCTTCTATGTGATGCCAGAGCACAATGCGGCTGAGAGCGCGTAAAGCTTCTCAGCAGCCCACCTTAGGCCGTCGAGCCCCTACGTCTCTGGCCAAAAGGAAACACTGTACAGTGGCGGCGTCCCCACTAAGAGGCCGAGGCAGGATGCCGAAGAATGAAGCGGGCCTCTTGTCCACCATCAAGAAGTTCATCCGGGGCGACCCTGTCAAGGTAGGCCTAACAATAAACAGAACTGACTTGTAATGAAGCTTTCAAGTAGTCTACCAATTAGCCCATAAAAAAAAATCAAAATTTTGGAACAAAGTGATGCCGCCGCTGTAAGGTGCTGGAAAAACATTTAAAGTGAACGCCACTGAATTGGAAATGTTTCCTTGGTGAGGGAACGTGGTCCTGTATTGAGAGATGAAAACTGTAACAAAAGGTTTTGTATCATCGTACCCGTTTTTATATTCGACAGGTGGAGCCGAATATTCCTGCCAAGAGGAGTCGTATTAATTGCAGCGCTAAAAGTGACCTCATCACGTCAGCACCACAAACGCGAGGCCTTGCCAACAAAACCGTCTCTAGAGTTTGCCGAAAAAGTCCAGGTAAAGGTACGATATTGTTACATGCAACCTTTTGCCACAAAGCAATATGCTGAATGTTTTGTTTTTTTCCCCAGTAACAGATACAGTAACATGCAACAGCAAACCCTTAAAACCAAACGGCAAACTCGAAGCTTCAGTTGAGGCGACGAGCAGTCCTCCGCACACAACCCTCCTAGGAACTATCCTCTCTCCTGTTTTCAACTTTTTCTCACCAGCAACCAAAACTGGTAAAACACCCACACATCATTACATTTCCTGCTCGTGTAATTTCACACTTGGCTAGTCACTCTTTGTATAGAAACGGTAATACATACATTTTCCACAAGATGTCTTTTTGAAGAAAATTGCCATCCTTTATTTAGCCACTCCTGGTTCCGACTCTCCGGGCCAAGCTATGGAGGCAGAGGAGATCATGAAGCAGCTAGACATCGAGCAGGCCGAGGAAATGCCCAGCAGCATGCTCACGTCCTCCGATGGAATCACAGCTTGTCATGGCGCCCCGCCGTTGCAGCAGAGACTCCAGATGAGCACTGACTCCACCGTGGAGGACGCTGAGATTGTGACTGAAAGTGACATGCCCTCGTTAACAGGTACCATCAGCTCGAACTCCTATGTAAAGAACACCAACAGTGCCATCTAGAGGAGTCCAAAAATAAAACACCTGGTTCACAAAGCAAATTTGAAGCTTAATTTTCTCACCACAATCATATAGTTTATCATCTCAATAAATGTGTACATTACCTTTATTTTAATATTTAGGCACATCATAAAAAATGTATAAATCTATCTCCCACAGCTCCTCCTGGTTGTTTGCCTGATGGCAGCTATCCACACACGTTACCCCCCGCCCCCACAGAGCCGTCATACGAGGAAGACTGGGAGGTATTTGACCCGTAAGTGTGCGCACACACACACTAGTACACAAATAATGAGCTGCCAAGTAAAGATATCTAATAAATATAAAAGCGGAGCTTCGGGGTCAGGGATGTTATGCTCCTAAATTACAATGCTTGCTACATAAAAACAAAGAACCACTAGACACCAGCAAAAGCAATTTAGAGATCACAGATTAAGATTTAAATAAATTTGCCACCTATCAATTGCCACTAAGGTTGGATTTACACTTCATGGTTCAAAAATGTCTTGCTCTCAACAACAAGCACCAACGCCATGCATCCTCGTCACCTTCCAAATGTAACTGTCCTTTTTTTGGTGGCGTCTTACTTTGAAGGTACTTCTTCATCAAGCACGTGCCACCGTTGACAGAAGAGCAGCTGACACGCAAACCAGCACTACCTTTGAAGACGCGCAGCACGCCCGAGTTTTCACTTGTCCTAGACTTGGTAAAAAAAAAAAAAAAAAAAGCCAAGGACTCTTTTGCACTTTGTGTCCTCTTAGAAAGTGAGTAGTCACTGTGTATGTTTTTTTTTTTTTTTTCTTCCCCAGGATGAAACCTTAGTTCACTGCAGTTTGAACGAACTGGAAGATGCTGCACTGACGTTCCCTGTGCTCTTTCAGGATGTAATCTACCAGGTAAGAACTCTCTCAAACTAGCTATGTGTCCATGTTTTAGTCTTTGTTGCTGTTAACCCATCTCCCTGAATGTAGGTGTATGTGCGATTAAGGCCCTTTTTCCGAGAGTTTCTGGAGCGCATGTCTCAAATGTATGAGGTGAGGTTTTCTTTTCACTCCACACAAACGGGGATTTGACTTAACTCAAGCTGCTCTGGGTTTAACAATTACATTTTGTCATTGCAGATTATTCTCTTCACGGCGTCAAAGAAAGTATACGCTGACAAGTTGCTCAACATCCTCGATCCCAAAAAGCAGCTGGTCAGGTCAGTGAAGTAATAGTGGGAGAAAAAAGAGCCAAAAATATGTCTTCATATTTTTTTCCTCAATGGTGAACATATTTGTGTGTGTGTGTGTTTAGACACCGTCTTTTTCGTGAGCACTGCGTGTGTGTCCAAGGAAATTATATAAAAGACCTCAACATTTTGGGACGGGATCTTTCCAAGACAATAATAATCGACAATTCACCACAAGCTTTCGCCTATCAGGTAATAACTGTGTCTCATCAAATTGTGTGTCAGTGATTGTGGTTGTGGTCCGAAAGCAAGGGCACAACAGTACAAGTTGTTTTGAGAATTGTGCGCTCGTGTGTATTATCAGCTCTCTAATGGGATCCCAATCGAGAGCTGGTTCGTGGATCGAAATGACAGCGAGCTTCTCAAGCTGGTTCCTTTCCTGGAGAAGCTGGTTGAGCTGGTAAGAGTTCACGCAACATATTCTTGTGTTTCTTTAGCACCACCTAGTGGCGTCAATTTTCCAAGTGAAGACGATTACTTCTTTAAACTCTTTTGCAAGGGGCCGTCAATTAGTGTTGGATTTTGGCAAAAGGGCTAACGTGGGTTAACAATACTTTTTTTTTTTTTTTTTTTTTAACTCTATCTGCTTCATGTCACGTCGATTTTGCTAGAACGACGACGTCCGACCGCACATCAGAGAGCGCTTTCGCTTGCACGACCTCTTGCCTTCAGACTGAGCAACTGGCTTCCGCCCCCTGCACCGCACCCTATAAGGGAAGGATGTAGTCAATGGATTTCTCGATAAACTCCATATTGACATTATTGTTTTTCTATTAGGAAAGAAAAAAAAATGAAAAAAAAGAATGAAATTGATGTTTTTATGCAGAGACACTCTTGACAATGTGACTAAATTGCTCACTGCAGCGAGCTCGCTTCTTTGGAGGTGTTTTGTCCGCCACTTTGGATCGACAAAACTGAATGTGTTTGTGTTTGGCCAGTCAAACTTGTATTATAGTTACTATTTTCTTGTAAATACATGTACAGTTTTTTTTTTTCCCCTTCAAATTTTTTTTTAAGTTGAGATTTTAGTACGGATACTTTGGCTCTGTTGTGTTTTTATTTTTTAAAGAAAAAAAGATTAGTGTTATGTTTCCAGTATGCCTGCTTTACTTTTGTGATGCTTTACTCCATTACATGCAGTTGTCTGTTTAAAAGGTGCAGTTAAAAAAAATGTTCTGAGACAATATTTTAAGGTTCTGTATTGTAAGATAGACTAGACTTTTAACTAAATACAAAGCCATAATGGCCACTCCCACATTTGCCATCTTGATGGTCCATGATAATGACGACAAAGGGCATTAACATCCAGCTCATTTGAAAGATGTCATTCCTCAGTTTGAGGAGGAGGGGGGGGGGAGGGGGGTGACACCAGCCATTGCTTTGAATTCCAGTTTTCTGGGACATCTTTTTGATGTTGGCGTTACAAACAAGTTTTGACTCTTGAATGATCAATCATGATGTATTCAGTGTTATTCAATGGTTTTTCCATGAAAATAAATATGTTTTTATAGGACTCCATACCTGGATAGATGATGAAGCACTTTTCGTTTGCGTCTCGATCCAAGGTTCTGTGTACAGATGTCAGCTTCATGACATTGGCATTTTTATGTGCCACATTGTGGAGTTGCCCTCTTTGGAAGAGATGGTGCGTGTGTTTATATCAGTGCAAGGGGGAAAAAATAATTTTAGTGGACAGGAGAAAAGGAAAGATATCCTGTACATCTTTTCCAGTTTCAAAAAAACATCACAGTACATGAGCCGAATTTTATTTTCATTACCGTTTTCAGTGTGTTACAAGACATGATTACAATAGCTTATTGCTACCAGTAAGTGCTTTTTTTTCCCAATATAAGTTTGGAAATAACCACTCAATTATTACAATAGGCTTCTTTGCAGGAAGACTTTACTCTCAGACAGTTACGTTCGCCGACAATTAGTTTCATTGATCATAGTCCTTGTACAATAGAATACAAAATTTGCGGTGCAATAAAAACACCTAAAACATACTGTGAGAATGATTCATTGGGGTTTGCAAGCCGGCAGCGAGATTTGAGTCTGTTACTCCCTTTTGAGAGGACACAATTGTCTTTACATACTGGTTAGCAGTGGTGGGAAGTAACTAAGTACAAATACGTCATTACTGTACTAGTTTTCAGGTATCTGGACGTTAGTACAAGAGTGTTTATTTTTCTAACAACTCTGCTTTTACTTGCTATATTTGAAAACAGATACAATATATTTGGAGGTGCAAGACAATCTCATTCATGGCTTTAAGAGAATTCAAATATAATTTTTCTAAGCCTAAAAACCACGAGATTCTAGCATTGAAAATATATCAGTCCAATACGACAAAAGGAAAACGGGTAAGATGTATTAACTCAATTGCTGATATTAGCTAATTTAGCATTCAGTCAAAGTTAGGAAGCTAGCTAGCTATTAACAATAGCTAAATGACCTTTTTAAGGAGTTGAATCATTTTTAACCAGTATCATTAGTTTCCTGTGATTTGTTCATATTTTGATCAATTTCCTGTTGGAAATCATTAAACAGTTAATGCATTTCAGGGCCAAACTTTCTTTATCATAAAACCTTTAATAAATGCACAAGCTATGTTTTAAGTTGCAGTTTAACTTTCTCAATTGTCACACAAGTGAAAAACATTGCATAAAAAAACTTAACTGTGTCCTCTGGAATCATGACCTTTTCTTCTAAGTGCAACTTGACAGCCAGTGTGTGGACTCAGGTTTTGAATAGTCTGGCCGCTTGACCTTATTGTCAGCCCTGAGTGCGCACACATCACATTGGGGAAAGAAATTGTGGGCGAGATTATTATTTTTTGACAACATATGGATTGGGGTTAAACAGCATGCTACATGGTCTCAGTTTAAGCTCCTTTTTTTTTTTATTTATGTACTGTCACAGAGTATGTTTTTACCTTCAGAAGAAAATGCCTGTTGCAGGAAAACAAAAAGTATCAAAATGTGCAGTCAAGGTGCCAATGGGCGTCTTGTTACAGTGCTGAAGGCACAGCGGATAAAAACCGAGTCAGTATTAGTGCGGTGGGTCAGCTGAAGCGTCTGTTCCAAAAGGATGTGAACGTGTTGGAGTTGAACGTGCCGATAAATATGAGCAGCAGAAGATAAAGACTCATCATGACGGCAAAGTGGTGTCTGAGGAACCACGAGGTGTTGCGGGAATGTCTGTGATGAGGGGGGGAAAACAGACTGTCAAACTCTTTATCAAATTATCCTCTAAATAAAAGTAATCACTTGAATCAATTTCACACTAATATAAATGACACATTTTAAATTATAACACGTTAAGTCTAACTTTTTATTTTAACATGCAGAGTTTTACGTAATAACTTGAAATTCCACGTTGCGCTGAGTTTCATGTTCTAATGTGCTGTTTTACAATTGTGTGGTAAGTTTCCCATTCTGGAGTACCCAATCAAGTTTGATTATACCCTGTAGTTAATTTTAGATTATTTGCGACATTTAGTGTGTAGCTTCTTACCTGGACATGTGTTTCCTCTGAGAGTAAACAAGCAGGTACTTAACACGCAAAAGCTGATTGTTTGTGACCACAAAGTACTTCTCCGGCACATCCCCTGCCTCGCTGTTCTTGGCCCTCGAGCGCTGACGGTCAACAATTTCTGAGTCTGACACAGGCGAGATGAGAGCATTGATGTCACACAGATGCAATTTGCAACTCACAGCGTGACGGCAACGCACCTTTCCTTTTCACCTGGCACTTGACGTCCGGGTGATCGATGACTTCACATAAGGCGATGCAGCTGAGCAGCGGCCCCAGTAGGCTTTCCCGCCAACCGCTGCTGTGGGGGCTATAGAGGACAGCCATGCTGAGGTCACTGGTGAGGTAGGTCCCCTCGCCATACACCGAGTTCTGTACGTGACAAGTGGAGGTAAAAGTTTTAAAATGCTTTTCTAACAAAACAATGAAATCTTTTTTCAAGTCTGAGTCAGCAAAAGCCAAGCGGAAGTGCCCCGCACAAAGTCCTCACTGACCTTGTTGAGGTGGCAATGTAGCCCGTTGTGAATGATAGAGTGAAAGTTCTCCAGGCGACTCCCGTGAAAGGCGTAGAAGACATCCCTGCCCTCTCTCATCCGTTCAAAGCGCGCGTTCAATTGGTCGCAGTACTCCAGCTCAAACAGGAATTCCGGCGCAGGGGCAGAAACACCGGCGCTTTGTGTCAAGGCACAAAGTTTGGCGAACTGGTTGCCAAACGGATAAACTTGAGTATGTGGTTGCGAAAATTGCCACGTGTGGCGTTTGCAGAAAATGTGTTGTACCTCGTCCCTTTGTAGTGTCTTGACAGCAAAGCTCTTGGAAGAGAGGATCCAGTGTGCAAGGGCCACATGGTGCTCTCCCTCTCCTGGCTGCAGTCGTACTAACTCTCTCACACCTGGAAAGGAGTTCACATCTGCCAACTAGACACACAACATGGAAAGAAAGATAGCTGTGAGGCATGGCACACTTTAGTATTCCTATTGAAGCATGTTTGGTGGATGCGGAAGGAAGGCGAAACAAATCGTGGACGTCTTACCAATGCATCAAAGTCTTTAATGTCGTCGTATACATAGCGAGGAGGGAAGGGGCGAAGCAAAGAATCCTTCTTGTAGTTCTGGGCAGCAGCAACAAACAGGCTGCAGCGAAGATCGGCCGCCACAGGATCTCTGAGCAGACAGGAACACACCAGCTCTCGGATAACCTCAGGTGGGAGCGGCGGCTGCATTCCCGGCACTGCAAATAGAAGAAATGCAATTGAGAGTTAACAGAATGGCAACATGGGATTGAACCGAGTGACGTGATGCACTTATGAAAGGAAACCTGCCCGCTTTTATGTGACGATTTTGACTGCGAGTCCTTGAAAATATCATTTCTATCCTTTGTACGCTTTCATGTAATGTTTCCATGTTTCATACTTATTGCGGATTGACAATAAAAGCAAACTATATCTAGCACAACTCACGAGTGAAATTTCAGGATGAACCTAAAATGCACTTTTACTGTTCATTTTAATTTAACCATCCCAAAACTTTTGAATGCACATGTTCAGTGTTTCAATACTTTAAACACAACTATTCTATCTATTTGTATTGTCAGTTTGTTCTTTGTAAGACATTCTGAAAGCTATTTTCAATGGCTGTTTCTTCCTGCAACACGACAGAGAACAGCTTCCAGCTGTTGACCACATTGTAGTTTGACAGCAAACAATACATTGCGTTTGTATACGTGATCACAAATACAAGTTTAGGAGCATAAGCATAGGTTTGGAAGAAATCACTGTCATGAGTGAAACGTGTAGCTTTAGCTGCTCATGCTAACAGCTAATGCTAGCTGTCACTAATTGTCGAGATGCAAATACACTGCCGAGTAAATAACATCTATCGCCTCAAGACGTATGTCATATTAATACACTCGAGTGACATTCGGACCTATTTCCTCTAAAATATAAAAGTTGAATGTTTTCAAGCGGCCTTACCTCAAGTTTGCGTAACTCATTACAGGCAACTGGGAAAAGCTGACATCAGCCAATGGCACTGTGGCGTTCAATGACTTCCGGGGGGGAAAAAAAAGTCTTATGACGCAATGAATCGTGGCGCTCGCTCAAGTAATCATATGAAGGGCTATGTTGAGAATTAGGCCACATAAACATAAATGTTTCCTTATCTTCTTGCTTGTAACGATAACTGAATCTTTAATTGGTACAGAAATTACATAATTCTCTTCTCAAGGACAATTTTTCGTAAAAATATACAGTGGCCACGTATATTTTTATTTTATAATTTCACAGCTGTATGCTTTTTCATGTTTATAATGTGGTCAATTTTTAATCTGGTATCAAAAATTCACCACAATACGTTCAATTAAATATATTTTTTAGTAAATTGGAAGTAGTAAATAAGGTTGAAAAAAGATAGTAAAAAACAAAACAAATTTCTCTTACCCTAAAAACAAACAATTCAACTTTCTCCGACCAAGATGAGGGGATGATTACACATTCAAACTTCATTTGGGATAGAGCAGTTTGTCAAATGTTCAATTTACGAAGAAATCCACACGTACGCTGGACAGCGCATTCTTTTTCTTTTTTTCTTTTTTTTGCTGTTTGGCGAGCTGGTCTGCAGATAGCGCTTGGAAATAAGGTTACGTCACAGGGCAAGCAGCCAATCGAGTTTGAATGTGTAATCATCCCCCAAACTGTTGCTGATTAATCAGTACCGCTTGCTTAGGTGATTGGTCGATTCGGGCCAGCAGCAAATCCAGTGTTTTTGTTGCACCCTTGTCTTGTCCAGGCGTGCAAAAACCGTGAGCGAGTAAAAAAAAAAAAAAAAGATCACACATCACGTGATTGCCTCTTCCTCCCAAACCCATAATTCGTTGCCAACGGTACGTTTCTCTGGTGGATGCGTCCGTTTTGAAGCGTGCATTTGGATCAAGATTCATTTATAAAATGCATTTTAAACAAAGCGCGGGATTCTAGGAACTCAATAAACGCAAGGTAAGGCTCATTATGCACATTTTTCTATTCATTCACTCGAAAAGCATTCGAATCCAACCGGGTTCCGTAGCCTTGCTGTCCCGGGGAAGAAGCGCGGATGCACCGGTGACGTGACGCGCAGGGTGAAGGACAGCGCTTTTCCATCGCCCGGCATCGAGATGCACGGTTTCCCACTGCAGTATCCCCAATCGACAGAAAAACACATTTGGAATAGATTCGGGATCACAATGTACATAAGCAACCCATAGAAGATTAGGTTCGGTTTTGCAGACACAGCTTTCATATTCGAAGGCGGAATGATGTCCTTCATGGCATCCACCATGCTGTGCACCAACATGTCCTCCATCAACCGCCACAATACTATCGCGTTTTTATTGTATATGAGTATTGTGCAATATATGAGGGTCCGGTTGGCTTATATGTATCACAATTGTTCCACAAGGCCACGTTGATCGGAGCTGTTATCTGTATTGCACAGCTTTCAAATGGGCCTACTAGTCGTTCATTCATTCGCCCTCACAAATAACAAGAAAAGGGACTTTATGGATGAATGCACTGGTATGATCGGGTAGAGCCTGTCGCCTTTTTGTATGGGGGTGGAAAATCTGTCACAAGAAGGCCAGTACACGTCATGTTCTCAATTTCTCTGCCCCCTCCCTTTTTTAGCACTTTTGTTTTTACGACAGCTGATCTTCAAGCTATTTGCAAGCAGAGGAAAAAAGCACAGCTCTCATCATGGCAGGTATGCTAAAATACCTTCAAGTATATAATATAATGTTACCTTTTTGCAATGTAGACTACTCCTCACACGGGTTTTTGCAATCCTAGAGAACAACTTCCCCCCCTTGCCTCGATTCATCCCCCTCAAGCCGTGCTTTTACCAAGATTTCAATGAGATCCCTGACCAGCGTCGCACCATGTGCAAGCGGCTGTATTACTTGTGGATCTGTGAGTAGTGACATTTTTGTTGTGTGTGTGTGTATCATAAGCTGTTCTACCCAAACAGCTGTTTTACCCAAAACATGGTCCAGGATACCTGCAAGACCAGAGTGACTGCTCTCATTGTCATTTGCCATCCAGTTAATTTACGTAAATATTGATTGAAGCATAGTTAATTTATATTTTACAAGCATACATCTCTCCAATAAAATACAATTGGGATTACTATTCAATTCAATATGATTTTTTTAGTTTTCAAATTTGACATACTGCCCAGGTTTGAAGCTTTTTTACATTATTACAGACTACTGAGTGTTATTCAGAATTCACAAAGCCACTTTTCGTGTTTGTGTCCAAATTGTATATTTCGTTCTAATGTCTTACTGTCTTCTCTGTGACTCCAGTGACATATTCTTCGTGTGTTTTAACATACTTGACGATTCTGATTTTACCACGTAGGCCTGCTGTTTAACAACAAAATGTAAGTGTAGTGGAAAAGTAGACGTTGCTAAAGTAGAAGCACTCTAGTTGTAAATAAATTATAGAGCCAGTCTTCTTTAAATTAGTATGCTGAATTGTGGGGAGATGAGATTCAATAAAGTTAAAAAAAAGGACTTAAATATATTTATTTTTGTGACAGTGAATAGTGCCACACTGGCTGTTAATCTGATTGGCTGTCTGGCGTGGATGTGTGGGGGAGGCGGAGCCACCAATTTCGGCATGGCTTTCCTGTGGCTCATCCTCTTCACCCCTTGCTCGTACGTGTGCTGGTTCAGGCCCATCTACAAGGCCTTCAAGTAAGTCCACTTCCACACATGGAAAAAGGGCCTTGTTTTTCACGTACAAATGTTCCCACCCCAACTCAGGACGGACAGCTCGTTCAACTTCATGGCGTTCTTCTTCGTCTTCATGGCCCAGGTTGTGATCAGTATTATCCAGACAGTTGGGATTCCGGGTTGGGGAGTATGGTAAGCGTTTCACATCGGTTTTGCTATCTTATAGGTTATATTAAAAAAATAAACGATATGAACAATGTCTATGTTGTGTCGATCAGTGGCTGGCTAGCTACCATCACGTTCTTCAGCACCAACATCGGCTCAGCTGTGGTGATGTTAATCCCTACGATCATGTTTACTGCTGTGGCGGTGCTCTCCTTCATCGCCCTCACAAAGGTTACTCACGGTAGAAAATTCCTCCTCCGTTTTTGCTCCTTTAACATGTTGTGTCGTTCAGGTGCATAATTTCTACCGCGGCAGCGGTGGCAGTCTGGGGAAAGCCCAGGAGGAGTGGGCCACCGGGGCCTGGAAGAACCCCCACGTCCAGCAGGCGGCTCAGCAGGCTGCAATGGGGGCTGCCCAGGGAGCCGTGCAGCAGAACCAGTACTCGGCAGCGCCCACCTATAACTATGATGAGCCCATGTAGGACAGGGAAAGGGACCGGGTTCTTCTCTAGAAGAGATACAAAAAGGGATGAATTCAGAACACAACTCATAATTAGGTGCCCTTCGTTAGATATCACTTCACAAGATGAGAAGAAAAATAATGTAGGGACAAGTGTTAGGTGCAAATGTACTGTACATTTATTGAACATTATGTGAATAAGTTACTTTTTGTATCAGTGAGGGAGGACACAGTCTTTGTGTCACATCTTTACAGCATCAACACTGGCATATATGTGTCTGAAACACCTGTAACATCTAGCTTGTGTCCTTTTTTTTTTTTTTTTTAAATCCCCAAAAAGCAAAACAAGTGCCACTGCATTGATAAAATGGGCTTAGCATAGCAAGAGATGAGATCACACCAGAAAGTTCATGTGTACACATTCTTACACCAAATTGTGTAGAATCACAATGTGTCAGTCTTACGCTAAGCCGTAAAAAATGATGCCGATATTGGTACTGCTTTGGGTTTTAACCAATTTTGTAGCTTCCTTATGCTAAGCTAAGGTTGCTAAGCTAGCTATATTCTTTCAGGCTACTATTGAAATGTTAACAATTAGTAACGTCACACTATTAATGCCTAAGGCTCCATTATGCTGGAATGTCAAATACGTTTCAACATCTTAATATTGGTGAGTGAGTTGGAATAGTTTGCACCTGTCTTTTCATTAGTTAGGCAAAGGATGGCTGTTTCTTTTTAAATTCCTACTCCGTGTCATCATACCATATTGGGTTTCCTTAATTGGCATAATTCACTATAGGAACATACTGGTTGTGTAAAAGCACAAACCATTTGCTGGAAGCGCCCCTTTACGGCAGATCTTTGGACTTTGAGCCTACATTACCACTCGAACACGTGTGCCGTAAAAACGGCTGGCGAGCCGTAGTTGACTGGATAAACATTCCAAATCTGTCTTGAATCTGGAAGTTAGAAATACAATGTGAATAGTCGATGTTGTTGGTTGGTCATAGCAGTGTGTGATCAGTTTACCCTCTCTGACAAATTCTCTTTTTTGTAAATGCTTAAAAAAAAAAAGGCCTCCTTTTTTCTCCAAGCTCTGGATGTCATTGTCATTTTGTGGCTGTCTCTGTTATTCCACGAGTAGGTGTACTATAATATTTATTGAAGAAAATACAATATGGATCTCAATGAGGTGAAAGTGGAAACTGTCAGCGGAGGTCAAAGATTTAAACGTCTTCAAGTTTCCCGCGATGGTTATTGCCTGTGATCGCAGATTTGAAGGAAATGTAAAAAAAAATAATTAACTGACTGTTTGTTATTTCCAAAATGTGACTTGTCTTGTCTGATTGTGATGATGTGGTATTCTCTATATGCAATTTGTTTAATCTTTTAGTTATTTTATTTGTTGATGTTTGGATGAGTTTCAAGCACATGTTCATTGCTCTGTTCGCCCCCCACCCTTTTTTTTTATATATATAAAATTTTAAGTATGTTATGTTTTGACACAGGTGCTCAGTATAAACCAAACTGTCGAGCAATTTGAGTAAAGCAATAGCCAAATGGTTTGACTTGTACAATTAGACGAGCTCCTCAGTTTGGACTTTCAATGAAGAATGGGACTGCTCTCAAAATGAAAACCACTAGTGTAATTTCAGTGTTTATGTTAGTTATTTGCCAACTGGATAACTTTATTTCTCCGTGCTGTATTGGAGCTTCCCAAAAAGCCATTTCCTCCAACGTTTCCATGTGTACCGTTTGCTGTTGGATATGTATAATCATGTACTATAGCTTAAATAAGTATGAATATAAAATAACTCGTGGAAGTGCGTAAGTGAACATTGATAAAAGAATATTCAATTAAACTGGATTTAAGAAGGCTGCGTCTAACCCTAACCCATGAGAGAGATACGCAAATAATGTTTTTGTGTATTTTGTATTATTTGATCCTACCATAATAGATATTAAACAGTTATTGCTGCAATTTTCAGTTGGAATATATTTTCTATGCACACAAATTTACCTATCTTCCAATGCATGCTCTGTTCATTAAATTGCATGTTTGAAAATATTCAGGGCTTTTTGGATTTCTCGAATACAAAGCATCTTCAAGGAACCTTGGTCAGAAAGATGGAGCAACTTTCATGAATATTTTATTTTATGACACTAAGTATTTTACAGCCTGAAATACACAATGGTATCTTATGTTAAACACCTATGTTTTTATTTATTTTTAGGGCTCGTGTTACTGCCTGACCCCTGAACGATCTGCGACGCGCATGCGCAAAAGATCGGCCATCTTGGATGTTGCCATGGACCAGTTCCAGCACGGAGTCGATGTAGATTTGAGCAAGGAGTTGTTTTGCAAATTTTAGGTCGATTTTATTGCACATGTGGTCACTGTGCAAGCTTTTAGATCAACTCATTTAATTTGGATTTGCGTCCCGAAAAACATTAACACTGAAAAAATAAAAAACGGACCTTACCACAAAGTCAGAGGAGGATGGGGGGGGGGGGGGGGGGGGGTGTTTGGTTAGTTTAGTCTACATGGTGGACAGCAGAAATGACGCAAAATAACATGTTAATCTGGAGATTCAAGAGGATTTATTCTTGATGTTTTTTTTAAAAAAAAATAAGCATAAATGAAATCAGTAAGACAGCAATAATCGTAAAATTCTTTATTCATAAACTTGATGCAAGTTTACAAATTACTGTACATGGTCAAAATGTCTTCAAATGGAAAAAAAAAAAAGCAAGCAAATCGTGCCAGACACCGTCATCTTCTGTTTGTTGGTTTAAAGAGATTCAAAGCCGCACCAGCGTTTCACGATCCTCTGACGTGAGCATACTTGGACACTTGTGTGGTGGATATTACACAATGAAAGACAGAGAAACCATGTCGCCAGAACAAAGCTGCATTCCAGTACTAAAGAGGAAGACACCAGGTTTCAAAAAAACGACTCGCAGTGAAATTACAAATTGCCGTTGATGGTGACTAAAGATCCCTTGTGTTACCTTAAGCCCTATTCTTAAATTGTGTTTCTGAAAAGTGATCAGATTAGTAAGTGTCCCGTTTAAAACTTGTGCAGGTTACATTAAGTTTGATTTGCAGAAATGATGACGGCCAAGGTGAATTTTGCTCTTCCACTATCAGCTATCCTTTCATTTTTCACACCAAAAGCAACACAGGAGTACATCTGTATACTGTAGCAAGACTCTTCTGAACTGTCATGTAACATGGCTGTGGTTTTGGAACTCATCCGGGAGCGTGCAAACCACCACAATCAAGGTATGTCAGGACTAACAAATTGCCCCATTACTAACCCGACAACATTTGTTTACTCTGCGAGGCCAATTCCAGTGCGACACTCGTGAAGTGGCATGAAAAAATGTTTACAGTCACAACCGAGTGCCACGCTGCGACCCTCGCCCACATCAACCCTGCTGCTCGAACTAATAGAACTCCAGCAGGGATAATGTGCGGACAGGAATAAGGCAAAAGAGCTCGTTCTCATTTCTGCCAGAACACATTATGATGCTTCTTCTGGACCCAAACGCTCCACAAACTCTTTTAAAAGCTAGAGTGGCGGGTTATTTCAATTTAAAGATAACCATCCAAACTATGACAACTGGCTCATTTATTGTCTGGGATGCTCATATAAAATAAACATTTGCTAGCTAGCTTGAAAACATTAACTGTGTACCTGTTCATTAACAAACAAAATCAATAAAAACAGGTGAGGTGACATGCCACTCCGAGGGCTTCAGAATGACTTTTAAAACTCTCATTTAAAGTCCACTTTGTCAAAAGCAGCTAAAGAAACATTCCCCCCTCCACATTCAAACTGGAGAAAAGACAATCGAAGATATATGAACAGGGCGAGTGATGCCCTTGGATCGGTCATACGAAAGAATACTCAGTCAGATGAACCAACCAAATGGGTCTGCAAGAAACATGATGCATTCCCAACATGTCAAATGGGAGGAAAAATACTCCAAAGAAAATGAGACACTTTGACCCATGTTCTCAGTGCATAGTGATAGGAGTTGTTTATCCATCCTCTTTAGGGGGCGTGTACCATCCTGGGGAGGAAAGCAAAAAAAAAAAAAAAAAAACAACAACAACAACACATGAATAGTGCATCCGAACATCTGATCCCAAATAAATGCTCAATAGTTACGTACCATTCTTTTCATGAATCTGCACGAGGGATTTATATGACTGTTGTGCTCTGGCAAGATTGTACTGGTTCTGTAAGATGAAAACAATTTGGTTTCAGTGAAAATTGAAGTTTGCTGACCTCTACAAAATAATCACTGAATCGGCAACATGTGTCTTTACATTTTAAAACCGGTCAAGATGTTCAAATTGGAGCAATCCGCTTTAGGTCATCATAATCACCATAAACATGCTGTTGTGAAGCTACAAGCATGACAAAATACACTTAAACATAAATCTCAGTAATTGATTACTATCTACAAAATGGTGTCACCTTATTGGCCCCAAACTGAACTCTGGCCTTTCCTTTCACTAGAGTTGCATTTATCTGCATTATTACAGATTCTATGGAATAGGCACTGCTCCAGCCCTGCAACACAAAAGAGATTTTTTTTTAATCTCCTGGAAATCATAGTAGTGTCGTGAGACAAACTCATGTACACACCTGCTTTGTGAGAAGCTCCATACACAAGGCTCCTCCTCCTAGAACATAACTGGAATAATAATAACAATAAAAATAAGAAATAGTTTCTCAAAATCATTATTAGTGGGAGTAGATAAGCACATACTCACCCTCCGGAGAGCACAGGAGCGACAACCCGCACAAAAGGGGGGTCAAAAGGAAAATTATCCTGTCATACCAAGAAAAAAAAAATCAAGTCAGTTTTGACATGAATCTTTCATCCAAAAGGAGACTAATGACACAACTTACTTTATAAGAGAAATTGAGCAAAATATAGTCCACTCCTTCCTTTTCTTTTAAGACCTGCAGATCACTATGCAGCGGACTATCTGGATCTACCCTGGTAAACAAAACAAAGAAAATGTCAAATCATCTGGAATACGCAAAAGGAAAGGAAGGGAGTCTTGTTCACTTACGTCCTTAACTTGACGTGCCAGTCATAAAGGCTGTCATTGACTAGTTCCACTGAATAAATACCTGGGAAATTACAAACACGCATTTCAGGGAAGCGCATACATGACATGATTACTAAAGGCAGCCGGTGAATGTTATATAAACACACTACAAATTGTTGTTCTGGGCTGCCTCAATGATGTTCCTTTAATTGGATTCAACACAATTAGATCATTATTTTCTTTCTAATCTTTGGTGAAGTCCTAAGTCACCTGTCTTATAACTCTGTGATCTGTAGATCTCCCTGAGTTCCTTCATGAGGCGGTCCGAAGCCTGCACAGAGCCAGAGACTGCGCCCTGAAAAACAAACAAGCAAGAGAACATCAATGCTGACACCATAACAAGAAAGTGACGATTCAAATAATACTCCATTTTCAGCAAAAGCAGTGTCCTCCAATAAATACATTTCCCATAAGGTAAGCCATTTATTTCACTGCCGGTAAATTGCATTTTTATTCTTTGCTGCATTGTAACAACAGCGGGAACACAATCCTCCTGATGATAGGCGCTGTTCCGCCCATGATTGTCTATCCACCTTTAAAGTGATTGATGTGTCATGTGCTGGTGTTAACCTCTTAAGTGTCAGTTAATAATAGGGCCTTTATTTCATTGCCACTTTGAAAGCGACTTTATTTTGTTAGTGGCCAGAAAGCTGAGACGCAGTAGCAGCAAGAGCAAAGAGGCCTACGGAATGTAAAAGACAGAGCAAGGTTGCGGCTTCATCGGGTCATGTCGGGATTGTGAATATTGCGTAGAATTGGTATTTTAATGTAGTACGTGCAGGACGTCCAATTACAATTGCTGATGTTGCCCTGTAGAATAAATTCGAATGTGGTCGTAAAGTTGACCTATGTGCTACATCAGCATTTAGGATCGTTTTTTTAAGATTTGTGCTATTCGAGTGACTGCGCGCGCAAAATCAGATTGCTCAATTTTGATCGTATTGAGGAAAGACATCAAACCGCCCACATTTCCTGGTTAACCCAAAACCGCACAACTCGCATGCTATCAGTCTTGGAACACTTCCAGATATTTACAATTGACAAATAATGAGTCAAAATCATGCAAGTCATGGCTGGTGTTGCTTGTGATGTAACACAGACTGGCATGGCTGACATCTTTTAATGTCATGAATTTTAATGACTCCAATTGTTCTTTTTTTTCTGTGCTATATTTATTCCTTGCTATCCATTTTAACACACGGTGTAGTGTTTGTTCATTCTCAATATTTAACAAGATATTTCTTCCTTTGTCCTACACGCGGAAATTCCAGTCGACAGCAGCAATCAAGAAGAATAAAAGGAACAAATAGGAGTTGAAAAGATTTAGTAAGAAAAGTTCAATTTTAATCACTTTTTAATTCTAGTTGTAATTAAATTTAAGACCATCTGCTCTCGAGTCTCAACTTTAGCAAGACTGATTTAAGGTATTTGAATGGCATTCTGTGCCTTATTTTCGAGGCCTAATTCAGATTTAGTACAGATGTCAAGATCAGACAGCATCTTCACATTTCCACGAACAGAAAAAGCACCTACGTTCAAGTGGTCTTGTCTCTGATTTTTACGGATCTTCTCCAAAATAGCCAGGTGTTCCTTTTCAATCCCGTCATCTTCAGACTTTTTGCCATCCACCGGCTCCTCTTCTTTCATGTCATAATGGTCCAAGTCTTGGTCCAGGTCAATGTCCTGCTGCCACAGTGGAGAAGTGGTGTTTAGATCATAAAACTCAAAACGCTGACAATTTCCCTTAATGAAAACACATTGGCACCTCTCCCATTTCTTCCTCCTCCTCCTCCTCTGACGTCACCTCGTCTGGAGGTCCGTGCTGTAGGTGTTGTGAATTGTTTGTTACAAGAGCGAGGAAACTCTCGGCACTGTAAAAACCACCAACGTTTAGCGCTTACCTTTCGCTCTTGTATAATGGGGCCGGCAGGAAGAGGCTGGTCGAGCATTTCCACATCTGGATGCTGAGGCAGGTTATAAAGTCGACATAAGTCACAGATGAGACGCTTCAACTGCTGAAGAAGCTGCACAGAAAAGGAAATCAAGTTAACAAATTTCCCCTCTCAAGAACAGTAGTAAGCAGACTTACCAATGTGCTTCCTTTTCTCACATCCTCCAAGCGCTCCAACACTTCCGCCAGACTTGGATCATCGGAGTCCACAAACCATATCGGGGACGTTGAGGGATAAGACTCCTGCAACAAATTTGATATTAAATCAGGAGACACTGGTAACCATAACATCACTTTGTGACCAAACATCTGATGGCTACTTGGATTAGAGGTGCAGCGATTAATCGATTAATCAACAATCAATTGTTAAATCAACAATTTTGATAGTGTTTTATCGTTAGAGACCTTCTTCAAATTAAGATTGGTTTATTACAGTTAGGAGGTTTATAGTCCATCATATGGATGTTATCAAGTAAATGTATCCACTCTGTCTTGGTGATTTAAAACACTTTTAGGAACTCAAAATATATTTAACAGCACACAGTCATCTTGAAATAAAATCATCTTGCTAAACATTGGTCCACTCCACTTAGTGCTCATTAAATGCTAACATTAGCAAAAAGAAGTCCACGCTGTCATTTCCACTGTGTCAGTAAATTAATTCCTATAATTATAAAAGTTTGTGAGCTTAACCCAATATGCATTTCTAACACCATAACATCTACTTCGTAAAAAAACAATGTTGACATTGAATCGTGTGGCGTTTCCAAATTTCCATCCATCCGTTTTCTCGTTGCATGTCATCTTTCCTGTCAGATAAATTTCTCTCTGGTGACGACCGATAAAGTGACCTGAACCAAAATTGTTGCTTGGCAAAGATACAACAGAGGTCATCCACACATTGAATCTCTTCACTGACATTCTTCAGCGAATTAAACACGTAATATTAAACTAAAACGACCAGATTTTCAATCTAATGCGCTAATGTTAACATGACATAGAGGCAGGTAGCAATCATCCCGCGTTACTTTAAAACAGCATTGACCAGGAGATTACGTATATTATCTGAAAGGCCATCAATACTGTTAATATATGCAAATACTAATTAGAAACGCTTATGTTTGTACATTTTATGCATTTGGGACAGTGTTGATGGTTCAAACAAATTGGCTACGACAGGCAAACATTTGTGATGTCGTGCAAATGTATCAATTACCGCCGTGCATTAAAGGACAATGTTGTGATAAAGTTAACTGCGAAGCTTGACGGCCAAAAGTGGTAGCAAGAGTAAAGCGAATATTTTGGCTAACAAGCAAAGCTAGCCTTCGCATTACTTTCAGTCGGGAGCGAGCTAGCAAAAAGCTACTGCAGCGTCGCTCCACTGTACGCGTCCTGAAAGTTAATTTCACGCCTATGGAGCCGTGTTGTGTTTGAATTGCACACCGTCGCCGATGTCAGGACAACGGAAAATAGTCCTCATGGTTCGTTTGAGCCCGCGGAACCCGGGGCAAACTCAAGTGTGTGCTGTGTGACAAATGTTGTTTTGGGCTAGCTTAATACGCAAGCGGAGCTGGCCCCGAGGACCCACCGTGATGTTGCAGTGAATGATCAGCAGCTTCTCTCCTGTTACGTTAAACTGGCAACTGAGTTCGTCGGGTTTCCAATCTATGATTCGGAATCGTTCGTGGTTTGGGTCAAAGATTGATTCGAGAAACTTCAATTCGGCCTTCAGCCCCGACACCGACATCTTGTATTCATCTCAAAGCAAGCAGGCCGCTGGCGGAGGGGAAGTCTGGGCGGAATGCAGTCGAGTCGGCTCTGCGGATCTCGCATGTTAGCGTGAGAACAACAACAAAAGGGCTGCGGGTTAACGTCGAGTACCAAGATTAAAGATGACAACGTTTTCAAGAATGCATGCACGATGCATCAAAGAGTTATATAAAAATAGTTACAATCCATCATATATTCGCTGCATTTTTTATTTATTTCTATTTTTAGAAGTTGATTTCTCAGTTTCATTCTGGTTTACTAAGCAGGAAAAGCTGTCAAACTGTACTTGGATAGAGAGTACAGATACCTGTGTAAAAAACAATGTAAAAAAAAAAAAGTACAAGCACTAATTCAACAATAAGTAAAACTAAAAAGTACAAACTTTTGTACTGATGCAGGTGCTCAATCATGTACTGTGTACAAAAAGTCACCCATTGGCCCAATTATTCATATTATCAAGAAAAATAGTTGAGATGGTCGGTACACACATCACACGCGCGTTATTTTTACAAATCAGGTTCTTATGAAGTTTTTAGAAAAAGCTCACAGTGTGATGTAATGCAATTGTACGCCACAATATCAACATTTTGGATGAAAACTTGATCTGTTGCTGTTATTCAAAACGCAACGTGCAAAATCCTGAACGTAAGTTTGATACATTTGGGATCTGATTCGATTTTGCAGGTGTCCCTAATGTGGTGTCCACTAAGGAGAATCACTCAGTGCTGCGTGCGCCTCTAGATGGCGTAGGAAAGCCATACCTCGAGTCGTAGGCCACCTTTGAACAAAACAAATGTCATTTCGGCAGATAGCTTGTCTTTTTTTACGAATGTCCGCCTTCTCACGTGTTTTCCCTCGGCCTGGTCATAGTTCAATCAACAAACGAGAACGAGCTGCATGCTCGCTTGTGTTGAGCCCGTCTCGACTGCTTTTGCAAATACACTTGGCATTTCAAATAACACTTATTGGAGACTATTTTCAAGATTGCATGCCGGCAAATGTAAGTTTTTTTTTTCTTTTTAATTTAAAGTACATTTTTAAAATAATAAAGTAGTAGCAAAGCTGTGACAACATTCAAATGGATTCATTGCTATGCAGCCAAAACGCGCGTGCAGCAGATTTAAAATTGTATTAAAAGGAAGGCAATGTGTCAACCAGACTAACAATATGTTTGCTTTTGTATACTTTCAAGGTCTCTCATTGGCGTCACGATGTCAAAGTCTCACATGATCACCTTTACACTCCTGCTGATTCAACTGCCGTGTGTATTTGGAGGCAAGATATTAGTGTTCCCTTTAGACGGGAGCCACTGGTTGAACATGAAAGGAATCATCGAGGAACTTTACGCCAAAGGTCACGAGATCTCGGTGGTGCGGCCGTCTGATAGCTGGTACATTACAGAAAAATCTCCTCTTTACAACTCTGTCAACCTTCTTGGTCAGGATGGGTTCAAGGATCATTTTGAATCATTTGTTTCTCTACAATTGGAGATGAGGCTTCAGGGGAGGTCGCTGTCTCTTCTGCCTCGCATTTGGAATGCGATACAGAATCAGATGCTGGTTGTTAGTCAGTTTGCTAGATTCCACAAGTTGCATTGTGAGACAATAGTTGAGATGTTTGAAAATAAAACTCAGATGCAGTCTTTTCATAATGCCAAGTACGACGTAGTGTTGACTGACCTTGGCATCGGCGGAGGGGCACTGCTTGCACGTCATCTCAACGTTCCCCTCGTCTACAATGTCAGATGGACCTTTCAAGGTGAAGCTCATGACCTCATTGCCCCGTCCCCTCTGTCATACTCTCCCTTTCTCGCGGCTCGATTGACAGATAAGATGACCTTCCAACAAAGAATCATTAATGTTTTAGCTTACATCATGGGTAGCGTTACAACATGGTTCATATCAGAACCACACTACAAACCAATAGTTAAGCGCTACTTTGGTTCTGATGTGGATTACTCAACCTTTTTTTTGGATGCTGATATATGGCTTTTGAGAAATAATTTTATCTTTGAATTTCCACGTCCCACAATGCCAAATCTAGTCTACATAAGTGGTTTTCAATGCAAGCCTCCACAGCAGCTCCCCGTGGACTTGGAGGAGTTTGTCCAGAGTTCTGGTGATCACGGGGTTGTGATGATGACTTTGGGGACTCTTGTTGCAAAATTGCCACTGGATGTCACTGAGGAAATTGCTGCAGCCTTTGCCCAGCTGCCGCAGAAGGTTGTCTGGAGGTATTTGGGACAAAAGCCTGCCAACTTGGGCAACAACACTTTACTGGTTGACTGGCTACCACAGAACGACCTCTTGGCTCATCCTAAAACAAGAGTTTTTGTCACCCACGGAGGAATCAACGGTGTTCAAGAAGCAATTTACCATGGGGTTCCGATTGTAGGGCTTCCATTATTTTTTGATCAACACGATAATCTCAACAAAATTCAAGCAAAGAGAGGAGCAATAAATGTGGATTTTGCTGCACTTGACAGGCACATTTTTGCAGATGCACTCGTGACAGTGCTTCAGAACACATCGTACAGGGAAAACATGCAAAGGCTCTCAAGACTGCAAAGGGATCAGCCAATGAAACCAATGGACCAGGCGGTGTTTTGGATTGAATATGTTATAAGGCATAAAGGAGCTGGTCATTTGAAGGCACAATCCAACAAAATGTCCTCGATTGTTTACCACTCGGTTGATGTCATTGTAGCTTTACTGACCATAGTTTTGCTTGTAATATTCACCTGCCTTTACATTTTAAGAGTCATGTATAGAACATGTTTTGTTGGGAAAAAAGTGAAACACGAATAATTTATTTTCAAAAATTATGGCAAGAAAATCTCGTGTACAGTATATATGTTGGTCAAAATTTGTTTTTTCTTTAATTTCCAAAAATGTTCACATTTGATTTCATTCAGAGGTGATGATGGCAACAGTTTCCACTATTTCCTACGGGATGAATTATTGATTCTAAATGCAAATAAATCGGATTGACTAGCATTACAGAATGGGTTGTGGAGTGCATTTTTTAAAAAGTGAATACAAGACAATTTAAACAGTTTTATGCATTTTTTTTTTTTTTTTTTTTACTGTGTCTTATAAGTGTCATTCTTGCCAGAGCATTTGCCCTGACTTTGTACTCAGTGATGGTATCTCCTACTGATCTCCATAGAAAAGCAACAGTTCATATGCAGTATTCTTATTTTTCCTATGAGGTTTTGGCACCCTTTTATGCGGTCTACGGGGAGCTTGATTTCTGTTCAGAGTGAAATAGGATTAAACCTTGACTTAAGATACTGGCGCTGTTGAGGCTTAGTTAGCCTGAGAAGTTGACCTAAAGCGCAGTAATTAAATGAGACACCCTTACAAAGGGCACGAGCAGTACATTAGCACAGTATATATACCAATTTTGCCACAATATTCATTAGTGTATTTTCATTACTTAGCAAAATGTTTAATTAACACTAAACTGCGAGCGAACATTAGGAGCCTTCTTGAAATAAGCTTATAGACAATTTAGCTAAACACTGTTAACTAGGGTAAATTGATTTTCACCCCTCCGAGATCTCGCGAGAATTGAGATAAGACGCGTAACTGCTACAAGGTGGCTTTGATGCAGAAGGGGGGAGACGGACGAGGTCGACTCGTCAGGAGTAGTACTAAAGACTCCCGCTAGTCGAGGCGCCTGGCGTCACTTCCCTCTTCCACTGGAGCGTGTGGAGGTGCAAGCCTCCTTGGTGATTCCTTCTCGCGCCATCATATCCCAAGCAGGTCACCTTAGCGCTAACGCACCGGCATTTTCCTTCCCTGAAGATGGTACCTTGCACACGCCGAGCCGCAGCCATGTCCCTCCCGGTGGTGATATTAGGAGCCCTGATGCTGCACGGCGTCTCCTCGCAAAACGGTAAGAAATGCGCTACCCTGGTGTATGATTAACTTGGTGCTAATGTGGCAGCTTGTCAGTGGGCGACGTCAGACATGTAATTTGATGTGATTAACACCGCAGCAAAAATCCTCACACCTGTCCAGCCGCAAGGTAGTCATGCCTGACGTTAAGATAAGGGGATACATATTTTTCAAAGGGAGGGGGGTGCTTGCAGAGCCCCCGAAACGTAAGGTCGATAAAATATTACAAGTCGTGGAGGCTCAAGTGGGCCACACAATGGCCTGTGTGATGTCCCCCAAAATGTCCTTTTAAAGTGTGGTGCTGAATACTGAAACGTAAGCCAAGGACAAGTGCTGCTCAGGAGAAGGGAGGGGGTGTGTGTGTTCTGTCACATTGAAGTTTACATGCACACAAACAGATTCATGGATGTTGGACCTCAGAAGTGAAGCTCTGTAAATAGCATCAGTCCATTTTGCTGCAAGCCCCTATTTTTAGAGCAGTGATGCTGCACTGGGATCCATGTCTTTAATGTTCATTCACTACAATGAATGTTAACTCTTTGCTGAGATATACTGCACTGCACTTGCATATGGATTTTCCCAGTTCAGAAGTACTTGTCTGGATGGTCCATTCTCATAAATCTGCCCCCCAACCAACAAACAAATTAGAGCAGCTCGAGATTCCAAAACCATAATGTGTGTGTCTTTGTTTTGGGTCAAGTGAGAAGTCCGCACCTGACCCTGTGTTGGTATGCATTGCATGTGTTTTTTCTTCACCTTCGCACTGTTGCGCAAGACAGTGTTTTTTTTTTTTTTTTAATAGTATCTATGTATATTCTAATATTCACTGTACATGTTCATTATATGAACTTAAACACGATTCATTATGTGCCTATGATTGTAGGTAAGAATGGACTCAGCACTTATAAAAATAATAAAAATGTAGCGTCATCTAACACAAATAAAACATTCAGATACTGTGACCGCACGACTCATGTGCCGCGTTTGACACATCTGAGGTGGCAGAGTCTCTCTCAGCAGTTCTATGAAAAGCTGAGGAGCTGCTTTTACAGTTTCACCTTTTAAAATGGATGCTTTAAAAAAAACAAAAAAAAACACACAAACTGAACCAAACCTGAGCTGTGAAACAGGACTTGAGTGGCCGGCCACACTTTTGTCATAAAAAGGAGACTAGCCCCATATATTGTTTTGAATTTGAGTTCCATGGGGGAGCAAGGTTTGACTGTAATCATGATGCACCTATGACTAAAAAATAAATATATATACTGTCCGTCTTCTTACGTTGTTGCTGTGGACTGCTCCTATGGAAATGAGTGTGTGTGTGTGTGTGTGGGGGGGGGGGTGGTCTATCACCCTGCACACACACTCCCTAGAGACCTGGAGAAGCAGCTTCTATAAATCTCCTCTCAATCTCATGTATATGTTCCATGGTGCGTATAGAGCACTCGGATGAATGCTGCACCAGTCCTCCCCCACTTTTTCCTCTGTGTGGACTCCATCACTTGTTTCACAATTACTGCATTTAGCTCAGAGATGTTTCAGTGATGGCACACTGCTCAGTCTATTACCGAATAATCATTTCACAGCAGCCTTAATGATATTTCCGTTCCGTGCGAGTCGGCCATAAATGTGTATACGCAATGTCATTTATTGAACGTGACCAAGTGAGCCAGCACAATTGAAAGCTTCCCAATTGATTTTATTCTTTACCATAAATATATTTTCCTATTCATTTCACCGCAATGCCAATTTGCTTGTTTTATTTCTTTTCTTTTCCCACAACTGTATTCTTTTTTCTCACGCATGCTGCCCCCTTCTAAACGGCCTCTGCCAGCGGGCTTTGTGAAATCCCCTCGGTCTGAAACCAAGCTCACGGGAGACACCTTTGAGCTATTCTGTGACGTAGTGGGAAACCCCACCCCCGAAATCCAGTGGTGGTACTCTGAGATCAACCGAGCCGATTCCTTCAGGCAGCTGTGGGACGGCGCCCGCAAGCGAAGGGTGTCCATCAGCACCGTCTATGATGTCGATGCGGTTAGCGTCCTGGGAGTATCCTATCTCACTCTGGACGACATCGGCACGTACGAGTGCAGGGCCAGCAACGACCCGAGACGCAACGACCTGCACATAAATCCCGCCACCACCTGGGTCAGAGCACAGGCTACAATAACCGTGCTGCAGAGTGAGTTGTGGAAATATCCTCCCCTCCCTCGTGAAAGAAACCAAATTGAACAGCTCCAGTTTGACTCAACCTCCCTTCAGACATTTAGAGGACCATTAGTTCCCTTTGTAGTCGCAGTCATCCCTCATAGTGCTGAAGAAGTGCACCGCCATTTGTGTTGTGTTCTCTTCCAAGGCAGTAGCAGTTGTCTTCCCTTTTGCTATGCTTCCTTTCATCACCACATTTTACAGATTTTTGTGTTTTATAATTGTTGGATTTTGCAACCAATTTGAGCAGTCTAACTACCAATAAGTAAATTCATTCAAGTAAATCTTAGGAGTAAGGATGTCCTGATCCGATATTTTGTATAGGTATCGGCTTCCGATTTTGTGAGTATCGGACAGAATTGAATTCAGGTATTGGTGTCAGAATGAGCACGCTTTAAAAAAATCGAATCGAAAGCCAAAGAATCTTGATTGTGACGTCACTACTTATGAGGGTAAAAAAAACAAAAACATGTATCCTGTGTAGACAATTAAATTAAATATTTCAATAAGGAATAGGCATATTTTATTGAACAAAATATGACTGCAGACACGCATACACGGGTGTCTTATGCGGTACGTATCCGCATTAAGAGGTTCACCAGTGTCTACATGCACAAACAAGATAATCGGGATTAATCTGAATACAAACACTCAAACCAGGATTTTGCACGCTTTTGAGCGCTAAGCACCCTAAGCAGCATTGTGGTGTTTATCTTTGAGTCACTTTATCAAGCTATTTGATCACAGATATAAATGATGGGATACTCAATCTGAATTATATTTGAATATATAAGCAGTTGGTTAATCCAAGCATTCTTACTTTTTGTCACCATTTTTTTTTTCTCCGTAATTAATTCTGCAGTCTTTAATATATGCCCTTCGTCTTGAGTGCCCATCCGAGGCATCAATCAGGTTTTTCAAGTCGACTCTCATTCAGTCAGTGTCAAGTCTGTCGGGACTAATGGACGCCTTTCTTCCAGAGCCATCAATCGCCGCCTCTGAGCACACTTCCCTTCCTGTAGAAGGCCACAGTCCACCTTTCACTCTGCAGTGCAACCTGTCCAGCAGCGAGAACGCCCTCCTGGAGAGCTACTGGATGAGAAATGGCGAGGAAATCCCAGAAACTCGCAGTCCAAATAGGAACACGGAATACAAGTAAGCGTCTCTGCATTTTCAGTGCACCCATATGAATGAGTTCACTCGACGCGTGCTCCTCAATTGCAGGCTGAATAAACCGAGAGGAGACGATGCTGGTGTGTACATGTGCGTCTTCACCTTTGAGATGTCTCCTGCCGCCAACACCACGATTGAAGTTAAAGGTCTGTTGATTTGTGAGCCGCAGGTTACGTTGCATACAGTTAGAGTACATCAGCGATTCAAATTAGAGCAAGATAGCCTCAAGAACAAACAAGTGCGAGGACCTGCGATCTGGGAAGCCGATGCCCTTGCCACCTTGGTCGAGCCAGTGGACAGCTCAGTGGCAGCAGATGGTGTCTTGTTTGTGTGATGCACAGGGATTATGTCTCGGCAGCAGAATCTAGTTGCAGCCTTTCTGAAGTCACACACTCCCCTGGAGGCAAATTAGCATCACATGACAAAATACTGTAATGGTATGGAAAAATACAATTCACTTTATTGGGTGATGTGACCTATATATTCTGGATTCCAGCTCTCAAATTTATTGTGTTTCTTGATTGTGAATGTTTTTGTTGAACTGGATTAAGTAGATTTGGTGTCATCCTAATTATATTATTGGGAGAAATAATGATTGCTTATGTATAACGAGAGCATTGTAACAAGCCAGATTGTTGGATCCAAACGGATTGTTTGATTTCGAGGAAAAAAAAAATCTTATTATTATGTCATATAATATTGTTTTATATTTTCCTCTAGCTGCTCCTGAGATTACGGGCCACAAGCGTAGTGAAAATAAGAATGAAGGCCAGCGTGCTTTGCTCTACTGCAAGTCTGTGGGCTACCCTCATCCTAGCTGGACTTGGCGTAAACTTGAAAACGGCATATATAGGGTACGATGTGTGTCTCATTGTGACTTTCCATACCTAGTATATTTTGTATTATTTCAGTAGGATGAAATAAATTCATTTTTTATTACAAGCCTGATTTGCAACTAGATTTGCAGATTGTGCCTGAACACATAAGCGATGTTTAATGGGTCGATGTGTAAATTTTTAATTACAAAGAAAATGTATACTCTGTTAACAGATTGACCAATGCTATGAATGGATTAAAAAAAAAAAAAAAAAAAATCCTCACTGGCGCACTACTACATCGATGATCAGCGATATCTGTGTATGCTCAAAAACCAAAAAATGTGAACATCTTTATTTTGATTTGACAGGAAATTGACAACTCATCCGGACGCTTCTCCATCAGCAGCAAAGACAATTACACTGAGCTCAGCATCACCAATCTGGACATTAATTTGGACCCGGGCGAGTACCAGTGTAACGCCACCAATTTGATTGGCAGCAGTGACGAGAGGTCCGTGCTGAGAGTCCGCAGCCATTTGGCTCCCTTATGGCCTCTTTTGGGGGTGCTGGCTGAAATCATCATCCTGATCGTCATCATCGTCGTTTATGAGAAGCGCAAGAAGCCCGAGGATTTACAAGACGGTGAGTCACCGACACTTTGCCGCTTTGTTTGCTATTTCAAACCTATTTATGACTCCTCGGATTGAAATACAAATGAGATATTGATTGATATGGAATAATAGAAAGACCATGAGAAAGTAGCACTTATTTTGAGCAATAGAACAATCGAAAATAAACCAAGAGGGCTAGCTTTCCTGTCGCTGCTGATGGGACTGTTGCCGATGGCGATAATGTATAGCGCTGCAGTGTCTCTGCCGCAGAGCTGTATGCGTGCCGCACAGCGACGCAGGAAATTGGGATGCTTTCCACCACACGCACACACTGGTAAAGGCAAGCGTGCGCTCTGCAGTCGCCACAAACCGTCAAAAGCGTTCTTGGGATATTCACTCACCAGAGGCACAAACATGGCCGCCTGACAAGACTGTGCCAGCATTCAATAATTCAGTCTGATGAGGTTGAGCCCAAAAGGCAGACACTGTTGCTGGAGGTTGCACCTTGTCCGGACAATTTTGTGCATTTAATATTAATGCGAAATAGGACACTGCAGTGTTGTGGAGATGGACATTCTTAATGATTAATAGTGTTTCATGGACGCCCCAAGCTGCTATATGCTCAAGCAGTAGATACATTCAAGGGTCTATTTTTGTGTCTAGCACAAAGTGTGATCTAATTGTGTGTTGGTGTTTTCTTTTGGTATTTGTGTAGATGAGTACAATTAGAAATGGCAGTTTGCGCCGTTGTGGGTGCGAACACACCGGCTAATGCAAGCAGCGCCTCATATGTATGAGTGATACCTCTATGACTGTCACTGAACATGATCACATTTCATTATGTTAATTACCTAAAATTAAATTGAGTTAAAATCTTTATTTTTTTTTACATTTCTTTTCTACAAATCCAATTAGACATTGCTTGCGTGAGCCAGAATTTCTGCATGAATTGTTAATAATTCATCTTGTAATTGCATTGCCCTAAATTAGGTCAGCTTTCTCTGCTGAATATTTTATTATCATATCTTCCTTTTCCCAATTGCCCAACCTAACGCTGTATGTGGTAAGTGTCAGACTGCATGCTTCAGCATCATCCGCTTCTCACGTCACAGGATACAATTTGTCGTTGCTCAACTTGAAACATGTTCATGTTAAAATTATGCAGGGCCTTCATTTTAATGCATTACCTCATTGGACTGTGAAAGCTTTTGTTTTGAGCCATTGTTTCACACGACCGCAGTTAAGTGATAAGCAGTGGTGTTGCTAATACCCTTAGCAACATTTGTTATCTGTGCATGGAAATTATGGTTGCAAGGTTAACTGCATTTCATTTGTCTGTGGAATGTGGTGGTGTGCTGCATTGGACTGTGTTTTATTAGTAACAAGGTTGCATTTTTATCTCATTTCATCACGAAATGAGACCTTTGAACAAAATGCAGTAGCCTAAATATCCTCAAGCGCTGTGGACGAGCAAAAAAAACAACTTCAGTCTTCCATCTCCTTTCCCTTGCGCTTCTCATTTTTGATCTCCATATTTCCCCTTGCTGCTTCAGATGACGGCCCAGCTGGACCAGTGTAAGTATGAATGTTTGAATTTACTTTGTGTACAGTAAACCTCAAAACTGCATGTATTGTTTCCGTTTTCTGGCAAAGGGCAATGGGGTATGATCGTGGCTATTTTGATGATCATATAAAGTGTTTATTTCGAAATGCATAAATTCACTTTGAAGATAAAAAGTACATAAACATGGAGGATGATGAACAATATTTGTATAAATTTGAATTCTTTATGTTACTGTGAAATGAATTAATACTTATTAATACTATCATTTGTAGTTTAGCTTGTTATATTGAGCTGCTTTGAATTTGGGGTGATACAAAAGGGCCGCTGGGACATTTGACGCAAACATTTCTTGGTTATAAGTCACACCCAAAGCAAAATTTCCCACCCTAAAAGAAGGCAGGCATAAAAGGTTTTGATGTGTGCGCTATTTTAGATCTATAAGACACAGAAATGTCTTCATTCGTCTTCATCTTTATCCTGCCTGATATCCAGAATTGTTGGTATGATTCCACCTCAAAGAAATGCAGCTCAGTAGCCGACGTCGAGATAAGCTTGTATCTAAAGAGTGACATGAGTGAGTGATTTTTGCATTTTTGAATACACAAGGTTGCGCAAGATGTGATCTGATCGTGTCATTTACTTCTCGCTACAGGAAAACCAATTCAACCAACAATCACAAAGATAAGAACCTGCGCCAGAGGAATACAAATTGAACCCGCCTGTCAGCAGAGTGAGTATTCAATTATTAAAATGACCAAACCGTCCGGCAGATAAATATGTATTAGCAAGCCCGTAGGGACCAATTACACCAATGTGTGAAGTCGGCGCCAAAATATGGCTGCTCTAATGAGATGTGCTTTCATTTCATTTGCAGGTTACACTAAACATGTATTGACCACATGAAGGTAAACAACATTGGAATCAACGCCAGTTGTTAATAGAATTTTATCCGCCATTTTAATGTGTGGTTGAATGAGGCATGCCTTATGATTTTGATGTGCGCCGCGAGATGTTTTTATTCACTCATATCATTACAGGATTGTTAACATAATCATTGTTACTGCATGCAAACAGTGACCTGTGCAATTTAGTTGTTCCCCCCCCTCTACTTTGACATTTTTACTACTTATAAAATAATTGCATGCAAGATGTTGACCCTCTACTTGAGACAGGATTTTCTTCTGTATTTTTGTTCTCTTAGAGTGGCTTCATGTACTATAGATAATCTATGTTTCTTAAGAGAAAATGGCCGCCTTTCACCAGTTTAGAAAATGGCGCTATCATCAGAGATGGCAGGTTTTGTACAGTTTTATCATGCAACTGCATATCATTACCTAAGATTCAAAGTAATATTACATTTCAAGGGCTTTGCAATGTCCCTCTAAAGATTTAATTTATATATGTATTGTATGTATCAAATCACTCTCGTGACATAAATAGTATGATGCACTTAAATGTTGACAATACTGGAAACTGTATAAATCGACTTTATGAAATCTAATCATTTTAACATTCTCTTGTCATGACGTGTGTATTGTACAGCATGGCTTTTCTCCTATGCAACAAATATCCATGTCAATATATTTACAAAACATAGCTTTTGATTTTTTGGGGGTTTTCCTTTGACAAAGCTTTAACTATAGTAGGAGCATATAGACGTTCTAGTGCGCAGCTGCATGTTTTCTGTACAGCGGACGGGATTGGACAGCCTGCTACACAAAATCTTGACTCAAATCATTTTTAAAAATAAAATTTGAAAAAAAACCCACTCGCCGTGTATGTATATTATTTGCCATGGGCCAATAGCAACGCAGAAGAGGAGGAGTTTGTGTTACAACGCCCTCTAGTGGCTACAACTGTTCATAACAAGTCTGATGACGGGGAGCAAAATGGTGCTTGATTGAGGAAAAATTGTTTGCTATAATGAAAACAATTTAATGGTAAATTTGTTATGTGTGTTTCATATGCAAATAGAAATGTATTGCATAATTGAGAACCAATCACTTTCATATATGATTATCATCTAAAATCTCCGTTTGGTTCCAAGAGAGTCACTCATGGACCAAGTTCCTGCCATTGTTTTTTACATGTCAAAGTCCCAAATTAGATGTGGACAGATTGAATAGGTGACGATGAAAGCCCCTTGGATGAAAGTCCGGAGATCAAGCAGAAGCTGTATTATCCCTTTGGGATTATGGATAAATGGAGGTGAAAAGTCAAACATCCATTATAAGAGTGGTGAGCATGCATAGAGGAGCACACTTGTGCGGTTGTGGAGTAGACCTCAGTCCAACTTTGTTTAGACTTTCTATTTGCAAGGAGACAGCCCGCGTAAACTTGAATAAAGGAAAAACCCTTACAAGGGGTAACAACTTTCGCACACAGAATTGTGAGTTGATCTAAAAAGAAAAAAAAAAAAAAGCAATTTTTTGTTTTGTTTAAACCTTGAACTTTTTGGGATTAAACAGTTCGGCATAGCTTTATTGCTCACTTTCTCAGCTGCACTCTGGCAAACAGCTGTCCATGCAGCACACACATGGCACAGAATTAGATGATTAAAGATGGAGTGATCTGCTTAAATATGGAGGATTTGTTGGCCGTTTGTAAGGGACTCTATCCATTAAGTGGCACATGCCTAAAGCTGCACTAGGGCCAAATTAATCTTGCTCAATACAGTATTTTGAAATCCTAAATAAAAGAAAGAAATAAGCCTCTAATGCTTTGAGAAGTGATAATTAAAGTTACTTTTGGGCACTGCAAAATAATTTTGTTTTCATGATCGTTTACATTATTAATTAAAGGGGAGGGGCAATCTTTTGTCTAACATTTTAGTAATGCAGTGGAACCTCTAAAAAAAACATTGCAATCGTTGTCCATTACAGGATGCTGAACATTTCCTCCTAACAAATAATCGAGACAAAGTTAAACTAAAAGCTATTTTAAAGTGATGGTTTAACATTATTTAAATTTGTGATATAAAAAAAAAAAAAACTAAACAGGCAATATCACACTATATAGACTCAAAAATCGTTTTGAAAAATTATTCAGTGACTGGTTTGTTTTTCCAAAGTAAAACCATATTTTGCAAATGTCTTATTATAGGTGAAACAAAAGAAAAATCTGTGCTTTGTACATGAATTGATTGATGTGTCGCGAACAATATGTACCTTTGTTCAATAATAGTGGAGTAACCGTGCATATAGTGCTGATGGATGAGGGGCGTCAGGAAGCAGGTGCCATGTGCGTGCGTGCATGCGTGTCACCACCTTGTGCTGACAACGCGCATTTATCCTGTAGGGAGGTGGAGACCATGCTTTGTCATTGAGGAGCTCACCAGCAGTAGCAGCAGTCACATTCTTTTACTCCTCCCGCACGTCCGACGCTTAGCCCGCTGCATCCTGATGCCATCTCGTCTGCACGCTTTGGATCTTACACGCGTTTACCTGCTGCGGACGGACTTTGATTGTTGACGCATCTACCAATGTTTGGATTCGTTCTGGCGTGGCAACGCGAGGCACGTCCCAAGTGTCAAATCGGACCCGTCCTGCCCATGCGTCTCCTCAGTGTTTTCCAAATGCATGACACCTACATGATTCGCCCCCCTGCTGCTTCCCTCCCGTAAACAAATGGAAAGATTCCAGTCCTCCATGCGCAAGCGGCTCTACAGCCTGCCGCAAAACATTGGGCAAAGACCTTTTGCGGTGGACGAAGGAGACAGCGGCGACAAGGACACGAAGAGGAAAAGTATTCTGCTGAGACATTTGTCCTCTTTGTCTCCCGCAAGCAGTTGCAGGAGCATCGAGGGGGGCAGCAGGGATGCCGCCGGGAAGACCAACTTGAACGGGGACTGTCGCCGTTTTAGGGGCAGCGTCTCTTCCATCAGCGGGCGTCATTCGAACGGGTCAGATCCGGCGGAGCAGCGCTGCCTCATCCCGGAGGCGGACGGGGGTGCGGGGGACAATTCCTCCGGGGAGCGCGGCCCGGCAGCGGGGGGGCTGAGCGACGCGCCGCCCGGCCAGTCGTCGGTGTTCGACCAGACGAGTTTTATCAAGTTGGAAGGGACAGAGCAAATCATCCCCGAAGATGAGCGCCTCTACCAAGCAGGATTCATGCACCGACAGTTCGGGGCGATGCTCCAACCGGGAGTCAACAAGTTCTCACTGCGGATGTTGGGAAGTGAGAGGGCCGTGGAGCACGAGCGGGAACGCGTCAAATCTGCTGGATTCTGGATTATACACCCATACAGTGATTTTAGGTAATTCATGTGCAGTCGACCTGAAAGTTTTACACATCTTTTGGAATTACAAATTCATTTATTGACCCACCAGTGAGGCCCACATATCAGTTAATTCATCCAAAAGTGTATTAAAACTATGCAAATAGCTGAAAACAATGCTTTGCATTGTTTGAAATACTTAGAAAGGTGATTTTTATTATGCTTGTGCTTTTGTAGTACTTGTTCAGACTTGAAATTAGTAACATTTTAGAAACAATCCAATGCAGTCACTGCAAACCACAATATTCATTAACTTGTGCCAAAATAAACTAAACTTGGCTAGATATGTGGCCAAATTTCTGAAAATGACCTTCAACTAAGGATTTATCAATCACACACTGTAAAGGTCACTCTTGTGGAGAATCAATTTATATGTCTGCTAAATTAGCAGATTAGAATGCAAAATATCGGAAAAGCAAAATCAACTAAATTTTTCAAACAAATGTTTGGATAAATAAAAAATTATATTGCAATCCTGTATTATTGAGGCAGACACTTAATAGCATCTTGCCCACCATCCCCATCTTGCCCTATATCTGGAAACTCAGCCATCCTACGCTGTTGTACAACAATTCGCGTCACTGCTCTTTATTACCACTCATCTGAATTACACTTTTTTTTTTCTCATTTAGTGAGGCCAGTGGATTAGATTAGAGCGAATGCAGCAGGGGCTTGGAAATGGGGTAATCAAAATAGGGTAACATGACCATTCAAGATATTAGAAGCACACATCAGGCGGGATTATGACAGCACAATTAGTTTAATGGAGTGGAGATGTTGTGGATGGGGCGGGTGCCGCTCGCAACATGCTGACATAGACGGACGGACGGACAGAGTGACATTGGAATGGAATCAAGACAGCCAGATGTTTGCTCTTTGCTGTATACTAGGTGTCATGTCATCACGGTACTTTAGGACACGCCACCAAGTATTTTAAGTGCACACTGAATATTATATTTATGGTGGTTGCTGCTATACTGTTGTTTCCACTGAGATATAAATAGGCAGCCACAAAAGGAATTGCTTGTAACCGTCCTTAATGTTTAAATTCACTGCTAGTCGTTTTGGAGCAGGTGGACGTTTTTGACATCTTGGTAAGAGTAGATTCACGTCACAAGACTAGAAAGAAAAAAAAAAAAGATGTAAAATACATCAGTTTCTGCCAGTGGACTCAGAAAGTGGGCTGATCTCATATCAACAGCTCACAAATGTTCGCCAATCGGTCGGCAGAAGTTCGACAACAGTTTTTTATTTTTCTTGTCCTAAGGTAACATGTTCCCTTACGATGAGAAAAGTACAGGTGAACGTCTGTGAACATTTGTGACCTTGAACTGATCACTAGTGATGGGAAAATGAAGCTTCATGAACCAATTGTTGTATTCTTTGGCTCCTCTAGATAGCAATGTTGGTTTAAAGTGAGGATTTTAAGAAATGGCAAATCATTTCAGCTCTTCGGTGACCAGAGAGTGCCATCTAGAGGTCTAAGTAAACACAACAACGGGTTCATGAATCATCTTGAAGCTTCATTTGGCCATCATTACCGATCGCCACTTTGTAATGCGGGAAGATGGAAAACACAAACACCACAAAAGAAGGTCAGAACTGAGTCATCTGACCTTCGAACCCCGAATCTGACATTGCTGCATCTCCATTTTGTCGTCAACAAGTATAGTAGGCTCACCCGTCCCCATCTCGGCCGACTCCGCCGTGTGATGAATGGCTGCCATCTTTTATTATGACTGCAGTGGGTATATACAGCGGCAATACAGGTGTGTGTTAAGCCACAAAGCCCACGCAGGCTTTTGTGCTTCAGCTACGCTCTGGCAACAAGAGATAAGTATCTCCAGCACAAATGTTTTTCAGCTGTCCTGATTGATCTAAGCGCCTTTCACATTTTAAAGCCCTTTTTTTGTGTTCACTTTAACTCCTTTCTCTTTATGCTCTCGTGCCTTTTAACCGAGTTGCACTCCGACCCAAATCGTGCAAGATTCCTTTCCGGAGAGGTGCACATCACCCGCGACTGCGAGCTTTATTTTGACCCATGTGGCAGATTGCACCAGCTAGTTGCCTGATCTTTGTGGGTCGAATGCTGCGTGCACAGGAGAATCTGCAGAGGGGGAACGGTAATGCACTGTCCCCTGCACACTTTTTTTGTGGTCCAGCTGTTCCGTGTGCAGAGCTGTAATGCTAACTACTCAACATCTGGCTGATGGGAGCTGACTTGTGGAGTTGACATGGATTCCCAGGAGATAACGGTGGATTTAGCCAGAGAGGGGATGAGCAATTAGGACCACTGTGTCACCGCAACAGGCAGATGAAGAGAGCAATGCTAATGCTTTCTTTAACACATTACCTCAAACACTATTTCATTTCACATCTGATGAAACTTACCAAACAATTCCTTTCGTGTCCCTAAAATTCTTCCATTATCATCATTACGGATCAATTTACTGCAATCATAAGCGTCCCAAGCTGCTTACATTTATTCAACCATGGATTACATTGACACGTGTTGACAGGATGGGGAAAGCCTAATCTCATCAGCTCTGTTTAAAGTGAATCCTCCGTTGATCAATGTTCATCCGTCGTGAAACAACTTGGTCTTGAGGATCCATTGAATAATGCGCTCTCACATGTCACAATTACCTTTGGGGCTGTGGAGGCGTTTGATTTGTTCTTGATTTGTTCTCACTGCTTGCTGGTGCAGGTGCATAGATCGATTCGAGGTTAATTAGTTCTCTCAGATGGATTGCACGTGCCGTCACATAGTCACGTGCTCTAGATTGTATTTAGGAAAAGGGGGACAGATTATTGCCGTGCTTTAGATTGAAATCACGTCATGGTAGACTTTTATAAAAGGTCCTTCATACATCAGCTACTTCAAGGAGAAATTTAATGCAGCATGCAAAAACAAAGACGATCTAGATATGATGATTAAAATCAATTGGTCACGCAGCTCGAGATGGAACAGCGAGCGCACCGGTGCTGATTCCTGAGCATTGAGTCAGGTGTGAAAATCAATATTTTCTTATGAGCAAATCAGATGGACTTTTAGTCTCCATCCTTGTGCCCTGAAGCACAATGTTGGACAAAAATAGAGGCAGCATGTCCTCAGAGGTATCCAGCAGAACAGCATGCAATTTGTGTCTGCCTAACCCGCGACAACTCGGCATCTCACAATGCCCTGAGCATCTGACACTTCCTGGTTGAGAAGAACCTCACCATGATGAAGCAATTTCTATTTTTACCCAGCCTAGCTTTGTGTTTTTTACTTTATTCCCAAGTTTGAGAACATAATGAATGGGACAACTTTGTTGACCTTGACAGGGTTAGGTTTGAAAAAATATCTTTTGTGACACCGTCCTGGAACTTTTCTGGCACATCTCTTATGTCAGATGTGTTTTCAGTTACTGTAAAGTAAAGTAAAGTAAATTTGTGATTTTCATTATGTTAGGATGAAAACTTTTCAGGCCATTTTTGTGAGACTTCTTTTTTTTTAATAAAGGTTGGAAAACATTGAATGATATGACAATGTTCCATTCATTGTATTTTTTGTGCCTCATGTCGTAAAAAAATTAAGACCTTGGCTCCGCTACAAAAGTATTATCTCATTTATAATTTTGCATTTATAATGAATGGTATTTAAATTTTAAAAAATACTTATCACTGAAAAAAAGTTTGACTTATTTTTTTTTTTTCCAAGCTCCAACTAATCCATTGTGTACAAATGTTTTTTTTCTTTTTTCTGTATGTTATAGATTCTACTGGGATCTGACCATGCTGCTTCTGATGGTGGGAAACCTCATCATCATCCCTGTGGGCATCACCTTCTTCAAGGACGAGCACACGCCGCCCTGGATCGTCTTCAACGTGGTCTCGGATACCTTCTTCCTTATGGACCTGGTCCTCAACTTTCGCACGGGTATCGTCAAAGAGGACAACACAGAGATCGTTCTTGACCCGCAAAAGATCAAGATCAAATACCTGAAGAGCTGGTTTGTGGTGGATTTCATCTCTTCTATACCCGTGGACTACATCTTTCTCATCGTAGAGACTCGCATTGACTCTGAATTTTACAAGACTGCGCGAGCCCTGCGGATTGTACGCTTCACCAAAATTCTCAGTCTGCTGCGCCTGCTGCGCCTCTCCAGACTCATCCGCTACATCCACCAGTGGGAGGAGGTATATTTAACACAGACTCTAATGAGTGATAAACTGTATTTAGCCTCAGCTAGCAATTAGTTAGTTACTCACAGCGGCGCCATAAGGGAAGGAAAATTGATGGTCGTGATTGACCGGGTCCAGAGAAAAAAAGTCTTTTCACTTTGCAACATTGAGCTGGTAGGGTGAGATTGTTTTCTGAGACTCCAAATAAAAAAAAAAAAATCTGTAAAAATCCTCACTTCACTTTGCACATCTACCAGTGCAATGATAAGTCTCATAAAGCGCATTTCCTTCATTTAAGATGTATGATTTTTTCATATAGCACACACTGCAGTGTTATTATATAATTGTTAGTAAATTAGAACAAAAAAATTCGACACACATTTGTCCACAATGAGTTATTTAACATTGATACTCACCAACACTAATTTATGTACAATGATGTCAGGCTAGATTCTTCGTGGTATAGTAACAGTGGCGGCAGGTTATTATGTAATATTGGAATAGCCTTTTGTTCTCTATAAAAGATTAAGAGCACTATAGGACAACTGTGGCCATCAGCACACAGAGAACAGAACAGACTCCATTTTGCAAATCCTCTCATTGCATGAGTGAGAATTCAAATTTCATAGATTTATTTACGGTACATAGTCATCAAATTTTTTTCACATCCATTAATGTTGATAATCTGTGTCTGTCAGGTTTTCCATATGACCTATGACCTGGCCAGCGCCATGGTGCGTATCATGAACCTGATTGGTATGATGCTGCTGCTGTGTCACTGGGATGGCTGTCTGCAGTTTCTGGTTCCCATGCTGCAGGACTTCCCTCCTGATTGTTGGGTCACTCGAAATAAGATGGTGGTATGTTTTTATTCACACACAAACCACAGAAAACAAAAATGATCCTGATAGGTCGTCATTTGCCACCTGAGAATAAATTTGTGAATGTAGGTCAAGGCTTCTGTTGACATCTCTGCCTTTCCCGTCCACCACCGCATGCAATGAATCAGGATATCAGTAAATGTTCTTTCTGCTCATTTTCCCCCTCCAGAATGACACATGGGGTCAGCAATATTCTTACGCCCTCTTCAAAGCCATGAGCCACATGCTGTGCATCGGTTACGGGCTGTATCCGCCAATCGGAATGGCCGACGTGTGGCTTACCATCCTCAGCATGATTGTGGGCGCAACCTGTTTTGCCATGTTTGTAGGGCATGCCACTGCCCTCATTCAGTCGCTGGACTCCTCCAGGAGGCAGTACCAAGAAAAGGTAAGGCCGGTATTTGTCAAAAACAGCAAATATTGAGGTTAGATGTGACAGACAGTGTCATAAAAGGCGACAGGAATTTCAGTTCTTGCAACAAAGACAGCCTGAGTGCTGGCATATCTAAAGCAGGACAAAAACAAAACCTAGGTTGCATCCACCGTCCATTTTGCGGCGAGGGTACATTGCTGAAGGACACAGTTGTTAATAACATTAGCCGCAGCCTGCAGAGCACAACTGCAGATGGGGCAGAGGACCAAACCTACGCAGTGGAGAGGTTTCACAGATGGCCTGACAGTTGAGGCACATGACAGTCAAACCCTGAGCCAACGCATCAAACGGATGAATTAATCTATTACATTTGACATGACATTGGATTTTGCCTTCATTATGAAATACTTTGCCTTCTGAAGAAATTGCTGACTTTTGTCTCATCGTTTTTGGATTGCGTTCGCAGTACAAACAGGTGGAGCAGTACATGTCCTTCCACAAACTTCCCGCAGATATGCGGCAGAGAATCCACGATTACTACGAGCACCGCTACCAAGGGAAGATGTTTGATGAGGAGAGCATTTTGGAGGAGCTGAATGAACCACTGAGAGAGGTCAGAAGTAATCTGCTTTGGGGATTTTTACCTCCAGTATAAATGCTATTGGGTCATAAATATGTTGATTACATTGGAAATGTAATCAAATCAAATGTAAAGCCTCGTTCACTTTAACCGCCACTGACTGGCTTGATCTTTTAAACGTCATTTAATTTTTGTGGAAGTGTACAAAAAAAAAATATATATGATTGAATTATTTCTCTTTGTGGCCCCGGAATAAATAAAAAAAAAACGATGATCGTAATAGGTCTAAATGGCCGACGCATAATCAAGCTCTATCTTTTCAGCATAATGTTTATAGTCATGTAATCTGATTAGTAAATGCCGGAGACTCGTTAATCGAGCGATTCTGACCACGCGGCTTTCATAATAATTGCAACTCATCAACTGTGCAAATGTCTCACAGATGTTACAAAGTGTGCCATTCCATATTCTTAAGTAACAGCAAATAATTTGTCCTGCATTACTCGTCACCACCCTCGCAGGAGATCATCAACTTCAACTGCCGTAAACTGGTAGCCTCCATGCCTCTGTTTGCCAACGCCGATCCCAACTTCGTCACCTCCATGTTGACCAAACTACGCTTCGAGGTCTTCCAGCCGGGCGATTACATCATCAGAGAGGGAACCATCGGCAAGAAAATGTACTTCATCCAACACGGGGTCGTCAGCGTCCTGACCAAAAACAGCCAAGACACCAAGCTATCGGACGGCTCTTATTTCGGAGGTAACACAATGGCCCGTTTAATGCATACTAATATAAGCCGTGGCTGGCGGCGGCTCACTGATGTGAAGAAGTGGTAATAGTCTGCCTTGTTTTGATTTATTTTGCTCAGGCACTCAGCAGATTAACTTCCACGCTATTGCGGCTCGGAAAAATTGTCCACATCATCTCCTTAAAAGGGGCTCGGGACAAAGAGCGGTGGAGATTGTTTGTTTGCTTCCATCTGTGGGGTTTCCCCATTTTTAACAAATTATTTAGGCTATAGCTGAATTGTGTTTTATCAATGATAATTTAGGCTATTTTATTAGAATTTTTTTTTTCCTGAAGCCTATTTGACATTTGACAAACCGAATAAGTCCGTGCTTAGCTTAGCTTTTTGGGGTGAGTACATGTCGCCGGAGATGAAATTGCAAAGTGAAGGGAAAATGTGTTAGGACAAACACATAGACGATAAATTTGTCAGCAGTCCCATGTGTTCACATGACTAAAATAGAATTAAATCAATAAACAGGACACCAAAGTGAGAGCATGAGAGACACTGTGTGATTGTGTATCCACAATATCCTCAATATGTCTGCCCTCAAAAATATGTCTTTTTTTTTTTTTCTTTTCCAAATGGCGCTTAATTTATTTTTTCTGATCTGGCACGACAGATTAGGTCAGGACAAACTGTAAGCTGCAGAAATTGCATTAAGTGCTCCATCTGTGGAGTTCATACAACGCTCTAACCCTGACTGAAACCACTCTGTTTTATTTTAGTTTCAGGAATGAGGAAAAAAAAAGTTCAATATTTATACATTTTTAAAAATGTATTTATTTATTTATTTATTTATTTATCCATCCTTTTTAGAATAATTGTTCCTAAAATTTTATTTACATTTTGAATTGAATTGAAATTTCATATTTTCAGCGCTATAAATTGCTCTGGGTTATCTATGTCACACCAGTCAACCAATGTAGAAAAAAAAAATAAAAAAATATATATATATATCGGTCTAGAGTGTATTTATGTACAGTCCTATTTTGGGGGGGGAATTTTTACTTTTTTTTTTGACACGAACAGAGACCAAAAAGAGAAGAGTTGACTCCCACTCGAAATCAGGCAATACAAGGAAAGAAAATTGTTTAAGCGCAAGCTGCCTATTGGTTTAGACTTAAGTGTGTAGGCTGCGTTTGGAATTTAATGGCAAGGGAGTGCACTCTATAGCTCCAACCCACACACTCTCGTGTTGGCAAATACGTTTTGCATGCTTTAGCCTACAGACGACCCGGTTTCAATTTGAAATTAAGCTAATTGCTCTTGGCCAAAATCCAAGACTACAGGGAGGAAGAATTTATGAGTACGTCATTTTACATTTATGTTTTATGTTAAGGACCCTGGTGGACATAATTAATGCACCAAAGTATTTGCCAAACGAAAGTCAACACGATTAGGGGTCGAAGAATTTAGATGTCTCAGTATCAGTTATCAGACCAGCCAAACTTTTATTTATAGTTTGGAAAATATGATACTTGCTTTGCATTTTGACCTCTGTAAATAATGAATAATTCTTCCCGCCCTTCCTGCAGAGATCTGCCTCTTAACCCGAGGCAGAAGGACCGCTAGTGTGCGAGCAGAAAATTACTGCCGCCTCTATTCTCTTTCGGTGGACAACTTCAACGAGGTTCTGGAGGAGTATCCCATGATGAGGAGAGCATTTGAGACAGTGGCCCTCGACCGGCTTGACCGTATTGGTAAGACCTTTTGGGAATAAAAATTCCACCTCATTTATATCATGTGGCTAATTTTGAGGCTACTGTCACTAGCATATACATTGATGTTACTTTGTGGTAAAGCATTCGCACATTTTTCTACCTCTTCTTGACTACAGGGAAGAGGAACTCCGTTCTTCAGCATAAAGTCCAACATCACCAAAGTTCCGGCACGTTAAACCTTCAAGAGAACGAGATTATCCAAAGGATAGTGCAGCATGACCGCGATATGGCGCAGTGCACGCGGCTAATCCAGAGCAGCAACGCGCAGATCTTAAACATTCCCCCTTCGCCCTCGTCACCCACCCCAGTCATCTGGGCCCCTCTTGTTCAGGCTCCGCTCCAAGCCGCTGCCGCCACGACGCCGTTGGCGCTGGCTTTGGCTCACCACGCCCAACTGCCCCCCATCCTCTTTCATCATCCTCTCATCCCTGGCCCCCTAAAAGACCCCATCAGCCAGCCAAGAAGAACCTATCCTGGAGTGCTGTCATCTAGCATCTGCGGGTCAGTGCCCAGTTCTCCCGTGATTTCCACTAAATTCCGCGCCGAGGTTGAAACTCCCATTCTGGCCTCTGTCAGAGCATCACATCTCTCCACGGGGCCCTCGCCCACTGTGACGTCCCAGCCCGTCTTCACCAGCAGTCTGCAGCCCCTGGTCCCTCCCACTCTGACCGCCCACCATCACCCCCACTCGGACTTGGCCTCGGTATTCCGCGTCAACCAGGCCGGCGTCTCCTACACTTGCGCCGCTCAGCTCCATCCGCAACCTTTCCACGGAGCCATGAGCACCCCGCCTCACTCGGTCGGTTTGCTCCAGCAGGGAGACACGGCGAGACTCGCCGGGAGGTTCCCAGCCCCCTCCTCTTGCGCTATAAGTCCTCTGATCTCCAGTTCTGTCAGCCCGATTCTAAGCCAGCTCCAGCAGAGCTCTCACGCCATCACGCAGCAGATGGGGTCATGTCATGGCAGCACAGGCAGAATCACCGGCGCTCTGAACTTGCCCCATTTCCCCATTATCACCAGCACACAGTCTTCCGGTAGAACATCCGGGGCCGCCGCGTCTTTGGCGCAGCACAGCCTGGCTGGCCTCCATTCGGTTTTCCTGCCGCAGGTTCTTCCCGAGCAATCCGCCCTCGCTTCCCTGACCCAGTACGGCTCGGCGGAAGCATCGCCTTGCTATACTCCTCCCCTCCACAGTCCCAGTTTACAGAGCCCTGTGAAGGGAAGGACAGTTTACCAAAGCGAGCCTCCCAAGCCCAAGAACTCTCACAGCCCCCTTACCGTTCAGACCTCGTGCACCATCAGGGAGAGTAATGACTCACCAGCCGAGCTCTTCACACAGGAAATAAAGACCATCTCAGGCTCTTACGGCTCTTTACATCGCACACAAGACCGATTTCAGGCTATCGCATCCGAGGATGCAACAAGCTCCTCCCCCTCGCTTGTCGCAGCCAGTAAACCCCAGGTCACAATTCCAGGTCACGCCACTACTGTTACCTGGACGTATGCAGGACTCGAACCTCAGAACCAGTTTCTAGCTGTAAATTCGAATATGTTAGAGAGCCAAAACAAACTTCCCTCAAGTTTGTGAGGCTGAATACATTCCATCTCTTCATCCCTTTTTCCGCCACATTGCTCCTTTAATCATAGGAAGTTGGGATTCATATCTAATTGCAGATTTCCATCACAGAATGTTTGGATCACTGGTAATGACGGACTATTTCCAGAGCATTCTTTTCTTTCAAATAGAGTCATAAAAGCTCATTTGATGGGCATATAGCACCTCATGAAAATAGGAATTTATCAAGCTATGTCTACCATATACACAAAATGTGATGATTTCAGCTGTTTCATCCAGTTTTCCCTCTTTACCTTTTATCGTCACTTATTTACAGCTTTGTCAAGTTTCATGAAATCTGAAAATATTGTCTTTAAAAAAAAAAAAGTTTCCCCATCTTCTCAGCTATGAAGTTACACTTAAGAAAACTTGAGGGGCGCCTGTGCTCTTTGGTGGTTTTCAGACATTGTGTTCAAGTTGTTCACGCTGGATGTTGGACTTCTCCAAGGATTTATCAAATTCACAAATGAACTTTCTAGGTTGGTGATCAGAGGAATTCATTTGTGGGTGACTTTTCAGGGTTTTATGGGGAAATTTACAACCAAGATGAAGAAAAAGTACCTCTAATATGGAGGCCATGGTTAGAAAAGATGACTTCTGTCTTCGAAGTTGTTTCAGCAATATTGCACAGCCGAACGGGGCACCCAAATCTGATCATAATTGTAAAACTAGTGAATGTAATGTTTGTCTTCCCGGATGGATCACGTTAAGTGAACAAAAAGCTTATCCCGAGTGATCTCGGAATTATGGCTCTCACTTCTCTGTCCTATTGCAATCTTTTTCTGAGGACAGTTGTGATACCAAAGCCATTTTTTTTTGTATATCCAACTCTTGTCTTTTAAGGCCATGAGCGAGTACTGTGAATCAAAGCACTTCAGTCGGATCGTGTTCATTGTTCGGATGCAGTAAGCAGAGCGACACGGCACACGCGAATGTTTCTTGCACCAATCAAAGGGCTAAAAGCAATTACTTGTACATGTGATAAACAAGAAACGCCGATGCGACACATTTACCTCTTTTCATCGTGTCTCATCAAATCAAAAAACACCGAGAGTATCCTCAATCCTGTTGTGTTAATCAGTACATGTTTCTTAGTCGCACCTCGCCGTGTCTCGGCATCCTCGGAGTTGTTTGGTCGTCGCTTTGTGGATCTCCACGATGAGTTCTGCTGCGACTGGGTCAAGCAGCCTCTGCCGGTGGGCTCGATCAATCCCTCATTACTATTCTCCTCCGAGCCCACAACAGCAGAGGCAGCTTGACTAGAAGGTTGCCGTGGGTTGCAAGGTGTGCATTTTCATAGGAAGGACGCGCATCTATTTCTATATACGTAGTCATTGTTATATTTGTTGCCTTTGCGATTTGAGGATTCCATCTCCTACCTGCATGTACCGCTAACATACTGTATGTTAGCTCTATTTTATTATTTTAGGTTATGGGATTCAATGCAATAAATGATTATCTGCTCAATGATGCTTGTTCTTACTGTTAGCGTAATTCCAGAAGCATTTTTTTTTAAAAATACAATAATAGGCATGCTCGACTTCATATGAAAGGAGAAACAAAAATCAAGATTTCTTTTTATTGGATGTCATGATAACACTTGGTCACTACACTGTATATATATATTTTTTTCCAAAGACAATTACCGTACTCCTCTGAGTTTTAGTGCAAGTTGGACATTAATAAGACAATGATAAATTAAGTCACTTTTAGCTGTTACGGTGATCGAGTTATAAAATATGACACAAGAGTGTCATCAGCACAATTTAGATACTTGAGTTAGTTTGTGAACTTTTTGAGTGAGTGGTCTGCGTTCATGTAAAGGAAGGTTACATGTGAGGAGCAGGAAGGGGCGGGTAAATATCGTCCTTTAGTGGAGCTCAAGGCACGAGGACCACCCTCATGGTGTTGGTGTAACCGGAACCTGGACGCCAGCCGGTCACGACAAGGGCTACGTCACCGCTCTTGAAGAAATTTTGGTGTTTGCCTGTACAGGTAACAACATACAGATTTTATTAGCAAAACATTTACGGAGCTTTTCTTTCAACATTTCATTGCAGCTTCTCCTTGTTTGTCACTCACCAACTTCCAGGGCATAGTTGACACGCTGGTCGACGTCCTCGGCCCAGACGTCGTTGGCGGGTTTGGTGTAGAGCACCGGGTAGATACCGCGGTAGAGGTGAGCCTGGCGGGCCGCCTGGCCGCAACGGGTCACGGCGATGATGGGAGCGCGGGGCCTGTACCTGGACAGCATGTGAGCAGACCTGCAGGAGCACAAACCAAGTAAGTTTTCCCCAAAAATATTCGACAGAAATGTGGTTACAAAATATTGTTGCTGTCAGAAGTAAAAGTTATTTTATTTCATTCATTACAAAAGATGAATGCGTTTTAAGAATAGATTTGCCTTCAACTCAATTCAACTAAAATTGCATTATTACATCACATTGCCATTACCAAGAACAGTAATCCGTCTTTGAACAGTATTCATCAGATTTGTTCATATTTGCAAATAATTAAATTTGTAAAAGACAATTAAATGCTGCATTCCAGCACCTTTAACTATTTTTTTTTAAATTACTAATTATTATTTAATTTTAAATATATTTTCTAGGAATAAAACCTCCAAGTTGTTTTTGATGGACACTTTGGCCTACTCTGCTAATATATTTTAAGGTCGGTCGATTATATGGTGGTACTTGGAGCGACAAGAGACGGCTTTATTTTATTTTGACTGACAATATTTGTTGTTTCCAAATACTGAATGTACAGTAGCTAAAGGAAATTCAACATCCCTCATTAAGTTTGACTATATTTCCAAGTTGACGAGTCATCAAAGTACGTATTTTCTCTGTCGCTCTCCTAAGAATGAGATGCTATTTGTCGGTCAGCATTTCATCACTGGCCAGGAAGTGGACAGTCGGGAGGTATTTGGGGCTTTTCGAGGCACGCTGACATCTGGGAACAACCTGCTGACATCAGTGAGGCTGAATCCAATTGAAAAGTTGCAAGACGAAACAATGAAGTAAAAAAAAGCAATAAAGCTCTGCCGAGATCACAACACGATGAATCAGAACCTCCAGTAGATCTCCAACTGCAGTAAAAAATGCTGATCTGTGATGTTCTATCAATCCTAAGCGCTTTCCTACTCTTAAAAACACAGCTGCCTGAATCACATGCTTTTTAGAGGTTGAACTCCCTCGTGAGAGGAATGAACAGGGAGTTAAAATTATCATGTAAAATGTCAGGGTTCAGCTCCCAAAAGGTCAGAAGTGGCTCACTTCACTCAAGCCAGGGGGGGATTTACTGTGGAGACACGGGGTGGCGGGATTCTGACCTGCCGGTTTTGGTGAGCACGATGATGGCGCTGGCGCAGCACTTGAAGGATGCCTCCACTGTACCGATGGCGATGGTTTCCGTGGGGTCGCGGGTCAGGTGGGAGGTGCGACGCAGCTCCTCAAACATCTGCCTGTGGAACATGGCAGCCTCAGCTTCACGGGCGATCTGAACATAATAAAAACGTGGTTGCATTCCCTTAGGTCCATGAAATTTCAAATCCTTCTACTAAATATTGAAAGGAGGCACTTTTTTGGTCCATCCCTGAGACCAAATAGACTTCAGATGTCCACTCACCATATGTTGTGTGCGCACCGCCTCCAGAGGGTAATCCCCCTTAGCCGTCTCCCCGCTAAGCATGATGCAGTCGTTGCCATCCAGCACGGCGTTGGCGACGTCGCTGGCCTCGGCACGGGTGGGACGAGGCTTCTTGGTCATGCTCTCCAGCATCTGAATGTGGCAACCACAAAATGATGATGTCGCAACCCCAACATCACTGCAACGATGCGGCATACCTGCGTGGCGCAGACGATGGGCTTGCCCAGCCTGTTACACCTGCCGGTCATCATCTTCTGGGCGATGAACACCTTCTCCGTTGGGATTTCAATACCCAGATCTCCACGGGCTACCATGATGCCGTCGCTAGCCTCCAAGATCTCATCAAATCTGCGACGAAGGGAATTGAAATTATTAAGGGCAATCGTGATAACTAGCAGCGGCTCCATCTTTCATCACTAAAACGTAAATATCAAGTTACCTGCGCACTCCCTCGTGGTTCTCCAGCTTGCTGATGATCTTGATGTCCTTGCCCTTCTCACCCAGAGCTTTCCTGACAGCGTGAACGTCGTCAGCCTTGCGGATGAAGGAAGCGAACACCATGTCGACACCCTGCTCCACGCCAAACTTCAGGTCATCAAGGTCCTTCTCCGACAGAGCAGGGAGATCGACGGCAGCGCCGGGTAGGTTGACGCCTTTCTTGCTGCCCAACATGCCACCGTTTTCGATCTCACACATCAGGTAGTCGTGACCTTCGAGGCGAAAAATTCACTTAGTCATTCTGGGTTTACGTTGCATTATTTGCATCTTTTGTTATGGTGTGTCATCTATGAATGCTCAAAACACATTTTGAAATAGTGACGGGTAGAAACTAAGTGCTGATATCTGTTTTCCAAAGCAGGGAGTAAAAGACAAATCAAGCACAAATACGTGAGGAATCTACTTGACTACAATAACTAAGTATTAATACTTGGTTACTTCTGACCTCTCCTGTTAGCTTAATAAGAAACTCAAACTAGTCTTTGGTCTTACCAAGGTTATTATAGTACACCAACAAAACAAGCCAAAATTGAAATTAGTTCTCAGAATAAAACAAAATTGTGCTTTAAAAACCGTAACTTACTAAAACTGAAAATGTTAAAGTCATATAGCGAACAAAACTATGATTTTAGTGAAAATGTCCTTTGTTTTTGTGTTTGTCAATTAATTTCTTCAATTAATTTAAATAATCTATAAATAAATAAATAAATAAAAAATATTATTAAAACTAATCAACACAGAACTGAGATGAAGCTTTTTGAAAAATAAAAACTAACCGTGCTTAAAACCTAAATAAAATAACTGGTTTTAAAAGAGAACTCAAAACGAAATAAAATAAAAGTTGGAACGCCAGCTCTTACCGATGTCTTTGACCTTGAGGGAAATCAACCCATCATCGACGTAGATGTGGCTTCCGCTCTGGACGACCCTGGTGATGTTTTTGTAGTCGAGCCACAGTGTCTTCTCATCGCATTTCTCCTCGTAACTGTCATCAAGAGTCAGCTTGATGGTGTCACCTTTCTTCAGCTGAACCTCAGCGGTGCCACTCTGAGCAACAAGAACAAAAGCATGTTGATGACCTTCATTCTCCTCTCCTTTGTGTCACTAAGGTTGTGATGAATACTTAGCAAGAAGAACTTACACCCTTGATGAGCCCTGTCCTGATTTCTGGTCCCTTGGTGTCCAAAGCGATGGCCACTGGCCTGTAGCTGAGCGAGCCTGCTCCAAAGCTCTCAGTTGCTTCGCGGACATTCTTGATGGTCTCAGCATGGTACTGTTGCGCAAGTTTTAAAAACAAGGAAAAACAAAATGAGATCTGACCATAAAAAGTGCAGTAGAACTTGATGTGGTGGGAAATAGAATATGATGATGTAAATGGAAGTTATTGCAGTGTAGGAAAATGGTCCTTGTATCTATGTCATGGTTGCTCGGTACAATACGGTTCAAGCTAGCTACACACATACAAGGCTAACTTTCTGTACAATACGGTTCAAGTTAGCTACACACATACCAGGCTAACTTCGAGCATTTTTGGTGCAATACGGTTCAAGCTAGCTACACACATACAAGGTTAACTTTGAGCATTTTCCATATTTTTTGAGCCAGCAAAAGCCCAATTTTCCAATGTTTTTGAAATAATAAATTATCAATCAGTGGGTAAATTGTATTTACACTAAGATAGCAACACATTAGTGTCTAATACTGTATGTGAACAAACTGAGTCTCAATAGGTACGGGCAGTGTGTTGCTTTCTTCTTCCGAGCTGCAAAGAGGTGTAAATCCTGAACGACAACTGCAACACCAATTTTAGCTTGTGACGCAGTTCACTGTCCCAAAAACAGCTGCTTGAGGTGTTAGCAGAATATTTCCTCACTGTTTGTGTACACTTGGATGCTCAGCATGCATCAACATATTTAAAAACAGTTTTCTGAAGAACCTATTGTCTTGTTTTAAATGTTAATGATCTACCATATGAGGAGACAAGATGTTCTCAATGTATGTTGAAAGTACTCGTAAGAGGAGCAACGAACACAACACTGTGAGTCCACACATGCCTCCATGTAAACTCTCTGCGTCTCAAACTATTAATAGCTGCACTGGCAAGTGACCACGCAGAGGTCAATTTCATTTTGTCCTTCCCAAAACAATTCGTGCTTCTAGTTTACTTTCATGATTCTGCAAATAAAAACACATATTGTACACTGACAAGCCATAAAATTAGGAACACCTTTGAGGATAAACAAATACCTTTACACTCATAGAATATTTTTGTTGACAATTGTAAAATCTGTAATTTTCCATTTTAGTGCGACCTTGCTCCTCTCTCTCGCTCTGATATTGTGTTATTAATTTGTGTCACTCAATCTCAAAAGTTCTTGTTCTAGCTCTCATCTACTAAGGGCTAACAGTTTCCCTTGACAAGCTGCAAAAACTATTTTTCTTCCACATTACACTCCTACACCGGCAGTCAATCACTGAAAGTCACCTTTCCTTTAACCTTTACTGAGTACCATGTGAAAGTTCTTACTGCGCCAGTCCACTCAGGTGACAGTGAAGCCAAGCAAGTGTATGACCTTTATAAAAGGTGACAGGTCAACGGGGATATTTTTTTTTTGCCAACACACAACCCTCTTTGCAACATACATGCCAAATCACTGCCACTCAGATGGAGAACAAGTAACAAGATCCCATGACAATCATGACACTCTCACTCAATCACTCCCATATGGTGAACATTATGGCGCAACATAATATGTCTCATGTACTGAACATGTATTTGTGGAATACATTCTTAATGCCAGATTAATTTTATCCGTCTGGTATGTGAAGCTGACATTTTGTTTCCATAGGTCATATGCCACAAATTTTGCCTGGCAACAAGTGGCGATGCCAAATTGTCGTGCACCACGCTAGCATAAATAGGACTTTTTTTTTTTTTTTTAACTATTTCAACGAAATTCTCATGTTTCTATGTTGTTACCAAGTTACTCGTCAATGCTTTTACCATGAGTGATAAAACTTATCGTACAAATTCCTATGTCACCATCACCGAGGTCACCCAGTGCACTCACTTCATGTGTGCCATGCGAGAAGTTCATTCTTGCAATGTTCATCCCGGACTTGATCATCTCCTTGGCCATGGCCACAGACCGAGAGGCAGGCCCTGCATGAGAACATTTTACAAAAAATACAAATATAGTCAGTCAAACAGACTTTCATTGACTTTTTATGTGTGTGTATTTCTGACCAACTGTGCAGATGATGCCGGTGTTACGAGACACGGCAGGCTCCGAGTCGATGTCCAGCAGGCACATGTGCTCGATGAACGTGTCGGCCATAGCGGCGTGCAGCTGCTGGCTGTGCATGATGGAGGATTCCTTCGACTTCGACATGATTGGACACGTGCCTTCGGGATTATGCCTGCGGAAAGAGGTTAGAAGACATGATTGATTTACCTTCGATAACGGCGACATGCATTCATACATTCATGTGAGTTCAATTGGAGATTTGATAAAAAGCAATGGTTTTTGACATTGCTACACAAACGCAGGTGCATTTTTTGCACCATATTCTTAGGATTTTACATTATTATCTGATTGGTTGAGATAAATATCCTTTATTGTGATGTAATTTTAAATTTGAGTCATTAAATATAGGTCCTCACATAATGTCAATAATGTGCAAGAAAATTTAATATTGTGAAAATAGTAAGTACAGTAATAGCTAAAAAAAAATTTTTTTTAAATGACATGGATGGCAGAGGTGGACCGATGCCCAGTGAGGTTTTCGTGCGAGCTGATCAAACAGCCCATGTGCATAAAGCAACAAGAACAGCAAAGTGCTCGGCTGGCTCCACTCTACACATTCCAACGGGAGTTCATGTGGAGAAGACAAGCAGGTCACTTTTGACACAAGGTTGAATCACACTCACAAACAGGACTGTGCCTGTTGTGAAGCGAGACTTAATGACTTGTGCTGTACAGTGGACGCTTGACGACCAAGTGTCGGTGAGTCAGTGTTTGGAAACACCGAGCGTGCTGGGACACCGATCTCACCGCCAGCACTGACCGAAAATAACCACCTGGGAGTATTTCGGGACAGTGGATGCATGCTATGACTGTGTTTTCCTTTTCATAGCACACATTTGAAATTATGTAATCACAGAAAAGTCACTGCGCAAAAGTCTTATGCTAAAATTTGATTTGTTGTTCATATATCATCAAATCGGAAGAAAATATTAAAGGCTGAAGGAGTGTTGAAAAACTTCATTTATTTCTGTGGTTAATTTCAAATTATACTGATACAGTTTAATTATGAAAATTATTTACATTTACAGCTAACCAATTAATTCACCATCTAGTGACAATGAATATAGAAATAATTACAATCATTTTTAATTGAAAGTGTTTTATGTGTTAAAGTTAAAGGTGCTAATTAAAACTTCCTAAGATGTTTTTTACATAGTTAAAATGAATTAATGAATGAATTTAATTTATCAACTAATTAAGTATTGAGTACTATATAAGTCCTGAAATGTAGACTGTAGGAGAAAAATACAGTCAACTGTGTAGCTAAATTAAAACAAGGGGAATTATTTTATTTTTTTTGTAGAAAATTCAATTGTTTCTCATAACACACACAATTTGTGAGTGCACACTCACCTTAGGGATGAACTTTGCAGGGAACCAAAGCGCCGCTCGGTTCCCCGCGGCGGCTGCTTTTTATGCTCCTTGGTTGACCGGAACTACTTTGCTGTGACCAAGGGAATGTAGTGCGATACGGAGGCGGTGGTCGTCTGGTTGGTAAGAAATCACTCCGCCACTACTGGTAGACACCTTTCAAAGGGCAAAAGTTGTCACTTGACGCTGGCGAGTCAATTGCATCAAAATATAGTAGTTGGCTTCAATAACTACATTGCGGGAGGTAGGGTGACGATTGACAATTTTTATGCAATAATTTTCTACCCACTAAAATCATACAGAAGGAGTATTTTAATTCAATTCAATTTCAAATGTCCCAAATGGTAACATTTTAAATTTCATTGATTTTTTGGACAAATGTATGTTTATTTTGCTATCAACATATAGATCAACATATTGTTAAGCATTCCTCAACAAGCTATTCTTTTTTTATCCGCGAAATTATTATTCTGATTCATTTATACTGTATGTAATCGGCATGGAAAAATTATTTTCTGTCCAGAATACAAACTGAAGCTACATCAAATTACTTCTCGCAACAACAGTGTCCTCTTGTGGATGATCAGTGGATGTGGACACATTTTTTTTATATATATATATATATATATATATATATATATATATATATATATATATATATATATATATATATATATATATATATAAGCTAATTTTTTTGTGTACATCAATATGTTGCAATTCAGGAACATTTGGAATCCTCAATATGTGCTTCAATTCTTACGCAAACATCCTGTAATTGTAACGCTTTTTAGACATCAATTATTAGACGTTTAATTTGATTTGAATTTAGAACACAAAATTAGTTGCTGGAAATGGGCCTTCATTTTTTTAAAGGACATTTCTGTCATCACGGTTTGTCCAAAATGTATCTCACTTTCATCTGTTTTTCCATAACATTATTTTACTCCTATTTCAATTACGCCAATAAACAATTCAGAGGGATTAATGAGCATGGGGGGAAAAAAGCACACCACTACCAAACACTCTCATAAATGGATTACAGAATGCTGAGAAAAGCACTTAATGAGAGTGCACATATGTATGAAGGCCTTACAAGTGTGTAATCTGACCAGACTGTGGAGCAGCAGGCGTCTACTCACAGGGGTTAACTGCTGATTAAGGTCAGTCTGGAGATGGACACACTCAGACGAGGAAAAAAAAATTTTTAAATGTGCCAATTTGTCCTAAAGCCCATCATGGTACTCAACTTTTAGTGGAGAAAATGTGATTAGTGTTGTAATGTTTGACAGGAGAGGAAACATTGCCGGTTTCAGATCATGGAGATCACCAGTTCAATGAATGGCAGCAGCTAATTGAGTCCACGACGCAATGTGTGACATCCTGCTGTTCGGATCACTAGGAGGACAGCTAAAGTCGCATTACCAAGCGAGTCATCAAACTGGGAGCATGTTTTTGTTTTGTTTCTCTATTTTTACTAGTAGATCTCTGGATATAATCTTTTTCATCAAGTCACAAATGTGTATGCTCCCCATGTCTCTGTGAAAGGAGGTAAGTGGTGACATCATGAATATCAAATTACATATCGAGAACCGTGTGTAAAATGTCAATCTCAGTCTTTCTTTCCTTTCCTTAGCCACAGACCAGTATAGATTATCCACTTTTGTTGATGAAGTGCAATATTGCTGCACATGGTGAGTCCAGATGAGTTATTTGTACTCTTTCATATAAGAAAAAAAAATAAAACAGTATATAATGAACACATTGAACTACCACCACGCTACACTATATCGATTTGAGAGCTCGGCCCAAGAATCTGCCTTTCTGATGTGAAAATAATGATGCTTATTGATTGAGGTATTGATTCAAGTGGCTGTAATTGCTGTTGTTGGTGTTAAAATAGTGTACAATATACTCTGTCTCTCTCTCTCTCTCTCTCTCTCTCTCTCTCTCTCTCTCTCTCTAAATATTTAAATGTGCCACGCCGAGTATGCAGAATCAATATAGAAAATTAATGAATGGATAAATTGCTTTCCTGTTCAGGAAGCTGAGTGGCAGCAGTGGAGTGAAAGTGAGGAAGATTTTGCCTCAGAGGAAGAAGAGACAGCATATGTAAACATTCGTTAAGCAATTTGTTGGTAGCGGCTGTCTCATAGATTGAAATAACACAGGCACTTGTACTTGTCCCAGCAGGGGAGTTGTATTATTGAGCCCAGCTGCCATCCCCGACTGGATGGAGACATCGAAACAGTCAGGAAGCTGTATTCTTATAATTCCGTCACTATCGGGTAAACACTGAAACCATCAGTCATGTGGAAAGAGCATTAATTTTTCCTGTGTTTTTAAATCTTGCCTACATTCTGCACATTTCAGGGAATATCAATCAATCGACGAAGTGGATGTTGATCTGAACATTAACGCCAACATTTTGAATGTAAGTTAAAAAAAGACCAATTTAAAAAAATATATATACCTATATACCGTTTTTTTCCATGTATAATGCGCAAAATTTAACTAATTTATTGTCCTAAAATCTGGGGTGCGCATTATACATGGGTACAATTTAAAAAAAAAATTTATTTTCCTTTTTTTTTTTTTTTTTTTGTGAAGAAAATCATGGTACAACCATTTTTGAAGAAAATCTTGTCACGGATGGTTCTTTACAACGTCACTTTCCTCTCTTTTCATTTTAACCTAACTGATCGCGGTGGTGCCTTTCTGGGCAGTCGGAGAAATCAACGCTAACAAAAAAAATACATCCAGCCTAGTTAAGAAATCACCAGAAAGATCACCATGACAATTGTGAATAATAAATAAATAATTATTATATATATTATATATATTATTATTATAATAATAAATAATTGTGATAAATAACTGGAACATCACTCAAATATTGGTGATCCCGTTGAGAGTCTCACATATTTCTTCGCTATCGAGTTTGCTACTGCATGCGCGTGATACAGACTGGCAGAATAACATCCGGTTGTTCCCAAAGATGATCTTTTTTCTGAAATAATTTTACGTTTACGGACTTAAGTAACCCGGCCGGGTCATACCAAAGACTATAAAAATGGGACCCATTGCCTCCCTGCTTGGCACTCAGCATTAAGGGTTGGAATTGGGGGGTTAGATCACCAAATGATTCCCGAGCGCGGCGCCGCTGCTGCTCACTGCTGCTCACTGCTGCTCACTGCTCCCCTCTCCCCCAAGGGATGGATCAAAATCACACGGGGATGGGTCAAATGCAGAGGACAAATTTCACCACACCCAGATGCGTGTGTGACGATCATTGGGACTTTAAAAAAAAAAAGAAAAAAAAAAAAAAAGTCAAAATTTGGGTGCGTATTATACATGGGTACAGGCTTTTTTCCAGCATCGACATGCCATTTTTAGGGTGCGTATTATACATGGGGGCGCATTATACATGGAAAAAAACGGTAACATAATAAATAAGAGGAGCAAAAATGGAGCAAGTGTGCATACAGCAGACAGTCAGAATATAGCGCAAAAGTACAGGACGCTACGCAGAAGCAAAGAGTGAGCGGGGTGACTCACATCACTCACAATCGCGGTCGCCTTGCGGGTGAGACGGGAGGTGTAAATGTCCTTCAGGGAGGGGAGTGAAGCACCAATAATCTTACCAGCCGTGTTCACTATGCGCTGCAGGGCCTTCATGTTGTATTCAGTGCAGCTACCACCCGAAACAGCGATACAACTGGTATCACTCCCATATGGTGAACATTACAGTATTATGGCACAACTAAATATTTCTTATGTACTGTACATACATTTGTGGAATACATTCTTAGTGCCAGTTTAATTTAATCCGGCTGCTGACATTTTGTTTCCATAGGTCATAGGGTTAGTTGAGACAGTCAGGATATATTTATATTTATATTTTATATATACATATATATGTATATATATATTTGTTAAAGAAACAAAATGATTTAAAAAAATATATAAAAATAATATATAAAAAATAAAATATATAGAAATTTCATCCATCTGTACCACATACGTACATTGTTTGCTCTTGGTGTACGCAGGAGGACGTGGCTAAGGCCTGGAGAGTTCATACATCAGAGCCAATTATTGTTCGCCTGCACTTGTCTCTATCTCAGTATCTTGATGGACCAGGTGAGACTCTATCCTGCAAACTGTATGACATCAGCATTCTCCATGATGATGATACATGACTCCTCACTGTAGAACCATCTGTTGAAGTCTTTCAGCCATCTAATAGACATCATTTTAATCTTGGAAAACAACTGCAAAGGTAGCACCATCGGTCAATGTTCATATTTTGTCTGAAAGATTAACCTTTTAATATTGTTGGACAGTATTTTAGCAGTTTTCATCTCCCGCGAGTGGAACCATCTGACTAATGAGAACATTACAGTGAGACAGAAGAAAAGGCACAGCTGGTTCAGACCTGGTGGAACCATGAAGAAATTTCGTGCAAGACTCAGCATTTGGCTGCCACTGTCCAAGTATGCAAAGTATCTGATGTCGCTGTGACAGGCTTTCCTGATCAACTCTCCGTTTTAGATCAAACACGCTGCAAGACCGCAGCCTGAGGGGAAGAATTTTTTTGCCCGCCATGAGACGGAATCATTTTGCCAATCACACAATGTCCTACAACATCAAGAATCCACCGGGAGAACTCTTCACTTACACACCCAGTGGAAAGGTCAGCTATGCCACTTGAGATATTCAAGCAAGCTCAGACGATGGCTAAAAATATATGCCAAGTATATATGTATACTGCATATTGAATTAAGCCGATTGTCAATGACATCATTTGCGTTTGACTTTATCCACCAGGGTCATTGGCAGAGTTAAAATTCTAAAATTCTTCAATAAACGCTGATAAAGATGCATTGTATGTATGTTCCCCATGGGGATGGGTGGGAATGTGTTAAAATAATTCAAAGAAAAATATGAAAATAACCAAAAGACAATATCTGACATGGCACCTCGGGGGATGCAGAGCCCCGTGGACCCCCCTCTAGCGCCGCCAATGGGCAGGTGTGAATGTAATGGCAGGTGCACAAAAAAGATGAGGAAAAAATGACAAATGTTTTAGCAAAGTATTCAAAACTGATTTCCTTTCCTGGACTTCTTCCACAGAGGGTTGCCGTGTCAGGAGTGAAGTCATCAGCTCAGCTCAGCACGAAGCAGCTGATAGAGCTGCTGTTCTTCTCTCAGGCCATAGGGCACTGCAAAACGAGCCCGACTCTACAACATGGCTTCTTGGTGCAAGTAAGCAAATTAAAACATGAGGGAAAGGCAATAGCAATTTCCAAGCTACAACTGGCAGGAATTATTCTGAAGGAAATTCGATTCGAAGGCACATGCAAATAAATGAAAACTGATTTTGCTTTGCTGTGCTCATAGGTCATGAGGTACGCAGAGCAAAGAATCCCCACGTTGAATGAATACTGCGTGATTTGTGATGAGCGCCACGTTTTTCAGAATGGCCCCCTGTTGAAGGTAAAAAATTTGCAAACTTATAAAACTGCACTGAAACGGAATACTAAGAGCTCTATCTGGTGATTCGCTAGCCCGCCGTTTGCGCCAGGGAACTGTGCGTCTTTTCTTTTCACGCCATGGGGGCCATGTCAGGAGCCACAGAGGAGACGGCCACCGGTGCTGAGGTCAATGACGCACCACTTAATTTTGGTTTTTTTGCGTAAAGTTGCGTCAATACCATTTGTAAGATTTTCGTCCCACAGGTGATCGACTTGCTGGTGGCGATGTGCAGGTCAGCTCTGCAGTCGTCTCGCAAAAGCATCATATTTGAACCGTACCCATCTGTGGTTGATCCAAAAAAAAACAAAATGTTGGCCTTTCGTCCTAAGGTATTATCAGAGCTCATATTATTGACGACTTAGGGTTTGAAGATTCAATGAAGTTTCTTTTTGTCTCTCCACAGAGAAAGAGTTATGAAAGGCTGGAAAAAGCCCTAGACAGTGTCCTGCTAATTCGGAGCATGGCACAGGTAAATGTCACCTGTCAATAATTTTTTGATTTACCTAGACATGGTTATCATTGTCACGCAGGGCTCGTATTCTGAAATAAAAAGGCAGATGGACAAGACAGACCCTCTCGCCATTCCTTTATTGCAATGGTAAGATTCAAAGTATATTCAACATTTTATTATGCTCACCTAAAAAAAATCATTTGAAATTTAAATATGTGAAAAACTTGATGTAGGCAAATCTCACCGTGAAGCAGAAGAAAAATAATAATAAAAATAAATTAATAATAATACCGTAATTTTCGGACTATAAGTCGCACCGGAGTATAAGTCGCACCAGCCATAAAATGCCCAAAAAAGTGAAAAAAACATATATATGTATATAAGTCGCTCCTGAGTATAAGTCGCCCCCCCCACCCAAACTATGAAAAAAACCGCGACTTATAGTCCGAAAATTACGGTAATAATAATAAATCAACTCGCTAAAATTTTTGATCATTTGAGCAGGAATTGGTGCTGTCATTATTGCACCGAATGATATAAAAACAAAAAATTAATTGGAGGGAACTTTTTGCCCTACTGCTGTTTCTGAATTGGCAAACCAAATACCACTACAATACAACAAAAAAACCAAACAAGATCGTCTTAGTGAATCGAATCATGTTGTGTGAGCGTACCTAATGTTGTGGCCGGTCAGATTACGACACATGGCCAACAATCACAATATCATCTGATTGTTCTTATGTTTGACATCAGGATTTTATCAAACAACAGATCTCACATTGTCAAGCTTCCAGCCAACAGGGTAGGACAATGCATACATGTAGTGACCACGTTGAAGAAAATACAAGTTGTTGAGCTGTGTTGTACTTACTTTTCTTTGCTAACTGCACTTTATAGCAACTGTCATTTATGCACACGCCTCACCAGTTCCTGCTCATCAGCAGCCCTCCGACCAAAGAAGCTCGCTTTCAAACTGCACGCAAACTCTATGGCAGCACCTTTGCTTTCCAGTGAGAAAAATCTATGGTCGTTCGTACACATTTATGCAACTTAGATCCTGAATTGCTGACTCATAACATTTTTTTTTTCTTTTCCCAGTGGTTCTCACATTGAAAATTGGCATTCTATTTTAAGAAATGGGCTTGTGAATGCCTCCAATACAAAATTACAGGTAAGGGGTGGGTGACAACCCTGGAACTCATTAACTTAGACCTCACCTATCTTAATACAATAAATTGGGTTTGCATAGGAATATCTGTTTCCTGTCATGTTAAATCATTCAGGATTAGTATTGAGAGAAATCAGTCACATGTGATTTCACAGGGGTGTATCCAAAACCATTAGCGCTGAGAACTCAAGAAGCAGTTCTCAGATTTCAAATGTCGTTGACCTCTAAGTCTGACAAGTTACACTTGTTACTTTTTAAAAGATGCATGGAGCTGCGTATGGCAAAGGGATCTATTTAAGCCCAATCTCAAGCATATCTTTTGGATATTCTGGTATGAATTTACATATTTTATTTTTTTATTTTTTATTTAAATCCTTCAGATTTTTGCAAAGTGTATTTTTTATGTTCAGACATGGGCAAGGGACAACACCAGATACCCTCTAAGGAAGAACTCCTGAAGAAGTATAACCACATAAACATAATCCAACAAGTAATTTTTTTTAAGTATTATGTGTATCTTCATAGATGTCCATTCTGTCATTTCACGTTACATTTTCTCTTTGTTATAGGATCTTCCTTGCAGGTTTCTTCAAAGCAGCAACTTAAACTGTGTTGCACTTTGTGAAGGTACATATGAGCAAGACTATATATCTTTTTTAAATTTGGTAATACTTGCATATAGTAAAACGGATTTGTTTTTGGCTCTCTTCACAGTCATAACATCAAATGAGCTCAAAAAGCACGGGAACATCTGGATGTGTCCCATTCCCGACCACGTGTGCACACGTTTCCTCTTTGTGTAAGAACAACCTGACGCGAGTCTTGAGTCCAGATTGACTGTTTGGTTCAACAACACACGACTTTGTGTCTCTCAGGTATGAAAACGGTTGCGTGGGGGATGTCCACATCAATACTCAGGAAGAAGCCATCCAGAACCAAATTTTAGAAGTCATTGCAACTAAACCCAGCTGAAAAAATATACATTCCACATATGCTGTGAATATCTTTAAAATTCCCATTTTTGATAAAATGACAAATGTGTGTTTTTATTGTTTTTATGTATTAAGAGAAATTACCAGGCAACATAATAAGACAATATTCAAGATGCTTTTATTGGCCCAAAAGACACAAAGGAAATCATAAAGCCTGTGCTCATTGTTCATATCAGCAAATAACAGGAGATGCGTTCCATCCCATGAGGCAGAAAGGCAAAATTATAACACTATTGTGCTTCCATATGAGCCCCACAGCTGCCTCCCCAATGTACCCTCGCCAGCATTGTTGGCACCTGAGGACAAACCTGTTTTTGTTGCTTTTACACACCTCCACAAAATGGTAGCTGCTCCGAGGTTTAAATGTTCTTATTGATTTACAAGAGGTCTGCCGTTTTCTGGGTCAGCCCAGCGGGCGACTTGACAGACTAAAAGGAAGACAAAATATCCCTGGTAGCCCAAAGGAAGACTTTTTTTTTTTTTAATACCATATGGTGTCAATAGAGTAAATGACACGAAAAGCCATTAAAGATAAAACCCACACTAATTCAAGAAATTTAGAAGATTCAAATGTTAGGAAAACAAAATAATCATTTGAGTTCAAACAATTTGAGTGCGTCAGCACATCTCAATAAATCATGTGTATTTCACTGCTAAATTAAAGCAACCACATTGATGCTTGAGGCTCTCACAAAAGTTGCTGGTCAACTCACTAAATGACATAAATGACTGAATTCAATGAGGCAAAATGTTGCATGTGCCTTTAAGAGCTCTTTGTGCCACTCAACGGTCGGAGCCTCATGTGTGTTTGTGGGCATCAGCTGTCCTCGGTGCTGAATCGAGCAAGAGCATCTTTTTCTTCACGTCGGAGGGATTCGAAGAAGAAATGTCCTTTTTACTTCTCCTTCACGGTCATCTCAGAACAAAGGGATGCTGAATTGGCAGAAATCGGAGGATGGACTTCTGAAGAACTCTTCTGGAAAACATTATTCAAAGCTGTAAGCTCTGAGACGTACTAATTCCTTCGAATGTTTGACAGTTTTTTAAGGATGACTGAAGCCATACATCAGAAGGTGCGTTCAAGTACTTCACTCAACCCAGCCATTCAATCTTTACCTCCTTCACTCTGTCCAAAGAACTTCAGGAGAATCAGACGCACAGAAGACAGCGGTCCCTATCCCATTCCCGGACTCAACGCAGACTTTCTCCACATGCGAGTAAGAGAAGGAAGCAAAATCCGCAATTTGCTGCGGTTCGCAACAGCTCGCATGCAAGGCGAGGCTCGAGACAGCCATGGGCGGTCACCGAGACAGGTGGTCTTCACTGGTTCGGATAGAGGGGTCACCAAGACTATCACCTGTGTGGAGATCTTCAAACGGAAAGTGGAAGGGCTCCACCAGGTGTCCAAACTCTACTACAAGACCGTGGATGAAGTTTGGGAAGCGTCGCAACAGGCAGCGCCGGGGATAACCGTGCAGAGGACGGTCCCGGCCATTTGTATCCTGCTCTCCAAAGACCCTCTCAATCCCCAGGAGCCTGGATACCAGCCTCCCCAGTCAGCCAGCGTTCCCTCAGAGGGTAGAGGGATGTACACAGCCATGCTCAGGCCGCCGCAATGCTCCATGGCAGCTAAGAAACTCTGCCTGGAGGACTGGAGCAAATGTGCTCCATGAATTGAGCTAGATTTCTATGTTGGAGGTTTATTTGTTGAAATACTGTATGTCCACATTTATATCTGTTCTACTGGGATAACTCGATTTTCCTCACAACATGCCAGCAAGATTGTTTCGCATATACACATAAGCAGTAAGAAGGGCAATAGACATGAGTGAGCGAGAGCATTCAAATCAATTGTGGAGATTTTGTGTTTTAACTTTAACAATAAAAATGGCCTTAAATAAAATGTAACTTAATTCATCAGTGTTTATAAATTGATTTAGGGTCCTGGAAAATTTTGTGGGTATCGTATTTTCATTGTGCTACGTTCAAAGAAATATGGTATGTACAGTAGAAATAAATGTTTTCTTGCAGTTAAAGGGGAGTTTGCTGTTTTAAAACGGCTAGCAAAATTTGAATGCAGCCTCACTTAACTCATCCGTCCCTCACTTTAGTTTCTGTTTGCAACATGCACCGTAAGGTTAACCATTCTTTCTAAGCTGGTAGCATGATGCATTCGTAATGAAGTGTTAAAGTAACACAATGTTATCAGTTTAAAGTTTTATTTCTTGGAATGTTAATTAATCAAGAAAAAAGGTGATCAAATTACATGGATGTGCCTGCAAGTGTGATTGACCCCCATTTGTCATGCTATTTGTCTTTGGTTGTTTTGTTCTGGCGCAATGTGGTTTCTTAAAAATCATACTAGGTGTACAAGATGGAGCCAAAGAGATGTTTTTTCATAATTTTACTCATGTCAGGTCAGATAAACAGTTTTACAAATACGACAAAAAAAAAATTTTTTTCCCTTTTTTGTTAACTACAGACTCCTCATACAGGTAAATCTGCATGTCAGCAGAGGAGTATTTCTAGGTCAATTTAAAAAAATCGCACATGCGCACAGGAGTGGATGACGTCACAGCCCTGGTCAGTGGCGTTGACAGAGGTTTCTGCTGCCATTCAAAACTGACCGGTCGGTTGCAGCTTGGCTGTCCTGCATCATGTTCAGAGCAGCCGTCCGATTGTCTTCCTCCGGTGTTCGGAGTTTGACACGTACAAAACCGGCCTGCCAAGGTATTTCTTACCAATATTTGTTCGACGCGGTTACCTTAGAAGCTAAGGAAGTTGCAGTGACTTATAGCGGACACATCAGGCTACCCTCGCGATTCCGGTGCTAGCTAACGTTAGCTCGCCCAACTATTGCTTTCAAATACTGAATTACGCCTACCACTATTTTGCGTGATAAGCGTGTAATCAACTCAAACTACTACCAGTCGTTTAACATTTGAGCGTAATGGCATTTTAAGGCCCTTTAGGTGAGCTTTGTTCGGCGCGTGTCCTTGCCGTGACCCAGTTGAAAGTGTCATGCGTGGGGCCTATTGGTAGTGCTGCTAATGCTAACAGTTTGCGCTAACAAAGTCACTTTTCCCCCCAGCAGGATGTCAAAAATGTATTTATGACGTTTACGTGTGCTATCGTGTCGCATTGGCTATTGATGAACGTTTTAAATGTGGTTTTAATTTGTTGGCGCGTTGCTCCTCTGACCAGGACACCCTTCGCCATTGAGTGATAAGCAATGATAACACTTATTCTTTATAACAAACTGTAAAATAACAATCTGACTGGTTGTCTTTCATTTGCTGCAGACAGTGTGACCTTCAGTTTTACCTACAGTGCATTAAATACAGATTCTGTATCATTGACCCCTGGCAGGTGTCTTGGCCTCAAGGTGCTATTCCCACGGGACACAGGAGACAGATGAGGAGTTTGATGCACGCTGGGTCACCTATTTCAACAAGCCAGACATCGATGCGTGGGAGCTGAGAAAAGGTAAACATTGTCAGATATGATGACGTATCAAGGTAGCTGTGAGTTGTTTGCGTGGATTTTCTCCACCTGCTATTTTTGCCCATATCTCAAAAACATGCCTTGTAGGTTCATTGAAGACTGTATATTGCCCACCTGGCAGCTAGTCTAGGTTTCTTGCCCTAAAGTCAGCTGGACTCCAGCTCACCTACAACCCTAGTGAGATGAGGAAAAGTGGTATAGAAAAGGGACCTGCAGTGTCAGTTAATGGCTTTTACCGAATGGCACCACATATTTCTGCAGGGAAAACATGAGCTGTCTATTTAAGATGCTGTATTCATGTATTCAAAGGAATGATACACGTGCAAATTTATTTGGCCACAACGTCTATGTCAGGTTTAAATCGCTGACTGAACAACTATTAAGAGAAGAGCATCAGCAAACAAATCACAAGTGAGACAGAATATCAAGTCTTTTCTCGCGAGGAGTGCAGTACAGATAGTTTACAACAATCTCACAACACTCAATATCTGTGTACACTCCCGCTCTTTTTATTTGGATTTGCCCTACCCACAATTGTGAGGCAAAAGCCCCTAAAGGAAGGGGGGGGAGCACGTGGGCTTTGCCTCGTAAGCAAAATAATAAGAACGTGAGAAAAAGGAGTTTGAGTTGAGAAGAGAAAGTCCTTGAGCTCTAGCAAGGGAGGTTTTACGACCTTGAGTAGGATGAGACAAGCTAGGTTATTAATTACTGGATACGCACAAACATAATCTAACGATCAAGATAGCTTGGAAAACCCAGACTTTGATGGTCACTTGTAGGTTCATCTGAAGTGCAAGACAGCAATGAGGCATGTTGTCTAACAAAGCGGTCTTTGTTAAGAAGGAACTGTCTCGGTAGATGTCTTCTTTTTGCTGAGTTATCAGCTGCGTCCTGTCTGACCTCTCTCCTGGCCCAGCCGTACCTTTTCTCTTCTGTGGTACATCATAAAAACAGCAAGGCCAAACAGCAAGCATATATTGCAGTAATATTGCGGTAAAGCATTGATTAGAGAACGCATGATAACATATATATACATTTTTCTAACAATTCCCCCCTGAGTATCATAAGTTCTCAGAGACCATCTTATCACCGAAAACCGGCCACTTCAAAAAGATTTTCAGCCGTAGGATCACAAGTATGAGCACAAATAAGTTTACACCAAGAAAGGATAAACGTTGCGATACTATCATTCGGAAACACCCAGCTCTGGTAAGAAGTCTGTAGACCCAAGTGCAAAAATTCCATCATCATCATCGTTATCATCAACATGCTGGCGTTCAGACATTAGAGGCATACCCCGGCCATCTTGTCTTCCATGGGCGATATTGCTGTAGTGATGAGACGATTAAACAGAGCACGGAGACATGGAATACAACAACAACCACACAAGGTGAGTATAGCAGTAATTGAGGACACAAGGGCTTTATACTTCCCAAAAGCAGTCATCCACTTGTTGTGCTCTTTCATCCTCGTTTTGAGGGATTGCAAGCTTGCAATCGCCTTCGTCAGGCTCCCATCAGGGGCGGTGTCATTCTGGATGAAGGTGCAGCATTGTTCCCTGAACATTGCGTAGACCCTTCCTTTCTCAGACAACAACATAACAAGAGCATTGCGGTTCTGGATTGACATTAGGGAAGGCGTGGCTAGCTGTTCGTGCACTGCCTCAAGTCCCGCTTGTGTCCTTTGCCCAATTTCTGCATGTTGCAATGGTTGTAATGTATCATGTCGACGTTCTTGTTCATCGTACACCACCAGCAAATGGAAGACTCCCATCCTGCTACAATTTGGTCAATTAATTCTTATTAATCAGGAACTCCTCTGGGGACTCTGATTGCATCAATTTCAGTCAGATCATTGTCGCCTCTCAAATTTAAAGACATTTTGTTTGTTTGTTTTTCCAGCTTTTTCCCAGATCTTGGCATGTTGATACATATACAATTTAGCTTGACTACATTCTCTGAAAGCAATGGCTTCTTTTTTCTTTTTTCAATGGATATTACTATATAGAATGCTCTGTCACACATTTCACAATCAGTAGATGTGACAGATTTCACGCAATCTTTGGTCAATGGCAACGATACAACATAAAGAATCGGTTGCAAATCCATACATATGAAATATTCAATTTTTGCTTCTTGTCTTTACAGCTTGTTTTGCCATTAGCAATCAATTGTTTCGTTTTTCAGTAACTCTTATAGTTACCTGAAACAAAATATCCACATTAATTTTAGATATAATCATCCCATTCTTTAACATCTACAGTGGTTGTTGACAAAGTACACATATAAACATCATATTTTCATTGCAGTCCAGATCCGACACAGCAGATCATCCTGCAAAGGTCAAATTGATCTTTTAAACAACATTGTTTCCTTTTTTCTTTTTTATTTCTACCAAATTTTAATCATCCTTAGTTTCCCACTTGGTTCCAAAACATGGTAATCTATATTGTCGCCCAAACAATTTTATACGGGGTTAAACCCACAGTAATTGTAATATTTATGAACAGTTTGACCGGGTCTAAACATTTTGTCCATGATCTTCCAGTTTTTTCCATGCACATTTTCACACTTTATGTCCTGTCATGAGAATTAATTTCTGAAATCTCATATCTCGGCATTATTTCTTTACATAACGTTTTTTGCCACTGTTAAGGCATTCAGTGTTTTTGTTGAAGCCAATTCAAACCATTTTGAGAATGCATCTATTATGACCAGGCATTATAACCCTGTGGATTGTGATTAGCACATGTTAAACTCTACAAAAATTTAGTTTTATAAATGTTTTGAATATGAATCAATTCATATGTTGTATAAAGCTGACTGAACTGCCCCATTATCCCCCCTCTTGAGCCATGCGACACACAACCATGGCTCAACATCGCTGCCCACTTGTATAGGTTTTTTGTAGGATAGGTCAGTCTTCTGGTCATTTATAGATACCATTCCCCACTCTGGCCCCCTTTTCGTCCATAATCGAATTTCAGCCTATGGACTTTGTCGCTGCACATCTTTAAAAACGTTTCAGTAATTTAATCTGCTTCTTGTGTGTACAAAATTTGAAGCGTCTTTTGCACTACAGCTATGCGGTTCCGTCCGCAAGCTTGTTACCTCTTGGCACCTTATCAGTCTCATGTGTGCCCTGCACACGTGCATATAGCTATTTTTCGTGGCAATTGGACTGCTTCCACAACTAGCGTAGTTGTAGTTTCTTGTAGTTTTTTGCAGTTTCTTTTCAATCATTCTCTCATCGTTTATCACAAGAATCTTAGCAATTTGAATGAAAATCAAAATGTATGTTTTATTTTACTCAATTGTATGATTTAGAGCATCCATATGTAGTAAAGTGTTGTATTACTACATATGATTTCATCTTCATTTAATTTGACACACCTTTCAAAATGCTTCTCAGTGTCCCAGTGCACACATGCTTTGCGTGTGTAACTGGTTGTCTCAACCCGTGTTCCACATCCTAATCTTTTCTCCCTCAAGGTGTCAAACCAATCAAGATAAAAAGATAAAAACCAACAAAATAACCGCCAGTAAATTAATATAATAGTCAATTGTTGTTGTTTCTTAACTTTAACTAACTCAATCACTCTCTTATTCTGAAATGTAAAAACTTGTGTAGTCTTGACACAACCAATCGACTATTTCTTCCAAATTTAGTTTTGAAATGTTATTTAATAATTTTGCTTCATCCAATTCCAGAAAGCAAGTTCTTTCCATCTCTCAAATTTTGTTTCATCAGGGCTAGGCATTAATGCATTGTGGACCAGTTTCTGCCCACAAAAAATTGCTCGCCTTTCTTTTCTTCTTATTTTCACAAAATTGCTTTTGTTTTGCGGTGCAAATCAGATAGACTACAGTCTAGCAAATTCTTTTGTGCACCTACATTAGCCAATTTTAACACATAACACTGACAGCACACAGACAACACAAAAACTTACAGCAGAGACACAGCTCACAAACAATACCAACAAACAACGCTGCGCAAACGTCATCCTCTATTTTGACGTTTTGATTACACTTTTTTTTCTCATCAGCGCCTGTTATCCTTCATGCAAATATTGTCACATCTTCCTTAAGCATCACCCTGTTTCAAATATTCAAACATTCTCTGAGAAACTCACACTTTCCCTGCTTCGCCCGCAGCCATAGCACCCCTCGTGCGAGGGGGGGGCGCAGCATCAATGTTGATTGGTCACAGGCTGGCCATTTCCTGCAACAACCATGATGCCGGCCCACCGCCCACACGAGCATAGCAAAGGCCCACGTGCACAGCCCCGCCCCGAGACTACGCGCGAACGCAGGCACGCTTATCAGTCTCACCTTCTCAAAGGGCAGGCCAACTTTGCTGTTGCCCCCTTCATCATGTTCACATTCGACATCTTTCACTGTCTTCTACACAACATTTGCTGTCTCTTATTCTCATCCTATCAAACCACCGTTCTAGTCACTTTCTGCCACACACGTCTTATTCTCTCTACTTCCACACACTGCTCATCTTAGTTTCTCCAACCAACTTAAACACATCATCGTCTACTTCTCAATTTCCCTATTATCGCTCAACAGCCTCCTGAACATTCTCCATTACTGATTTCTTCCATAGGACCCACATCGCACTCACACTCATACACACAACATTCATGAGGATCCTCTGCGCGCACACGCACACACACCAACACAAAAGGATGACGCACAACATACGTATAAGACCACATAGATCCCACTAAGAACAACTTTTTGCTCGTCTTACTTGTCAGATTTATTCTTTATTTTACTTTTAGAAGCTATTTGTAATTCTTTTCCATTTATTTAGCCAATTTTAACTTCAGTGTTTCTTTATCTTACTTTATCCTTTTAACACAAATATCTCCTGTATATTTAAGCTAATTTCTCTTTAATTTTGGCAGCCAGGTTCCCACTTCATTACATGGAAACCTGATTTGATTTGGTTTTGGCCTAGCCATAACTGTCTTTGTTAATTTGTGCAGTCACGTGCCATGTGACCGTTTTCTCCGCAATTCCAGCATTCTATTGGAGGTTGCACAACTCCTCTTCCTCGGCCTCTAAAGCCTCCTCTGTTAGACATTGCTCGCCCTCTCTGGCCTTTCTGTCCTCTGCCTGCATTTTGGTAAAAAGTGTCACTATCCTGGTCTACCAGAAAAGTGTCTTTTGTAGCTTTCATTCGTTTTCGTTTTTGTTTGTCTATTACTACTTTTTCCGCATGGAGGGCATGATTTATGTATTCCTCCAAAGTTCCGGTGTTCATGCCTATATAATGTTTGATCACCCAGCCTTGTATTGCTGGTCTGGACCCTGCGTGGATGGCATTTTTTAATTGCTGTTGATAAGCACCTTGAGGCGCATTATCTTCCACCAGTCCACTGTGTGTTTTAAACACTTTTGTCATTCGCACTCGATACTCATCAAAGGTTTCATTATCATTTTGCTTTGTTCTCCCTATTTCTGTATAATTTGCTCTGATTTCCTTTGACCAATCCATTTCTAGCGGGCTTTTCTGCCTAGTGGCTCTGTCCATCAACCCATAAGGAGGAGGTGATTCCTCAATTTTGTGTGTGTCATGTATTTGCGGATACAACTTCGCTATGATCTTTAGTTTTGAATTTGTAGCATGTGTTTTCTCTTCCCGCTCTTGTACTTCTTCTAGTTCTCCCTCAAATTTATATTTTTTAACCCATTTATCGAAATCTTTTTTTTTTTTTTTTTTAAGTCGGTCGGGATCCTGCCTTTCAATTATTTTCCAATCTTTGCATTTTAGTTCATGTCGGGGTAGGGACTTTCGCTTACTATTTAAGTTTCCCATGGTTTATTTTTCTAAATTTTGGAGTTGGTAGTTTGAATGGCACCTACAGTGTCCTAAAACCAACTTTATTCACAGGACAGTGGTTAAAAGTTCGATGTGTGGTAAGTCTCCTTTCACCTCCCCGAAGGGAGCGGAGAGTTCTTGCCTCTGCCCCCACACAAAGCCACTGTTTACAATCCTGTGTGCTTATATAGAGGAGCGCTCAAATGAGATCACTCTCAGTCAAACCGTACACAAACACAAACACACCACGCGCGTTTTTTTTTTTTTTAGGAATAACAGAGGAGTCCGCCCCTCCCACTGCGGAATTTAACTAACGTACAAGTTAGGGGGCTCCACAACGCCCCCGCGGAATTTAACTGCTCCTATTGCACTTGATAGGGTCTAGAATTCTCAAGGTCTTTAAGTGACGTCTTGTCACTGCTCGTTTTAAGTGACCTCGTCACCGCTCATTCATTAGGTGACCTCTTGTCACCGCTCAACCATTTCTTTTTAGTAGAATTAATATTCCTACTCACGGTCTGCTGATTCTCCTCCTCGGATAGCCTCGTCAACCCTCCCGGTGTCCAGCCGGACTGATCGAGACAGTCCCGTCAAAGGGCTTTTGTTTACCTCGGCCGAGGATTTTCGCCTGTGTCGAAGAGTCCGCTGGAACCGTTCAAGGTGTGTCGAGGTCCCGGAACGAGCCCCCAATTTCTGTCAGGTTTAAATCGCTGACTGAACAACTATTAAGAGAAGAGCATCAGCAAACAAATCACAAGTGAGACAGAATATCAAGTCTTTTCTCGCGAGGAGTGCAGTACAGATAGTTTACAACAATCTCACAACACTCAATATCTGTGTACACTCCCGCTCTTTTTATTTGGATTTGCCCTACCCACAATTGTGAGGCAAAAGCCCCTAAAGGAAGGGGGGGGAGCACGTGGGCTTTGCCTCGTAAGCAAAATAATAAGAACGTGAGAAAAAGGAGTTTGAGTTGAGAAGAGAAAGTCCTTGAGCTCTAGCAAGGGAGGTTTTACGACCTTGAGTAGGATGAGACAAGCTAGGTTATTAATTACTGGATACGCACAAACATAATCTAACGATCAAGATAGCTTGGAAAACCCAGACTTTGATGGTCACTTGTAGGTTCATCTGAAGTGCAAGACAGCAATGAGGCATGTTGTCTAACAAAGCGGTCTTTGTTAAGAAGGAACTGTCTCGGTAGATGTCTTCTTTTTGCTGAGTTATCAGCTGCGTCCTGTCTGACCTCTCTCCTGGCCCAGCCGTACCTTTTCTCTTCTGTGGTACATCATAAAAACAGCAAGGCCAAACAGCAAGCATATATTGCAGTAATATTGCGGTAAAGCATTGATTAGAGAACGCATGATAACATATATATACATTTTTCTAACAGTCTATCAAAAGACGATGGAGTACAAGTAACAAAGATTCTTACCAAGAACTTGAGAATGTTCAGTCCTGCTCGTTCACCCTGCTGCTATCAAATGCAATAGTTATCATTTTGTGTCATGTTGGGAAAAAAAAAACATTCTGTCTGCAAATGGAAAAGTTTCTAATGTGTGTGACAATTGTGCATTTTAGGGATGAATACATTGTCTGGTTACGATCTGGTACCCGAGCCAAAGATTCTCGAGGCAGCGCTGCGAGCTTGTCGAAGGTTAAACGACTTGGCCAGTGCGATCCGAATTCTCGAAGCGGTCAAAGTGAGAGGATACGCTGCCCATCATCATCTATCTTTATCTAGTTGATTATTAACTGGCTACTACCTGTTACACTTCTCAGGATAAAGCTGGCCCACACAAAGAGATCTACCCGTACCTTCTTCAAGAACTTAGGCCAACATTAGACGAGCTCGGAATTTCAACACCCGAAGAGCTCGGTATCGACAAAGTCTGAGTAAGCTATCTGAGCCCATGTTTTCCTCGTTTTATCACTAGATGTCAGTTTCCTGCAATGCTGTTTGTTTTGTCTTTCAGATCAAGTGACGGTGGATGTCCTAAGAATGCAGAATCTGTCTACATGTTTGCCTCATCCGTCTGATATTTAATTTTACCTTTATTAAGTTCTTTTGCTTGTAAAATATTGATGAATCTAATAAAGGACAATTTATCTGTAACGCTTGCAAGATTTTCGGAATACTGTTTTAAAAGAAAAAGTTAATTACGTAAGGAAGCAATACAAAAGAGGCTGCTTTTGTGAAGTTCGGTTTTTGCCACCAGAGGGCAGAATTTTCATGTTATTCAAAAGCCATACTTGTGGTTCTGTGTTTTCATTTCACAATGTTCAGCAGCTCAAATAAATGAGTTCAAATGGCACATTGGTTTCACATTGTAATCAATCCAACACGTGAATTAAAATACCAAAACCACACGACTAAATGATGTGATGGATTATTATTGGTAGATATTGTTTTAGGGAATACAGTTCTAAACATTGCTGTTAAGCAAAAATAGGAATAAATTAACGTGACTTCTCAAAAGCAACTGTGCTGAAAAAAAAAAAGGTTAGCACAACGTGATGTGTCTTCAGAATTGTCCAAATTCATTCAAACTCAATTTAAAGTGCCTCTGATTAACTCCATGGGAATTTTTGATGTTCCTGAAACTTTTTCTGACATTTCCATAGTAACAGCACAAGCCATGGTTCGCAGGGAACTTTCACAGCATTTGAGGAATCATGTGCCATCTCATCCCACCTGACATTGTAAAGTTATAACCTCTAAACTCCTTATTGCGGTAATTACGAAAGAGAAAAACTATTAAAAGAAACTTAATTCAGAAAAAGGCGAAAGGAAATACCTTAAATATCCAAAATATTACATGCATGATAATGAGGGGTTGAAAGTATTTATATAATCAGACTAAAAATAACACTGAAATGAAATTCATCATACTCACCAGAGATGTTTATTATCAAATGACTTAATGTTTTTAACCAATCACGGGACGGAATAATCTTGACGTCATGGAGGCTGCCTCACCCTGTGAGGATAAAGATGATTGGTTAAAAAAACAGTCCAATTGGAGGCCACCACTACCTATTTTACAAGGCAATTGGCATTGTAGATCGACATGGCAGAAAAAACCCCCCATCCACACCCAATTGAAACGAAGAGAAAAGACTTGAGAATAATAATAAATAATCTTTTACTTTTTACTGAACAAGTATGAGACTTTAATTTGTAAATGCATTCAGTGCGGTGAATGCCTTGCTTGCAATGCAGTCATAAGTATGCAATATTCTTGTAAAAGTACAATATAGCCCATTGACAGCTGTTCCTTTGAGCCTTACAGCACCTTTAGGTTGCTGTAGGTGTCTGCAAGTAAACCCACTTTTACAAGCAGTGGGCGGACCTCTTTCATTCATTCATTTACACAAGTTGGGGGTGTAAAAGGGAAGAAGAAAAAAGACAATTCAAGATGTTTGTAGTTTCCAAGCGCTGTGACTACGCAGTTTGTTCATGACCCCACCTCCTGCTCTTCATCGTCCTCCCCTCCTCGTCACGGCTTGTTCTCCTAAAACAAGAAGAGCCCAAGCAACCAAGTCACTTTGGTTCGGAGCCACCTTTCCCGTCCGAAAGGTTCGTGCGATGCTATTCGTTTGCGTTGGGCCCAAGAAGAAGGAACAAGCCGATCGGAGATGATGGATTACTCCAAGGGGCAAATGGTGAGTGTCGACGACCGCTCGGTTCGAGGCTTACCCCGACAAAGCGCTGTAGGCCACATATCTACTCGTTTACCTCACCCTTGGTTGCTTTTAACCTTGTAACCAATAGCGGCACACTTGTCTTAACGATGATCTTTTTTATGCTACCCTTAATTAGCTGCTTTTCTCGCACCGAACATTGACAGAAATATCGTGGTAGATTGTTTCCCATTTTTACACAGGACGCAGAAATGGTCGTTTAGAAAGTTTCCTGTCTTGTATTTGTTGTATTTCATGTTGCAGATCAATTGCTTTTTAAACAAACACGTGTTTTATTCCACAATTTGCTGCCTCAATGTGGAAAAGGTTCACTTTAAAATGAATGAACACCTCACATGAACAGGAAATTATCTATCTATCTATCTATCTATCTATCTATCTATCTATCTATCTATCTATCTATCTATCTATCTATCTATCTATCTATCTATCTATCTATCATGAATGATAAACACCAAATGTTTGAATCCACATTAGTTGTGATAGATAAAGAAATAAAAGGAATTAAACTATTTTGAATGAACACAAAAATGTGCCACAGCAGCTTATTTTCTTATGCCACCCTGCATCATTCGCATTGAAAAAAATAAATGAATAAATAAAGAAATAAAATCCACCAAAAAAAAAGCCATAAATTGTTCACGTGAAAATGACTATTGGCTACCTAATTTCTTAAAACTACAGAGCTAGCAATACTCATCGGTTTCAGATGTGCAATTTCTTACCCATATTTTAACATTTGTTGGTTACATTGAAAACGTATTAAATCAATATTAAATTTTTATGCTTGGTGGCCTACAGGATGCAGACGAATCTTTGAGTAGCAATCAGAGATATACCTTAAAAGGGAAAATTTATAATTGCATTCTAATCGCTAAAATGTGCATGTAGCTTCTCCTAGACTGGTACAAACTGTATGCCACACACACTGGCATTTTGACCATAGAGAGAAAATAATGTGATGATCCCGCGCAGCTATTCAAGTTAGGCACGCTCACCAGGTGGCAACGTAACATGGCCGCAAGTGGCTTTCACATCTCGCTACACAGCGTAAATGCAATTTTTAGGCTATTATATACGGTAAGCTATCATGTATTTATCTTTCTCAGAGAGTTATTTAAAAAAAAAAAAAGAAAGAAAAATAATTAAAATTTACATTTGAATCAAATTCCTTTAAATTGAAGCCATAGCATTGTGTATGTCACAGTCCAGCTTATCTGAGGAGGGCAGCTCCACAAGGTGCCCCCAGTCCAGTCCGGCCGGCCTGAAGCTGGAAGCATTGATGGAGCACCTCCAGAGACAGCAAGAAGCCAAACAGGATATGAACCTTCAAGAGAAACACCTCCTTCAAGCTCAGCTCCTCTTCGCCCAACACGCTGCTGCTGCTGCGAGGGCCCAGCCGGGCTCCAGGCCGGACCTATTCAGCAAAGTGGACGGACTCACTCAGCAAGCTTTGAGCAACCATCTAAGCACAGTTCATGCCAGGGAAGAAGAAGAAGACGATGAGGAGGAGGATGGTGAGGATGATGATGACGGTGACTCTGATGAGGAGGAGATGGGGGCTGATGCGGAGGAGAGCGGGCCTCATCAGGAGGTCAAAAAGGCCCGACTGCCGCAGGTTCCCGACCCCCCTTTCAGCACTTACCCCGGGCCTCAACCGGCAGCCGGCAAGTCGTCTCCTCCTCCTCCTCCTCCTCCTCCTGTAGCCATAAAACAAGAGCATGAAGAGAAGCAATTGCTGGATCCCATCGGCCCGACCGCCTTCACGTCACCCAACGGCTTCACCGATTGGGCCTATGACGAGCCTCTGAAACAAGTAAGCATCTTCTATCTTAAATTGAACATCTGTAACGACCTCCATGGGAAGCTTTGCTTCTGGGAGGAAAAAAAAAAAGTTCTTTTGGCAAAACGCCCAGTGTAATAGTTCTCTATTACCACTCACAGCGGAGACCATCTAGTTCATTTATACCTTCCACTCTTGATAAAATGCCACCAGCTTGGTTAATCCCTCTTGGCTGCCATCCAAGCCACTGTACTGTAACTCCAAAGCAATGTGTGTGTGTATTCATTGACAAGGGGTCACCACTGGTTTGGTAACTATGTAGATGATTGCCACAATACACGCTAATTGCAGATCAGTAGATTTTCCCACATCACACCAACAAACAAAATGTCACAGACAGGATTGTATGATTTTTTTTTTTTTTTGGGTGAACAGTTATTAAATATTCAATATTAAAATATGTATGGCCATTTCTAGTTGAACATTTCCCTCAAACTAGACAAAACTTCTATCCTCTATTCAGAGTGAGTAATATCAGTGCCGTACTGATGAACTTAACGTAACTCTTCTCATAAATCATGCCACCAATGTAAATTGAAATAATGATCTTACCTGAAATTACTCATAAATGAAATCTGATCCTATTTGATTAAACACAAAGTTATTTTGTTGTATAAATGGCAATGGGTGGATACATGGTCATTTTACCCCCTGCCAATTAGTGAAAGAACATTTAATAGTTCAGTGTAACACCATACACATAGCAAGATCAACAAAAATAATCATTACTCTGGGACAAAATAAATGTACAACCGCTAATGTTTCACGCTATAAACACTGCAGTAGATACCTGTTCTGAATGTCTTCCAATGTGTGTTTTTCTGGTTAACCAAAGCCAATCTAACAACAACACACACACACACACACACACACACACACCCCTCCCCCACGGAGGCCCCCACGTCAAAACAATATATTCTGATGAATGAAGTCAAAAGACCGAGGGGCTGCCGGGCAGATGCCTCACAGCATGCAATTGTAAAGTTGACTTACTGTGCAGTTTCAGAAGAATTGAGGTGGGGGCTTTGGTGCACTTCCATTATATTTATTTTATTTCCTCATTCAGTTCACTGACTCCCTTGTCTTTGTTTTTTTGTTTTTTTTATTCATTACACCCTGAAATAACTCGTTGCTAAGATAGCTGCAGTTCAGTGAATAGCCCTGCATAATTTACTTGTCTCCTAGCAACATTAAATGGCTCTGTAATTCACATGCAAGTAATCAATACATGATGACAACGAGAACTCGAGTCCCTTCTTCAGTCTCTTCTTAAAACACCACTCTCAATTTAAATCACATGCCGTGAAAAAAAATACATCGCAAAATCGTTAAATGTTTTTGGCCCAGTTTAATTCTCTCTTTGGCTTGAAGCGCCATGATCCATTTGGAGTCAAGTCAAACTGTGATTTTTCACAAGGTCTTTATATGTGAGGTGCGGGCTATCACCTGCAAGTGAAAATTCTCAGATGTAGATTCCCTTTTGGATCTCATCCATCAGCTATTGCAACTGGATTTAAATCCAGCTCTGATTGTTGTTAGAAATGCTGAGTCCACCAAACGTTTGCGAAGCAAACGGTATATAATGGCTGCTGTGAGCATTCTGTTCATTTGTGTCTTTTTAGCCCTGTTAGTCATTGTTAGGCTCAGGCATTACAGTAAAAGATTCCCCCACACTGGACAGTCATTGTTCATCCTTTGTGTGCGGTCTCACTGTGTAAAAGCCTTCTGTGGTACTTTACAAGGGGGGGCCCCTTTTGCTCAGCAAGGGGCCGGATAAATGTTCTTGACTTGTATCGGGGATTAAAGGAAGAATAATTTGATTTGAATGACAATTTTAGTCCCCCCCTGCTGTTCTCTTGAAGTGGTACATTTTCACTTTTGCTCTGTTGAATGATTTTATAATGAGGCCTTTAAGAATCAATTAAAGCAGGGGTCTCAAACTCCAGTCCTCGGGGGCCTGGAGTTATCAGGCTCCTGCAGAACGTGAGGATGAACTGATCATTTGAATTAGGTGTGTTTAACGAGGGAAACTTGGAAAACATGTAGGAATGCGGCCCCCGGGGACTGGAGTTTGAGACCCCTGAATTAAAGACAAGGGTGGGTGTCTGGAATGAAGCCTCATATTAAAAAAGCAAATAGGGTTTAGTAAAAGTGATGTCCTACAAGTAGTAAAAAGTTTTTGGTGAAACAAAAGAAACTTTTTGCTGACCTACGTACTGAATACGATCAGCATTCCCAGGGTTGGTTGTGTGAAAGCTCTGTGAGCAATTAACTGCCAGATCTTTTGTTAATAGAGCCACAGTAGGTGTCACTTGCTCATCAATAAGGGGGGGAAGGGTTTTATTTCCATTTGATGCTGAAAGGACTGGGATGTTTATCTACCTTGGCGTCAATAGAGTTTCTACGCGGGGGAGTAGAAGGCCCTTTATTAGAAATTCTAAGCCCAGCTATTACATGTGTCAAGCTACCCCAGGGTGAGGAGGCTGCAGATAATCATTTAGTTGAAGCTGCATATATAGGAAGACATTTTGGAAATATGTGTGGTGTTTACATGGGTGCTTTTGAGTCACACCAGATGAAACTGTGTTGTATTTTTTTTTTTTGTATTTCTTTTTATTTTTTTATTTTTTTTATTTTACAAAAGACTTCAAAAAATGGCACTGTGGATTGTAGAGGGGAGCAATTAGTCAAATTCACAAACCCCATGTGAAGAAAAATTATTTCAACAACTGTTTTATGTCAGTTTTTCGAGACTGCTCAGTAAAACGCCCCCTTTGTTGAAGCTACCGTGGAAAAGTCTACTAAATAATTCCCAGTCGAGGCTAATATGAGTTGTTTCTACTATAAACACAAAGGGAGTTATAGTTTATGTTTTTGTGTTGTTTTGGTTCCCATGTGTTTTATAGCTGAGAGTGTAAAATGCTGTTATGGGACCATTCCTTGAACCACAGTTTGGGTTGTCAAGCGAAAACAACGCAGATGTTACAATCCCCATCAGAGCAATAACCAAAACATTCCATTATTTTGATGAACCACAAGTGTGATAAATAGACAAGACCATCCCCGTCCATGTTATGTTGTCTAAAACACACTATTGTTTTAATACCAAACATCAAATTGAACTGAATCGTGAGCCACGTATGACGACAAAGCCGACCGGTAACGGTTGTAGTGACAACAGTGACGTCAAACGGTGGATGAATTATGCGCACGGCCCAAATTCTCTTCACTGAACACTTTCTCATTGCTATCATCTCTCTGCTGTTCACGCGCGTCTGAGGAACAGTAACATCTCAGCGGGGCTTTTCCTCACGGTTGAACACTCTGTTCCGTTTTAGCCTCTAACTGTCACATTAAGTAGGAGCGCATGGAGCAATAACATGTCACATTAAACTACATCATGACAATGGAACCTTCTCCCTCACCTCCTTCTCACTGGCTCTCAGCAAAGTCCCCCCCCCCCCCTTTAAATGATGTATTATGTATACACAGTAGAGCAATACAGGCACCCTTTCTATGGGGGGAGGTAAGCAAGGGGGGAGTAAAGTCCACTAGCCCGGACGATAACCAATGGAATATTTTAAGAGGAATTGTACTATTTTGCCTAACAGAATAACTTTCTGACCATACCTGCTGAGCAGCATTATAACGTTATTTCATCGGCAAAACTCCCGGCAATTGTTTTTATTTTTATTTATTCATTGATTGGACTTAGTCCACTATGCACTCTTCTCTCTTCCTACTGTTAGAGAGCTACCATCTGGGCTGATGAGAATGAAGGCGGAAGAGGCAGAGCCGAACCATCCAGGGACTTTGCAAAGGTCAGTGGATTGAGCGGGGACCCCATTTCTCGTTATGACGAGACATGATGCTAATGAGAATTTTTTTTTTTTTTTGCGGCGTAGCTTTACGTACTGGACATGGACCCGCAGCGTAAAGAATTTCTTGATGATCTTTTTATCTTCATGCAAAAACGAGGTCAGATGCTCTTTTTTTTTTTTTTTTTTTTTTTTTATTAAAGCTGCTTAGAATTTTGGTAATCTAACTTTTACAGACAAATGTCATATTTTAGTAGGTGACGACTCTCAGGGTTTACTTTACCTTAATATTTAGCCACATTTTTCATTCGTAAATTTTGTTTAATATTAAATTGTAAGAGACTCATACTAAAATGTTAGCACCTAGTCAAGCTACAGTGTTTTCCGTAACTATAAAAGTTGTTTTCAAGCCTTCAAATTTGTATTACACTGAAAACCAAAAATTACAATTCGTCATATTTTCCACTATAATTCACAATGTTGTATGATTATACAAAGTGGATAACCAGCATAATCCACACGCGGTTCAAGCCGATCATGTTTCACAGATTTCATACAACAAATAGTCGGCCCATCAAAGAGGTCACACACAGGCCAACCGTGCATGTGTTGATGCTTAGCCCAAACTAATCTTATTTCTACAACTGGTATTAAGCCTTCTTCATTAAATGGCTTTACGACAGAGGCTCAGGCTCTGCGGTGTTAGCTGTCAACGCCGTGATTGGCAGCCACTCTCTCTCCCACCCCAACCCCCACGCTGTGCTCAAATCAATTCTCAAACAAAGCATTTGCTGTGGAATTACTCCACCCCCAACATCTGAAATAAACCTCATTAGAAGAGGATATGCACATAGATTGCTCATGCTGAGTCTTTTTTCACCCGCCATTAATATCTGGCCTTAAAGTGAGGAAAGTAGACGGCATGTTGACCTTCTCGTCTTTTAATAGCCGCTTATTCCTATTTATGCAAATTACTCAAAGCTGCAATTTAACGGAATTTAAGTCATTATATTTCTTGTTTTGCTTCCTTCAGGGACGCCCGTGAACCGGATTCCCATTATGGCCAAACAGGTGCTTGACCTGTACAAACTTTACAAGCTTGTGACAGAGAAAGGAGGCCTAGTGGAGGTCATCAACAAGAAGATTTGGAGGGAGATCACCAGAGGTCTTAACCTCCCCACGTCCATTACCAGCGCAGCTTTCACTCTGCGCACGCAGTACGTGTCTGAACTAATAATATGTGGGTTTATTATTACCCCAACAGTCTCAAAACCATCCGGATGGTACACTTGCTTGTGATAAGGCACACAGTGTCCCTTCCATGCCCTGGCAGCCCTAGTTTATCTAATGATAGCGCAAATCATTTATTACTCCCACAATGGGGACATTTACATGTTACAACAGCAAAGAGCAAAGTCAAGAAACTCTATACTGTTAAAAAAAAAAAAGTGCATTTTTATATTAATAGCACATGTTGATTTTGTCTAATTTATCAAAATTTGAACTTTAGCCAGTGTCCAAACTCTAAACAATAAATTACATTTTCCAACTATAGGGGGTGCGCTAGAGCAAATATTTTTTTTGTTAAAAAATAAAACAAAAAACAACGCTGAGTTTAAATGTGAATTCTTTAGGTATATGAAGTACCTGTACCCTTTTGAGTGCGAAAAGAAAGGCCTGAGTTCTCCAGGGGAGCTCCAGGCGGCCATCGACAGTAACCGCAGAGAAGGTCGACGTCCCAGCTATACCAACAGCCTGTATCGTTGCTACTCGACGTCTCCAAACTCCGCTCCGCACAATCTTCTCTCATCGCCCACGATGCATACTCCCACCTCTGGACACAACACTTCCAGTCAGTCAATCAGCCCGAATGTGAAAAAAAATCCAGGTATGATTAGCACATTTTATTTTTGTTTTCCTTTTCCTCATTTCATTTTCTCTCATTTTTAAATGGGCATTCTACACAATGCTACAGATGAGGTTTCAACTCCAGTGATACCCAGCCGACTGCCCATGTCACTGGCACTGGGGCAGCAGAACCAGCAACATCAGCAGCAACAGTTGGCCCAAGCCGCCACTCTGGAGCATTTACGAGAGAGGCTGGAGCGCAGCGTAGGGGGGGCGGCTGTTGCTGACGGCCCAGAGAAGAAAATGATGCGTCTGGCAGAAGAGCAGCAGCGCCTCATGCAGCAGGCGCTCCAGCAAAACCTACTAGCGATGGCCTCCCATTTCAATCCCCTGAACTTCAAACTCAACAATGGTCATGGTGAGTTCTCCTTCGCATTGGCATTCATGAGAGGCGGCCATTTAACGCAAATGTTTGCATTGCTGTCCCACAGAGAGCAAACAAGATTTGTCCCTGAGTATCTCGACCAGTGGAGCAGCCAGTATTAGTGTTTCTGTGGAAGTCAATGGTACCATGTACTCGGGTAAGTTGCTCATTCTGTACATTTTCTTTGATCACTCCAAACACATTGCAAAACAACTTTCCACCAGTGAAATGAATGGACAATGTCGTTAATTCATTCCAGAAAAAAAATTTGAATTTTTAAAATGTGGAAAAAATGGTATTTTACTTTGTAACGGTTTGTAGTAATAATTTAATAAATTACCTCATTGGCCAATGACATTGTGCTCCTCATGTTTTGCGTGTCTTGGCCACCCAGGGGCAGTATAGTGCAGACTTACATGAGTGACAAAGAAGAGTTTCACAACTAAGATACTCATGAATACTTAATTGATTATCTGAGCCCTTAGAGTGATCTCATTTTCTCATGTCCCTTTCCACGTCCACTAGGCGGCATATCAGCAGGACATCTGACGTAATACACTTGCACTTGTCTTTGTCAACAGGAACATTGTTTGCTCAGAAGTCCAGCGCTCCAGTGGTTTCACAGGCTGTAACTCCAGCAGGGACGAGCGGTTTCAGTGCCTTCTCCTCCTCTCACAGCCCCTCCTCTTCATCCTCCACCTCCTCAAAGGGACCAAATTAAAGATCAGTTATTGGTTGTTTTTTTTCTTACTCCGTTCTTACCTTTGTCATTGAGCGGTGTACATTATCTCTAGTCAGGCAAGAACTGTTTGAAATATGTCTAATTTCTTGTTCTTTCATCCTTGACACACTTAGATGTTTTTCACGATACGTTTGCTGTTAGTTTGCATTAATGTTGTCAAGCGCGTGGCCTCGGAAATCTTCTAAACGTAACTTGTTAAGCTTAGTTCCTGATGTTTATTTTAATCGTAGTGATGTTCACATGTGTCTTTAGTGCTAAGAGAGAATCAACGCTGTTTTGTAGCATCGATAGCTATTTGTCATCCTGTTCTATTGCCTCTAGAACAGCGGTGTTGCCAAAGTGAATGACGACCAAAAAAAGCCTTAGCTCAGTGTCATAGTTCTGTTTCGTGACCAGTAGATATGATTTAAACCGACAGGTGGCTGGTTACCGCGGGTAGCGTTTTCATGGCGACCTTCAGGGAAATTTGTACACTTTCAGGTACCACAGGACCTTATGTATTTAGAAGGAATTTTAGAAACATTTGCTGGTTGGAGTTTTTATTTGTATTTTGTTTTCCTTATTTAATTACTGTAGTTCTGCCTTGAACTTATCTGCTGGGAGTCGTTTGTGTAGAACAGATGCCAGACTTACCTCATTTGCTCAATTGTTGTTTTGAGGAGGGAGGGGAATTTCTGAACTCAGGAATGTCCACTGGACCCGTAAATGTGCCGTGATGTATTTTTGTATAGGTGACGAATGTATCATTACTGACCTCACGTCGGACTGAACCAGTGCTACCTCAATCCTTGAGAGAAATATGCAATTCTTAAAACGGCAGGCGCTGATGTGGCCATCTGCTAACTTGTACTGTAAGTGGACAATCAAGTAGAATTGCAAGCAAATGTTACTGACGACTTGACAAGTGTAAACACCAAGGCCCCGTTTTGGTCTTTGACAACATATTTGTTGGATGTACGGTCATGTGGAATAAAATAATCGTGTGCTGCACAATATTATCTACTACTATGTACTATCAGAAAAGATTCAAGATTCAAGAGTTTTTATTCGCCATGTTTGAGCGTGCCAAACAAGGAATTTGACTTCGGTAAAACACACCCTCTGTTCAACATATAGGTGACTAACAACACTCAGGACATGTGAATAATGGCAAAAACAGTGTAGACAAATTCAAAAGGTGTGAAGAGCAGGATGTTATTGCACAGTAATGCCTCTGAGACTCTATGAGTGGTGTGAGTTCATCAGAGCAACAGCCTGGGGGAAGAAGCTGTCTCGGTGTCTGCTGGTTTTGGCGTACCGAGCTCTATAACGCCGTCCGGAGGGGAGTAGTTCAAACAGACTGCAACCTGGGTGAGAAGGGTCTGTAGAGATGTTCCTTGCACGTTTCCTGGTCCTGGACAGGTACAAGTCTTGGATAGAAGGGAGGTTGATTCCAATGATCTTTTCTGCAGTCCTGATTGTCCGTTGCAGTCTGTGCTTGTCTTGTTTGGAGGCTGATCCAAACCAGACAGTGATGGAGGTGCAGAGGACAGACTGGATGATGGCAGTGTAGAAGGTCTTCAGAAGCTCTCGCGGCAGGTTGAACTTCTTGAGCTGTCTCAGGAAGTACAGCCTCTGCTGGGCCTTCTTCCGGACAGAGTCTATGTGGCCGGTCCATTTCAGGTCCCGAGAGATTGTGGTTCCCAGGAACTTGAAGGTGTTCAATATAATTATAGTAGTCAAAAATTAAAGCTGCTATACCCCAAAAGAAAAGAAGGTAGAAGTATACACTTGAACACAAATGAAAGGTCTGATGCAACAATGAGAAGGTCGCCGGAGTCAAAGTACAAATTATATGAACCTTTTCAGTGCTCAGACAATTTTTAACCAATCGCTCACAAGCCTATGTGTAATATAGTACTCCCATGTCACAAAAACAGTCAGGCTGAATGCATTTTAAAAGATGACTTAGCCAAGGTAACTGAGTTCAAAGTTTTAATCAGTACACATTTTATTTCTTTTTTTATTCAAAGCTTCAAGATAACCAATTCAAGGTACTTCAGGAAGTTGGTTTCAAAGGTTATAGGTGGATGTATAACAGTTAAATAATGTACTTAAAATCGTTACTTGTTTTCCTCACTGCTTATGTGAATGTTTAAGTGGTGCATCTGGAATAGCATTAACCTTTAGGTACACAACTCCGTCATAAACTCAAAATTTTTGTTTGACATTATCGATTCATATTTTTGAAGTCAAGTCTGTGTTTACTGGCAGGGATATTTCAAACTGCTACTTTTGCTTTCCTAAATGGATACAGCAAATTAAATACAGTGTCTTGAGATCCGACTTTAACGTTTTTCGAGATGCAGTCTGTTGTAAGTCTACTGTTTAATGTGAACTGCTCGTCAAAAAGGAGGCTTCAAGCTGCCAGCCGCTCCCAGTTGTTAACGATCAAGTCATCTCTATGCTAAGAAACAATAATAAATGCTATAGAATACACAAAGTCTACAACACATGTAGACAGACAATCTAAAAACGTTCAGTCATTTTTCTTCATCTGCAAAAACGTGTGCAGTTTACAGATGAATTAGGACCGTCTCTGTGAATCACAGTTCATCTGTATTATGCTGCCCCCAGATGGCCAAGGCAAAGCACAAGAGTTATAATGAATTAAATTTGTAAGAACAGAAAACATAAACTACAACTAAGATTGCAGGGGCGGCGGGGATGAGGTCACAGGCACAGATTGTGGGATTTATTGTCAGGGTAGGTTGCTACGTGGTGATGCTGCTGGATTGACAGCTGGTATGGTGTAGGCTTGGAAAGAAGCACACAGAGAGGCATTATGAGATGGAGATCACCGCCCGTAGACTCCACCCTCTGGATTGCAGTAATACTGCCATACTGATTCTGGATGAGGAACTGACTGGAGCAACTATGGTAATCTTGTTTTCATGTGATTTTATTCCCAAGGAAGAACCTCCAGCTCTGTGCTGTCATATCCAACTCTATCTACACTTTTGCACAGACCTCACAACTCAATCAAGATGCTTTGACAGTACCGCTGGAAGCTGAGAACGTGCCTTGCCATATTTAAATTTGCTTTGTTTATTGTACGGTTGACGTTGAGAGCCATGCCTTATCACGACGAGGAGTATCCGGGCCAGCCTCTGTGGTGCTGTTTTGCTGCAAGGGTATGATCGAAGTCATCATTGTCATCCTCTTCTTCTGGCTTCTCGTGCAGGTGCTCTTCACCAGACAACTCGAAGGTAAAATCAGGAAGTTTTCAGTATGTTCTGTATGCATATGTCCCCAAATATTTGTGTTTTTATTTTTCATCACAGTTCATCTTCAAATTCTCCTTCTGGTTGGGTTGATCACTTTCTGTCTGAGCTTGCTCCTGGGATGTATTCTGTGCTGGTGGCGAAGTCACATTTGTTGCGATGAAGACAAAGAAAGCGGGATGTCATCTGAGCCTGTGACCTTAGAGCGCTGCGTGCCCTCCTCGGCGATCCCCTCGTCATCTTCCAGGCTTCAATACGACGAGCTGGACGGAGATACGCTGGACTACACGACCACGTTCACCAGCCCCGCCCCTTTTGATGAGGAATTTACCTCCTGGTCTTGCTCTACTGAAGCCCGTTGTGCATCTGAGAAGAAGGAGCAGACCAAGACTTTTTTCTCTCTGCGCCGCCTCAGCAGTCCACCTCTTTATAAATCCATCGATAACAACCATACTTCTCTGCCTTCTCTCCCCAAACTGCTATCCAAGTCTCTGCAAAGACGGTGCACTGTGACCGGCACCAGACACTCTCCGAGCACGTCCGACGAACCCATCCCATTGGTTTCATTGGACTACGGCTCCAGACGCCAACCGTCAATATCGACGACACCTCACCTCAATTTTACAATATTCTTCTCCCCAGACAGACGAACCTTGACAATCACAGTCCTCAGCCTCACGGGGTCACCACACAGGTTGGATGATGTGTCAATACGAGCCTGTCTTCCACCTCTCCATCCCTCTTTTATACAAGCATCAATCCAGAGCAACTTCAGTCAAGTCCTGGTTTTAAACGTAAACTCTGCAGAGGAGCTCCAAAGGTGTACTCTAAGACTAGCGGTGGACACGCAGGATACACAAGGATTGACGGGCATCGCGCTGGGGGAGCTGCAGGCTGAATGTGGAGGAGGAGACTGGAATACAAGCCATGAGATTCACTTCACAAAAGAGCTCCATTCAAACAAAAAGGTTGTGGTCCATAGACGAATGATGTTGGTTCTCATTGGGTCAAAAGTCAACAATTCTAAAGTCTTATTTATTTATTTATTTATTTATTAATTATTAATATTATTATTATTATTATTATATTTACTTAATACAGAATTGTCTCACTAGTGAGGACAAAGCGCGTACTAGTAGCCACATGGACAATTCAGAGCCTTAGTCGGAAATGAAATGAACATATAACCTGTACAACTCATAAACCATTTCCTGTTTCCTCTCTCTGAATTTGTGCCCTTTACTCAGAATGCGATCTACCAAGATGTACAGATGTGTAAGGGGCTTAGCTGTCCTCCACAGATCCTCATTCTGCTACACTATAACCTTCACACACATCGGCTCAAGGTGGCCGTCCTGAGGGCCGACAACCTGGAGAATCTCGTCCATACGTCCGCCGCACTAGGTAAACTCGGTCTAGCCGCTTGAACTTGTCACCCCGTGACTTCCTGACACCGTACATTTAGACATTATGTAAGCTGGAGAGGTAAAATAGTTCCCTTTTGCTTTTAATGTTAAGGGGATTATGGGATGTCTTACACGATCCGAATGAAGTGGGTTATCATCCCTTTTAAAATGACATTGTGGTTTAATCCGTTACTAGTCACAATCCTCATAGAAAAGTATTTCAATCTCCAGGGTACTGATAATCTTTATTTGCATTACCATGTCTGGACATGATGTTCATGGCAGTGGGCGGCCATTATCATCTCAATTTCATGTGCAGACCATGGCGTAATTCTGATTAGAAGAGGTTAAGCCTGTAAATATGGGTCTAATTGATATTTACATAACAATACAGAATGCTGTATATAAATGAAGTTTGTATCAAACATATATTAAGTGATAAGTATGAGAAGAAAAAACAAAAAACAGGAGTACATCATAGCTGCATTTGTTGGATTTATTGAAATTATTTTGTGTTGAAGTAACAAAAGAGCAATTCGTGGAACAATCAAAAATCAAGTTCTTGTTCATTTTTTAAAGCTAGAGATTGGCAAGTACCGATATCGGTAGTGGAACCGAATTAGAAAGAAGGCTGGAGAATTGCCATTAATTTCATGCAATTTTAAGGAAAATTCCTATATTGAATAAAGGTCTTAATAAGCTGTCAGTTTTTTGGGAGGGAAATTTTACATATAAAAATACCAGTGGTATTGCCACTTGTTATTAGCAATTACTCAAGATTTGAGAACCGGTCTGAAAAAAAAGTGATATCGAACATCCCTAATTAAAACTATAGTGCCTAAATAAATGAATAACGTAAAAAGGTTTTATGTTTTAAAGTGTAACTAAAAGTGAGAGCATAGGATAGTCTATTATTATTCCCCATGTCGTTGACTATCAGTATTTGTTTACAGACTACCAGGTGGTGATTAAGTTGCATCATGAGGGACTCACCATAAGCAGCAGGGAAACAAAAGGAACCTCGTTTGCTGTGTGGAACTCCTACTTCCTGTTTGACCTTCCTCCAGGAGACATCAGTCACTTACCACTCATGTTGGAGTTTATAATCATGCAGGTACCCGCATTAGACATTCTAACTGATCGTGAATCTTTTTATCAGTCCTTTGCATTTGAAGGAATTAAATTTCCTCCTTTCCCACATGACAGAGTCGTGCACGGTCACAATGTAAAATCCTCGGTCGAGTCCTCATCGGTGCTGAGGCTGCAGAGGCGGGATGTGCTCACTGGAGGGACACGTGCAGTCGACAAGAGGAGCAGTCATTTTGGCACACGGTTCAACTAGAACCTTCATAGAAAAATATGGGCAAGATGTACTGTTTATGATCTCCATCCCACATGCCAAGTTGGAATTTGCCATGAAGTGCCGGCGACTTGGCCTTTGAGGTCTCAGCATGTGTGTTGTTGTGCATGTTTAAATAAAACCAATGCAATAGTTTTAAAAAATGACACCAAGATATACTATTTATTAACTTTTTCCACCTTCATGAGCCATAATCTGCGCAAATAAATCAGACACACTTTACAAATTGGCAGGTGCAGAGAAGAAATGCTAGGCTCACTGCTAGCTTTCTATGCCTACGTCGGGTGAGTTCCAGCAGTTTTCCTCGGGTCCGATTATTTATCCATCAGAGAGAGGGTCATAGGTCAAATTATAGCATGTAGACAAAAAATTGCTCTACACCTTGTTGATTAATGTAGGAGCTGGGATTAGTGTGCACACATGTGTGAGCATAATGGATGATTGATGGCTTTTCCACATGATATCATCTGTGTACTGTGATTATGCCTTTTAATTAAATGAATTTGCATCTGTTACAAATGCTAATCCAAAATGTATTAAATAGTCTTACTTGCAGTCAGTTAGAGTAAATAATCAAAACATGGAGTCATACAAGGCCAAGGATTTATATGTTTATATTTATGTCTTTCAGTTGCATCTGTGAACTATAAAATGAGCAACCAGAGTGTTATTATGGTAAAATATAAATAAAAATAAAAATGTTGACATTACATCCAAAGAAAGGGTTGTTATCAGCAATAAAATACTAGTTTGTTTCCTAAAGTTTACAGATGCGGCTAACACAACAAAAGGAAATTTAGAAACAGGGTTTTTGTATGGATAGCATATGGTTCTCTCTGTTTTATTTTTATTTTATTCTGTACTGTATTATTTGGCGGGGATCGGTTACTCAGCATAGTTGGTTCACATTCTATACCAGTAGGTGGCGGTACCGCACTTAGACGTATCTTGCCAGCCGCCCTAAAACATTACAAGAAGAAGACTAAATCGGAAGTAGTAATACTGATGCTCGCCGTAGCGTTTCCACAGCATTCAGCAAGCACGGTACGTTCAATTAACCAACTCATTGAATTGAAATAATTAACCTTGCTGGTCATTCGTGTGTTTTTTTTTGACAAGAAAACGTATTCGGGTGCATTTTAAAGAAAGTTTGCTACTTAACCTTCTGGTTTGTTCGCAATAGATACTGCGCTGCTGCCACTCTACTGAGGAAAACTCGCGCTAATGTTATCTGCTAGTAGCTTAGCTGTTCATAACACACGAGTTCCCGTGTTTACGTATCGGACATTAAACGCTTATTTCAATTGAATTCCACATACAACAAATTGTCTTGCAGTACTTATTTTTTTTATTTTCAACTGTTCTTTTGTGCCACTTTTTTACAGGGTTACGCTTGAGTTTTAGTAGGCATGGCTTCGGATTGGCTAGGTAGTTTGGTGTCAATCAACTGTGGACCAACACTGGGAGTCTATCAGGGAGAAGTGTCATCAGTGGACCAGTCCTGTCAAACCATCTCGCTCAGACAACCTTTCCACAATGGAGTAAGGTGCCCAGTGCCAGAGGTCACATTCAGGTAAAGCTTGTGACGTTTAAAAAAAGAAAGATAAAGTATAATCTAGGAATCTGTGTGAGATTTTAAATTTAACCAGAATTACCAGAGAGATTATTCTGTTGAGATTATTCCAGTGACACTCAAAATTTCCAGTGATATTTTCCATTTGTAACCGTCAATACATTTGAGCCATTTTGTTAAATGCAGGATTCAAACTTTCTGCATCTTTGACCTTTTTTCAGAAGGCTGTTATCATTAGAAAATAGTTTTCAACACAAAATAATCGGAAGGCCTGCTTTCAGTAAAGTAATTGTGGCTCTTTCAGTAACTATTTCCAACAACCATTACTCACATACCGACACATTTGTTTCCATTGTGTTGCAGTGCCATTGACATAAAAGACCTCAAGATATTGGAAATCAGAAATGGAAATACCCAAAACAACTCTTCCGTGTCCACCAAAACAAGCAGTGCTCCGGTTGCGGTACCAAAAGGTGATCCTCGTAGCGTAGACATGGTCAACTCTCCGCAACACTGCTCCAAAAGCTATGGCGACCGCCATCTGGATGTCCCCAAGGGCTTCAGACGAAGACACAACTCCTGTAAATTTGGGATTACGTCCAAAGTTCTGACTTGTTTGTTGATGTTCCAAAAGTAAGATCCACCTATGATCACTGTTGCAGGGTCATCAAGCAGTCGAGGTGCAAACCAAGCCACCCCTAAAAAGAACGGGGTGAAAAACGGTATCAGCCAGATGAAGCAAAGGGACGACGAGTGCTTCGGGGACGGCATGGACGACGGCCTGGACACAGACTTTGATTTTGAGGGAAACCTGGCCCTTTTCGACAAAGCGGCCGTTTTCTCAGAGATTGACACATCGGAGCGTCGGAATGGTGCGAGGTCACGCGGTACACCTCACGAGCAGACTCCCTCGCGCTACCGCCATGATGAGAACATTATTGAAAGCAAACCTATCGTGTACAGACAGATAACAGTACCGCAGCCTGGAGCCAAAGAGTACTGCACTGGTATGTTTTTTACAATTACACGGGATGGAAGAATGTGGAAATTAGTTCATCGGTAATCTTGCTTTTTGTTTGCATCTAGACTCTGGACTGGTTGTGCCCAGCATAGCTTATGAACTGCACAAGCGTCTGCTGTCAGTCGCGGAGCGCTATGGCCTCACGTTGGAGCGGCGACTTGAGATGACCGGCGTGTGCGCCAGTCAGATGGCGCTCACGCTGCTCGGTGGGCCCAACAGGTAAGCAGAATGAAAAGCTAAATGTCAAGAAGGTTGCTTGATCTTTATTTGAATTTCGGTGACTTCAGGTTCACGCCAAAGAATCTCCACCAGCGTCCCACCGTGGCTCTACTATGCGGTCCGCATGTGCAGGGGGCGCAGGGCATCAGCTGCGGTCGTCACCTGGCCAATCACGAAGTTGAGGTCGTTCTGTTTCTGCCCAACTTCGTCAAGATGCTCGACTCAGTCACCAGCGAGCTAACTCTCTTCAGTAAGACTGTTGGCAAGCTAGTGTCAAATATCAAAGGTGAGGTTTTTTTTTTTTTTTTTGTGACTACTGTGAAAGCTTATTGCCTGACTGCAGTATAAACTTTACACCAATAGAGGGTACTAATACACTGAAACAATCACGAGGATGAAATTGATAGCATAACACAGGAATATGTCAGTGAATGGATAACCGAACATGGTGTCTGCGAAGCCTTCAGGCAAACATTTGTCTCAGGTGGTCCAAAAAATTGTTTCAGATGGCCTGATATCTTGTCTGATTGCACAGATCTGCCCGATACCCCCGTGGATCTAATCATAAACTGCCTCGATTGCCATGAGAACACATTCCTGATGGATCAGCCTTGGTACCGGGCAGCTACAGAATGGGCCAACCAGAACCGGGCGCCAGTGCTCAGCTTGGATCCTCCCATTAGTGGACAGGGGCAGGCGGTGGAGGCCAAGTGGTCCCTCTCCCTTTGCCTCCCCCTTCCCTTAGGTGAGGGGGCTGGCAGAGTTTACCTGTGCGACATAGGCGTCCCCCGCCAGGTGTTCCAGGAAGTTGGCATCAAGTACCTCTCTCCTTTTGGGTGCAAATTTGTCATCCCGCTGCACTCGGCATAACAGGAAGGATCACTTCTTGAAGCTTTAACCATCGTGAGAGCTTTGTATTTCTGAGCTTCATGTGTTTAGTCATAGTTGCTGAGCTCTCATTCTTTCTGGAGGACCATCGTTGACATTTATTAGTTGTTCAAGACTACATGCTTGTGGACTGGAGCGTAAACAGTTTTCAATTCGAGATTACGCTGAAATATTAACATCTTTTAGAGGCTGCGGTAATTATAGAAAAGAAAACTTTCTTTAAAATAACTAATGTTGTCATAATACTGTTATTTTGTTGGACAATTTTGGGCTTGAACATTGTTATACAAACGCCATCCAAATCCATGGAGTTATTGAACAATGTTTCTTACATCTTTCGTCACAGACATGTTTAACAAAACCGGCAGCTACTGACTTAAAAGGATGATAATGTCTCAATGTGACTATTTTTTTTTTTTTGTCTGTGCAGAGGTGGACTGTGATACAAAGTGCTACAGTATATTATTTTGTGGTATCATCTGAAGACAGACTGAAGATTTGCCCATTTCAAGTTAGTTCTCCCACAGTTTATATGGTAGGCCACTAACTAACCAAATATTTTGAATGGTATTTGAGTAACAAAATTAAAAGAACTCTTGATTAGACAGTTAAATAGATAATAATTAAAAATTTAAGAACAACCAATCTGAGTCGAGGATGGATGGACAGCAATGAAAGATGATTTTACTCACTTTGAGAATGGTCGATCGACACTTGGGAAGTGGTTTCCCTTGTTACTGATAGTGATTTTGAAGTCAGAGATGAGCATAATGCTGTGAAATAGAATTCAGGTTTGGAGAGTACATGTCAGTGCTCTGTGTTGTGCTTGAGGTCTTTGCCAGCAAATGGGGAAATAGTTGGTTCATTCTGTTATGGGACCAGCTTCACGTTGATTATACACATTCTCCGCACATTTATATTTTTTCAGTTACATATAATTTGGATTTTTTTTGCATTTAGATATGAGCAAAATATTACGGGAGGATTAAGAAGTCCTTGCTTCATATTTGCGTCAGCGTTGTCATTTTTCACCCAACATTCCAGAGGGCCGACGTGTTGCTGGCAGCGAGCCTGTTGTCAGCTAGCATTGATGATTGTGATTCTTTTTGTGTTGTTTTTTTCCTGTGCCATTAGAGCTGGAAATCTCACACTTATACTGCTGTCATTGCAGCAGTCTTATTTGGTAAAGTTGTTCATACTGTTTAGTTTTTCATGTCCAGTATCACCTTTAGTGGTTGTTTGTCCAGAAGAGATTGCATTTAAAAAAAAAATCTCATTAAATACATATTGTCACTGTTTTCTAAATTGTTATGTCTGCAAACTGAAATAATTAAATGTGTTGGCCTTATTTTTTTGCCTTTATCATAATCGTGTGTTTGCTGAAATTTTACTGCTGACGTTAGTCACCTTGCTTGCAGTTTGAGTCTTTGCTGCGGCCTTGCTTTGTGGACGACACATCAAAACTGATTGAACAGAGAAAACAAACATTCATTTAAATGTACGTGCAACTGTGTAGCCAAGAGAAGAACTATGAAAAGAAGAAAATAAAATGTAAATGGGAATATAAACAAAATAACACTAAATCGCTTCATATAATGTATGGATAAAATCTCAAAATTACATAAATGTAGGTCAGTGCTTCTGCAAAAGGTGTTGCCAGCCCTCTGGTCAGCTGGTATTTTATTTGAAAATCACCATGAAAGCATTGAATTAATTAGACGTTTTGGTTTATACTGAAATAAATTAAAATAAACTGTTCAAAAACGTTCAGTATTTCACATTGTACTGTGCTCATACAAAGTCTCGGTTGGTGGTCCGTGTATTTTCTGTCCCAATATGGTGGCCTTGGTACTACAAGCTGTTGCAGGAATGCTGCGCATGCGGAATTAAGGTGTGACAAGAATTTGAAGAGGTGACAGGAATTTGAAGGGGTGTGTGACAATAGTATCTGTCACAACCTAATAAGTACAGTCACGATATGTTCCTATTTTGTCTTGCAGGTGGTGATTCACCCTTGAATCTATTTAGTTTCACTTCTTTGTGTGTTTGTACGCGATAGGCTCCGCACTCACTGGCGAGTTTTTGTCAACATTCGGGGACACCTGTGACGATCTTTGGCATTTGGATTGATTGGAGACTTGATTTTTACTGGCTCTTTTTTCTTTCTTTCTATTTTATTTTATTTTTTTTGCCCTAAATGTGTCATCCGATACTACCTGAAGTCACTTTCACCCGCATTCAGGTATAGTAAATACTGTATTTTACAGCGTTCTTGGGAAACGAGATTTTGGGCTTGTCAGTTTGTATTCACTTACGTATATACGTATATATTTATTAATTTATTCATCCTAAATCACTCATTCCCTGCTTGCCGTTTATTGCGTCTGTCACCTCCACCATGTGCCGATATGATTTTGTTAAAGAGAATACAACGTCTTTGAATAACAATCAGTGCATGTAAACAGCTAAATGATAAGAAAATCGTGGCAATGGACAGTATTAGAAGTTTATGGTACTGACATTCAGGGACGTCTCTGGGTTTTCTGGACTTGAGGGTAAACGACCTCCGGGAGATGTTTGGGATGTTAAGGTAGCCTTGAAGTTCAATTAAAATGACCACAGCAATTTATTTGAAAGAAAAACACAAAAATAAAACATAAAGGCAAATGTAACCGCAGTGATAAAAACACACCAAAAACTAGTTTAAGAAAACAACAACAGTAAATCCCCAAAAGACATTTAAAAATGACTCAATACTCTAGGACATTTTCCAAGCAGAATTCATAGGTGTTGGTTGGAGGGTGGATTCGGGTACTGGGGGGATTTGGACTTATAGCAAAATGGATAAGAAGGACAGTCCTCCCTTGAGTCCAGTGATCAGTCATTCTGATTAGATGAGTGATGGTATTGTTCTGATTGGATGTGTGGCACAGTACACGTTTTGTGTTTTTGTTTAGTTATTCGTTGCTTTTTTGTCTTCATTTCCATTTGCTTTTCTTTTCTTTTTGTTTGTTTGTCTTATATGTAGTTGTGATCACTGCACTCTGAGCTCTGATTATGTCAACTAATGAAGGAGTGGCAGATATGAACGTCTGCATTCTTGTGCTGTCTTCCCGGGCCTAGTCCGACTTGTAGTGTTAAAACAATGTCCAACTCGTACAAGAGTTTGATGTTGATCAACCAGTTTAACGGCAAAAACAAGGGACGCTGCACTCCAAAAAGGAGTTTCTCTCATTAGTTGCATACTCGGGCTCTGCAATATTGGTAAAAAATGACAGTGCGATATATTTTGTGATGTTAAAAAGGATTGCAGATTAGTAGTTTAATTAACCTGCTCTCGGGAGATGGATGGGTAGATGTAAATGACACACAGAGGTGAGCTGTGTGAATGTTTATATTATGACTTCTATGTTTTAGAGATGCATTTATTTGTATTCTATTGCTTGCTTTATTGTGCTGGGACATACTAAGTTGCATTTTACATTCTACTTTGTGCAAATGTAAATTGAATGGCAGTAATCAAACCTTTTGACCTCACCATTCTAAAACAAAATATTCTATTGTTACAATTACTACATTAATTAACTAACAATGAGTGACAGGTCATTCCTCCTGTTATTCAACAATGGAAATCTTTTACAGTGAATCAGAATATCTTTTTTTAATAAGAAAAAGAAATGCAAAAAGAGCATCATATTTGTGAGTGATGCAAACAATAGAAGATAAGTAAAAAAAACTTTAATAAATACTTATTATTAAAGATGCTTTCAAAACAGGTTCCTGAGCATTTTGCCAACTCTTTTTTAATGTAGTAGAAAAGAAGTAAGCATGATAGAAACAAAACTATATACAAAAAAATATTAGCACATTGTTAGATGCCTTGATGATTTACAACTTGTAAAAAATGAGTTGAACGAGTCTCATAATTTAATTGAACTTTAGGTCATTTACAAATTTGTCATCAAAATTATATTAATAACAATTCATTAACTCATTCACCACATTAGATAACAAGTAAGTTGAGCCAGTCCCATGATGTCACATTGTATAAAGTGACAGTACTGTGCTTGGAGTGCTCTCGAAAAAAACGCAAATACAGAAGTAAACACCAAAATTGTTCTAGTAAGTCAAAGATAATGCATTGTAGAAACTTATTGAGCTTTATAGCTCAAATAATTATTTGAAAAAAAGATTTGACGGTTGTATTGATTATTCGTATCCACAATCTTATCTTCATGGAGGCCCTGCCCTCAAGGGAAACAGTAAGCGAGGAAGTAGCATGACTTAATTCGCACTATACCACACTGTAACACCCCTCACTTTTGTGTGTGTGTCATGGAAATATTTAGCACAAACATCCAGAGTTGCTGCCAAGATTATTTCTTACGCTGCCAACGAGTCCAAGCTAGAGTAGCAGTGTTTAACCTTTTATACCTAAATCAGGTGTGAGTCTCTTGTGTGAATTGGACCAATTCTTCTTTTTGTTTTTAGTAATAGCACAATAACTAATACAAAATGTATCATCATAATTAAAGCTATTCGTCCATTTTCTACCCCATACGTCAATCACAGGACACGACGTGTGCACCGATGGAAATGTTCACAAGCAGACGACGTCATCTGTGAGGGAATTTGGACTGTGGCAGCATGGCAAAGGTGTGTTGTTCGGATTTACCGAAAACATTCAAATAGAACTCTGATCCTACATTTTGATGATTTCCGATAGACTCCATGGCCCAATGGTACAGAGTGTATGGCAAGAGACAGCTTTAAAGGCTCATTGGAGCACCACCTCCCCTTTCATGGAGGAGATCTATTAACTATTGTTGCGACAACACAGGTAAGCCTCGTTTGTGTTCCCGATTTGCTCCTTTTCATTGCTGACATGTTGTCTGACAGGATCCAGAGTGGTGTATAGCTAAAAATGAAGCAGGTCGTGAAGGAACAGTTCCCACCAGCCACATTCAGAAACGCCGTCGGAACGTTGCACCTGTGGAAAATCCCAACGAGCTCAATCTTATGCCGTGAGTGTCCAAATTATTATTATTTTTCGGTAGATGTGTACTAATGGTACCTCCGTGGTTGTCGTGGCAGATGGTTCCATGGCAAAATAACACGGGACCAGGCTGAGGACTTGCTCTCCCCACCGGAGAAGGGCCTATTCTTGGTGAGAGAGAGCACCAACTATCCAGGGGACTACACACTGTGTTTGAGCACCGACGACAGAGTGGAGCACTACCACATTAAATACGGCAACGGCAAGCTTTCCATCGATGAGGAAGTCTACTTTAGCAACCTCATCCAGCTGGTTGAGGTATAACCTTAAAAGGAGCCTTTTCTTATTTAAATATCTTCCTTGGTCATATTTAAAGGCATAAATTTGACAATTCATTTATGTTTGTGACTTAGAAAGATACAGAGGCATTTTTTGCTTTTTGACATTACACGGGGGACAGATCTGGAATCCCGCTATTTTTTCCCCCTTAATAAAATAATTTATTTTCATTTTAAGCATTGTCTCAATCTAAAATCATTGTTTCCCCCCCTCCGAAGCACTACAAAAGCAGTTCTGATGGGCTGTGCACTTGTCTAATCAATCCAAAATTGGAAGGGAAAACTGTAGCTGCCCAAAATGAATTTTTGAGAGGTGAGTCTTACTTGATATTCATGTGCGGACTGCTGGTGGTGTGTAATTGTTGCTGTTTTTGGCTCACCAACAGGTGGTTGGGTGATGAACAGAAAGGAACTGAAGTTACTGAAGACCATTGGAGGGGGCGAGTTCGGAGGCATGTAGCAATTTGACTAAACGAGAACATTGTTGGTTGATTTGCTGTGATATTAGCGCATGGTCATTGGTAACGGAGAGTTTTTGTGTTTGCAGAAGTCAAGTTGGCTGAGTACAATAAGAAGCAAGTCGCTGTGAAGAGCCTCAAAAATAATCCCACAGCGCAGGCCTTTATTGCAGAGGCCTCTGTCATGATGTAAGTAATGCAAAAACAATCATGGAATCAAAATCACATATAATATTGTTCAGACAAAAAAAAAAGCGATTCCAAAGTCACCCACCTTCCATTTTCTCTTCAAAGACAATTAAGTCACAATAACTTGGTGAAGCTGCTTGGAGTGATTACAGAGGAGGACGGCGGTTTGCTCATTATTACTGAATATATGAGAAAGGTGAGTTTCCGTTCCATCTATCGTCAACATCCTTAATGACTTGACTTCTATGAGTGTGTTTTTTCTTCAGGGTACCTTGGTGGACTACCTGCGTTCTAGAGGACGGACGGTCCTCACTAGTGTTACTCTTATGAATTTTGCACTGTGTGTACATCGCACATCCACACTTGACAACCACTGAACAATATACGAGATAAAATTATTTGACGATCAAAATAGCCAACAAAAGAAAATAGTCATTGAACTGTAGTTACATTGTTCTTTGTCTGATTGTTCTTTTTGTAGAGACGTCTGTGAGGCCATGGTGTATTTGGAGTCTAATAACTTTGTGCACCGAGACCTTGCAGCGCGTAATGTTCTCCTATCAGAGGAGCTCATTGCTAAAATCAGTGACTTTGGTTTGACCAAGAAGGTGTCTTCTCTTGAGCATACCAACCTACTGCCAGTCAAATGGACATCACCGGAAGCTCTCAAAGAAAAGGTACACTTGCGAAGTGCGTTGGAATTAGAAAATGTCAAAAGTCATCTTCAACTGCATATTTTGTCTCTCCCTCAAAAAGAAATTCTCCACCAAATCAGATGTTTGGAGTTTTGGTATTTTGCTTTGGGAGATTTACTCGTTTGGTCGAATGCCATACCCGAAAATTGTAAGTATGTCGGAGATTCTCTAAAAATCATAAATCTTGACTGGAATATAGAGTAGATTGGATTTTTAGATGTAGTAGTGTGGAGCTCATGTGTAGTCTAGGGAGTCCTCGGTTTACAACAGATTTTCATCTTCATGGATTAAACCAGATTTTGTACGTTGAAACACGTACGGCTGTATTTTCAGAAACGGTACATCTGCACTGTGGCAAACCTTATTTTTGTTTGATACCACTTTTTTTCAGATCGATAAACTCTTGAGTAATCACCGAGACGATACCAAGAACCGACACAAGTCGTACCTTTGATTCATATTTTTTTTATTGAACCAATCACAGATCATTTAAAAAACTATATAGAATATATTCAATTTTTTCCTTAAAATTACCAAAAATTATTGGCAATTTTCTTTTTTCCATTCATTCATAAAGTACATCTTTTGTATAGAACACACAATGAAATGAATTTAAATAAATAAAACCAATTACATAAAATGTCCCAAAATATGTTTTTGTAAAACTTTTTTTCAAAGAATACAGTAAAGTGTGAAGAAGTATTTGCTTCAAATTAGAAGTACAGAATCTCTGAAGTGCAGATGTACGGGTTCACGAAACATAAACCGAGCACCCCTTGTCTGCTGCTTATATATAGTAGTAATCTTAAGCATTGCTTCCAATGTTTGCCCCTAGCAAAATTCACTTGCAACATTTAAACTTGATTTATTAGTGTGCGTTGAAAACATGCTTCAGTCTCAACTGTGTGTTTCTACTGTGCAGGAATCAAAAAATGTGGGGCCTCTTTTGGAGAAGGGATACCGGATGCCTTCTCCGGACGGGTGTCCCGAAGTAATTTACGAAATCATGAATCACAGATGCTGGCAGTTGAACCCTGAATTTCGACCAACATTTAAATTGTTGAAAGAGTGGCTATTGGGTGTAAAAAAAGATCTCCGACAAATGGGCACACAGCTCTGACGAGACACTGCGTCTTCAACTTTCATCTTGGATTGTGGGAGGAGGAAACCTCAGTGGATTCATTATTTGACAGTTTTCATCTTATACCAGTAGAGATGTGTCTCTTACAGTACATTTTTTAACCTTGTTTATTTTCTGATTTGAGAAAGTTTCATCACACTCCATTGTGTGTTGAGTCTGAATGTTAGACTGCATCAAACAAATGAGGACTAAGTGAATTGTTGCTCATGCATCGTTCAATACCTGATATTAAAACACAGCAAAGCCTTTAACGATGAATGTGAACCAGATGTAGAGATTTTGTGGGTCAGGGGAACCACGAAGATGTTGAAGTTGCTGTGAGGGGGCAAAAAAAACCCCACTGAGAGTCATGTGTCATTATGTTTTGGGAGAAGCATTTTTGATTTGATAGATTACTTTGTGGCGGCTCGGTGGCGCACTGGGTAGCACGTCCGCCTCACAGTTAGGAGGGTGCGGGTTCGATTCCACCTCCGGCCCTCCCTGTGTGGAGTTTGCATGCTCTCCCTGGGCCCGCGTGGGTTTTCTCCGGGCACTCCGCGACCCCCGTGGGGACTAAGCGGTACAGAAAATGGATGGATAGATTACTTTGTTTTGAAGTAGATATTGGCAAGAATGTCAGAATGAAGATGATGATACATATACATTATACATATATTTATACTTCTCATTCCTGTAATCTACACAGGGCAACAAATTTTACATGGGCTCACATACAGTATATACCATATTGGCCCGAATATAAGACCCCAATTATAAGACGACCCCCTCTTTTTCAAGACTCAAGTTTGAAAAAAGCCTTTGTCTAGATTGTCTAGACCTTGAATGTAAGACGATCCCCCCTTTTTAAGTTTTATTTCAATGAAAAATACCTCGTCTTATATTCGGGCCTATACGGTAATCCCCAATAACCGTTTGCTAAATGTTCTTTATAAAGTGTTTTGTAACTATTTTGTAGCAGCAACCTTCTGACATAATTGTAACAAGACGTTTTTTCAAGCTGTGTTACATGTGTGAAGTCGCAACAAGTAATTATTACATCCAGGGAAAGGAACAATTGAAAAATCCCCGAATTAATACGACATTCATGCACATGAGTGGATGGAAAATCAATGTGAAGATGCATTGTCGTTTTGTAATCTCATTGGTGGTGTAAAATGAACAGGTGTGTGCATTTTAAAGCTGACAACAGTTTTACTGTATAAAGTTTTTAGAAGTTTTAATAAAATACAAAAACAGTAAACACGCAGCTATTTGCCATCCTGCACATGCGCAATGCCAAATAAAGGTGGGAGGTAGTGATGTGCATTCCAGTTCTTTTAAGTGAACCGCATCTTTAGAATCCGTTCACTCAAAAGATTCGGTCAAAATCGTTCAACGAATCGTCCCCCTCCACACACACTGATCCGTTTTTTTTTTTTAAAACTTCAATAACACACAAAACACACAACTAAGCAATATAGTTCACGTCAGGAGATGCAACACGTTCACTGACTGATCCGTTGATGCACGAGAAGGAAGGCAGTTGACCCAATGACTCGTTTGTGAACGGGAAAGTCAGGATTCGTTCCCTCACTGATCCGTTCTCGCGATGAACTGGAAATGCAAATCACTCACTCATTGACTCGTTCACTCAAAGATCCGTTCAGTTGGTGAACGGGAAATGCAACTCACGACTCGTTCGTGAACGGGAAGTTACGTAATTTCCTTCTTCGTTTTGTTTTGCGGCGAGGTGGCAGCAGCTTCAATGCGCATTACCGACACCTACTGGCTGAAGTCAAATGAACTGAAAAAAGAACGAATCCCTTTAGGAAGTGATTCGTTCACTCTCGTTCACTGAAATAGATTCGTTCTTCTGAACGAATCGTTCACTCACGAGCCAACACTCGTGGGAGGAAAAACTTGAACGCTTCGACTGAAGGAGGTGTGACTGAGTTACCAGTGTGCTGTGGTCGCGTTTTGTCCACAAGATTTTTCCTCGTGCCGGAGTAATTTTACTTTCATTTCATAGCTCCAAAGTGTTAGGCTCTGCACCCCGACCATTTTTTGTTGACGTTCGATGACTTTGGCGTGGTTTTGGACGTTGTCTTGTACTAGCAGTTTGTATGTCTGACCATATTATACTTTGTGTCATCTTGAACTGCAACCAGGTATAGTCAATGTTTATTTTAGAGCATTTTGAGGGATTAACATGTTTCTATATTTTATTTGGATTTTTTTAAGGGGGGTTTCATCTTGTATTTTATTTTATTAAGTTGGTCTTCCTTCCTGTTTCCTGGGCTTTCAGCATCTGTGAGGGTTCAGCAGAAGGTTGAAGATATAATCTTGAAACCACAAGTGTGCACAACAGGCATATGAAGCCACTCTTGTGCAATGGGACAGGACCCAAGATACTAAAAAAAAAAAAAAAAAGTTGTTAATGACCTGTGCTTAAACAAAGAGGTAGATGTTTGCAGTCTTTGGATATTAACCCAAGAAGTAGATTTGAAAGTAAACAGGTTACACTGTAACACTGTAACCGTTACAGTGATCAAAATATCCATCTACTGCACTGTAATAGATGTCTATCATGACTAGTGTACTAGGTGGGATTTGACATGAAATGTTTGCAAATCCATCCTCTCTATTTCACAGCTTTTAGCGGTTTCTAACAGTTCTCACCCCTGCTTATTTTTGGTGTAATTCCACTGTCAACCCCTAGATGACAGCACAGTATTTTATTTGACAAATTTGGAAGTACAAGAATGAGAAATGGAAAGTTTATTTCAATTCAGCTTACTTTTTGCTCAGTTGTGACTGATTGTTTCTTAAATGTAATGTTTGCAAGCAGGAGCATTACTTCTCATGTGAGGGGGACTTCAACTGTCTTTCCATGTCAAAGGTGAAAAAAACATCTGCAGGAACATGCAATGACTGTCTGATGAATATAAGCACAAAACTAATCCTACATTTTGATTTATGTAATTTCCGATAGACACCATGGCCCAAAGGTACAGACTGTGTATACAGATTCATCTTATAAAGCTAACCTCCCCTTTAATGAAGGAGATCTATTGACTATCATTGCGGCTATACAGGTAAAGCTTGTTTGTCTGTTCTTTCTCCTTGAAGGAAACACTGTTCCTTGCTTAGCATGCACTATTTGCTCTTTATATAAAGTCTTGCAGGATCCAGAGTGATGTACAGGAGAGCTAAAAATGAAGCAGGTTGTGAAGGAACAGTTCCCACCAGCCACATTCAGAAAAGCTGTCGGAACGTTGCACCTGTGGAAAATTCCAGCGAATTGAATCTTATGCCCAAATTATGTTTGTTCATTAGCTCCCGCATCAGTTAACATGTCTGTTCCATTATGCGTATTTTTCTTTAAGTATTTTGTGCCACTTTTCATGTGGACCCAAAGTGGGGTGATTGTTTGAATGATTGTGATTCCAATTATTACCAAAATAATCATGACTAATAATTTTTGCATAGTCGAGCAGCCCTTATAGCCCTGTAAGGGCTCTATTTTTCTTGGCAGCACATTGGAGGGAGTGTCGCTGGAAATGTGCCTGAGGGAGTCACAATTTGGTGGCAGAAAGTCGAGCTAAATTTAGACCACGTCTCAAGTTACATTCTTACCCAAACACTAACCTGTCGCCCTCCAAATGTTTGTCTCTACTTCTTTTCCAAAGCACTACAAAAGCAAAAAACTATGGTGTATTGTCTCATCAAGTCACAATTGCAGCCATAAGTCGTACATGAAAAATAATTAAGTTATGGAATGATTGAAATACAAATTATTAAGCTTTTTACTGCTGAAATTGGCTAAATAAGTAAAGAATCGCTTTAGTAATGGCCAAAGAGCCGGAACCTTTCTCTCTGCACACACGGATTATTTGTTTGCTGCACTTGAGCGTGTGTCACGGCCAAATAGTTCCTGAAAACACAGAAAGGCCTCCCGTCTTATAGACACTAAACTCTTCATTGCTAACAAACTCGTCGATATTTATGTTCTTTTAACGATGGAGGAGAATAGCGATGTCTTTTATCGGAAGCTCCCAAAAGTGGTGAGTCAAAATTATCGGCCAGTTATTTTTAAAGGTAGTATTTGAAAGCCCGTGGGGAGTTAGGCAATCTAGATTGAGTTCATTTTCCTACCAGGAGCTCCACGCTCACCTTAACGGGTCGGTGAGCTTCCAGACCATGGAGAAGCTCATTAAACGTAAGCCACATCTTAACATTGAACATCACATGACGGCCATCGACAAAGGCCAGCGGAGAACGTTGGATGAGTACGTAGACCAGACCACTTACTGTATGTGCGCTCTAATCAGCACTTGATCGCAGCGGCTTTTTATGACAACATGGCGTGCTACAGGTGCTTTCAGGTCTTCAAGGTCATTCATCAGTTGGTGGACACGGAGGAGGACATCCTGATGGTGATCATCAATCATGTCATTTTAAAAAATGTTGTCCCAAAGCACCGTGGCAATGTTCAAGCTTCCATTCTAGGTGGCGACAGATGTAATCAAAGAATTTGCTGCAGACGGCGTCAAATATTTAGAGCTGAGGAGTACACCAAGAGAGGAGAAGAAAACAGGTTTGAGATGTTGAATGGATTATTTAATTTACCCATCACCGGGAGTTATGTTGTTACTAATATGTTGTTGATTTTCAGGGTTGACTAAAAAGAACTATGTGGACACTGTAATAAAAGCAATCCAGCAGTGTAGAGAGGAGGTGGACATTGATGTCAGGTAAGCACATGAATAATATTCTTCTCTCACGAGAGACGCTTACCGTCATTTATACTGCAGGTTTCTAGTAGCCATCGATCGCAGAAATGGGACCGAGGTTGCCATGGAAACGGTGAAGCTGGCCGAGGAGTTCATGCTGTCTGCTGATGGGTTGGTGGTTGGACTTGATCTCAGTGGGGATCCGACAGTACGTTTAAATGTTTTCACAGTCACGTAGTGACAAATTCTTGGTATCCTTCTGTTAAATAAAGAATAACCAATTGGCTTAATTGATATTTAAAAAAAGAAATGACGAAATTTAACAAATGAAAATCAGACATTACATTTTAATTGTGGTTAAACAGAATTATTTTAAAGGAGAAAAGTTGTCTTGGGAAAAGTATAGGGTTGGGTTTAGGGTTAGGAAAAAGTTTTAAAACCATCAGTTCACAGTTGGTGAAAATGACAAATTAAATTTGACAATAACATCTAAAAATACAAATCACAGGTTAATTTTCGAGGCGTGTAATGCCCATTCCAAGTCCTTCCATTCAATAAATGATATCGACAATGATCGAATGGTGGTTTTCAGGTGGGCCACGGTAGAGACCTGCTTCCTGCCTTACAACGAGCAAAGAACAGTGGACTCAAGTTATCGCTGCACCTCTCAGAAGTAAGACATTCAAACATGCACTCAATATTTGGAACGTCTTCCTATTGAGATCCTTGGCAACCAAAATATTAGAAACAAGTCTCACTGTGATGCAGTACTTCACTGCAGACAATCAACCTTGTTCAGGTAACATTGCTTTTGACAAAATCCGTCTAAACTGGATCAAGCCTTTTTTCCTGTAGATTGCTAAATTGCAAAACTAATTAAATCAAGAATAAGGTTTTTTTTTTTTTGTCAAAACTGATCAATTTAAAACAAACAAGGAACTTTTACAAAGTTAGCCCTAAACTTTGAGGGGGAAAAAAAGCAGAAAATATTTATATAATCTTAATTTAGCACCGAGTCACTAATAGCATAGTGGGACAGTGTATCTAATGAAGTGCGTCGGCCTCCGAGACGTATGAATGCTGATGGGTGGTGATGAATTGTCCCAGGTGCCAGCTCAGCTGGAGGAGTCGGAGCTGCTGCTCAACCTTCCGCCAGACCGCATCGGTCACGGCACCTTTCTGCATCCTGACGCGGGCGGATCGCAAAGCCTCGTTGACCAGGTGGTGAAGAATCACATCCCTTTGGGTGAGGCATGCTCTTTGCCCACACTTGCAACACAAATCAATGCGCAAGTAGAATGACTAAGGCACACTATTGGAGTGACATGTCATATTTGAAATGTTTTATGTCACCAGAAGAAGAAGGAGCATGCAATAGTTGGCCTCAGCAGTAACTTGAAGCTGTTAAAAGTGCATGTTCTACTCATGGGGGCAAGCAAATACCCAAGTGTCATTCAACATGTTCTTTCCTCCACCAGAGCTTTGCTTGACATCAAACGTCAAAGGACAAACTGTCCCATGTTACGCCGAGCATCACTTCAAATATTGGTACCAGTTGGGACACCCAAGCGTCATTTGTGTAAGTCTCGCTTCTCTTTCAAGTAGCTGTTGTGGTACTGTGCCACTCCATGATCTTCATCCTTGTCTTTCATCTTTAATGGCCACAACCTTTACGCAATGCTGTGCACATTAGTCTTGTGAATAAATCGAGACATGTTGCCTTGTACATAAATGTTGTCATTTTAGTGTGGTCCTAAAAATGAGCTAGTGACTTCAAAGTTGTTTCTATATTGTACTGGTCATTCACCAGTTTTGATGATTTGTCCTCCGGCAGACTGACGACAAAGGCGTGTTTAGTACAGACTTGTCTCAGGAATACCAGCTGGCTGCATCCACATTTGGTCTGGATCGGGAGGCTGTGTGGACGCTCTCTCAGCAAGCCATCGACTTCATTTTTGCAGAGGAAGCGGTCAAGCAACAACTGAAGCACAAGTGGACTCAAATACAGCCACACGTGCTCAAATGACAACTTGAGCGCCGTGTCAGCCAACCGCTTACCTCACTTTATAGAAAAGGGAAAACGACTACCTATTTACATTTTCATAGCAATTATAACATTACAAAAAGTGAAAACACTTGAAACTGTTGTGTTTGACACTCGTGCTGATTTGTATAATTTTAAATGAATACAACAATGTAGACATGCCTATGTATGAATATATTAGGCACACATGATTGTGATGTAAGAAAAATAAGCAACTAAACTTCTGTCCATTTCTTGCCTCCAATTAAAAAAAAAACGAAAAAAAACATTGCAGTCCTTTTTCCCTCATCCTCAATTTAATTGAGCGCCTTCTTTCCAAATTTTCCACGTTTGTCTTTCTTCTTGAATTTTCCATGCTGCATGTCCTTCTTTTGCTTCCCGTGCTGAAGACCACCATTGCTCGCCACATCCTTTGTGACATCAAGTTTTCTCTTCTTGTCACTGTTGGGAGCAGATTGAAAAGCACCATGTATATTTGCTGCTAAAAAAAAAAAGCCTTAAATGGTAATTATTATTTTTTTTTTTTACAAAAAAAGCCTTACTATACATGGTCCAAAGTACCATGTATATTTACAAACAAAAAAGCCTTAAACCTTACAATGGTAATTTCTTTTTTTTTTTACTAACAAAGCCTTACTATGTTTTTTTTTTTTACTATAAAAGCCTTACGATACATGGTCATTTTGTTTACTAAAAAAAGCCTTACTATACATGTTCATTGCTTTACTAAAAAAAATGCCTTACATAGTCTTTTGTTTTACTTAAAGCTTTACTTTGCATGTTTGTTTGTTTTTTTACTGAAAAAAATATACATTATTAAACAGTCACTTTTTTACTGACAAAAACTAATATGCATAATCTTTTTTTTTTAACTAAAAAAAGCATGCATGGGTAGGCAACTCCAGTCCTTGAGGGCCGATATCCTTGAAACCCTTACTCTACTTTGAAACCCTAAACAACAAAAACCTACTTTGAAACCTGAACCACTTGCAAATGAAGCCTTTGCAGTGAAGAGTGTTGCTACTCCACCTTTTAATGCTGACCATCGCCGTGTTTCCAGCTTTCTTCAGCACCTCGTCCCATTCCTCGTCATGTCCGCGGATCTTGTACCTGGAACCGCAAAGGATGACATCACATCAGCATCAAGCTTGTCATTTGTCACAAGTTAAGACGTGGCCTGCTTACTCTTCCAGGTCAAGTTCCTTCACTTTTGCCTTCTCCTGCTCGTGTTTCTCCTCAAACTCCTTTGCCGCCTCATTCTAATCAAAGAAGAAATGATCTTTTATCAACTTTTAGTTGTCACAGCATTCATAATACGGAAAAAGTGTATATTTTATAGATAGCAGAATTGCAGAATGAAAAAACTTTTACATTTATTTTTAAGACAACTAAATAATTGCTCCACTGTAATTAAATTAATTTGGGGATTAAAAAGACGATTGCATTTCACATATAGTTTTACTGTACTTGTGAGAGGAAATTATTTTTCCACACAGAATTTTATTTTGGAGGACGAAACACAATAGGAATGAGTTGAACAGTAAGCTGGAACAGTTTGAATCAGCCCCACCAATTGAATAGTTGGAACGGTTTAAAATGGTCAAGAAAAGTGGAAAGTAGAGGTGAATCCCCTAAATTTTAATTCTGGTCTTTCATTTTGAGATTTTGAAAAAATAAAGTTGAACACTTTGAATTGTTCAAGAACTGTGAATATTAGAGGTAATACCCCGAAATTTTAATTATTGGCTTTTATTTGGGAATAATGAAAAATTGAAAGGTAGCAGGTGTCAATTTGCTTTGCCCCTAAATATGTTGGCAAGGCTTTGTGAAAACGGCCATACCAGATCATCTTGAAGGCTTCGGACAGTCGGCTCCATGGTGATGTCTTTTGTTGTTGCCATCTCTGCTTCGATGGCTTTTTCTTGGATGCTGGTAAAAATCTACAGCGTACAGAGAACAGAGAGGATCATAAAGCACCGAAACAGTGAAAAACAAATGTGAGACAAATTTTAAGAGAGATTAAAAAGATGAATCGGTCAGGCTCTAATAGCATGAACGTACTTGCACAAATTTGCGCACGAGGCGGTTGAAGAGCCCCATGAGCTGCGAGCTTGGGAGCTCCACTTCCTTCTCCAGCTTCTCCACCGATTTGTGCTGCAGCCCGACGCCTAACAGCATTGCCTGGAAAACACTTTCCGATTTAGACAGAGCTTCAAAAGCACCAAAAAATTCTAACAATTCTTTAGCGAGGGGTTTCACAGCAAGAAGCTTACACACTGCGCCGCTGACAAAGACACGTCACCCAGCTGCTTGAGGAAAAACAAACGCGCCATGGTCGGGACGAGGTCCATGATGAGGTGGTAGTCCACCATGCTGCGCGAGTACAACTCCAAACGCTTGAGGTCGTAGGGGCTGAAGTGAGCTGCCAGCTCCGAGGCGCTCAAAGCTGCCGGGAGCAGAGAGGACCAGTGAGATAGGAGAGTCGCCGTCGAGGAGCCGTCCCGTGTCCACCTACTGTTCGTGGCCTCCTTGGCGCCTTTGTTCTGTAGGATGCTGAGGGCCAGGCTCGGGTTGAAGTTGCTGAACTGGTAGGAGAGCAGAGACAGGAAGCGCCTGCGGAAATCTGAAGTGTGCCACAAGGTTCAGTTACATGAGCTGAAGACCAGGGAAGCGGTGTGGACATTTACCTTTCCAGAATGCAGACAACCAGTGGCTTTGCTGCTCCTCACTGTGCAGCTCCTTTATCATCACACACGAGTGCTCGCCTGTTAAGTCGTTCTGCCAAAGCACAATTGGATTTTCTATCAAAATAATAATAATTGTCGTGACAAAAGAAATGACAGTACCTTACCTGAATTGGTAGTTACATTTTTTAAAGGCGTATCAGAATATAATCGCAAAGCCATTTTAACTGTTTTTGTAAATAAAAATGACGAATACTTTGCCTTTCTCTGGGAAAAAATTAGGTATTTTGAAAAAGCGTAAATAAAGTTGAGTCCTTTGTAAATGGGCAAATTTAGCCGCAGTAATCGTCATACTTACAGGCGTTTGTCTCAAGTAGACCGGAGTATAACCTGCTTTCTTCCAAAACCTGTCAGATTGAAAAAAAAAGAAATATTTCACAGGAGAACACGGACGACCTTGCTGTGCTTGTTCCACACCAAAGCGTCCTCACTTGAGCAGCTGAGTTGTGAGTCCGTAGGAGACCCCCAAATAGTCCAGTCGCTCTGCTCGCCTCTCGCTCAGCTTAAGGAGCAGCGGCGGGAGTTCCTTGCGAGGCGTCACCACCTCCTCCAGGAGCGTGACGGCCTGAAAGCAAATTCATTTGTGTCTCATTTTAATTGGTTCAAATCCATCAGCCGTTTAGCCGCCCGTACCTCGCTGCTGACGGTCGTGATTTTGTTGTTCTGCGGCACGGTGCTTTCGTCCATGGTGGGGAACTTGCCCTCGTAGTACATCTGCAGCAGCTGGAGCACTCGTGAGCCGTAGCCCATCTGTTAGGCAAAAAAAAAGACCTCTAGTTACATGCAATGTAGTATGTATTAGCTAATATTAACTAACTCATCTAAGCAAGCTTTTATAGAGTTTGCTTTGCCCACTGTTGTTATAGTACACAACAGGGAAAGATAACAAAAGTAATAATAAAAAATAAAAAATAAATTCGTCTTACTTTTTGATAGTCAGGATTGACTGCAATTCGCACCACTCTGCCTCCAGACAGGCTGCCAAACTCTGGATCTTGGAACTGGAGACCAAAGGCTCAATGAGATGAATTCCAAACAAAGATCATTTTATGATCCAGCTCATGTGTACCTGTTCAGACACAGTCCATGGAATGAGGTCACCTGCGGCTTTCTTCCCTCTGGAGAGGCTGTTGAGGATGGACTGTCGGGATATTTCGCCTTCCAGACACACCTGGATATTCCCATACAAATTGTTTACTTGGAACATTATGCACAGGACAGGCTCTGGTCCATTTCCATGTTTACTACCTGCACCACAGCGAGGACCTCAGGCAGCGAGTTTTGCGTAGGAGGAACGGGCGGCAGAAGACAGAAGAGGTGATGGGCCGGCGCGTCGGACAACATCTGCAGGTCGTTGGGGGAATTCTTGAGGAGAACAAAAGATGTGAGTAGGTGGAGCGAAGAAGAAATAAAGGAGTGGAGGAGCATTTTAAGGGCTCACCTTGTAGTGCGATGCCACATAAAGAGCCATCAGCCTCTGCAGGAAGGCCTCAGACGCCTTGTGGTAGCAAAACAGGGTATCTCTGTTCACGTAATATCTAAACACAGCTTGTTAAGTTTCCAATACTAGTTTCTACTAAATTTAGGAAGTATTCAAGTACTGGAACGAAAGAGATTTTATTTTGATGAACCCATAGCAGCTGCGACTGAAGTCACAGCAGTCACAAGCCGTCGAGCCATCGAGGATGTTGAACTCCTTTCAAAAAGGATACAGGTCACATGTTTGTGGAAGAGGACAACCGGAGATGAGTCTAGGAATGTTCAGGCAGTCCAAGCAGAGCAGCTCATTGAGCCACTTCTCCACCGCGTCGCCCCCTGCGTACCTGATGGACTCGTGCAGGCTGACCTCGTGGAGCGTGCGAGCTGCGCGGGGAGCCCACAAACGAGTCAGTGGCTACGAAGGCTACGCTAATGTACAATTCATGCGTACCTGCTGCTAGCCTGGCGGTGGTGCTGCTCCTGTTCTCGGCTGACATGTTCTGTTGACTGTTTGCGCTCTGCTCCCTCAATTGCTGGATCAGTTTGAGGGAGAGAGAGCGACCGGTGCCTTCGTAGCTGCAAAGTCAAATAGAATCAGATCCACTTTTGACATCACATCATATAAACCTTACATTTAAACAGGGGTGTGTAGACTTTTTATATTCACGGTACACAGTATGTGTACCCCCACATTCAGTGAAATTGTACCGACCCGTTGATGGTGGAGGCCATGAAAACCAGATAAGGTCCCAGCAGTTTCTTGACTAGCGGTAACGGGATGGCTGCAGCCTCATCAATCACCAAAAGTTCAGCCTGGCCCAGTTTGACAGCATCGCCCGGATGGATGTACTGCAGACCAAGAGGTTTGTGTTTCGCAATGCGCACATTGAAAACCAAAACGTGAAAAGCGGCTTTACCTGAATGGTCTGCCTGTGCTCTTTAAAGACGTTCACCCTCACGACCGCTTTGTTGAACTCGGGATTCAGCGACTGGATGATCTCATAATCCAGATGTTCCTACGGCAGATGAAGACGACATTTAGCGCAGGCAGATAAACTGGCGACATGATGCTCATGTACATTACCTGATACTGAAGTGCGTCAAAGCCTTTAAAGATGAACTCAAACATGGTATGGAGATTGTCCGGGCTCGGGGAGGTTACAAAAATGTTGGAGTAGCTGGAAACAACATCAGAACACATTTAGCAAATTCTGTAAGCAACATGATGTTGTTTCAGGAGACATATCGCCCTCTTTTTATGCTCTGTTGGTTTATTCCTACCCAAAAGCCATAGCTCCGGCGACAGCCAGCCCCAGCGCGGCAGATTTGCCTCGGCCTCGAGCAGCCGTCAGAGCCACGGTGCTCCTCAGGGTCTTCTCCGAGATGGCTTCGATGAACTTCAGCACGGCTTTGGCCTGACGAAGAGCACACAAATTGCAACATCTCTGACGTTCACCTGACAATGGATGTTACATTAAAAAAATTGCCTGAATCGTTAGCAGATGTTTTTAAGAGGCAGATAACCCCAAGGTTGATGTTTTGAGTGGAAGTTATTTAGTTAACGAAAACTACAAAATAACTCAAACTAAAATTGAAAAAATATTTTTTTTGTCTTTTGAAGCAATAACTAAATCAAACTACATTTTATATTTCCAAATTGAACTAGAATTAAAGAAAAATTTTGTTCTTCACTGTTCAACTTTAGACGTTCAATCAAACAGATTTTCACCTGGTCCATGGTCCTGCAGTTATCCACTAACACACCCACTGGCTGAGTGTCCTGGAGAGTCTCCTTGAGGTCCTTCAACTCCTGTTCCTTTGGAGACAAACCATCCTCCTGAGGAAGAAATGGCGGGGAAATGATCAGGTCAAGAGCGCTGAGCCAACAAATGAGCAGGCGGCGTTTCATGTACGGGCACCTGCGTCTTGGGCGGAATAGGCTTGATGTTGGCCATGTGGCTGGAGATGGGCAGGATGTTGAGGTGGTCGTCGATGACAACGCAGTTTTTGCAGGAGGCAAGGGACAGGATGAACCTACGGCGAGACAAGAGGAACACTTAGTAATTGCTGTAAAAAGTTCCAAAATGTGACCAAAATTTACCTCTCATTGAATCTTCCAACCACATCTTGATGAGCCTCCGTTCTGTAACGAGCGTGCACGTCCTGGAAGAAAAGTTCGATCGATGTAACTTAAAGGTGCAGTTTGGCTAGATTCGCTTAATTCAAAGGGAGCTAATTTAATTTTATATTAATAAAATGATATAACGAGAACTCGAAAGACTTGCCATAGTCATTGTGTAGAGCTGCTTGAGGGAGTTCACTGTCCGTAACAGTATGACTACTATACCGCCGCCTTCAACTGTCTCAACAGTTCTGGCTAAGAGGTTGGGAGTGAGGGCTTCGAAATCCTGTGTAAGAATGTAAACAAGATCACAATCTCATCTCCACTTTCACGTGGGCAATGTTGGATGTGAAAAAAAGTACCGATGGACTCACCTGTAGAACACACATGCCAAAAGTGTTTCCCAGTATCTTGTGGGTTTCATTGTAGTAACAGTAGCGAATGTTAGTGGCAGCGACGAAAAGCTCAAACGGGTCATCTTGATTCAGATTCAATGTGCCTGTTTTTATTTTCTTCTGAAGATGCTTCATACGTTTCTTGCGATTGCTGCTTGGGCACACACGTGGGGGGCAATTGTGAAAAACAACAAACACAAAAGAAATATGAGAAGAGGACGTGTATTGTCACCTGCTGAAGCCTAGTTCTTTTTTGTAGCACCACAGAACAGAAGGTCGCGCTCGGACGCTTGTTTTGGACAGCATGTGATGCAGAATCACCACCTAGACCATAAGCCCAAATAAATTGTCATTCTGATGAGTTCCAACAAGCCCAAACCCAGTAAAAGAATCATGACGTTACCTGGTCTCTTCCACGATCTCCCACCACGACAAACATGGTGCGATGCTGCAGGGCGACTCCATTCTCGATTTGGACCCGAATGCGGTTGTCAACCTTCTTGCGGACAGTTGCCATTGTTGTACTGGGGACAGAATAATTCCTTTAATGTTGTAACAGCTAGTATGTTATACAAAGTGCTTCTAGCTTTTAGGGGCCACATCGACACATCAAGAGAAACAGGTGAAAGCTGGCAAACAAATGAAAATGACACGGAATAAAAGTGCATTTCCTATTCTGTTTTTCCGAGGACGTCGTGCTAGGTAAAAGTAGGAATTGGTCAAAGGTGATTTAAGAGGATCTTTACACAGCATCGGGCTGCATCACAACATCGCAAGCGTCAACATGACTGTTCATTCACAGTAGATTGCCTGAATATTTGTCGATGTGAAACAACAGAAAACAATCGACCTTTGGATACACGCATAACAATTCCCATGTTACCTCTTACTGCTAACACGCTTCCTAAAAATCCCCGAAGTCGAAACTTTCGTTTAGATGAATGCTGCCATCGTGGTGTTGATAAACTCACATGGAGGGAGACACGTTTCATGAAGGACCCCTCGGCGTGACGTCATATATCGGCGACATTGGTCCTGCCCATCCGTAGTGCTTTTTTGCACGTGCAGTCTAAAATAAATGCCTTTAGCTTGATGGTTCTCTAGCATGTAACAATAGTTACACTTGTTACTATAACTTGCCCAGTCACCCGGGAGGCTTCATCTCGCTGTGACCATTAACCAAAAGTAAATAAGATGGTATGTAGGCTAATAACAGTGAATCACTTCACACAATAGAACATGCTGCATTTAATGTAGCTAATTATATTCAAGAAAACAATAAATAAACTCCAGAATCTTGGGTATGCAACACAACTTTATTGAAACCCTTTAAGCAACATCAATTTACAAACAAGGACAGGGAGCTTGTTGAACGTAAAATGTTTGTTTTTTCCAGAACCAAAATGACAATAACTGAGAATGGGGAATCAACTCCCATGGATTGGACCAGCAGTGGCGGATGCATTTTAATACAAAAAATAACTTATGAAATCTTTCAAGTTTCCAGGAATATTGTTATCACATGGCCTCTGTAAATGGCTGATTGCATTTACATCTTTACTTGTGTCCAGACTACATGATTTCCCATTTCCAATATCAAAGCAGTTGCTATTTTGATTGGAGGAGACAGGATCAATGATGAACATATTGAAGAGAGCAAGAGTGAGCTTGGGGGAAATGAATTTTTGAATTTGGAATTTTCAGTGTGGTGCATTTATTCAGTCATTACAACAGGCCTTTCAGGATCTTATTGCCAGGCTGCTGCCTCGCGAAGCGCCTCGTGGTCCCTGGGCGGCTCCGCGCTTGTAGTTTTGTTGGTAACCATCCTTGAGCAATCAGTGACAAGAAAAGGGACAGTTTTTGTTAGCTTTCAAGACCATAATAACAATAAAAAACTTTTGAATAAGAATTTCATACCCTCTGATAATTCCCATTTGAGTAATCCCGGGGTGTGTTGAACTGAGTTTGTCCGTAACCAGAGTTGGGGGCGTTGGCAAAAGGAGGGCGATAACCGTCATAGCCACCTAGAAATTAACACGCGTTTGCTTTTAGAGTTAATTCCATCAACTAAAATAAGATAGGCATCAACAAAAACATGTGACTGCACATACACTTTGTAACGGTATTATAAAAGTGAAAATTGACTATTGTTCTGTCGTAGTACCCAATGAATCCAAAGTTGACTGGAGGAAAAGCTAACCTCTGAAACCATTGGATGAGCCTCTGTAGCCGTTGATCATGCCTCTGGCATTGCGGGGTCCACCACGCGACATGCCTCGGCTGTTGTAGAATGACTGAGGCTGCCTGTTGAAGCCTGGGCCTTGCTGCGAAGGCTGTTGATGGCTTCCAGGCTGGTCTTGGGAATGGAAGGCACCAACTATTTTCAAACAAAATCAACTCAAATTCATTCCATTCTTGGTTTAAAGCATCAAATAAGCACGGATAGGATGGGAAAGGGGGGTTGCCCACCAGGTTGCAGTTGTTCAGGCTGCATCTCTGCTGGTTCCACAGGATGCTGAGGCTGGTTGCTGAAGGCCTGGTTGAAGCTGTTCTGGTACTGGCCGGGCTGGCTCAAAGCCTCTGTCTCACTCGCAGGCGGGACTGGCGCGTTGAGGTTGAACACCTAGAGGGACCCAGGGGAAACATTTTTGTGAAGAGGACAGGCCGAATACGCATACCAGGTGTGCCATAATAGAGGAACTGAGAGGAGTTGGGGGGGATGGAGCTAACAAATACGTTGATAGTGATGAAGCATAACCACAAAATGGCCTTACCGCCTGCATGGACTGGAATGGTGCAGCGTTGACATTGATGCCGCTGCTGTGAGGAGCTTTGGGGACAGGCTGGTAGACGGGGGTCTGTGAGGCAGGCGGGTGAGAAGCAGATGGCGGAGGCTGCTCCGGCGGCAAGGACATGGACGTCTGTCCAAAACGGAGAAGGTATCATTTTTGTTCTACTCACGATGAAACTGAGCTTTAATGGTGCATTTTCACTTCAAACAATTTGACAGAACACACATCTGTTACAATCCTTTGCAATGTAAGCGCAACCTCAAATAATATAGATAACACTGTCTGCATGTATCCAACAGTTTTTTCTTGTTTACCTGGATGGGGTCAATGGCTTCTGTTGGTCGGGAATCGGGCGTGTGAGAATTCTGATATATGGGTGGTGGTGTTTGGGAGACGATGGGTACCTGCAAAATAAATAAATAAATCACGTAAAATGTCATAGCAGACGGACAAAAACGTTTATTAAAAAAACAAAAAAACAAGCATGGATCGTCAAGTCACTCACATGTGCAGGCTCAGTTTGGACAGGAACAGTGTTGAGTTGCGCAAGCCGTGAGTCAGGATGAACTAAAAGACATTGGAGGCTTTGTTAACAAACCTCCTTGCGAAGATGCCATGCCAATGACTCTTCACGTCTCCTGGCTTACCTGGAGGGCACATCATCGGTGGCAGGTCCATAGGCTGACCAGGCTTCATGGGCTGGGCCGATACAATGGCAGGGTCGATGGGCGGTCCATCAAAGTCCAACATGGAGTCCTGTGATCAGAGGTCCAATTAGCATTGTGCTAAACATACCTCCATTCACACTCAAGCCTATGGACAACTTAGAGTCACTCGAGAACCTAACATGAAAGTTTTTGGAATTTGGGGAGGCAGCTGCTGCCAGTCCAGTCCTACCTGCATGAAGTTGTACGTTCCCTGCATCTGGGCCATCAGGTCCTGCACCACCTGCTTCCTGACCATGGGGTCAGTCGGCGGCACAGGAGTCACCAAGGTCAAAGGGTGAGTCTCCATGGCAATAGGGGGAGGGGCCTGCTGCACTGGCTGCTGCATGGCAGCCATCACCTGTGAGGCACACAGGAGCACAGACTTGACATTTACCGAACAGGTGAAAGTAATCAAATAAAAATAAAAACAGAACAGATGACAGACGGACTAGATGGAAAAAAATTGAATGTAATGAAACAAAATGGTGACTAGGTTAAACAGTTGGACAGTGCACCTCAGTTTCTGTGGTCCACTCATCCCCTTGCTCTTGTTTGCTGTTGCTGTATGTGCCATCTGGAATGAACTGTCTGTTTACAAACTGGAAGTAAAACGAATGAAAGCAAACATCAGTGCTAGAATCAGTTGGCAAAAAAAAAAACATACCGGCTGGAGAAACATTAACTACTAACCTCTTTTGTTTCCACTGCAATGGGCTCTATGTACTCTTCAACGATTTCGGGTTCTGTAAAGAAAGAAACTTTTTGCTCAGTGCACAGCCGCCATTTTATGACTAATTATGATTCACAATCAGTTGTGGGGCTTGAGGGAAGTTCCGCCCTGACCTGCATCAACAGGCTGCTCTTCAGCTTCAGACAATTGAGCCACCGTTTCTGTTCCCGAGGTTGGGGCTGGCACTTCAACTTGCACTTCCTCCTCCACGCCAGCCTCAGCCTCTCCCCCTTCCTCCTCTTCCCCACACACTCCATTTTGGTGACTTGGAACCTGGTCGAAGTAACCGCTCAGCAAAACCTGGTCCAACTTCTCCTTCAGAGCTTTGTCTATACAAATGACAAAAGCAACAGAGTTAGCAAATCCGCTGATGAAAAGTGAATTCTTTGGCAGCTTTTGACTTGAAAACAAAGTGCAACAAGAATTCAAAATGTACCTATGGTATCAGGGCTGTGTTATTACCAATCCGATAACAAACATCAAAATCAAAGAAAAACAATAGCCAATGATGAGATTTCAAGGACTGTTTGAAAAAAACATATCTGAAAGCCAGAGTTTTATTTATACATTTCACAGAGATGACCGAACAAAATGCCTCATCGAATAGTTAAAATAAAGCCACACATACAAAACACTGAATCGCAACATTTTGCATATACCAGCAAATAGAAGAAAAACAAAACAATAATTTAGCCTCTAGTTTGAAAAATATTGCATGCCACAATTCAGGGCCAATAGATTGCAAGGCTGTGACCCACTCGACAGATGTTTTAAATCTAGTGTGACGGACATACAGTCAGCAAAAGTCAGTCAGTAGACTGCAGTAATCAAGACAGGACAATAAAATGAGACCAAATCCAAAAGGTATCATATGGAGAATGCCTGACCATTGGGGGCTCTGTAAGCCACAGCTAAAATGGAAAGAGATAGGAATAAAAAATCCTAAAACATGCGGGATCTTACAAAACATAGCAAGCCATCTCTACATGGCCTAAAAGGTTTTGTTGCAAAAGCTGAGGAGATAATTGCAAAAGTGAAGACACGAGGAGACAAAAGCATGAATGCTCATTCTAGTTCAGAATAAGGTCATATGGACCTAAGTTTGGAAATATTTTTGGAGATGGAAAAAGCAGGAACGAGTTGGAAGGTGAGCTGTGGGTGGCCTGCGTTTTGCAAAAACATCTCTGCAACGGCAGCTGAAGAATAACTATGAATCCAATGTATTCCCCAGATAGCCAAGACATCATCATGCATAGACTATTTGAATATCCAATTACAAGCAGCAGCTGGCCCGAGTAGATTTTCACCTGACTGCGGAGTGCAGACTCATTTCAGCAAGCCAGGAACATCACATAAGCTGTAATACAATGGCAATCTGTTATGGAGTACAAAACAAGGAATGCCATTATTCCAGCTGGAGAACTGCCAATCTTTCCCACTATATTCACCAAAAGAAGATTGCCAGAAGCACCATCAGCCCACGTCCCTCACCGAGGTGAGAAGTTTATCATGAATGCCTACACAGTACTGGTTCACCAGCGTCCTCAGCGTATGGCCGTTGATCTAACCAGTGAAGTGAAACCACAGATGACAAGGCTGCTGGCGCGAAATGCCTCGCTGCAGAGTCAGCATAAGCTCCCCCCCACAGTCCTCACCCAAGTAGAATGCAGCAATAAGAGACTGGAGAATGCGTTACACCAATATCCATAAGCTCTCCTCATCACATCACGGTACAGTACCACACATACAAACAATTCCTAACACATTACGGACACCAGAAGTACTGTGACCAGAAGAAGGCAAAAATACTTATATGTGAAATCCTGTGTAAACAACTTCCCTTGCACTTATACAAAAAGCGAAGCTTTTGTGGTTGAACTCATCGCACGCCAAATGTCTCCCATTCAACAATAAATAAAATAAATTTGAAAAAGTGCATATAAAGGCTGTGGCAACCAAAATGAGTAGCGCGGCCATGTTATTTCATCATCTGAAATGAAGACAAATGTTGCTATGCGCCATAGAGGAAAGAAAAACTGATTGCAAGCATACATATAATACAAAGTTACGGAGTCAACCAGACTGATATTTGTCAAACACATACTTTGCGAACACACGGATGCACATCAATGCTGGTAGCAGCTGTGACAAAAAGCGGAATGCGATCTAATCTGTAGCAAACTCCTCAGTTAAAACAGGTTACACTTCAAATCTTGCGCAATTGCTCCACTATTTGTCCCAGATTTCAATTTCCAATGAGGACTTACAAGTTGTGCCAACCACAGCCTTGTCCTTGCCTTCCAGCAGGTCCCAAAGGTGCACAGATGCCTCCTCGTACTGGTCAACCAACCTGAGCAGATGAGATTAAGACACAATAACAAAAGCACAACGATTCATGCTTACCACAAACTAGCTCCACCAACCTAATTTTTTGGTCACGATCGGGGCCCACCAACTTGTAGAACTCATCGAAGGCCACCAGGTCCACATCTGTGAGCAGCATTGATCCTTGCTTCAGGTCTTGGCGCACCATCTCGTCTCCCAGGCGGTCCAGGAGGAACTGCAGCTCCAGAACCGTCTTCAGCCTCCTCTGTCCCGCCTCCTCTCGTTGCAGCTGCTCTCGTCGGTTAGATTTCTTCACTGCCTTCTGGATCTGATGACGACACATTTACAAAAAATCCACAGCTTCACACTATTATAGATACTCATGGGATGAAGAAAGATCCACAAGACCCACAACCCAATCCTCCTTACATCTTGACCAAGAGCAACAAACGTCTTCTGCAACTCCCGGGCAAATTCCAAGTTATTGACAACTTCCTGGTATTTGCATAGGGCCTCCTGATATGAGAAAAGACAAAATGAGTCGTTATTGACAAAACAGATTGGTAAAGATTGGCTTGAATGATTATGTTCTCACCAGCTGGTCCTGGTTAAGACTCTCGCCTTTATCCTTTCGGACTTTGTAATCATCCAGTTTGCTCTGTGATGGACAAAGTCAAATTTTATTCTACAGGTAACTCTGGTTGATGAGCCAGCATCAAATAAAATGGATTCTGAACCTGTGTTGGACAAATACCGAAGGTAGGAAGGTAAAGAACTGAGGAAAGCAAGTAATGACATCAGGAGGTAATACTCCTGTATGGAAAACATCAATGTCGTAAAATTAGGACATTTCTAACAACTTATGGCCCACCCTTTAACCTACAACAGTCCCACTGAAACCAGAATGAGTGCCTGCCTCATCACACGCTGTTTACCTTTTTCTTCTCCATGTTGCGTGCTTTCTTATCAATGACTTGAAGCACTTGCTTCAGGACTTCAGACGGCCCACTGAGCGCACGGCTGCCCACGACACTTGGAGCGGATCCCACATCTGGGCTGGCAGACTGCGCTGTTCCATTGGCATTCATTGCAGAGGGCATCTGACAATTCAAGTTTAGAAGTTAAAGAATGTTAACAAGGGTTGAACCAGTGACTTCATACTTCATGGAAAGCAAAAGCTGCCCGACTGTGGAACATCAAGCAAATTATAGAAAAATAATTTAAAAAATATATCAAAGAAAGAAATGACAGAAAATTAATGTTGGCTTTAACACTAACAACTCAAGCGTATTATATGTGTTTAATTAATGAAAGGATAAAAATTTACTTCACAATGATAGACCCGATGATTCGTAGTCCTCGTCAAGCATTGTGGTGTGTAAAATTCTCTCGTAATGTGATAAACTTAACCAAGCAGGTTATTAACAAGCCACCGTTACCTTTCCTTCCTAAATCGATGTACTGCGGGGAAAAAACACTCTTCTGGATTGGGTGTATGCTCACTTTCAAAGCGAGTTGGTAATAAAATGTTCTTAATCAGATTTTTGCTCCACCGTGGCGAGTTGTCCAGTGATCTGTGAGGTTTGCTAAAATGTCCGCACCACCGTTAGCTTAACCCGTTAGCAATTAGCCTTATCACGCAACGCTTGCTTGCCTCGCGGTGTGTTAGCTTAGCAAGCCTCGCTTCCTCCGCGAAGCACAGCAAGCAATTTCACCCACCTTGATTTTTTTCTATATATATCCACCGGGGAGATTTATGGAGAAATGCACAAGACGGCTAAATTGTTACTGTGTTCTTTGTTGCTTTTACTTTCTTTTTGACTCCTTGTGGGATCCGCCCCGCCGGCCTCACCGACAACTGAGACGGCTAGAAGGAGGGAGAACCGCTTTATCAAATCGAATGTCCGTTTTGTGCTGTCCAAGATATGCCAGTCAAAATAAAATTGAAAATGTACATTTAAAAATGACATGGTTACATGGTCGTACAAGAAGATTTCTTAATAATATTTTTAGAAAGTAATTACATGAATTGAATAAAACTTTAGTAATAATACGCTCATTCTTGTCGTTGACTTTAATCAGGCATATAAGCGTAAGCTTCCAGGAGGAAAATCTGCACAATCATTAGCTTTGATGGAGATGTGTGGTACTGTGGTTGAATCCAAATAAATGCTTTACATTCGTTTTCTGCAACCGACTATTTGAGACATAAAATACATTATTTCTCAAGAATTTAAATGTATTTTTCACCCAACTGCAAACAACATTTTTCAATCACAATGTATTTGCTTTTCGGTAATTAAACCAGGGAATTTGATATCTTGATGTTTGATATTTTGTTGTTTTGTAAACATTCATATTTGGAAGGCATCTCCAAAGGCATAGTGCAATAATTGTGATTTGCAATAGTTATGTTAAGTCAAGTTTATTTATATAGCCCTAAATCACAGGCAAGTCTCACAGGGCTTGACATATACAAAAAATTGATAATTATTCTCAAACATCCCCTAATCTTAAACTCCCAGTTTATGGATGTATAGGAATTGTTGACTGATTTAGAAAGTATAAAGTAAACTTTTTACCCCCATGTGCCATGCACAAATGACAGACATGACCCAGGGGGTCTTTTTGTTATTCTATAACGGCCCTTTAGTTAAACCAATAGATGGCAGTCAAGCTCAGCAGGACTATAGGTAGAAAAATACGGTACTGTACTGATACTGCACATTTGACAGTGCAGAGAAGTGCACTTCATGTGTGTCCACTCTAGTAATTTGCATTTACTCACCAGTAGCCTATACACAGTGAAATTTTGTCATGCAAGAATTCACTTTCGCAACAAACCAAAATCTATGAGAATGTTGCAAGTGGCCTTCCATGTTTTCCCCAAACACAGGAAGCAGTTAACATAGCAGCAAAGCCTTTTGATTGCAATGTTCCACTGACAATGTTTTCTTTCCGTGGACAATGCTGATTATAGGAGGATTGCGAGCGCAAGTGAAGATTCCGTTTTATCCAATGACTCATTTCCGCAGCCTGTTGTATTTCAATCAGACAATACCACACCTCATTGAGCATTTTTAAAGGACCTCAGGGTAACACTTCACTTGCCTTCATATGGTTTTAAATGAAACCAGTTCAGACTTCAAGAACACACATTGCAGAGCCATTGTTACTGCTCTTGTATAAGCAGGAAGTGGTTGTTTTCATGATTACGCATTAACACTTTGACCAGTGTTTTATTTTCCCTGCTCCATTCCAAATGGATAATCATCTTTGTTTCTCTATTAATCAAGGATGTTTTCCAGGACTGCTCTTCAAAATATTTGTTGCAATAGCAGCAACATATCCATCAGCAACAGGAAATTATTGTACTACATCTCTGGTTTTCATTTTGGATTGAATGGGTGGGTGAGCAGTAGTGGTTTATTAGCATAATTTGCTCCTTGTCTGACAAGCCATTCTCAGTGCTAACCTCTAGACATGATGAGCATTGGTAACTAATTGTTACCCCCATGGCAACCCACAATACAAAGGCCTTCACAGTTTTACAAGGAAGCTCAACACCAATGTGATGCAAAAATTTGTTTGTGTTGTATAATTCAGTAGTTTTCCATGAGAATAACTAAAATAAAAAACAGGAACATACTTCTTTTTTTTTCAAAACGTTTGCAATAATGGCCACAAAATGACTGTCCCTTCACAATGTTGCAACATCTTTGTCTGACCAACTATTAGTATACAAAGGTTAATTTTCGATATGTTCCTTATAGCTCCATCTACACTTAAAAATATTTGTAAATAAATAAGCAGTTTTCTTGTTCACATTATGGGAAGTGTTGCAAAGCAATCCAGTGCCAATGACAGATTTTTTCCTAAGGAGCCTCGTATTGCTATCATGGTCATGCATCTGGAGTAAAAAGTGTCTTAAATGGGGAGAAACCATCTTGCATATGGAGGGAAGGAAGTTAACAAACACCCGCAGGAAGGTTTTATGTGCCACTTGCACATCCTCTGGCCTTTCTGGACTGGCTTCACAGGAAGTAGTTGATGACTTGCTTATCATTTTTTTCCTTGTTCCTTCATAAAACAAATCTTTCTACTGCTTGGACAGAGTAACCTGTAATTAAAGTTCTCGCAGTTTCATCAGGTAAATTGATTGCCTCTTTTCATATTTTTAATTGATTGTAGTTTCCAAATACCGTTTTTTTCCATGTATAATGCGCCCCCATGTATAATACGCACCCTAAAAATGGCATGTTGATGCTGGAAAAAAGCCTGTACCCATGTATAATACGCACCCAATTTTATTTATTTATTTATTTATTTTTTTAAGTCCCAATGATCGTCACACACGCAGGGAGGCAATGGGTCCCATTTTTATAGTCTTTGGTGTGGACCAACTATGCTGGATGTATTTTTTTTTGTTGCCGTTGATTTCTCCGACTGCCCGTAAAGGCACCACCGCGATCAGATGAAAAGAGAGGAAAGTGACGTGCGGACATATGAAAAAGGCGGCTCTGTATGGGAGAGACGTTGAAGAGGAATAAAAACACCCTTGGAAACCAAAACTTGCCCCTCGTCGTGACTCGGAGCCGCAACAAATGTTTCGGATTTGTGTAGAGTACATTGTGACAGCAAACGAGCAGGTGATCGAGCAAGCGTCTGATACGAGAGCATTGCGTTCGTATGGAGCGTGTTTGAAGTGAACAGCAGAGACGAAAGGAACAAGGCAAAGTGTTGTTTATTTCAATGATGGTTATTGTATGTGAAAAAGACTATAGGCCGTACTTAAATATTCTTACATTCATTGAGTCCATCCTTCCATGTTCTATACTTGTCCTTATTTGGACAGCAGGTGAGCTGAAACTGATCCAAACTGTCTATGGGGGAGAGGCGGAGCACAGTCTCGACTAGTCGCCAATCAATATCAAATCACATATAGAGAACCATTCACACTCACTTACTCACCTATAGACAATTTTGAAGTTTTACAACCAAACATAGTGAGAACATGCAAACTCTTCACGGGAAACCCGGATCCAAGATAAGAACCTCAGAACTGTGAGGCAAGTGAGTTAAGACCAAGATAGTTTTTATTTGAAGAGTGCAGTTTTATCTCCATCAAGAAGTGCTGCCAATGCCCCCTTGCCGCTGGGCTTTCCCTGCTTGGTCTACAGTTTATATCCAAAAAGTCAACAGTAGATCGTCCAACAACTGTCAAGCCCAAGGAAATGTTCAGCCCAAATTGCAGCTGACTCTGGCTGGCTGCCTGTCTGAGTCGCTTTATCTGGTGGTCCAGTCCAACTGCTGTGCGTGTTCCTCCCTCCTGCAGGCAGCCTCGTTGTGTTGGCAGCAGATAAGAGCAGCCAACAGCTCAGACAACAACTGTGAAGATACTGCATTTTTTTAACAGAGACAACTGCCATAGGATGCAAATATGGAACATCACTTTGTGGCTTGATAAGTGTTTTATAGAGTAGAATAGATTACAAACCCCCTTACAATTTACATATCGTATATGTACTGATGAACAATATAAATCATTTATATCAGAGATATATGCAAAGTATGGTACCCCGACCACATGCCCTGCTTCGTTCTTTCGTCTGCTTCTTTAGTCCAGGCCACTGAGCATTTACTTTATTCCCACTGGTATACCATTTACTGCATTAACCCCCCCCCCCCCCCCCAATTGCTTAGTTAAAATGTATTATTACTTACATTTGTTTGTTTTTGTCTTTACTTAATTAAGAAATTGGTTAATTTATTTTGTAAGTAATTTATAAATAATAATAAATACTGTGTGGCGTGCAAGGACTGGAGTCGGAGGCGGAAACCCACTACAACTGTACATTAAATATTCATGAAATAATTGACTAATTAGCCTTAACTATAAAACTGAGAATTAAATATTCTTTAAGCTATTAAACGATTTTTTAAATTATTGTAAAAATAATCTAAGCTATGACTAGGCCGCCCAATCATGTTTTTTTGGGTCACAATATTTACGTTTTTTGGGTCACAATATTTATCAACAATGTATGAAAGATACATAGCAATATGCAACACTAATTAAAGTCTATAAACGTCTACATTTTCAAATGATCACATTACATCACCTTGCCTGGGAAATCACAATGAATCGTGACTGATTAGCTATTTGTAGAACAGTTTTAGGGCTACGAATTTAGACCTTGGGGGGCTGGCTGCCTCGGCCTATGTTGGTGACTTTTGACCCAAATACTTGGATGAAAAAAAAACTCTTTAGCTCAAAAACATAAAACAAATGAAAAACAGTAACCATTTCGGCCCTAACTGAGCGTGCCTTCCGCCGACGCACATCATCACGCACCGTCGTATGTCAGGTCGGGTCGTCGTAAACCAAGAACACCCTGTACTGAGATACATTGTGTTTACCGCAGTGTATGTTTCATGCAAACCCATTTCCATGTCTCATTATGAAAAGTTAGGAGCGAAATCTAATTACTGGAAGCACGCACTCACGTCTCCACACACGCGCACGTTGGCACTGAGGGACTCATTAGTGTCAGTCACGACGCAGCTCCTCGCCTGACAGGACAGGACAAGGCTCAGGCTCAAACCGCCGCTTTAAGGCTCATTTCCTGCCATTGTCACACAGTCGTGAGCAGGAAGAGGCAGACCTGCGAGCCTTTTGAGGGTGGGAGGGAGGCGGGGGCGCTTAATGTGCGTATTTAAACACGATGCATTTGGACGAGAACGCATGGCACGTTCACCATCGGAGCGAGCTGACCTTGCTGCGCAGAGACGTGCTTGACGGAATCAAGAAATGATGGCAGCGGTCTACAGCAGCATCGCTTCTCTGCTGTCTGAAATCATCTGATACACGCGCGCCAAAGGAGGCTATCGTCGAGGTTTTCGGAGGTTGGGGGAGCAGGTGCTGCACCCCCCCTGCCGGATCCAGTCGTTTGTGGAGGAATGTCGTCCACCATCGAGAGGAAGACGCTGGAAGCCAGCGAGTGAGTGTGACACGTCAAGATGAGCCTTCAAATGTCAAATTTTCCTGTAGGCTACAATAATGCATGCTTGGTTGGCTTTGTAGAGCTGAACAAGTTTAATGTGGCGCGGAAGTTATGTGAGCAATCGCAAGGTGTAGTCTAAACGCATCAAACTTTACTTTCGCAAATAATGTACTGAAAAGTAGAGTTCCTCTTTGTCCAATGTTTAGCCTATAACAAGGTGGTTTGAGTTTACAAACGGCGCGCAGTGAACTTGAACTTGTGGTAAGAAGTCGTCGTCATACGACAAGAAAGGCTCGCTCAGTTATTCAGTTTTTTAAAATTCAAAATTTTCCTATGGCCGAGAAGTGTTTCTCCAAAATATGTACTCTATCGAACAGTTGTGCCAAACGTCAAATGAGAAATGGCTTCCTCGTGTGGACGCCATCAAAACTACACTGAGTAAATTAGTGAAGATTTTTATTTGATTTGTGTTACAATCAAAGGGGAATTCAACTACAAGACGCATAAATCATGAGCACCACATGACTTGTGTGTGCTATATATTTACCTGGCACAGGGAGCCGGTGGACGAGGTCCTGCAGATGCCTCCTTCTCTGCTGACGTGTGGTGGCTGCCAACAAAGCATCGGCGATCGCTTTTTCCTGAAGGCCATCGAGCAATACTGGCACGAGGACTGCCTCAGTTGCGACCTGTGTGGCTGTCGCCTCGGAGAGGTCGGCCGCCGCCTCTACTACAAGCTGGGAAGGAAACTATGTCGCAGAGACTACCTAAGGTTAGCCTGCTTTAAAGAAGACATTTAAAAATTAAAAATAAAATCCCCTCAATTTAAAATGTTTCAGTTAGCCTAAATAGCATAATTGATGTGCTTGTCAAAATACCTCAAGAATTGCAGCACAGTTAACATGACTCAGAAACCCTGAAAAAAACTATGTATAAATATTGGGGAAGCCCCCCCCTGCAAATATTCAACTGTGCTTTTAACTTGTAATACAACCAATCACCGCTAGATGGCAGACATGCTTACTGCGCTTACTCTGGGTATTATACTGCGCTATACTCCCCGAGTAGGTCAAAGAAAAATATTTTCTTCTCGCGGATTTGGAACGGGATCATAATCAGAACAAAGATAATACCTCAATGGTATTATAATTGACTCTTTTTACGTCTTCCTTCTCTAAGGCTTTTTGGTCAGGACGGCCTCTGTGCTTCCTGCGAGAAGAGGATCCGAGCGTTCGAGATGACCATGCGTGTGCGGGACAAGGTCTATCACCTGGAATGCTTCAAGTGCGCCGCGTGCCAGAAGCACTTCTGCGTCGGCGACCGCTATCTGCTCATTAATTCAGATATTGTCTGCGAGCAGGACATCTTTGAGTGGACTAAACTCAATAACAGTATGGTATAGAGCAACCTAGTGCTGGTTTTGCAGAAAAAAACGGAACGAAACAGACTTTTCCCAGCATCATGCAGGCTTTGAACTGCCTCATTGCTTCATGCGAAAAATGTTTTACACAAAAGAGAAGGAAGCTCATAATATCTGCACTATGACTGGCAGCTTTATATCTCAGGCCTTACAAATGCAAAAAAAAAAAAAAAAAACAGTTAACATACAATAACAAGTATTTGTTAATCTTGCCGGACTTTAGACAAAGCAATATTACAGCAATCTTCTAATAATCATTGTAAAAACCATTTTATTTGTCTTTACTATGTTTGCACAAAATTACATAGATTTTGAACTGTAGATTTTTTTAAATTTCCTAATAATCTGCATTGATACAAGTATTATACTAGATGATCTGATGAGAATTATAACTCTCTAAAGATACATTTACAGTGTTTAGAAAGTTTTTATTCATTTATTCAATAAATTAATTTTTTGAGAAAATTTTGCCACCGCTGTTTCCTCTAATGGGATTCACAATACAAGAGCAGTCGGGGACAATCTTCATTGACAGTATTCTACCATATGATTGACATTTACCATGTTTGGCCACAAGAGGTCAGTAAAAGACTTTCAAATCATGTCCATCAAACTTGGATAAGGCACTGTGTTCCAATTTATGAGGTATATTTGAGGGCGGATTGGCATGATCCAGATTGACGGCTCCTTCAAATGCGAGTGAGAAATGTCTTCTCCTCCCTACATTGCTGCAATCTTTTACAGCCTCCCAGATTCCAAGATTCTTGCTCTGAAGTATTTACAAGGAAATTAGAACACTATGGCAGATTAAAGCAATTTCACAATTTCATTTGAAGTAATGACAATATATTGATTCACTGCAAAGACAGCAGATGGCGCTTTTGCTCTGGGCACAACATTAGTGCAATTTTCCCAACCTTTGAGCAGCCAGATACTTCATCGAAAATATAACACCAACAGTAAAAAATAAAAAAGTAAAAACGTTTAATTTTCGTTCTAACAAGAGTAACAACAGAGTGTCGTTAATAACCCTGCCAAATTAGTGTTTAATTGGAATTAATGTGACTTGGTGAATGGTGAATAATCAAAGTAGTCTTTCTGTCCCTGGGCACCGTATTAGCTTGTTAAACTGAAATTGTGAAAATATGTCATATTTGTCATATTTTAAAAAATGTGTCATACATACAATAGTTTTCTGTCCTTGCATGCTTTCAGCAAATATCATGAAACATAGACCTTTTACTTAATGCATGTCATAATACATCGTTAACATAGATAGTTGATGTAAATTATTTGCAATAGAGCTATTCCTTGGCACATTGTATTATAATATTTCACGTTATATTGCAGGATTATTTTCCACATGAATTGTTACATAAAAGAAAGAGTCCAGAGTTCAAGATCATATTTCACCCAGAACAAAAGACGCTCAAGTGCAAAGCACCTATTGTAAAGAACAACTGCAGGCAAATGCTACAATCTCATTGGCTGACTCTGATATACATCAAAAGGCCTGGCAAGTAACATGCATTCAGTCACAGATACACTACTAAAGAACATGAGAATGTTTTTGGACTGCAAAAAAAGCTTTGAACCCTCCGTCTTATAGTCCGGTACGGTTTACATATGATCAAAACTGGATTTTCCCCAAATTCCAGCTGGTGCGGTTTATAGTCCAGAAATATCGGAATTCCATTTAATGGGCAATCGGCTCTGATGTGGTGACCTCTCTCCATAATTAGTATGATAAATTGGTTCCCTCTTTATAGTCTATAAATAACACAAATATGTGGTTGGTAGGTTGTAGATTTCCTCTCATGGAATGGGCGGTCCCCAACAAACGAGATGACTGTAAATTAATAATTTGCAGCCAAGTATGTGATATTCTCAATATTCCACGGCACTCGGGTTGGAAACATTTAGAGCAGATAATGGCTGTCATCTTGAGAAAGGATTGATTCAAAGGGAAGTGAAGGCGATGAGCCACACCGGCCCCGCTGCGGACATGACAGCAGAGTTCAACGACACCTACAAAGGAAGATGTGGTCAGACAATTATCTACGGCAAGGCGACAATTCATCACACAGCGGCCTTGCCAATGTCAAACCCGTATGACAAAATGAGTCCAGAGCTATTGATCACGCCCGCCTTGGGTTTCACTTGCACTCACACTTTATCAGATGAAGCTAATTGGGAACATATTCAGAGCGAGGTCCTGAGAGATGTGTCTGTCAAGAGTCACATTCCTGCTCTGATTTTCCGATAGCACGTAGCGCCTGTTGTCTGGATGGGAGGGGGGGGGGGGGCAGCTGTGGGAGTTCAGGTTGGGCGTCGTGTGGTTGGGGGGGGGGGTTCTTGTGGGGTCAGGGCCTCAGCAGCACATCCAGAAGTGGATAGGTGAGTAATAAGTGTACATCCTTTAACTCTCAGCGGGCTTGTCTTCTGACTGGATTAAATATGTGCCGAAGATTTATGTGCTAGAAGTCTCCCGGGGCACCCTGAGAAGTCCGACATGAAGTTTTTCTTCTACCCAACATTTTCATCTCTCTTACCTATTGTTCTCTATAGGTTGGGTTGCGGGTACACTAGTACTAACCAACTTGCATCATTGTTGCTTCATATGAATTAATTAGATTCCATTTGATGAAGATGAATCACTAAGTAAATAAAGTGAAATAAATCACATGAGCGATTGAGGGTCTTCAGGGTCACAAGTGGAGTTTTGTCTTCATTTACAAAAAAAAAGGAAAAAAAGAGATTTATTAGCAATTAGTCATAAATACTATATGGGAAAAATAATTTTGTGATTGACTTTTGACTTTATTTTCAGCCAACTTTTTTTCTTCTATAAATTCTAGCACCATTGTGGATGGTGTACTTTTTCTGAACACATTGTTCTTATGGGAAAAGGTGATGTCATACATGTCTCATGTCTTCAACACCACATCATAGGAACCTTGTAAGTTAAGACGTACTCGGTTTAAATAAGCTTAAAAACAAGAATAATAAATAATAGGTCCTGCTTGTACTACAGATGTAAACGTTATTTTCATTTCCTCGTCATGAAACATCAGGGAGAAGCAAGGTCATTACCAGGAAGTGGATCTTATTGAGGAATCAGCAAATGGAAACTGCCACTGAGGTGGTGGCTACTTTTTTTTGGGTGAAATCAATGCAGATGTGCAGGTAAGTGACCATGCAGCAAACCTTGGTAGGCTACACAGCGCCAGCCACAGTGCAATTTCCGACTCCAATTAGACTTCCCATGTTGAAGTCTGCTTCTAATCAGTCCAGAGAATCCGCACATGCAAAGTGGCATGATGCTGGACCACACTTGGATCATGGATAACTTCAACACGTACGTTTGTTGAAGCAAACTGACCAGGCATTAGAACTATTCTGTCCTCTTTCACCAACAATTGAAGGAACCTACGATGTTAACCACCCACATCTAGAAAATTTAAGCCATCTTGAGTCTTTTTACCTGCTTAGAGGAATCTTCCTCAAAAAGCCAAAATCTCAGCGATGGCTTTTCTTGTTATGAATCTGTCTTTTCCCTCCTTCCGGGTTGCCTCACCTGGAAGCAATCTGCAACACAATCACAGTGTCTTTACATAAAAGCTCAGTTCCTGTCTTTGATTGTCTGTTTCTCTCCACACTTCTCTGTGATCATCCCAGAGTGGAAAAGTCCTGTTTTGAATCGAATTTTAGCTACTAACCAACATGCAGATTTCCTTGAAGCAATTAATTGTTGCCCTGTTTTTTTGCTCAGTGGCAGCACAGACTTTTTTCTCTTTTTTTTCCAGTCATCATGAGATACTGCAGATAATTGTAATTTGCAGGTTTCTGATTATGCTTATCCACCAAGTGTTGTTTGGAGCTTCTGTAGGAGTTAACGTGTGCTTGATGTTCATCAATCATCCCTCACAGAACGTGTCCAATATTGTGGAGGTGATTCAAATCTAATAGCAGCTTTTTTTTCCAAAGTCCAGGGGGATTTACTCCTGAGTCAACATGCCAGAGCCTATTTCCTACTCACTCACGGTTGGCCCTCAACAGCCGACTGGCTGCAGCCACCGCAGATCTCCACATGGAACTTGTATAGATTAAGGGAACCTTGGAAGTGACCCCGCAAAGAGCCTTAGACACATGTGGAGCTAGGCCGAGAAATGTTAATGTTCTGCTCTCAAGTCATTTGTCTACACACATGATTAAGGAGGTTGACCCTCATAATAGGAAGACAGACAGGACCTGCTGACAGTGTGGCGGTTCTTATGATTATTGTCACACATTGGCCAACACATGTTAAATATTCTATTTAGATATTTTGTGTGAGGGCTAAAGCAAGACATATTGCACAAATTATTATTATTATTTTATTATATATTATTAAAAGCAACAATTACTTGGGTGACATTGTTTTTATTTGTATTATTTATTTTTATTTTGTACATCTATCATACTGTGAAGGCACTTGTGACCAATGCCCTGGACTTATTTTTCTCCTGTCTTTTGCATCTTGAACTTGATAAAAATACAATATAAGAAAACAATTGTAGTATGTTGTGACTTTTACAGGATTGTTTTTCTGTTCCTCCTTCTCTCACTATGTTTTTAGTTTATGACAAAAAAATCATTCATACGACTGGAATGGAATGTCCAAATCCAGAAGGAAGGGTTCTCCTTAATCTAAGACATTATAAGAAATATTTTCCAACTGTCATGAAACTGTCATGAAACAAAACCGAGTCGACATTTTGGACATCTTGTTTTGATGCTTCCCACGAGCTACAACACTGCAGCCGTTATCTGGCGTCCAGTAGCGGGGTTAGAACAACGGATGATGTTCCTCCATGTGACTTTAATTGAGTGATTAGACATAATTCAATAAGCAATCGAGGGCCAATGCGCGTGAGTTTGAGGCGTAAAGCAAAAGTCGACTGTTGAGTGGATCCTTTGTCCGTGACCTTCCGTCATTGCTGCTACCTTTAAGCAACAATCACGCGCTCCGATAGGCCTCGGGCCAGCACCCCGACGGGACCGCTCCATCCTAATTGTCCAGGCCCACCATCTTATGGAAGGACGTGCATTATAGAGGTTTATTATTTGTGTCTTGTGTTTGCCATGTGAGTCACTACGCTATTTGGAATGGCATCAAGTACACATAAACGCAGACAGAACCCAACCCTTGGAAACTTTGGGAAGGGGAAATTATTAGCTAATGCACATATGACTTTTCTCTTAGCTCAGGGGTCGGCAACCTTTCATACGCCAAAGAGCCATTTTGACTGTCTCTGACTGTCTCCCAGCGAAAAAAAACCAAAAAGAAAACGGCAAGCACAAAACGACCAAAAACACAATCATATATTTGCAAAATAATAGCCAATTAACATATTTATTTTACATGTATTTTTCAGATTTTTGCTCCAGAACCTCAAGATGAGGGCTGTAAATCATTACTTTAATCTTAACGCACAAGTATGTAAGCAATATTTGTTTTTATTATAATTCATGTAGCATGAGCATATTCATATTTACAATTGCATTTAGAAAACTAACAATCCAAAGTGACTTTGAAACCGTGAGTTGAAGACGCTGAAGAAAGCTTCAGCTCCATAATTATCTGTGACAAGTCACATCAAGTTTGACACATTACAAGCAACGTACCACGTGGACCATTTGGCTCATAATATCATTAAGCAGTCAAACTGCTCACACCAATTTTATTTTGGATGAAATAATTCAAGAAACTGAAAGACGCCAAAGCTTCACGATGACGCATCAAATAGTTCCATGAGCTATTTCAAGTCGGTTAAATTATCTGCTAAGTAAATCAAACCCCAGTGCAAGTCCGAAAATACGTCTCATTACAAACCAAAGGGACACGAGAACTCAGTGGAATTAGCACGTCAAAAACTTGAATAAAAACTTAATTCAAAATCAATGCTACAAAAAACGTCAGGGAATTGTTGCCACTACTGAGGAGGAGCTCCCCATCTTGGGCTATTATAATCCAACATGTGTCTTCAATGTTTGAGCGGCCTACTTGCCAAGCGTCATATTGTTAGACTGCATCCTTTTGGCTTGTGCCAAAAAGAGCCATCGATTTACAGTAATGCCCTGCGTGCGGCACAATAGTGAGAGCAGTTGTGTATTGTTAAATCTTATACTACTATAATTGCTTCAGACTCCTTGAAGTAATGACTGGACCAGGGCAAGCGACTTCACATCTCAAAGGGACGAAGATTAGCATGAGCCAAATGGATATTTAAAAAAAAAATGTACGAAGGACGTCACACAAGTCAGCCACAATTACTTTAGCCACATAGCTAAAAACAGCGACAGTCTTCAAAAGCCCCAAAACTAACTTATTTGCGGACATTGGTAACTTTTGAATTTCGAGACTAGATCAAATTAAGCAGTGGAAACAATGGAAAACAAGTGTCATGGAGACACTGACGAAGCAGAGAACCAACTTGCCCCAGTGGTGGTCTGGCAGGAACGAATGGGACTCTGTGGCCATTTGAAGGAGGACAAGGCAGTTGTTCAACAAGTGTCCACCCAAATTTAAGTGCGGGCCGCATGGCTCTGATTAGCGACTCATGTGAAAAGACTTCTTTCTTGTCTCAATGAGGACATTCCTAACAATTAAGAGGAAGAGTACGGTACTGTTTGTCTCTCCAAGGAAACGTTGTCTCTGTGGTCAGTGACTACCTGGAAGCTCGGGATGCTCCAGAGCCATGTGATTCGTCTGAATGCAGCTGTGCTATGTTTAGCTAACGCTAGGGAAATAGCTTAATTGAACAAAAAGGGTCAGGCGTCATGTAAGGGTTTATACAACAAATACAATGGCAGATGTTATCGGCTGAAGCACACCTTGGATCAGTGACCAAACGCGACCGCATCAATTTTCATCTGGTCCAAAGTGATTCCGAAAAATATTCATTGTGCGAGACTTTAATCGGATTCGCACCAAATTTGTTTTTCTACTTCAAACATGGCATATCTCCACAAAGTTTCACATAAATCAGTTTTGGGTATTGGTAGATTTAATTACTGTACAATATGCAAACTAACAATGCAATAAACAACAATCAAAACAACTCAACGTACAAAAGTCCAAAGTGATGATGGTCAAAACTAAAAGACAGTAAATAGAAATTTCAATTATTTAGGGAATTTTATCTAACTTATACATGAGATTTTTATTTTTTTCAATATTTTATATCTCCTATTATTTTAGGACAAAAACAATCTTGTTTTTGATAAACACCTAAGCCTACTATGCTACGGTTTTGATGGATGTCCTGGAGGGATACATATATTTTAGATGGTGGTCGGTGTAGAAAGTTCCAGAACCACAACTCACTTCACTGCTCATCATGTTAGTGCCTTACACAAATTTTCAGAGCGATGATGATCATGATGTTTTTTGGGGGTTTGGGTCGGTCAGCATTCACCCCCACACTCTTCCTGTTAACCCTTCTTTAAAGTGAGACTATTGGATTAATGCTGACCCGAGGGGATGAGTAAGGTAGGGGTAACCTGAACAGAGGGGAAAGCGGGGTCAGCCAACTGTTTCAAGTGAAAGTGGAATTCGGGGGCATCTGTGTTTGTTTGTAATCGGCTGTGTTTGGGACTGATGCTGACATCCTGCGAAGCCTAAGGGGTAGGGGCAGAGGTTAGCGCTCAAATCGAAAAATGTGCAACCATCCTTGGTCGCTTGTGATTTTGCAACCAAGTCCCAAAGAGTCTGTTGGATGTCACGATGTCAACAGGCCTGAGATAAAAGCAGCAAACAGGTTTCTGATGACAGCTTCTCTCCTCACCCCCTTACGGGGATATGATTATCCGGAGCCTGCAGTTCACCGAGACGTGCGAGCTGAGGCAAAAATTCTGGCCTTCTGCCCAATATCCCCATGATTTACTGCCAGTATTGAAATCTCAAACTGTGTTTTTGATGGCGGAAAGAAAAACTAGAAGACAAACTGTCATGGGATCGCTCAGCATTCAGACCCCCCCCTTCCTCAAATGAGCCACCTCTGAATCTCCTGGGATGAAAGTCTCTGCTGTGACAGTGCCGGCTCATCAGAGGGTCTCTCTTTACACCAAAAGCAAAACACCAGAGGGCAGAATGGTAGGCTTGCCTAGCCACCCAACCCGACTCCTCGGGTTCCTGGCAGGGAGGCACAGAGTCCAGGATCATGCCCCCCCCCCTTACGCCTGCACAAATACAGACGGGGTCGTGGGTCATCTGGGGGGCTCACACAAAGCTTTCATCCCAGAGAAGCTCATTTCAAGGGAATGTGGCTCTTTCCCCATCTAGATAGGAGTCCTCCTTGAGCCCCGTGTGGCTAAGCTGAACCCCGGCTCGACAGACATGTTCCCTGGGACGCGTTTGTTTTGCTTTGTTCCCGCATCTCTGTGCACATCGCCTGGCCTGGCCCAGACACTCTGGTGGGAAGATCAGGTTGGGTCAACACACATATGGTGCTCTGTTACAATCCAAACAATTGCTAAAACTGTATCAAACAGGCAGATAAAGGAAACCTGGGCAAAACAATAGAGTGCAGTATTTTTGGCCTTTACCTTGAAAGGCTTTGAGATGAATGCTGATGTTCACGCGGTGACGTTTTGTTTTACGGTCTTGTGCACCTTTGTTTGCACCACTGGTTATTCGGAGCAATTATCAGTTACTTCGTCATCACAACTAGGTCTATTTCTAGCATTGCATTGTGCTAGCGATGCCGACGACCTGAAAATGCATCTTCAGTTTGGTGTCATTGTTAAAAGTTCCAAGTGACACTAAGTGCTAAGAGCCCCAAAAGCCTCTTAGCCAGCAAGCTAGCTGTTGGCTAGCATCTTTGATGGTTGTAAGGAAAGCCCTGCGACAACCTGGTGGGAATTTCACACCTGTACCTCAATTTTAAAGCCTCTTTTTATATCATATATGTAGTATATTTTATATCTTTTTGAATTATTCAAATTTAGTAGATGCCCATATCCAGTCCTCTGTGAAAAGAAAAGAAAGCTAGGTTCCAATGTGGGTAGAAAGGCCCAAAAGATAAGCTGGGCATTATAAATCAGTCCCACATTAATCAAAGACCTTAAAAACGAAATATTTTCCAGGACCACTTGCATTAGCTTGTCCTTAAATGCGAGTCTTTGTACAAAATTATTGGAAAGGAGGCACGCACAAGTCTATTATGTCGAAAACCACGTCTGAAGTTCATGTTCAAAAGTGAAGAAAATTGGAGAATGAAAATGAAAGTTATAAAATTGCACTCGCATAGCTGCTTTTCATGACAATCTGGAAACAAGCACATCTGGATTCTGAGCCATCATAGTAAAGCTAATGTCAAAATTGCAGGACATCAGTGTGATCTTTTAAGAATGTTTGGCACGAGATGTTTTTGTAATTATCCTGTGTTCGTTTTGCTGTGATCAGGTAGTGCTCGATATTACATTTAACACCATCCGAGATGTTTCGACTTGTGGGTTGCATTTGTGTGTGTGTGTGTGTGGGGGGGGGGGTATATATTTGTAGCATGTGTCTGCAAATTGCTCATCCTCTGAAGTCGTCCATATGTCCTGCGTTAAAACAATCATGAGTGCTGTTTCAGTTTTGACATTATTAGTGCGGGACGCCTCCATGAATATGTTAACACAGCAGAGTGATCAAATATATTTCAGCCACTGAATGTCAAACTTTTGATCTATTGTTAGTGGTCCGTTTAATAAAATGAGTCTCTTTGGGAAAATATTAGATTCTTACCATTTCTTTGGTTTCAAATATCCCTCACAGTCATGTGACATTCCATTACTGTTATCATTTATGATTTATCCCAATACAGTAGAATGGACAAACATTTTTATACTATTACATCAATGTTCAAGATAAAGGAATCTGAATCAAGTTACATTTTTAATAATGTTAATCTATTATCCATATCTCAATATCCATATATGTAATTTTTTTATATATTTTTATTGATGGTGAGCTAACAAAGCAGAGTTAAATGCAGAGTCGTGAGATAAAGGCGGCACTGTCTGTATGTTTGGTCCTGTTTATTGAATTATACATCAGTAAAACCGATGCCCCCCCCCCACTCCTCTCATCTCTGTTTAATTTGATCAGAGAATCTGCTGATGCAGTGTGCCTCCGACTCATGTGAAACCAATTTGAAACTACGCATACAACTCGAGTGCATGTGTCCCAAGAACACATATTCCGGGTGTGGTGTTGCAGAGACCACTGGTTGTTAATTAACTCACAAATGCCAGTCAAGAAAATGTTTTTTTGGTGCCATGCCAGGTGAGAGATAGGCAAAGGCGACTACAGGTAGAATATTAAAGAATTGTTTCAAGGTTTTACTGTACAATAGCAATATTTCAACTTCCACTAGTTCATGTGGGGAAATCATTTGTAAAAATTCCAATGCATTGAACACAGAGACTGCGATAAAGTCAATTACCGTGTTTTTCCATGCATAATGCGCAAAATTTAACTAATTTATTGTCCTAAAATCTGGAGTGCGCATTATGCATGGGTACAACAATTTTTGAAGAAAATCTCCCTCGAAATAAAACTTGAAATCACACCTTTCTTCTTGTTTGTTGTCAATCGCGCATCGCATTCAGCCATCCTGCCCAACACACTTAGTCAGTAAAATTCATAATTGACGACACATCGTTTGATGCGATGGTGCAATCCTTGATGGTGTGTTATTGTCAAATATTGTTTGTTTTTTAATCTCCATCGCAAACCGGATATCATACGGAGGCCGCCATTACAGATGCGCAGAACGGATGCGCAAGACACGTCAGCTATATAAAGAGTGAGAGTTCAGTTCTCTACCTAAATGCGTATTACAGGTAATATTTTATTTCACAACACTTTGCCTTGTTCCTTTCTTCTCTGCTGTTCACTTCAAACACGCTTCATACGAACACAATGCTCTCGTATCAGACGCTTGCTCGATCACCTGCTCGTTTGCTGTCACAATGTACCCTACACAAATCCGAAACATTTCTTCGCTATCGAGTTTGCTAGCGCATGCGCAGTGATACTGACCGGCAGAATAACATCCGGTTGTTCCCGAAGATGATCTTTTTTCTGAAATAATTTTACGTTTACGGACTTAAGTAAGAGTCAAAATTTGGGTGCGTATTATACATGGGTACAGGCTTTTTTCGAGCATCGACATGCCATTTTTAGGGTGCGTATTATGCACGGGGGCGCATTATGCATGGAAAAACACGGTAGCCTAATCTTGCCGTGGCAAAGTGACTCACCCATTCATCTCTTTTAATTGTAGAGTTACACAAACAAACAATAACAACACATGGGCAAATCAAAACAACACATCCTGTGGAAATTCCAGAAAAATCAAAGTTGAGAATTTAATTAGTTGTTGAAAATTGATATATTTAATTTCACAATATTTCGTGCGGCGGCCGATTTTACATTTATACGACCAGGCCACCACACTTGCCCATCATGAGAACATCAACATTCAAATATACACACGCGTCAAGTATAACCAATGCTGACTTGAGGGAAGCTTTAAATAAACTACAGCCCGTTGTCACCACAGACAGAGAGCACACATGGAAAAGACAACAGCAGCGGTATGAACAACAATCACCAGAATAGTGCATGGGATAAATGCAATACAAGCAGAGGAAAATTGAACCACCCGCCACTGACTACAAGGCGCACCAACTGGTGGTATGAATTCCCACCATTCCTGCTATGACTTCAAATTCAAGTGAGTTGCATCTGTTCACCACCAGTGCAGCTCTAGTTTCATGCAACAGTCTAAGATGTCTCTTCGGGCCATCTCCAAAAAAGTGAACACACGCAAGCTGCCTCATGTCGTTCGAACATGAAATGACTCGTGCCAATATTAAATTCGAGAGGCTTGCGCACTGCAGACAAGGACAGTCCAAAATGCTTAACACAGAGGTGACCAAACTACAGCCCGGGGGGCCATTTGCGACCTGCCTTTCATTTTTTAGCGGCCCAAAGCATATACTCCAATAACAATTAGCACAGCCCACATCAATCTTATATTTTTGCTATTATTTATTTTTTTAAATACATTTTTTGTTAACATTTTCAGTAAACAATTAAAAACAACGGCAAATTAAACAAAAGTCCAGTTGCCTCGATTCAACCTTTGCTGATTTCCATCACCCGTATTACTGAGAATCTACATAAAGACATACTTAAAAAAAAAAAAATTGTGATCACAGTGAGATATCTTTTAATTGACATTGAGGCAGTACGTTACAAACTGACTTGGGCAGTTTTACTACTATGCTAACGATATGCAGAGAGACAAAGAATGATAGATAAAAATCTTCACTCAAATTTATGGAGATGTCTTGCCTAATAGCCATAAAATCAGAAATATTGAGACGATCATTCTAATATTGGCAGACCTTAAAGTGGCCACAAATATTGATCTAATAGACTTGCATTTTGATTGATCTTTTTTTATTTTTTTAACTTTGATTCAGATTATGTTTTTTCTGTTTGGCGAATGACTATGGAGAGGAAAAGCCTTAACGTCCGTAAAATCCCAAATATTATTGTGATCCTTCTGATTGTTTCAGAGATTGAAGTGAGAATAAGTAAAGATCCCCACAAATATTTGATGATGATGGACAGGAGTTTTTGGACTTCAAGCTACTTTACACTTCTTTACATTAGGTATTTTAGACTGTACCCACTGCCCACAAGAAGATTTGGGTCGGATGGTTGTAGCTAGTTAACCAGGCAAGTTAGAATTTAGCAAAAAGCTTATAGAAATGATGCCATGTCGGGGTGATGGATTTATATGACAGGCGAGCTTGCTGCCTGAAGCACACGAGTGGTTTGTATTAAGTGAGCACATGGGACTGGACGCCAACGGAGACCTGTCATTCACAGATACATTAGTTTAACTGCAACCACCTTAACAACTCAACTTTTTTTAATTTTCACACACACACACACACACACACACACACGCTTAAAACTTACTTAACAAACAAACAAAGGCATTGTCTTATCTTGAAGCTATCAAATAACAAAACCCAATTTCAAAACACAGGCAAGTTTAAAACCTTTTGCATTTTTATTTTTACTTCTCTTTTATATATATATATATATATATATATATATACATACGATATATATATATATATATATCTTCGATTGCATGAGTACTGTTGGCAGTATATTCTTTAACAATTTATTAACAGGTAATTCACACCCTTATTGTGAAGAAAAAAATGATATAAATCACTAAAAATAGAAGCTAAAAAAGATGATCCCACAGCAAAAAACAAACAAATAACTGCAAAAATCTGAATCTTTAAAAAAATGAATGCAAAAGAGCTGTTAAAAACTAAAAATTAATAAATCAACAAAACAGCATCTTGTAACTTATTATATTATATTATTATTATATGGGCATCTTTTTACCGTTAGTTTTTAACAGACACTATACCTGCAGTTTGGTAAAAATAATTCTCTCGATTCTTGCTCGAATTATTTGACCTGTATTTTAAATGGAGACTTTATTTCGAAGAAAATGACATTTCATTATGACTATTTACAAAATATACCACTACAATTAAGCGGTTATAATGGAACATTCGAGAGACAAACACGGGGTATATTTTCTCATTTATTTTAATTGTTGACAGATAATAAGTCATTTACCTTCGTTGGCTTTCGGATAAATTAAGGACGCGATTAGAGAGGACTTATTCAATTTGGCCACAGACCCAACTTGTCTCCAGTAAACCAATTTAATTCCGGCTTTTATAGCCTGCGTCGTTTGAGCAAGCCAAACGTTTCGATGAGCAATATTGGTGTGATGCTTTTTAAGTAATTTAATATTTAAACTACGATTGCCAAATAAACTGTCTGCAGTTAAGCGCAGTGACCATCCTGCAAAGTGACTCTCCGTGCACCAGGCCACGGCCGCCTGTTTTGGTTTACGTTTAAAAACAAACAGCCCTTAGTCATTATTGACATTCTAAAAACAAATAAACAAACAAAACAAAAAAAGTCGGGCCAAACTAAAAGTCTTGTCCTGATATGGTTTCCTAATTCCTTTGCCTAAAAACGAAGGCAACGTAAAGCCCCGAAACGAGAATTAACAGTACGCAACCACGCGCTGAATAAAACTAAACATTCTTATTTAGCGTGTATGGAATTAAAGCTCGTCCATTCATCTCCTGATTGCATTGATGTCATGTGTTGCGATTCCCACGTGTTTACCACCAACAGACGCTCGCGCACACACACGCAAACTAAAAAAAAAGAGAAAATGAAGAAGAAAATGCAGCCCCCAGCCACCCTCCACCCCTTTCCTTGTTTTTGACCTCCCATCGGTGCATAATAGCGCGGTCAGAGCGGAGTGGGCCTACTCGGAGTGCATGCGTGCAGCTTGAAGGTCAGCGTAGTTCTGCGTGACACTTTCCCACTGTGGGCTCCTCATCTCGCTCTCCTTCACAGAGAGGGGCTTTTAGCATTTGTTCATTTTTTTCCCTCTCTCTCTCCCTAAAGCAGTCCCAGATGCGCCACTTTGAGCGTGTGCGAGCTAGGGCGCGTCAGTGTGCATTGCATGAAAGTTTGAGGAGAGCTGTTTAGAAGGGGCTGGGCGAGAACTAAAGTTTGGATTCTGCCTCTTTTTTTTTTTAATAGAGATTTTTTTTTTTTAGGTATGAACGCAGATACGTGTGTCTCATACTGCGACATGACCTCGATGGATGCGTATTATAGTCCGTCTGCCTCGCAAGGTAGGGAGCACCAGGCGAACCCTTTCAGGACTTTCGGCGTTTCCGACGCCAAATACAGCCCCACGTTCGCGACGAATAAAGGGCAGGGGTTCGGGGAGAAGTCCCGGAGTCCTTTCCAGACCGAGTGCCAGTCGCTGGACGGCGTGGAGGAAGAGGGACCCTTCCACAAGTACCAGCTCTTCATGCACAGACCCACCTGCAAGACTCCACCCGAGGGCGGCAAGTTGCACACGGACGGCGGCCACAACGGCATCCTACCATGTTACGGTGAGTGGGCAAACACGCGCAAAAACTCCACAGTGGGCAGAGCAGGATGCGCGTTTGCGTGCCGTGCATCAAGAAACACTTGTTTGAATTTATTTTCATTTTATTTATTAATTAAATAATCACAGTGGTTAAATAAATGAAGAGTCAACCTGGAGTTGAGACTCTTCGCGAAGGATTCGTTGCAGTAGCTGTAAAGCAGTATTTGCCTGTAATCTTTTTTTTATTTTTATTAAATATTCACCTTGACGTTTTTAAGACCACACGAGTGTCAGTTATTCTCTCCACTGAAAGTGTAATTTCCTCACAAAGTAAACTTGCAGCATCGTCCCAAAGTCATTGCAATCAGCCGTCACAGAACAATATTTCGACATTTTCAGATATCACCAGAAAAATAATTATTATTACACACACACACATATATATATATATATATATACACATACATACATATATATACACATACATACATATATATATATATATATATATATATATATATATATATATATATATATATATATTATATATATATATATATATATGTATGTACGTATATATATATATAATATATATATATATATATATACATATAGATAGTGTGAATTAATTGACCACAGCCGGAGTGTTCATGTGTATTTACTATACCTTGTTATGATATTTGAACTCTCCAGAATGATTCCTTATTTTTACATAGTTTTGGTGCACGTGCATGTGAACACAGCTAAAGTATAGTCCATTTTTGTATCTGTGACTATACAAACTACACAAAACCTATTATCATGGCTAATAATTCGGTTTCTGTTTTGATCAAACACCGATATTTACAGCTTCACTTGGTGGCTTCTTTTATGCAATTTGCATAAAACGTGGAGATAAATGCAGCGCAGTTTGCAGTTGGCGATATAAATAAAAGTGAAGTCTGCCACAGTTAGCAAAATGGTAAAGTGCACAGTCATCTATTTTTTAGTGGGGAGTGTGTCTCCAAGCTTGTTTGGAGCCGTGCTGTACTTTAGTGAGCTGATTTGGCAAGTGCATAGACAGAACCGTTTGAACGCAATCATTAAATGCAGCATGCTTCCAAAGAGAAGAGACTCTGCAGTGTTATTACTGAAAATGTTGCAGCCAGATGAAGGCACTGTGGCTCTGGGGAGGACACTTTTGGGGTCTAGTCAAAGCCTCAGGCGTCAACAGGCTTGTGCTCTTATGTGTGGTCCAACACAAGAGATATATTGCTCAATCTTGATTTTTTTATCTCTTTCATCATGACAAAAATTGTCTGATATACAGACAGAGGTTAATGTGCCAACATTGAGTGACTGCAATGCTGTCGACATGGCAACCAGGCTGTTGTGAGATTTTCAGTTTTACGGTCAATCTGGAAATAATAAATTTGAAGATTGACATTTGGTATTGTGAATATTTTAAGCTTGATTGCCACAAAGAGAACTAGTGGTGCTACACAGTGTTTTGACATGTAATTGATATAATCATTCATAACATCTACGTCATCCATGTTTTGACGTGACGAGCGTTTGTTTTGTAAAATATGTGGAGTGCATCTATTGTATATATGCTGCCCTTCACCTGTCGGGTTGGGGTTTGTTATTGGCTTGAGCAACTGCCCCCAAAAACTTTAGTGCAAGTGCCTACAGTGTACTATGTGGAGAGATTTGAAGTATTGTAGTGTATGGACAAGTAGCATTTTTTTCTAGTCGGTTTGGAAAACAAAATGTGATGTGGAGATTTTTACTGGAAACAAATAGTTAATCTTCACTATCTTGATCCACAAACAGGGTGCAAGTGAAAAGCTTTTCAGAATTCAGAATGTTGCTGATTTTCAAAATAGAACAAAGGATATTTAGACTATCGGCTTATGTACATACTATAGCAACTATTTCATTTTGTCCAAAACAAAAAGGCCACAGAGCAAACCAGCCTCGATTGCTGTATTTCAAAGTGATGGCCGGCATGTGTTTATTTCAAGGCCCAGAGGCCAAATCGAGCCCACCACATCAGCTTATATGGCCTGACGAAGCAAATCATGCGTCTCCTTCATATTTCTCTCAAAAATCTGTATCACCTGAGTCAAAGTCTTTACTTTAAATATCGGTGACACTGAAAGACTTTAAAAAAACAACAACATCAAATACAAAACAAATTGATGCTTTTCACAGTCACGTCACTCTGAGAGAAAGTGTAACTAAAAGATGGCCCAAAAAATCATTGCAAGAACTATCTTTCAAAATAAAACAAATTACAATACATAAATTACTTTCTGTAATTTGATCAATAATGGTAAGACATGTCCACTGAATTTCCTTTGGAAAAATGAATTAATTTTACTGATTAGAGTAGTACTATTTGAATTGTATTGCCAGTTGTTATCATTGGTTGTTTTTTTACACTCAAGCCGTCTTTACCGTAATTGCCTCTGGTGAGAGCCTCGTTGCAATACAACAGAGGGATCTGTGAGCTAAAGTACCAAGATGACAGTCGTTTTGCATTCACACCATATCAAAACCTTCAAGCGTGTCTGTTTCAGCACAAACTAACTTTGAAATACATCCAATAATATCATGGTTGTCGCCGCATATTGTTGGGTGTGCACGCGAACCAATGAGCGTCCCACCGGGGCTTAGCATCTACCTGCATAGTGCACACACCACTGTGAATGAAATAAAAGCCCACGGAGCTGATGGAGTGCAGAGGAATGCAAGTCAGCACCGCAGGAGGGGTCCGCATTAATCCGAGGCAGATGTGCATCATTGGCTGCTATATAGTTTTTATTCATACTCGCCAAACATTAGATCTCCAAAGCAACTGAGAGTCCCCACAATGACAAAGTGGGACTGGTTTACATAACCCTGTCTTCACAATACCTTGGAAAAATAAGCAAAATGTCACAAATGGACAAGGGTAAAGATTTGAGAACCACTGGAGAGAATTTCTTACATGCGCATACACTTACAAGCCAATTTAGCACGTATGCCTGTGCAAATATTTAAATGGAAAACCGTAAAGACAAGTATTCATTTAACAGTGTGTTTATTATTGTGGTTGAAGCTTGAAGTAGAAATTTCACCGCATCATATTGCGTGGTGCCTCTGATATGTGGGTTGTAGTAGTTAATATATTAGCGCCACCGCAGTCTGAAGCTGAGCAGTTCTACACCATTGCAAACCACCACAATAATAAACACATTATTAAATCGTTGCTTCACTGACAATATCGATCAAAGCCAAGCATGAGCTTACTTTTGGAGACGGAATTTTGGTAGGGATCATGCATGAGACCTTACTAAATGAAGCAGATATTTTTACCATTTCACTTTTCCAGATTTTTTTTTGGGGGTAGTCATGCATTTTGATCCCAAGACTGCTAGCTCATGAGCTATCTGGTAGCTAGCGCCTCTGTGGCATAGTGACTGGAACAACGGCGGTGACATTTTACAGCAAAAGTGAAAAACTAACCACTCGGACTTTAGGTGTGGCCGACAGGAATACAATGTGGAGTGCGCTCCTGTTGTATGCTTCGTTTATTTATGTTTCTAATGACCGAAGCAGTTATGCTAATTGGATGGTCTGTAGCTTTACATCAAACATTGTTAGCATTAAACTAGCAGACATTTGTTGGATGAAAAAATATACTTTGGTTGAATATTGTGTTTAAAAGGTAACTCAACTCAAGATGTCAAAAGTCATATTTTAAACCTTTATCTGATGCTGCATATTTACTTAAATCAATGACGTATTCATTTCCAAAATTTTTCAAACATTGCATTTCTCAGGGGTCGCCATGTTTACTTCTTTTCGCGCTCACAAGTTAGCTAATTTAAGAGACATTTAGCAGCCCTTCTTGCTCACTTTATTTACTAACATAACCAGACTAGAGATCGTATACTAAATATACGATATAGCCATTACTTGCTAGAAATTCCTCCAGCTCCTTCAGTGCTCACTAATTAGTTTTCTTCTAATACTTTTGTACTTTACGCCTGATCTTTAAACAGCAAGATCTCACCGATGCTGTGGAAGCTTCAGATGTTGTGGATGAGGTTTGGAACGGACCTCCTGCGATAAATGACGGCTTTAGAGATACACACATTATACAAACTGTGTGAACTCTGATACTGATTGCGCCGGTTCTCTCTTGCCTTTTCCTCAGTAATATCATGTTCACCTAATATAGTTCAAATAGCCGCTGTGACCTCAGTGTGAAATTGGAGCATCCTGTGATATGTAAAACATGTTTCTCAATGCATGAGAGCAAAACAAGACCACAAGAAGGCTCTGGCAGCGCTTTAAAAGCATCCTGTCAAAATATAGAACTCTACGTGCATGGAGAGGGGAAATTGGAGGGAAATGATGTCAGAGGATATGTATGGATATTTGCTGTGATGATTACCACATTTTGACCACGCTAGTGGCTGAACAGTGACCTGTGATCATGCCCTGAAACAGTTTTCAACTGCTTAAAGTTGGGCGGGCCGGGGGGGGGAATAAACTTCTTTCGAGCATGTTTTTCTGTCTTGGAAAGTTCAAGCAACAGCACCAACCTGTTTGCTATGAAACGTCACTTTGGCTCTGACATATTGTCCTCTATTCACAGGTTTATTATAAAGCGCAAGGTAAAAATGACCTGGGAAAATTGTACAAATGACCACAGGGAGCAATGATAACCCAAATTTGTCTTAAAAATTACCGCTGGATCGACAAAGTAAAGCAAAGCAAAATCTTGTTTTGATTCATAACTGCTATTTGTCTAATTTTCACGTGAGGACATTTGATAAATTGAACAAAAACAGTGTGGGAAGTCCTGCAAATGATCACTCACTGTTGGCTGCAGTCCAAACCTTTTAACATTACATTGCAAAGCAGCAAAATTCCAACCTTCCAATTTGACTTCTGCAATTAGTGTCTTCAAATTCATACTGTTGAAAAGAGAAGGCTCAGTGATTACACCCTTTATAAATACACGTTTTGCGCCGAGAGTTATCCAAATCTACAGAAATTATTTTTAATGACAGTTTGTACCAAAACGTACTCCATTGTTAATCACATTCCAACAATAATCCTGAACTATTTCTGTGTTCTTTGATATGAGACAGTGACAGCCGCGGCCTAAAGTCTTCGGACGTGAGTGAGGTAATGACTGTGTCAGTCTATCAGCCGCTGATACTGAACAGAAAGATTTCAGGTTTCCCATAGAAGCATAAGCATTCCTTTGCGAGTTGCTGCCATAGATCTCTCCTCAAGAACATCTGGGAGCCTTCCTTTAACAGAGGAAACAATACTCAAAATCTTGTCCGAGTATCCCACGAAGAAGAGCTTCTATTGTACATATTAACTCTTTAATGGCACAAGGAAACGACATACAAGGGCACACAATCAATTCAGGGAGGTGTTGCCACTAAATAATAGAAATTTAAGAAGAGTCGCTTTTAGCAACATTAAGTACAACCAACTGTGTAGGGTACATCGTTATGTTTTTTTTTTGGCTTCTGCCATGTAATATTGCGTATCAGGAGGAAAAAAAACCACACTTGTGAAGTTAATAATTGAGTCAAGTGCCTTGAATTAATTTCCTAAAGCCTCTCATGCTTATGGTGCAGACTCATTGTAGCATCTAACAAGCTAACGTTTATTTACTCATTCCTGGTATTTATACGTTTATTTTTTGATCGCCTTTTCAAAATGGAAAGAATGATTGGATTGATAATGTAGCCTTCAGTACAAATGCTAGCGAGTCAGCAGAGGGAAAAAATAGACGTCTGGCAGTAGATATATTTTTTTTGTTGAGCAGTGCTGAACTTATTATACGCAACTATCTGAGTAATTCGGTGCTAATATGCTTTACCACCAATGTTATCCAAGTTTCTAAAGTTGTGCCTCTGCCCCTCCTTCTGCATTTTGTGCACATTTTTCAGGCTGGACACCCCTGCAGCGTCACTCAGCACCAGAATGAAGTCTCATTTGTACAAATGTGACTTGCATTGCATTTCAAACAACCTCCACATGTGGTTTAGATCAGTCTTGTAAAAAATATGTGATTTGATGTGATTTTTGATGTTCAAGCTTAATAACATCTTGCTGGGAACAAGCTCGCTATGACAAAAATCGGATTTGCCGCTGGCGATGTGAAAGCAACTCGCGAGGCAACAGATCCGCATGATTTTGTGCAACCATTCAAACTAATGATAATTACGTTTGTGAAATTCAATTTAAGCTTATAATAATGACAGGTTTTAATGAAATAATAAAGCATTTGCAATTTTCTGCAGTGATTAGATTCAGATTTTCAAATAGAGAGTGCCTACTAATCATCACAAATATAATCACTTGATATTTTGATAAGGGGACAAGCTTTGAGCACTCTGTTTAAAAGCATTCTCCTTCCTCGTTAGTACAAGGTCATTAACCCTTCCCCAGGTTACTAATTTATAGTGTTTCTTTTATTTAGTTTCACTTGACCCTCCCCATCCCATTCCATAAAAACTGAGAGGGTGCCTCGTTGCTTTACAACCAGTTAAATTACACTTTGATGTTTTCTCTGTTTTCAGCAGCGATTAAATTGCTGACCCTAGTAAACACGTGACCTCGGCTAACCAAAGAAGTCTGCGGGCTGTCAGAAAATGACTGGCAAATTGAAGGCGCAGGCGGCGTTTATTCCTCACATTTCATGTACGCTGATGCGCGCTACAAGGGCAACAACAGAGAGAGAAAAAAGGGGTTCCTCACAATGCCAAGAAACTGTTGCCAAGGCACTGGAATCTTGGAAGAAAGCAAGACTTGACGGTTGTGTTCTGGAGACGGGAGAAAAAAAAAAAAGTCTCGGCAGGCATGACTCCTGCGTGATGTTGGCGAGGATTGTGTTTGGTTACAATTAGCATACCACGAAACAGAATGTGGAGAAATAGGGATGAGTATAAAACTTTGTCCACCATGCTTTGCTCAGGGACACAATCTCATTATTTCAAACAGTTAGGGACTTTTGAGTTGATCCAACTCACTTCTAAATGCTGTAGTCAGGCTCCCGCTCAGAGGTTGAATGAAAACATAGCACAGGGCCAAAGCAGCGGTCGGTAATGTCAGAATGTGCATGTGTGGAGACAGTAAGAAGCTCTGACAGGTGGGCCACGGCGGAATGAGGTCATGAACCCCAGCCGGGCAAGCTGCGTTGTTTCATTAGCCTCAGTCGGGGCGAGAGCAGGGGAGTGCCGCGGCTGCTTTGGAGGGACAATTATTGACATCGTATTGCGCGACACACCAGCCAAAGAATATTAATTCATGAAAACAAACACGCACGTTGCAGACGGCTGACGCCCGACTTCATCACGTCAAAACTATTCCCCGCCAGCTTACTCACCATTAAAAGAATGGCTGACGGAGTCACCAGCACCGCAAAATATCAACAGTCCTTCGCACGATGCACTTTGTTTCTAAGACGACAGACTGTGGAGGGCGTTAAACACAAAGCTGCAAGGAAAGCGCATGCACGTAATTATTCGAAATGTGATCTGGTAGGAGATAAATGTACATGAAACTGTTCAGGGACTCCGGGTGACCTTCACTCAGACTGGACTTAAGACACACAAATGAACCAAATCAGTTTCAGGGTCAAACTGCTGCTGTCATAAAACATGCATTTAACTGTCATTAAAGTGTAAAAAAGAAACACTTTATAATAAAACCCAATAGTCATTAAAGTGTAAAAAAGAAACACTTTATAATAAAACCCAATAGCAACCTTTGCACCCAAACTAAACGATGATGCGTGACAGATGTGTAGCATGTGGAAGGAGGGAGGATTGAGGAAGATGACTCAAAAGCGGGCACGCCACAGCTAACGTTGCTGTGCACATTCAGTTCTTCCATTATAGATGTTGAATTTTTGTTTCTTTAGCCATTTTGTACTGACCAGCCGGGACTGAGATAAGTGTCATTTCCCTGATGATTTCTACTGCTTGCTGCCACCGATACTTGGAATGGTATTTGTCTGAAAAAAAACTATACTTAACATCCTTACAGGGAAAGCACACGCTCAAATTTTCTTTGTAATAATTTGTTCTGTGCAGCTCCATTAGTCGAAAAACTGTATTCTGGTTAATGTTTTGGTAATGCTATATGAATTAAACAGGCAAAATCCACCTGTTTTTATCCATCACAGGGGGTGGCCATTTTGCCACTTGCTGTCGACTGAAAACGACATCACACTTGCCAGGTCAGGTCACAACCAATCACGGCTCACCCGTTTTCTCAAGGTGAGCCGTGATTGGTTGTGACCTGAAACTGGCAACTGTGATGTCATTTTTAGTGGCCAGCCAGAGGCAAAATGGCCGCCTCCTGACATGGATGAAAACAAGTAAATTTGGCTGCTCATATTCCACAAATGCAATATTAATCAGATTGCTGTGTTTAGAATGGTGGGGGCGCATACAACGCATTATTGTAAAAAAAAAAAAAATAGGCTTGACTTCCCCTTTAAGTTGTATAATCGTGTGTTTCATTACAAGTTTTATTCAATAATATGCTCAGGTCTAACAATTTATCTCTATTCTGACTTCATTCAGAAACATTTAAGAATTTATTCTTTCCACTGTTATGATGGAGACCATTTAAGGACAGAACCCTTATGCTAATGAAAAAGCAGGCAGAAAAACTGACAAGAGCACTGTTCTGACTGGATCTCCACCAGAGTCATACATGCTTATTTATCCACATTGATGTTTGTTTATATGAAGGGGAAGGGACAGCCTTCTTCATCTCCAAAAAGGAAACAAACAAAAAAAAAAACTTGCATGTGCAGAGAGGAACAGAGCCAGGTCTGTCACAAAATGGAGGCTCGCCAAATTGGAAGTGACAAACACAATGTTGTTTACATCTGAGGGCCAAAGTGTGTCAGGCAGCAGTGGGCAAACGAGGCCCACCGCGCTACACACAAACACTCAAACTGTTCGAAATTAGGCAGGTTTTTCATTGGCTCAGATTTCAGGTGGCGTGATTGAACGAAGTGAGCGCGCCCCCCTGCAAAGTTGTGTCGCGGGTCACCCCAATGTGTCGTGACAACCCTTTCAAACATGTAGAATTGAAGTGTAGATTCAGCATACACATACAAGGCCTTTGAACCCCAAAATAAAACATTACAGAGGTGATGTAAGCATTAAGTAGCCGCAACTGTGTGTGGATGTTAGAACGTGATGGTGTGCAGATGCACTTGCTGACTTGTTAGTCATCGGTTTCTTTTTTTCCCCCGGCTATATTCAACAAAAGCAACACGCATTTTAAGGAGCATATTGCTCTTCGACTGTCGCTGTTTCTCCTCAAGCATAATTGGTTAGAGAGTTGAGGGTTGAAGCCACAATTTAAATGTTCTATATTTGCCTTGTTTCTTACAAACCCAAAAGTGTTTAATGCATTTAATCACAAGAGTAAAATAGCGAAACATTTTTAGCTTTATATGACGTTGAAAAGGAATGAATGTAAAATATATCTATGTGCTAACATTCACGCATGGAAAAATACAGATACAGGCTTTATTTTAATGTATCGGGTAATCATGGAGGCTGCCGTTACCAACCACAGATACTCTAAAAGTCTGACATGGAGTAAGTCCTCCATGCCAGTAGTTAGCGCTACACTGCTGCAAGTAGACACATTGGCATCCACGTCAGAAAGAAAAATAGGTCTTTTAACAAGACATTTATTTTCACTTTACAGCTAATTTGAATACATGGCTCTCATTCTTTACACAATAAAATAAAACTGACTTTCCTCCTCTCCCATTAATGTAGGAAAAGACAACAGCTTGACAGAGACCGAGCTGCCCTCCAGTGTGGACACCCCCGGGATGGAAAGCAGCTACCTGAATCTAAAGGAAGCCGGTGTAAAGGGGTCAGGCGAGCGTCCCAGCTCAGATCTTTCTAGCCCTCTGGATAAAAGCGAGGCAGAGAGCAACAAAGGCAAGAAGAGGCGCAATCGCACTACGTTTACCAGCTACCAGCTGGAGGAGCTGGAGAAGGTTTTCCAGAAGACACACTACCCAGATGTGTATGCCCGTGAGCAGCTGGCACTGAGAACGGACCTGACGGAAGCTCGCGTTCAGGTGAGACCTGATGACACGCCAAAAAAATGAGCAGTGCTGTTTTCAAACATGGCCATGTCCGCATGTTAATCATAGCCAGAGAGCGTGAGGGAGCGTTAAAAGCTGCTGATGTGACAACAGAAGAATCTATTGTTCTCCTTTCTCATCTATTTTCTTCCAGCCAACCTTAGATCAGAGTGGGATGAAGGGCGGGATGAAGGGAAGTCCCTTTGCGCTTACTTGCGGCAGACTCTGCACGAAGGTCAGAGGCCAACCGTTTGTCCCTGGTGCAGCCACGTTTAAACTACTTCCACACAAAACGGAGAAGGCAGGAGGTGAGGGACATAAGCAGGCAAGAAGTCATTTGACTATATGGGAAGGATATCAAAAGCACTTGAGATGCCAGCTTCAATTTCCACGTGCGGCCTGAGACATAGTCAGGGACTGTCTGGTCCGTGCGGTGGTACAGTAGAAAAAAAAAAAAAAGTTGGTTCACACAGATCCATCCCTTCCCCAGATGATTATAATTAACGTTCCCGACCCAACCGACAGGCACACAGCCCACTCTTTTGAGTCACTGTGAGGTTTGACCCAGAGTCGTACAAAGCAGACCCTAAACATGCACGCAATCAAGTCTAAATCCCACAATTGCAACAGAAGGTCCATTAGGACAAAGTCCAGGGATATGCAACCGGCGACTACCAAGGGGCATCGCAAGCTTGGCAAGCGACTTAATAATCCTTTTCATCTTAAGAAACAACACAGATGTTTTTTCCAGAATAAGCCAATGTCAGAGTCTTACTTTTTCATCCTTAGTTTAACGATGAAGGTCTCTATGTGCAGCTCGGGGCTTTTGCTGCTATTAAATTATTTACGTGAGCAAAAGGTCCGACTCGAACTTGGTCATACCTGACTTTTTTGTGGGGGAGGGGGCAAAGTACCGCTGAGGCACTCTATCAATCGCAGTGGTCCGTCCGGGATGACAGAGATGAGGTGAGACGGCTGGAACTTCAAAGCTGCTTTTGGAGTTGGTGCACTCTGGCCTTCCTCTCTCACCCCCACCCGCTAGCCGTGCGGCGTAAATAAAACTCTTTAATAGCGCTGTAGTCTGTACGCTGGCCTTTTGCTGTCAATGTCTTCAGCTATTACTGTAACGCGGCCAAACAGAGTCACCATGTGTCCACATCAACCAAACAAACAAGTAGTTGGTAACTTTGGGCATGTCCGATGTGATGGATTCAAACTTTTCCCTATAGGAAGAACAGGAACTCCGCTTGTGCAAAGACACAACTAGCTTGTCGCAAACAATCATATTTAAGATGAAGCATTGGACAGGCGGAGCAGCCCAAGACACATCTGACTTCATAATGCTTGCACCACAAATGATCTCTTTGCCAAACTATTTGGCTGATGTCCCCTTCGTACGGCCGTTCAAAGGCAAAGCAGCACAGCGCAAGCCCTCTGTGAAACATGACTCACTCAGTACACAGAAACCAAGACAAGGGGTGCATAATTATGGGCTCAGCCATTAAAAAAAAAAAAGCTGACAGTGTTCAAGCTAGGAGAACATTTTTGTCAGTGATAGATTCAGAATTTTGTAAATGACACAGTATGTAAATGTGTGTGTCCCGTGTGTGTCTGGTCGACCGCCTGAGTCTGCACGCCTGAGAGGTCACGGGGGTTAGCCGCAGAAAGCCACGGGCTTTGGCGTCAGGAAATTAAACATGAAATGAAAACAAGCTCCAGTTTGAACATTCTCCCATCTCACTTTTCAATATCCCCACTTCCCCTCTCAGACATAAAAGGGAGGTGGGAGGAGAGAAGCGGTTTATATGGGGGGTTGGTGACACAACCACCAAAAATCGGATGACCCATTACACTCATTTAAACTTAGACATCCCCAAAAAAAAGTCTCACCTGACACAATCTACAACGGTACCTCAGACCAAACCATTTAACTTCTCTTTCAAATCTCTATTAGCTCAATGCTAACATACAATGACATAGAGAAGCTAATGCATTGTGTAACCCTTTAGTAAGTTACGGCTGTTTGAACACAAACGGTGCAGCACCACTTGTAGACAGACAACATAATACTCAGAGGTACTACATATTCGGGATCTTGCGTAGTGTATTGAAATACAACAAACAACAACAAAAACTACAACTCAAAAGACACGGACATGGTATGAACATCAAACAAAAACAACTCGCTCCCCCACCAAATCTCAGGGGGGTGTAACAGACCCCAAGCTCTCCTGCAAACATATGATTTAATTCAAAGGCCAACAACCCCTCACCTTGACATTGGGGGGCAGCCACAACCTTCCATATCACTTTACAACTTTGGAAGGCTAATCTCACCAGCTGACCTGTGGAATGTCGGAGTGAGTTCCGAACATCAGCTTTGGAAGAAAGAACATTTAAATGTCCCGCATGAGGCCATACATGGTCTTCTTTTTGAAAAATGAACTCATTTGTGGTCCCTAAAAAGTAAATGCGCTTCAGGGCACACTGTAGTAACACTGCCTCTTTTTTATTAGGAAGATGACAGAGACGAATGGCAAATGCAAAATGAGGAGGGGGATATATGAAGAGCCTGGCTGAGGGGAAGTTGCATGTCAGCGACTGTGAAAACCACAAGCTGATTGGGCTTGGAATCAACCAACAATCAAAGTTCAAAGCCCGACGTTCCTTCTCTGTTTTGGAGAGATTTGCTTACACGTGTGAGAGGGGAAAAAAAGTTGCGTGAACTATGGATGGTTGGCTAGGGTGGAGCACGACAGTGACGCCTGATGAATCACCAAAACTGGGTAATATTCAACTTTTGGGGGAAAATTCAGCCCCTAAAGCCAGTTTAGCACATGAAACTTGGTTGCTTGGCATGAATCTCTCCTAATGCTGCTAGCAAAGGACTCAAATTTGCCATCTTGTTTCATTGTTCATCGTAAAAATCAGAACTGCCCCCACACAAACAACCAAAGAATCTGAAGACTTTCGAATAATGCCCAAGTATAAACAAGGTGGTGAGTTACATAAAAACTGTCAATTCTGTCCAATTGTTTGTTGAAAAGAATTGCGGTGGGATTCCCTTTTTGTCCCGCTGTGTCGACAGGTGAGGGAGAGGACACCTTTCTCGCGATGATTTATGAATGACTACAGACCCAGATGTGCATCTGTCGACGAAGGCAGTTTGAAGGGAGGCAGACGACTGTGTATCAAAGGCGGCGGCATGGCTGGGGGTGGGTGGGTGGGCGGTGCAGTACCAAGGGAGATGCTCCATTTTCACATCAACAGTTCCATGCGGACGGCACTTTAAAGACACGTCAAGTCCTAAAACGTGCTGTGGGACTTTCATGTGCTATAAAATTTATTTGCTTCACTTTCTTAGTTTATCTTTCAGAGCAAAGAGAAATGGTCACATCTTTGGCTGTGCTCCAATATTTTTAGACCACAATCTGCTGGGTTAAAAGTAACCCAAATTGGGTGGAATATCGAACCCAAAAGGGACAGAGACAATGTTGGGTTATTTTCTACCCAGCACATTGGGTTGTGACCAAAATGTTTTGACCATGTTTATGCTCTTCTTTGCAGGTGTGGTTCCAGAACCGCAGAGCCAAGTGGAGAAAGAGGGAGCGCTTTGGTCAGATGCAACAGGTTCGAACGCACTTCTCCACGGCTTACGAGCTGCCTCTTCTAACTCGGCCTGAAAACTATGCACAGGTAAATAGAAACACCAGCGTGTCCGTCACCAATTGCCATGCGATGTTTGTGACCGCCTCATCGTGTCGTCTCTTTGCTTTTAGATTCAAAACCCTTCATGGATCGGCGGCACGAGTGCAGCCTCTCCAGTGCCGGGTTGTGTTGTTCCTTGTGATACCGTCCCCCCGTGTATGCCCCCTCACCCCCATAGTCACGGAGGGGTCCCCGACTTTCTGGGCGTGCCTAGTCCAGGGAGCAGCCACATGGGACAGACGCAGATGAGCAGTCTATTTGGGGGACCTGGAATGGTCGGGGGGATCAACGGCTACGATCTCAACGTTGACCCAGACCGCAAGTCTTCCAGCATAGCAGCACTGCGTATGAAAGCCAAAGAGCACAGCGCCGCCATTTCTTGGGCCACATGATGTTCCAACCAAGTCGCACCCCGCCTCCATGAGCGCTGCGGGGGAGTTTTGCTGAGAGCACTAATGATAAGACAGGTCAAAAGAACAGGCGGAAAGCGTCCAGATAGCCGAGAGCATCTTAGCGGCCATCACAATGGAGATAACAGCTGCGACAGTGACAATCAGCAGAAACTGAAAGTTCCAAAAAGTAGAAGTGAAAATCAGACCCAAGCGTTTAATTCCTGTCCGTCTCAGGTTTTGGTGGCATAGCTATCATTTTCAGTAATGATTATTTTTTTCTTCCGCGTGACAACCCAGGCTGGATGCAATCGGCAAATTTAATGGAGCGCAAACAGAACTAGCCTGAAGCAATTTACTGAGGGAGGAGAGCAGACATTAGATTTCCAGCCAACATGTCATTTGCTCCCACAGAGCAACCTCCACAGGTTCCCCTGTTAGGCCCAGCCTCAAGTTACAGGAAACTCCGTGTCTCCAGTGGTAGACAAGGCACAGCGGTAGCCTTCAACGCCAACTAGTCACGCCAACTTCCACCGGCACCCGACGCAACTAGTAGACACACTTAATTAGCATCAAAATGAGCATTTTTCCCTCGTGAACACCAAAGTGCATCACAGATGTTGTCATGGCCAAGTTTTGGATCAACACATGGCGGAAACTGCGGACTGAATTAGTGGGCCTGATTGGCGAGTGGGAGAATTTTGTAATGTTTAGGTGGAGCGTATACATTGCAGTGGTGAGTGTGTTATCAAACTTGTGATTTGAATGAAATCTTGTCATGACATCATTTACTTCTTGATAGAGGGATTGCAGTGGGTGAATGTATTTTGATATGACATTTGGCAGAAGGCTTGTATCACTTCTACAACTAATCAAATTTGAATACTTGATTGACTATATAGGAACTAGACAGAACTTTCAGTTTCTGAATTCAAATCAGGACGCAGTTCTATTCCTATTGAGGGCTCGATTGTCTCGACCTCCCCGTGCTTTAAACTGCAGCTCGTTCCGTGATGATACTACTGAAAAGTTGTTTTGTGTGAATGTAAACAGTATGTATGATATTATTCTGTTGCTTGTGCATTTGTTTTATCTTTGTGTCAAATAATGGACCTCCAAAATGCCAAACCGTTCAAGTATTACAGTGATATTGCCAAATAATATGTTGTGTTCAGCATTATTTCTAAAGAAAATGTTGCTCTGGGCTTTTTAACTGTTGAAATAGCTTTCTAATTTTCTAATGGCTTCAAGCTGTTTTTTTGTTATTTTCTAATAATAACCAATTATTTCGACTTATGGTAGTGACTTTATATAATGTGCCATTGCAATAAGTTATTGCACTTAAGATTTTGAGAATTGTGTGTTAATACTTTCCACTGGGACAGAAGCCTCATGTTGTTCCGGGTTGCAAAAATGTTGCTTTAAGCCATCCATATTTAGTACCGTGACATCTGCTCAAGGTGCTGGAGATGTGTTTGTTTGTACAGAGGTATTGTTTTTCATTTGTTGGATTGAAGTGAAGATGTAATAAAATCCCAAACAGCCCGATGAAGTTTCTCCTTTCAAATACGACGTTTAGCAAAATGCTCATATTGAAGGCAATCAAGTGTAATTGCATGAAATATAGTTTCATGCACAGGTTCTCCAGAAACTAAACTCCTAAACTATAAAAATATCTGTAATCAAACCATCCATTATGGTTGGAATTCCAAAGGCAAAAACTGCCAAGCTCACCATTGGTGCGGACTTCGCCCTCCAAAGAATGTATGACCAGTAGACAATTGCAGCCTTTTCCAAAATGTACATAACGTTAACTGGAAGGCTGTTTTTTTTTTTTTTTCTTCATAGTGGGTGGGGAAAAAAATTCAGTCTGTCTGCTAGATGTCTGCTGCCAATCATGAATTAAAATCTTCTGTGTTGTTTAAGAAAATGTACTGTTTTGCATTGTGAGAAAAAAGCTACTGCTTTAAGCCAATAACAAATTTAAACAATTAATTGCTTGTTAAAATAATCTGATATGTTAAGCATCGCTGCACCTCTATTGTAATGAACGAAATACAACTAGTACACAACTTCAAAAGTAAAACAAGGTTAAGAAAAATGGGGTGATATTTGTAAAGTGGCATATTTACAGTACCAGTCAAAGGTTTGGAAATACCCTCTAATTTTGTGTTTTTTTTCATTTATAATAATCCTGCATTGTAGATTTATACTAAATCATCGGTATTTTGAAAATAATGATGGAATTAACAGGTAAAAAAATCAAATAAAACAGAATATGTTTCATTCTTTAAAGCAGGTTCCTTTTGCCCAGATCACAACTTTGCAAATCTTATTTTCTTAGTATTTTCTCAGTCAGCTTTATGATGCAGATGTGTTATGACCCGGAATGACTTTCAGTTCACAGATGTGCTTACCAAGACTATATAGCTTGCATTACTAGACCTCTGAATGTGTTTTTCTTCTTTTTGCTAAATAGTTCAGCATTTTAGCACATTTCATAATCCTTTGAGATGCAAGAATGACTTTTTTTTTTTATTGCGCATTACCATGACCCTAGTTCAAACTAACAAGACTGGTTTAGCCAGGGATCAGATAAAATAAAATCACAAAGCGTAGAGCAGTACGCAACTTAAAAGCCTAAGTAGTCTAAAATGTGGGTAGGTGACATAAATAAACAGTGATAGAGGGCAAGAAGAGTGGCCCGCTGTGCCCTGGACACCGCTCATTAAAGCTAATGGGTCACACTGCCCCAGCTAGGCTCCACTGACAGAGTCCTGCATGGTTAAAGGACCATGTGGACCATTAGGGCACTTCAAAGTTCACTCCTCTACATAAAGGCTCTGTTGATATGGCAAAGAAGGGAACGATCCAATTCCTCACCCACGTGCTTTATTTCTCCATCTATGGATCTGTCAGTCAGCACGCTCCGTAAACAAATGGAAACTTGAGCTGCTCATTAAAAGCCATCGTTAGCAACGTCGGAGTTGTAAATCGGTGCTAAAATCAAGCACGTGAGCTGACGCTTTGGCGTTTGAAAACGTAGCCCAACACGTTAAATTTAATTTCTCCACTTCCTGTTAGACCAGTAAAAAAACTCCCTGTAAAGGGCATTGCACTATGTAGTAAAAAAAAAAACAATTACACATACTAATTCACATGAACCAATGTTGTTACTGTAAAACCAAAAGTCCACTTCTCTCTTAAAACATCAAGTAACTTCTTGTCTTAAATCAAAAAGATCCAGTTGAAGTTTTGAAAGCACTGACCATGTCCGCAGGGACATAAAAGATGAATCAGCCTCCTGCTGTGGCTATAAGTCAACGGCACTGAGGAGCAGAAGAAACAATGTGCATCTGGTAAAACCTTCATTACAAGCTGAGAATGTCAACAAACGACTTACATTTTGGCCAAGCTGATTTTTTTTTTCTGATTGTCATATTCATAAAAACAGAAATGGTGCTGGATGGGGAATCTCCGACCACTGATTGTGCCAAAAACAGGCTAATTGAGCCTTCTCGTAATATCACTTTCGTACTTGCAAACAGTCATATTAACTCATTCACTGTCAGTCCAGTTTAAATGGATGTTTGACGTCTATAGTCGTCAATGGCAGTGAATGAGTAAACTCAAGAATACCAATGGACATTTTCCAAATTTTGGGAAACCCGTTATTTTAATTCACTCTCTTTTATAAACAATAATAGGAATGCTAAAAGATTCTGGTAACCTCTCTTCATACTTCTGCGTGTGTACTACAATTTAAAATTTAAGAGTTGACACACTGTAATCAGTAGACCGACTGCTGATTCCCTCTTAACACCAATCAAGTTATTATCGGGATATGCTCTTCGGTCCAGAGCCGCATGTTGCCTTTCTCTCCTGGCCAGTATGCTTTCAATTATGCTGCTCGTGAATACGGGGGTGGTGGAGTCTCGCTATGATTTATTGTTCACTTATGTCTTGCCGTGTTCAGCGCATTTGCTCAAGAAGCCCGCCTGCTGCAGAGCTCAAAAGGTCAAAAATATACAAACAGTCGATCTTTCGCAGCCGCTGCGCTACGATACGCACTGATTGACAGGGAGAACTGAAAACTCAGACGTGAGGGCCACAGTGAGAGAAAATTGAGCGCGAGACGTGTCGCTAAAATGTTGCGCGAGCTACCGGCGGCGAGGAAAACGTTTGACATAAGAAACATCGGAGGAGCAGGAAACTATGAGAACAAATGAAGAACTTCTTCCAATCAGGACAACTACACGCTAAACATGACTTCTTTGTTAACATGCAACATTATGCGGCCATCACACATGGGATCATTTATTTGTTGTCAGCTGAATCCAAAAATGCTTGGCCTGAGAAATGTCTCATCCCAAAAGACTCATTTCCTGGCCTTCCCTGCTCACTTCCTGCTTTATACCGACTTGCGGGCACCACATTGTGCGTCATGACAGCGACCCTGTGGAAGCACAACTTTGGCTGTCGTGGGACCATTTATGTCAAATTTGGCAGGCGAGCATTCGAGCTTAATGGCCACATTTGAAAAAAAAGAAGAAAAAAAAACCCCTGAATGTTTATTTAGCTAAGTTTATATGAGTTGCATTAAATTCAACCAATCCGCTCAAACTGTGCATGTAAAATGAATAATCACCATTTTGTTCCTTGCATTCTGTCCCGCATGCGTGATTCTTACATTTTCACGTGAGCCCCTAACAAACTCACTAAAGAAGATGTGAGATGTCTGGTCTTCAGGGGATTCTCGGAGATGTCCAACACCTACACAAGGTCAAAAACACAGCGCAAGGAAGAGAGGTAAGTTTTATGTTAAAGACATTCAGGAAACAGGACTTGTTCCCGTTCTCGTGGGAGTCCATTCGGTTGTAAATCATCAAGCAATGAAAGTTTCCTCTCCAAACAGGGGGCTAAAGCAAACTGCATCTCATCGGCTCCCCCTGTTTGGAATTTTTATGAGGAAAGAAGAGATGTGGTGATACAAGACTTCTCTGTAGCAAAGAAGTACACAAGTCAACATAAATTCTTTAAGAGGGGGCAGGGTGTTAAACATTTTCTAAAGGCTTTTATTAGACGTTACTTTGAATAGGAGAAGGAATTTGAAAAAAAAAAAAGTTTTTACACTGTGTGGAGTACTCCTTTCAGGTGAACAAATGCTCTCAACGTGTCTGCTGTCAAAACAAGATGACTTTCAAATTCTAAAATTATTAAAACAAAATAGAACGAATTGAAGACTATATATAGGCTTTATGAAACTGGGTTTTATCAAAACATGGGTGTACAAAACCAATATGAGACAGCACAAATGAAATATCTGAGTTAAAAGATACCTCCCGTTGATTGAGCTGGATTTAGCACATGTGGTGGTTGACTGATTAACTGTTTAGCATTTATCTTCAAAAGTTTTTTTTTTTCCATTTACGCGGTGCCTAAATTCTCAATTTCTGGAATGACGCTCTGGTGAAGTACCTTGCAATAATAATTCGAAAAGAAAAGTTTTGTCGAAGCTTCAAATATTACACAACATCGTGCTGGGCTTTGAACAGGAAGACAGAATTGTAACGTACCAAGAGGGGAGATGCCGCCCCCAAGTGTTGAGATAAATATTTTCTTATGGGTTTATGAGTTATTGTTTTTTTTTAAATATATTCTTAAATTCTTAATTTCAATTCGTAGATTTTTTCCGTCAATTTAATGAGTTCATTTTTATGTTAAATGAAACCTATTTTAGACGAGTTGAAGGCACTGAGCGTTCGGAAGATTAAAAAACAAAAGTTCTTATTTGTCTCAACAGCAAATCCAATTTTTTCTCGAGGATCTATATTAAACGTTTTTTAAAACGAATTATTACAAGATAAATGCGCTTTAAAAAAGTTTGAATATTGCAAGTTACATCTTTTAAATTCACCTATTAGAATTAAAAACTATTTCTCACCTGCAGTTTGTCCTAGTCTATAACATTGCCTACTGGAGGGCATAAGGGGACAAAATAGGTTATTTCGAATGCCATTTATTAAGGATCAAATGCATACACGAGCATTTTAATGCCTAAAATGACAGCAGTAAAAGACAAACCATGTAAACAAACTGATATCATGTTGACATGGTCCTTTAAGAGCGATAAGCTCACAATAGTTCACATTTGAAAACTACATCCACAATGTAAACACTGAGCATATACAGTAAAATACAGCATCATAGAAGAGTGGCTGAAAAAAAAAAATCCTTTGCAAGGACTGTGTTACTATAGACAGTGATAGAGAGTAGCGCAGCCAAAGTGCACATTAGGACACACCCTTAACAGCTTAGCTAAAGGAATTCCTGAGTCACAAAATACATCTAAAATAGCAAAGTATATTCAATAAAATTCATCCTCGACATTCATTAATCCTTTATATGATAATAAAATAGAAAATAAAAAATGTTTTGATATTAACATGGTATTAGTAAAGGGTACAGAAACTATAATACATCCATTTACATATATTTGTAACTTGATTTACATGTTTGTAACCTCTAGTTAAAGTATTCACATAGATACATTCATTGAGAAACAATCTTTTAAGCGACGATCAATATGGTTTAAAAAAAAAAAAAAAAAAAGACCTCGCTGCCAATAAGAAATGTGTGGGCGTGGTAAAGAATATGCAGTCAATGTCTTTATAGATCTAAACTTGATCGTACACTAATAAAAAAATAAAAATAATAGCGCGAATGGTATAAGAGGGTAGGCACAGAAGTCGACTTGCTTGTGAATGTTGACTTAAATAACATAAGAACCTAGCTACTAAAAGGTGACTAATGGGGTACCTCAAGGGTATATCATAGGCCCTGATTTATTTATATTCTATGTTAATGCCGTATTCAATGTTTGGATACTTATTTGTGGACGATAAAAAGGGATACTACTCTGTGCTGGCAAAACATTTGAACCATTTCAAAACTGTGAACTGAATGCATTGGACAAACTGGTTCAATAATCCATAATAGCAAAATGCACTTGTTTAAACATTTTTCATTCAAAAGTCAGCACAGTACTTCTGCTATGGGTTCATCTGAGTCTCACGTCCACTCAATTTTGAACCTCGTCCGCGCAAGACCTGCGTAAGACCTTTTTACATCAGCTTTGGCTCCGATATCCAACTTTCTCTGATGTGTGCAAGTACATGGATTACTTGATAACCCAATAAAGTCCAGCTGCAAAGTACAGCTATTTTAACAATGGATTTTTTAAACTCCAAACAAACAATTGAAATGAGTTCAATATATTTAGAATTCTTGATTTCTTCATTCCTCATAGATTACCTTTATTTTTCCCTCGGGGGAAAAACAAAAACAAAAAATAAAAACAAGTCGAAATAGACTACAGAGTCCGGAGAGGCCGGAGTCCCCTGAAGAGGCACATAGAGATGGACAGGGAAACAAGCTGAAGAAAAGAAGAGTTGCATTTTTAACATGTGGATCATTTCATACACAACACCATCATCAATAAAATGTGAATCAAGTCATGAAATTTGTCTTTTGTGGATGACCACTACCAGATAGTGAGCTTTCCACATTAAAGACTTTGATAACATTCACATTTGACCATATTTTGGAAACTAAATTGGTACGTTTAGCTTTTTTTTTTTTAGAAAATTAAATCGGTTTTAGCAAAAGACACGGCTGAAAGACAAACTATGATACCATCGTACCTCAAAGATCAACACCAGAATCATCAATGCTGCTGCTATAAAGATGAAATTTTTGTAGCGATCATAGACTATCTCCATACAACCCTGTGAACACACAATGAACGACATTGTAGCAAAGGATCAATAAGCCGCAAAGATCAGAGTAGTGCACCCCGAGTGTCACACGAGTAGCCCGCGGGCCTGTTCTAGAAAAACCTGAATTGCACTCTTCTTTTTGCATGAGAAAAAAAAAAAGATACATGTTGCATATGACAAATAAAATGGGAATTGACATGTGGTGTGAACATTGAACAGGTCATTAAGTACCTTTTCATAGGCGCTTTCCTGAGTGCAATTGATGAATTTTTTCAGTTTGCAGCAGGTTATTGGTGGTATTTTAAAATCAATGGGGCCATTTACGCCGCAACATTGGAACTGAAATGAGATGACAAGAGTACAACAGAAGCATTTAAGACTGTATTGGTTTGGTCTGCCTTGTCATCTATGTCATAAATCCAAGTTACTGTTTGTTGAGTATATGGCATTTTTCCACATGGGACTTACCTCGGTCATAACGTCCCGCCACACTTTTGAGAAGCGAGTTGGATTTTCAACCTCGATATTAAAATCTTTGAGAAGCCTGGTTTTCAACGTTTCTTTACTGAACTGAAACAAGTATAGAACATAAAGTGTAAGGCAAAGACATTTGATATCACCATTTGACCAAAAATAAAAATGGTAACCACGAGATACTGGAGCTTACCGTTTCCCATCTGAGGAAGGTAACAACGCCTGCACATAGCTCTGCTAAGAAGAGGACGCCGAGAAGAATGAAATACTGCAACATGACAAAAGAACAGCCGCGAGTAAAGACAATCAAAACATAACAATCAAATAAAAGTATATTTTAAAAGAGTTCAAAGATTGTACACATGTAAATGTTTCTCCAACCATCCCAAAAAAAGATATAAAAAAACCCAACTACGGTACTAATCATTGGAAGATATCCCGTTTTGGGAATAGCGCATTTTCAATAAATTCATTGAACAAATTCATTCAGCTATTGCTTGGCTTCTATGCTTCTTGTGAATAACATAAACCATTTAATATCATTACATATACTGTATTATAACAATTGGCAGCTGTTACACAGAAAAAGACCTTTGTGGCATAACAGGGACACCATTTAATATCACTATGTATACTGTATTATAACAATCGTATAACAGTGGCAGCTGTTGCACAGAAAAAAACTTTGTGGCATAACAGGGACACAGATTCTGAAAAGCGAAAAATGTATACTGAACAAAATCAAAATGACAAATTTTCCCAAATAGTTGATAACTACCACAGATTTATAATATCAATGTCATGTACTTACAACTAAAACCAGAGTTCTACTTTCACGGAGGGCTCCGGCGCAGCCTAAGAAGCCCATGATGAAGAGAAAGGCTCCAATGACCATGAAAAAGTAGATGTGATTGAAGCTGTGTTCCTCCAGAAATAGACCCAGTGATTTTGTGCCCAACAGGATCAACAATGCTACACCGATGACTAAAACACCTACCAGCTGATAAAAAAAAAAAGATGTGGAGTAGGCTCAGTTAGGCAGACAGAAAATGACGCATTAGGAACTCATTGAAACACTGGATAAAATGCACACTTGACCAACAATGGAAGTTGTCTTATCATCCAGTCTTTTGTGCCAGAAAAATACAAATGTGGCTGCTGTTGGCCAGTCACCGGAGTCTGACTTTACTCACATCAACCTTACTCAAAGAAGAAGAGAAATGACAAATACTTACAACAAAAAAGGAATTCATGATTATCATGGTGTACTTGACGCATGACATCAAGTCACCCGACATGTTTGTCCCTCGTCGTCCTGGAGTCCCTCGATGGCCCTGTCAATCAAACAAACAAAAAACAAACATGCCACTTAAACAATGCAGCAAAAATCTTCCAGGGGTGCTAATTCGTTTATGCACTCCGAAGTCAGCGACACGAAAATGCGTCTGCTAAGAAAATATATATAATTTAAAAAAAAACAAAAAAAACACACGCAGTCTTACATGTACAGCAAAAATGACTAACAAACTCACAGGACATTTGTGATGCTTTGCCATACTTTGGCCCCTCTCTCTCTCTCTCTCTCTCTCTCTCTCTCTCTCTCTCTCTCTCTCTCTCTCTCTCTCTCTCTCTCTCTCTCTCTCTCTCTCTCATACACACACACACACAAAAGTTGTTCGACTAAGGTACTGATGAAATTTACTTACGTAGCCACCTCTGGTGGTTGTTTGGTGACAGTGTGTTTACTTACCTTACTGTAGGTCCGTGGGGTTGGGAATTGTCTGTGAGACTCTATTTGGCTTCCATAAGAGGCAGGCTCTACGCGAGTGCGCATCTTCTGTTGTTGGATAGAAAGAGCCTCTTGTTTAGCAAGCTAAAGGCACTCTACTTTTCATATTGATGAGGTAGTAATGGCATATTTTCATTGGAGAATATTTTGTTTGGGTATTCATCATGGTATTATTATTTTATTGTGGGACCAGCACTTAAGTGTTACAGCTGCACATTAGAATTCAAATTGAGTTGTGGCCGATGATAATGTCACTGCATTGCATCCCCAGTCATGCCAATCGCAGTCTGCCAATATTGAGCAACTTTTAGCTCCTCCCCCAAATACAAAAACAGCTGTTTACTTTTGGAAGGGTGGCAAACTCATCTTTTATTGTGAGCTGCAACGTTTCCTTCATTGACTGAGACTATACAAACCTCATGATATTTTTATGACATAATTATGAATGACCAAATATATTTCTACCGGGATTGTCGATAGTTAATTTATTATTACTAAAAATTATTTATCGCGTAAGAGAAAACATGGAATTTTTGCACTGCTTTTCAAAAAAAGAATATGAAAATGCGGTTTTCTATGCATATTGCAGAATGAAACTTGGGAGAAAAAAAGTTTGATTTAAATGTTCACTGTACAAAGCAGCGTGGCGGTCAAGAGAACCTTAAAATTGCAGGGAAAGCAGCATCAGCTCGTTCCGCCAAAGTCAACTTCAAACTACTTGTTGAATCAATTGCACGCGACGATTGCAATGTGGACACCGTGTTAATTGGTTGAATACTTGCTATTCAAACGGCCATTTGTCATACTTACGAAGTTGTCCAACCTCTGTCTGCAAACGCCTTGTGCTGCAAAACACAATGTAATTACAGTTTAAAAGACGACCAAGATTTGGAGACTCCAAAAGACGTACTTCCGGGTTGCAGCAGATGAGGTCAACTCCGTACAAGTGCTGGCTACCAGTGGTAAAGGTCGGAAGATGTGACGACGTGTGGCAAAACGTCAGTATTGTCGTCTTGAGGGCACTGAAAAAAAACGTTCAGTGTGCGTGCCAACTTAGGTCATTCATCCGTTTGACGTTCACAGCCCGCGTGCGCTTTGCCAGGTTGAATAATGGGGGAAAACACAGTCAACACGCGCGCGCGTGCGTTTTGGGGGACACCAGGGCGTGCCAATGACGTCACCAATACAACAGTTGTTATGGATGGTTGTATGAAAAATACAAGGGCGCCGTGTCACCCGTTTTAGCGGCAGCAACCTGGCGACTTCGTCTTGAGCATGATGGTGCATTACAAATAATCATCAGCGCAAAGATTGGATCTTCCAAATTGACCCGTGGGACTAATCAAATGTTTCTTTCTACATTGAAGTGTTCGCTCATCTAACCTCTCCGGTATGGGCAAACACTCACGTGCCGAGTCACCCTTCAGCTCAATTAAAATCCCATCTTCATTATTCAGGCGCAGCAAGTAAACACGCCAAAAAACTGGCAAGAAGTTGGGCTCTTGTGGCGGAAAGAAATACAGTGATCCCTCGCTACTTCGCGTTTCGTTTATCGCGGCTTCACTACATCGCAGATTTCCCCCCCCCCCCCCCCCCCCCCCCACCCCCCACAATGAACCTATAACAAAAGGACGAAGCATTAAGGATCAGAAACTTTGTAACAACTGATACAACGTGAACGGACGCGTTACCGACCGGTCGGTCACAACGAAATATTTCTTTTTCTAGGTTTGAAATGTAATTTATTTTGCATTAGAAGTGTAGAAGGACTAGAGGAGTGAAGCTGCACATAGTGAGAAAAAGGCGATCAAGTGTATGATGGTTGTTTTGGATTAAATGTCTATTTTAAACCACAGCAGCATTTGTTCACCGCTAGATGGTAGACATGGCTCATGACTCCTCCATGAGTGGAGATCACAGCTTAGTGGGCACAGAAGGCTGCAGCCAAAAACTCACAGCCCACCTCTGTATATTGAATCTGTCAAGGTTGCTCTCGTGGCCAATACCAAACCAAAAGCACACAACATCATTAAAAAAAAATATATATATCATAAACAGCAACAGTTTATTTAAAAATGCATGAGAGTCATTGGGGTAAACTATTCGAAGTACTTTCCACATAAAATCATAAAACAATATAACAAAGGGACAATAGTTTATTTCCAATGCCATTTATTAAAGATCAAATGCATACACAAACACTTAAAAGCACATAATGGTGAAAGAGTAGCCATATAAACAGAAATTTCAAATCACGTTGACGTTCAAGTCCGCGAGGGTCGTGAAGCTCACATGCTCACAAAATAGTTTACACACATTTGAAAAATGCATCAAGTATGTACACACACTCACCTACAGAGCGTATACAGTATAATACAGCATACTAGAAACGTGGCTGTGAAAAGGGCACGTGGAAGGACCGCGTCACTATGCACAGTAACAAAGGGGAAGGGTCACAGCCATCTGAAACACTTAAGCCAGATTTACTTCATATAAATATTCTTCATCCAAAAGTCAGTGCAGTGCCTTCTGCTAAGGGTTCATCTGGTACTCATGTCCAGTCTACTTTACACCCAGTCTGTGTAAGACCTGGTCCACAAATGACACTTTCCACTGAACACAAAATCTTTTTACATCAGCTTTGTCTTCCATATCCCACTTTTTCTTTTGTGGGCCAGTACATGTATTACTGTGTCACCAAGTACCTCAAAAGTCCAGCTGTGAAGTACAATCATTTTAAGAACATTTTTTTTTTTTTTGCTACCCCAACTAAACAATTTCAAATAGAAAATGAGTTCAATAACAATTCCAAAGTGTTGAATTTCTTCTTCCTTGCGTATTCCCTATTTTTCCTTGGAAAAGAAAAGGTCCAAACAGACTACATGGATTGGAGTCCCCTGAAGAGGCACATAGCCACGGACATGGCGAGAAGCTGAAGAAAAGAACAGATGTACTTTAACACACACAATACTGAAACCTGCAGTGTATCAACAAATGCAGAAATGACAGCTGGACTTTAAACAAGTGAGCTTCATCAAATGTGCTTTGGACCACCACCAGATGGCGAGCTTTCCACACTTGGATCAGTAGACATTTGCTCATTAAAAAAAAAAATCTAGAAAAAAGCTTCAGCACACAGCAAAAGATAAAGCTGAAAGAAACTAAAATGTTTCCATACCTCAAAGGTGAGCACCAGAATGAACAACGCTCCCGCTAAATAGAGGTAAAGTTCATAGGTTTTGAAGCCTGCTTTATAACAACCCTGTGGGCACACAAAGGACAGCGCAAGAGATCAATAAAGCCGCAAATTTGCAAGATTGTGACGGACAATGACAGATTATCTTATATCAAGCACATCGATGGACAATGTAATGGAATGATGGGATGGATTTGACAAATCACAAACCTGGTGTGACATCATTCACTTCAATATTATTGCAATTCAAGTGGAACTGATCTGGACAAGGGACAGACATCAGAACGTACCTGTGCGTTGATATGATCTTGCGAGCCATTAAGGCATTTATCCATATCAGCATGCTCTAAATTCCCGGCCGGGCTACGCTGCAGGCAGCAAGCTGTTGGGACTGTGTGATTGTATTTCCTACGAAACAGACTGCCCTCAAAATCTTCTATTCCATTTATGCCACAGCACTCATGCTGAAATGAGACAAAAGGAGTACAACACAAGCAATTATTACTGTTTTGCTCAGGCTTGTAATCTAAAAAATATGACTGGTAGTGACGTGCGTTCTGCACTTACTTGAACCATCCATTTATTCCATATTGTAGAATACTTGTCATCGGGCGCATAGCCCTGATACTTTTCCCGCATCTCTTTTTGTAAATCTTCAACAAAGAACTAAAGTAGAGAGAACATGATTGACCAAAGATATACAGGTTTATCGTTTTATAAAATAAGAAAATGAGATCGATATTTTAACTTACCTTTTGACGCTGCGTGTAGGCCCAAACCCCGGCAGCCAGCTCTGCTATAAAGACCACGAAGATGAGCATGAAGAACTGCAACAAGACAAGAGAATAGCGGCAAGTCAAGACAGACAATTGAACTGCAGTCACAAAAAAAAATCTTCTGACCAATATCTGCTTCTTCACTCAATGTCAACGAGCCATGGCCTAATGCAAAACATCTCAACTGAAACCAGATCAGGAGAACATAGCAGGTGTTCTGCTTCAATATTTTCCCAGTGGACCCGATTGGAGGTCACGCCTGTGGGTACACATTTGAATTTGAAAGTGTTCCCAAACCTTTGACTGGTACGGTATGTGGGGAGTGTACAAGGCAGGCGGGAATAGTTAGCCAGCTAATGTAGCTTTACATTAAACTATTAGGCAGTCAACGAACACAATTACTTTCATGCCGTATCAGAAATGAAGGCAGTTTCATTGCCATATCACAAATGAAGGCAGTTTGTCAACTTGGACCCCAAAAAGACGAACTTCGCAGCTAGCTTAGCGCTAGCTAGTGCGAAGCTGGTACGATGTAACATAAATGGTTGCACAGAATTCTACCAGGGTCCCAGCTGGTTCAAGGAAACTATTCTGAACTGAAAAGTAACTCTTCCATAGGTTGAAGTGAAACTTGGATTCAATAGATATGTTTAAAAAAAAAAAAGAGGCTTTGTAAAGCGCTGACAAAGCACCAAATAAGTGGACTCCTCTATTGGCCAATTTCATCACATTTTATTTTGTTAGACTATGAGTTGGTTTTCTGGTATAAAGAGTAACCTGAGCACATAACAGCACGTCATGTACTTACAAAGAAGAGCAGACACCTATTTTCACGGAGGGCTCCGCAGCAGCCCACGAAGCCCAGTAGGAAGAGCAAGGCTCCGATGCCCAGCACGGCAAAGACGGTTTTTGACAACACGGGGTGTTGCATCAGCATTTCACTCAACACTGCCGTTCCAAACAACACCAACAATCCCACACCGAGGAGGAAACACCCTGCCATCTGACAAAGGGATGTGTCGGGGCAGTTGAAGGAGACAGAAAGTTGTAATGTTAGAATCTCATGGAAACACTGGTACTGCATAAGAGAACAACAATGGAGGATGTCTATTATCTATTTTATTTTGGCACAAGAATAAAGACTAAGACAAAAGATTAATCAGATGCAGTGTTCAGTTAAGATCAAGATTATTAAAATGCAAATGTGGCTACCGTCAAACAGTTATTCACCGGGGTCTTCATTCTCTAAAGTGACTTCACATGATTGGAGATGAGAAATACTTACAACAAGGAAGGTGTTGAAGATCAACATGAGGTATTTGACGCATGTTACGCAGTCGCCCGTCATGACCGTCGTCCCTCGTGCTGAAGCCTCGCCATGGCCCTGTTAATCAAACAAACTTCAGCGATAGGGCCTGTGCCACTTTTACAATTCACTTGTTCACTCCCATTGTCTATATTTGAATTCTGTCCACTCAACATTACAGATGTGGATGAACAGGTTGAGAGGAGCTTGAAGGCTTAACGCAGAGGAAATTGATTTAGAGCTGCAGTTAAACGCCTCCTCTAAATCATAATGATATGCTCAGGTACGTATTGATCACCTTGCGGGCGTTTCTCTGAGGCCAACCAACTGCCTTATTGCATGAGATGGGTTTTAATTACCCCCTTTTCTGTCTTAAGCCTTGCTGAAAAGCGTAATGAGGGCACATGGGGGCTAAATTGAGATTTGCATACATTACGCTCACACAAAAGGTGTCAAGGAGGAGGGCTTCTTTTATCCTCCTTGCTTTCTACTGTCAGTCCAAAGCGTGATTGTATTATTTGTAGCGGGGGATAAAGGAGAGAGGAGGGGCTTCATCTTAATATCAACACAAAATGTCACCCTGGTGCTCTGGACAAAACTTGCAACCCTGACAATCGGTGTAAAAAATATGATACAGTTGAAATCTACATGAGAGGTTCAAGGTTATCGTAAATCCCAGTTGACAGATTAAACAGAACCTTAAGAGCAAAATCGGTCAGTTCTTATCTAAAACGTCCAAACTAGTGGAAGAGCATAATTTGAACACCAATTTAATGAAATTGAGTCAATTTAATTGTGTCGAAGCCATGATTTGCTTGATGAAAGACACAAACAAGGCGTGTAGACCCAGGGTCGATAGCAAGACACATGCTCCATGAGCTTCTGCGAAGGCATGCGCAACAAGGACACTATAAACACATAATCGCTTCTGCCATGCACTCTGGCTGCACTCAGTTGGAGCATTTCCCACGGCCTCTTGTAAGGACGCACTGCTGTCGGGGCTTTCCAGTTAAATGAGTTAGAACTCAATAGAAAAGAAATGGTGAATGATGTGATGTGTTGTGACGACAAGGGGGATATTTGTCCGCACTCTGGCTTCTGCTTATGCCTTTATTTTTGTTTTTCTTCAAGTCCTGCATGGCCGCCCACTATCCTCCAGTGATGCCATATAGTCTGTAGGAGTAGATCAGGATAACACATTTGTTGTTATAAATACACAACACAGCAGAGCTTCAACCCCGGAAGACCTTAAAGCAGGGATGGGCCACAATTTTTCATTAATGCTAGTATTTAGCATTTCTCAAAGCATGTATAAATAATCCACGATCCTAACTCAACAACAAAGTGACGCATCAACAAAATAACCACTATATTGTGATTCTTTTTTTCCTGTGAAAAGAGCCTTAAAATTACAATTCAAAGATGGCACAAAACCGCTGAACTGCAAACCAACTCATGTTGTGCAGTACAAAAAACAATGAGGAGCCTGAACACGCTGAGGAGGTCAAACGACACATGTCCTCATGTCACTCAAGATGAAAAGACGCCAACTGCTGTCAACACCATGTGATCCCTTCACTTGGACTCTAATACAATTTTGTAAATCCCATCTGAGTTTATTTTTTAGGACAAAAGAAAGTAACGAGCTCTCGGTTAAAGTGGCTGGTCTCCACGGCAACCTGGAATGGGTGCGATAGTGGCCTTTGTCTGCGGTGCTGTGTTTGGCATCTCCACTTAGCACTAGTTCCTGTTGCAAAACAAAGGCGAGCCGAGTCAAACATGTTCTGACAGCTATGCCGGACTGATTTATTTTTTGTCTTTGATCAAAATAAGTCATTTTTCAAACGTCTGCTTTACCTTTGGGAAAAAAAAAAAAAAAAGAATCCTATTTGTGTAATATTGCTTGTTTTATAATCACTAAATACTACCAAATAAACAAAAATAATTGGTTAATAAACAGTAATGGTCGACGTACTAATCAATTCTAAAAATATTTGATAGTGACCGCTCTACTCCACGATTATATTTTTGCAAATGCAACCCAATTTCTAACCCAATTTGGAGCAATTTGGGTTAAAAATTAGACCGACTTGAAGTGTACATTTCTTTGAATAACTATAATTGCCAGAATAAAAATGCCCCAACTTCCTGGGTTGTTTTTTTTTAATCAAAAAATAAAATTGGAATGTTTTACAAAAACAACAACAAATTGGGTCAAATTGACCGAACCTCTTTAGTCGGTCCAAATTTTAACCCAGTAGTTCTAAGGTTGTATATGCAAGAGGGGATTACAGAAAGCATATCTTGGTCTGAACTCCCCTTTCACCTCTCCATCTATATGTCGGCCTCTCAGACATGCTTGGAATACTAATGTTCCAAATGTCAATGCAAATCAGAAACCATCAAAGAGCAGCGTTGGTTTGCTGTGATGGCGCCCAAAAAAAAAAAAAGCCAGACCTGCTTCTCGCTCCCCACATTTCGATGTAATCAGTAGCTTTTTTTCCCCTGTGGTCTTTGTGCTATTTTTCTCACCGTGACTCGTACACAGAATGAATACAAGATGATCCAACAATGCCCTCAGCCACAATAACAAACACTTTTAAAGCAATAAGTACGTGAGATACAAGTGATTGTGAGTATCGAAACTTTTTTGATGCAGTAGGACTACAATGTGAGTAAACGTTGGATTTCAACTTCTCACGATGTTTGCGTAAAATAAACTGTTTCAAGCAAGGAATCTGGGTTGTGTGAAAAAAAACTCGGCCGATTTATATCAGCCTACCATGTCTGTCTCTTGATGCCTTGTCTTTTGTTCAGGTGAAGTTGCCGCCGTCTCTCGGGGATTGGTGCCGCTCCTGTTTTCATGGACTGTAGGGAGAACAATGAAAGAAGCAGAGGTCAGCGCCAACATAATGAGACAAACAAAAAGAGACAAGCGAGGGGGGGGGAAAAAAAGTGACACATTTGTAGACTGTGAAATTCATTTGAAACCCAACCAAAATGTTGAGCTTGATAAAACAGAATCAAATTCTAGGACACTTCAAATGACTCAGAATGCATTCATAATAGATGAAGGAACTCGCTCCCAGTAGAACGCTAATGTGGGACTCCAGTGCTGCTTTATCTCGCATAATAATTCTCTCCTGGGCTGGAAGGCAGATTTATAATTGGACATAATATACCAAAATACCTTTTAAGTTCATTCATCCAAACCTGCGCAGGTGGAAGTTTTATATCATACCTCAAGGTCTTCTTACTTTGATAATTACAGTTATTAGATGACCCAGAACACGTAGCTTCTGGTCTGACCTTGATGAGCTCATGCATAATTCACCACAAGTACACTGCCATACTTTCTTCACACGCACCGCTCACTTTAACTGTCACTATAGGCCACGTCTTCGAGCCAGCATCCCTAATGAGCATAAACGCTTTAAACTTTTCCCTGTTTCCCCAACTGGGGTCCCACACGTATCTCCCAGAAGGAAATAATGATCTAGTGATGCTAGTCAATTTGCCGGCTTCTATTCCAGCCCTGCCGTGCAAAACATAGTCAGCGCCACATGTCGCTTTCAAAGCACTGACAGCTACTCAGCAAAAGTTGCCTCCAGCTGCATGGCGTGGTTGTCAGATACGATGCTGAGAGCCAGCCAGTGTGCACACATTCTCACACAGACAACAAAAAAGGTTTTCTTTAAAATGATCTCTTATTGGTTTAATACAAATGTTACGAATTAAAAAGTGGTATCGGTTACTTGGTATCGGTATATCTGTGAGTACTAGTAATGAGCATTATTATCTTTACCAAAGCATTAATTTTGTAATACAGCTTTTAGATCTCATTTGATTGTGCAACTGGTCACAATGTTGCATCTGATCCATTTATACTAGCTAACCAAAAACAGCATGGTCATTTGTTGTCATTTTGTGTTGGATTATGAGAAAAGCAGAAAGTAGGTAAATAATGATCATGATGCGGATAATCCGACTGCAAGCACGAGGGGTGGCCAAATGGCACAATGAAACCTGTTGTAGAGCTCCTCTCTCCCCTGCGCCTGTTTAGAAGGCTATTAGCGAGAGGAGAGCAACACTGGAGAGGGTCTGCATTATTTGTTGGTTCCCATGGAAACCTTTTTTTCCCGGGAAAACGAAGCACCAATCGGATAGCGGCGTCTCATTGAATCAGTTATGGGGGCAAGAAGAAAGATCAGTGTAGACGGTTGCAAAAGCACAACAATAGGACGAGCCCCTCGAGGAAGAAGATAAAGGCCAAACCGAGGAGGGTTCCGCAAAGCAGCGCGCGAAAAGGCTTCCTCGTCAAATGGCTTTTTATTTTTTCCCAGCGAATCCATCTCACATCACAAGCGCTGTGAGAAATTTAATCATCAAGGCAGTTACTAATTGATTTCACTCTGATGTTATTTCAAGCGCTGACATTACTATTGCATCACAGACATCTGGTTTATATATAAATCAGCAACATGGGATGCATCAAGATCTGTATGTAGTCATATGTCCTAATAAAAATCTGACACGCAAAGTGCTATTGTATGATCAAAGCCACAGAGATACGCATATATCTTGGTTCATTCACATCTTCCAATATGCTATATTTAACAAGCAACAATAAAATACAGTTAAGAATTGTCATAGGCCTAAGTGTTCATCAAAAATAATGCAAAAAGGATATTCATTTTCCAATTTATTTCCCTCCAGAGGAAGTTGAAGACTTTGTGAGTCACAGCCCACATTGTCTATGTCCCATCAAGTCACTAGTGGTTTTTTTCCCCCTTTGTCTTCATGAGACACATCATCCTGTCAATGTGGCAGTCAACCTTGTCAAAGGTCAGAGAACAGCAAAGGAGTTGGAGTCTGCAACTCTTCCTCTGTGCGAAGGATGTGGACAAAATGTGGATGTGCATTTTCCCATTAATGCTTAACACATGACCTCACTTCCAGTGTTGACAAATCTTCCCAATAAAAGCAATAATCACTTCTAATATAGGCTACTAAACCTTTATTTAATATAGTTTCAAGCCCTAGTACAAAGAAGAAGTGTCAGCTCTTGACGATGATCTCCAGTGATCTCCTGACACAGTTTCGTATACATCATGCTCTCATTAGAGGAATAAAGAGGGCACATGCTGGCAGCCATATATCTTCAGAACACTTACTTTAATGAGAGTGATGATGATGCCCAATCATTGCTTGTCCCTGGAGGGAGTCAACTACCAGGGATAAAGCTACTAAAGCGCCAAGCTATAGAAACAATTACAACTCACTGTTAATTCATCCATGTTGGCACCAGTGATGTCCCCAGAAAAAAATGCATGGACGATAGCTTTAGCAGTTAGCGTGTTTTAGTGTCTTTCTAGGGACCCACTGTATAACTTTAATTATCACCTCCAACTTTCACCGAAATTGTCGAGCCCTCTTGTCTGAGAGGGGCCAATGAAAACTATCCTCTGGAGCGGAGTAATTAAAGAGAAAAGACCTGTCCAACTGGGGAGGATGGGGTAAAGGCTGAATGGAGGCGGTCGGATTCCGAGCGGGACAGGAAAGGTTGTGAATACTGCAAGCTGCGGGCCCCTTGGGACACAATTAAGAGCAAGGCTTTTTACCGAGGGTTACAAAAACACAACAAGGATACCAGCAGTTCAGCCTTGCAAACTGAGGTAGGAGTTCATTCTTGCATACCCAGAGGGGGTGGGGGGGTGGGTGGGTGTTAACTCCCAACAGTTCGTACACGGACTTCCCCCGTTCGAAACCCTTCCAGCTGACGTGCAGCCACACAACAATTTCCACCAGCATTACGTCCTTAAGCCCAGAAAAGCTCAAGACTCTGGCAACGTGCATCCAGGTTGACTGCATAATGACGTTAGCAGACGATCTTCCCTCAGGATGTTTTCCACTGCCGGTGTAGAGAAAATAACACGGCAGCTTTGAAATAAGGTGACTCATAGTAATTGTTTCTTCCAGTACTGAGTCTTATCATGTCGCTAAAGAAAGAAACCAAAACATTGAGCTCTCTGTAAGACATAGTGCACAATAATGTACAAAACATATCCTTAAATGTGTACTGGCGCCATCGATCAAAGCAAATCATTTTTATTTTTTCATGGTGTATTGTATTGAATCTTGCAAGTGGTCTTATTGTTTTGTACATATTGTAACATGCTACTCAGGAATTTGCAATGTTGGCCAATAATAGCCAAGTTCAAGCCATCAATAGGTTAAAAGCTTGGAAAACTCAATGCGTTAACTGATCCAAAACACAATTTACTGTGCAGAAAAGATGCTAGTAAGAGAAGGCAACAGCACAGGGAAGATGAATGGCTAGTGTGTAGAGAAAAGTTAGGGGGGGTTGCACAGGAGCAGCGAGCAGGTGTCCCTCTGGGTTACGAGAGCCAGAAGCTTCGCATCTGGATCATTTCCTCAACCCAGAGGGAGCTACAGACGGCCATCCCGTCATAAAGCAAAACAAACCAGAACACTTATGTCTGCTTGTTTTTGGTGACCCGTATTTCAGAAATTAGGTTTTGATCAAAAGGAAAATTATCTCAGCTTTCCAATTATCCATCAACCATGATGTCGTTATTACTCATTACATTTTTAACATGGACAGGTAGCTTCATGTGCGTCGACGGCAACGCTAAGCTAGTTGAGTCAAGGTTGTCAACAAATTCCATGTATGGACGGCAAGGAAAACAAAAGACCAAGAATGCCGGTACATTGAAGGCTTTTACAAATGTTATATATTGAGAGCACACACTATTTTCAGTGTCCACGCATTGCTTTTGATTGGAAAGGTGCCCTAGCTAACATGACCGCCACGTAGCCGATGCGGTTAGCCAGCCCACTACAACACTGGGCAGTGGGGATACTGTGAATACTTGATAAAAAAAATAAAAAATACTGTGAATACAGAGCCTAATTTTAGCTCTTAATGGCATTGAATTATTAACTGTCACAAATGATTTTGTTGATAGTTTCACTGATTAATCGAGGAATCGTCCCACCCACCCAACATGCAAGTGGTCGTCATCTCTCGGCTGGTCGGTGGATAATTACATGACCCTGGAACAGATTATTTTCCTAATTCTATTATTTTCCCTGGTTAAGAAGTGCATACGGATTTGGACAGCTTGTTAAAGGGGGAAAAAAAATCCTGAAAATTGCAGGGTTATTTTACCCTCTGAACTCTGAGTAATGAGCTGCTAACTGAAAAAAAAAAACCTCAATTGCAATGCTTTCCACACAACTTTTCTCAAATTAAGTGTAGCGTGGATGAAGAGCTAAAAGATATTTTTGACAAGAAATCAACAGCATAAGAGGCTCCCAGAAGTAAGCCAGGATGGAAAGAAATGCGGTTGGACACTTTCCATTGAACAAAGTTGCAAAAATGCAATGAATCAGGCGGGCAGGGAGTGCCGCCAATGATGGAGACGTCAGGAGAAATCTTGCTTGGCTCAACACAAAAAGCACTCAAAGAAATTAGATCTAATCTGCTGATCTTTAGAGTGTATTAGTCAAATGTAAACAGAGAGCAGCAACTGTGAGAACCTCGTCTGGCCTTTGGCTTAAAAAGAATACATCAACCCCACCAAATAAAACAGTTTGCAAAGAGATACTTAAGCATCTAAATTAAATCTGCGGAGTGGGAGTTTAGTCTTGGGAATTGGGAGGGAGTTTAAGGTTAACTGGCCACACTGAGACACTTTCTCCTCGAGATTCCCTTGCCTCCGGGCCTGAGCTGTGGGAAAAGGACTTCATGCAATTACATCACATTGATTTATGTGAGAGACTGCAGAAAGATAGGCGAGAGGAAGGAAACTGAGCTGCTTGGAAGCCAACCGGGATTTTATGCCCTCAGAAACACAAGTCAATAGTAGTTTACACCGCAAAACGTGATGAATCGGTGACAATCGTGTCACGATTGATTTGGTTGGAAAGAGCCCAACGAGGTAACACGGGTAAGGCAAAACCTAGCAGAAATGATTACCTTTGATTAGATAGATTGTCTCAGACAGACAGACAGTCAGACAGATCAATCGATCAATTCAGTTGCCAGCAGTTAAATACGTAAATCAACAGAGACAATACTAACATCGGACATGACAAAAACGACAACAAAAGAGAGGAAGAGGAAGATCTGATTAGATTAAATAGATAGGATACTAATAATAACAAAATAGCTCAAATAAATAAACAGTATCATGACCGTGAACGCACCCCCTAACCCCGGCAAAGAGTTAAAGGGGCGCGTTCACAGTCGTAATCTGAAAAAAACACAAAACACACCTTGCAAATAGTAATATCACATCCTCTAGGGGAGGTGATGACAAGTGTCTTGCTTGAGTTGATGCTGTCTTGAGGATTCATCGGAGTTTGTGATGAAATTATGAGCGAAGCACTCAACCGCGGCAGTTGTAAACAAACAGCACATTTTACGAGTGCAGCGGGACCGCAGGACTGACCACAGACGGGTTATTTATGATGAAATGCATTACTGCTCCTTATGCTTATTTAACCATTCACAGGTGGCTCTTATGCCAAAAAAAGCTAATGTTACTTCCATTATGTCGGGAATGTGAGGTAGGCCACTTGTGCGAGTGTTTTTTCTTAACTATTAATAACAAAAAAGTTTCCCACTAAAACGAAAATGTGCAGCATCGCACGTTGATTAAATGAGATTTACTGTAAACAAAAGGAGATTGAAAATAACAATTCCGATAAATTGCTCCGTAGACGACCCGAAGGAGATGCTGTGAAATGGTTTTGATTTTGAACTTTCACAACTCTCCATCTGTCTGCAGTGTGTCATATTTCTTGGAGGAACAACAGACCTGAAGTTGATGCCAAAGGCAACAGAACAAATATGTACACGCAGCGAATCATCTGAAGAGGTTTTCTGAAAGCTTGCACTATAGACTGCAGCGAGAGAGGGGGGTGGCGTGCTCTAGATGTGGAGAATGTAACGAAACCTTCCTTAAAAAAATGGTCTGAAGGGAGACATCTGTTCCTTGTTAAAAAAAAAAAAAAAAAGTCCAATTTCAAACTGCCTGCAGAGATAAGTAAATGTACGTTGGTCATGGATCACAACATTTGCTCATTATTTCTTTGATGCTTTTGATAGAATTTATTTGGTAATCAGTCACTTTGACAAAATATCTATTTTCATACCTGATGTTTATCGACATAAGATTTTGAATTGATTACGATATGAGGATGCGATTATCCTCAGAGTGTCTTGATGTTGCTCCATGAGCAACGTGAGGAATAAAAATGGAAATGCTTGGACCATGTCGTCTAACTCAAGCGAAGGTCGGTCTATTTTTGTATTCATCTCTTGGAGCAATGCCCAAGTGGTTCAAAGGTGCTGAAAATGAACGAGGACGACTTTGCAGCAGCCTCCTCGTCCTCAACTGGGACCAATGACAAATTATTGGAAGACATCCAGAGCAGCGAGCACATCCATCTTTCCAAAAAGATATTACAGTAAGGACACCTTCAGTTCTCCCGCTATCTAAGAAAATTCTGTTTGCGATGATAAATATGAAAGACAACTTCAATTTTTGCTTCTGCCTTCCAGGGTAAAAAAAATAAATAAATCAAGCCTTTTCACAATCCCTTGTGGGAACGATCCACTGCCTTTATTAAATGCCGCACATTGACCGACTGCTTGCCCAGAGGAGAGGCCTTGCTTTAAAGCACTGACCCATAAATGTTGTCTTGACTGGCAAGCTTTTAAAGCAGCGCTGTGTTGAAATTTTCATAAAGAAATATGAAAAAATGATGAGGCAAAGAGGGGGTGGGTTTGAGCTTTGCCAGCTAATTGTTTCCTCTTTTGAGGAAGAGTGCAACAAAATTTCGACATCAGCAACGTTTGTTTGGAGCGCGTTGTGTGCGAAAGCAGGTTTAGAGAAATGCTTCAAATATTAAGAGCACATTAGGTGGCATGATGCAGTTGTGCATGAGCAGTGAAAGGAGTGAGAAAAAAAAAATCTTTTTACAACCACTGCCTAAAGGGCCCATCACTGAGCTGTTTTGCTTGTTTATGCAAAGAGCATAACGGCATAACAGGAGTAGAACGTTCTAAGGCACAAATAGCTCAGCTCTATAATGTGGATTAATGTGTGGAGGGAATTTTGGAAAATGTTTACTATATGTGGAGCAGTTTGAATAACAGTTTTATATTGTTCTGCACAATTGTTGGATTACAAAATAGACACATATCTTGTCCTTGGTTAAAGTGGCAATTTTTTCATACAAATAAAAAATATTGAGGTCGACCAGTGTGGTGGAATGACTTGTGATCAACCTTCGAGTCGCTCCGAGATGTCACCAGAGCAATACAAGAGACTTTCTCTGCAAACATACCGATGTTGACTTATTAGCTTCTATTTCTCGTTTCTTATTCTTTAACAAGGTGGGAGAAAACAACAAGTCGCTCGCTTCCCGGCTTGTGAGCCATACAGAGGCGAGCTCATTATTTGGCCTCTGCACTCAGATACCACAAAGATTATTATTGGATCATGCTGTGGAGTTCTGCCAAAATCAAACGCCAATCGTCTCCCTTGATGCCGTTGCTGCTGACAGTGAACCCACATTAGATTTGAGCTAAGTCGCTTCCTGTGGGAGGCACTGGTTCATTGTTGGAATCTCACCGGAGCTTACATCATAGATGTGTGTGGGCTACAAAAGGGGAACAAAGCAGCAGTCACCAGAGTATATACAAATATGTAGACAATCAATTGGTTTAAATTTTCATCACAATTGATGAGAGAAATATCATTTTTCAAGACACCACTATGTATACTGAATCGACACGCACACACACATACGTTCAGGCAAGGTCACGTACTCGAGGTTTGCATGGTTATCACAGACTGGAAAGGCAGCGTGTCATTAGCAGACTGGGTTGAAAACCCATATCATGCTCAAAATAAATCTCTTGGAGGTACTCTGTAATTCAGCCCGGCTCCAAAAGCAGCCCTAGAAAACAAGTTTGTGTCACACATACCAACAAACAGACCACTCTGCGGCCATATATTACGGCACCCTCAGGGTCGCCAAACAATTAATGAGCTACCCTTAACAACACATAACATGCATTTCATTTGTTCAACATCTCATACGGTCCACTGAATAGCATACCACAACAGCAAGTGAATGTGGCTAATATGCTATGCTATGCTATAATATAATATACCGTATTGGCCGGAATATAAGACGGTGTTTTTTTGCATTGAAATAAGACTGAAAAAGTGGGGGTTGTCTTACATTCGGGATCTAGACATCACACCCATTCACAACGCTAGATGGTGCCAGATACCTTTAAAGCGAATGCTGAACTTAACCCCCCAGGCTAAAGCGAATCCTTGTCACGAAGAATAAAAATAAAAATAGCGGTAGCACGAAGAAGAAAATTAAAAAATAGCGGTAAGAAAGAAAAGAGAGAAAAGAGAAGAGATAACAGAAAATGGAAAAACCAGAAGCCATTGATTTACAAATGTGATTGCACTTTAGTTTACATATTTAAATGTTCAGATATTAAGATGCGATAGACAGTTTTTGCATGATTTGAATTAAATTTAGTGTTCAAAAAGTATTTTCTTAAACTTGAGTCTTGAAAAAGAGGGGGTCGTCTTATATTCGGGCCAATACGGTAATATAACATTCCACTTTAAAATGTCCTTGAATGTCTCCCAAGTATCCAGCTCCATATCGAACTGTCTTCTATTGGACAGTTGCACGCCAGCCGAGATCTATATTCTGCTATTACGGTCATGTGTTAAGAAGAAGACAAGTATTCGGGAATGGAACAAAAAGACAAAAAAGCTTGGAAACTGCTGAAAGACCAGAAACTGGGAGTTTCTCATTTCATGGGAGAAATGCCTGAGTCAGGAAAGGAGAAAAGCATCATGGTCCAGTGAGTCACGGGGAGAGGCTGCAAAAACACACTCGGGCCTCATAGTATCATCAATAAAAAGGTCTGACAAGCAGAGACAAAGAAGGTGCTGCAACAAGTGAAAGCACCCAGGCGTGAGTCTGTGTTTGTCTAATATGCAAACAAACTGACGCTTTCTTTATCCATATTCCCAATTCACACACAATGCTCCGCATGGCTTTCATAAACAACAGAATCATCATATTGCTAGCACGATAAAGCAAACTAGAGAGAAACTAACAGCTGCTTCATGCTCAACTCCTTGAAACAACAAAAAGCAGCCATGGAGCTTTTGCAACATGAGGCAGCACTGTGTGTGTGTTTTTTTTTTCTTCTGGCGTATCCCAAAATGATCCTTCATAGATCCTCTTGCTCTGATGATGTCAGAGGGATAACCTCACGTTGGTACTGTATGACAGATGGACACTACGCATTAAAGCACCGTCTGAGCTTTGGCAGAATCAGAAGGTAGGAGGAGCACATTGTAGTATCTCAACTCTCTCAGTGATGACCAATATAGCAACCCTTACAGCCTTTGGCACTTTTAAAAAAAAAAAATACTTTGGCCACTTCAAAAATGACGTTTGGTGGAATGAGCCTATGGGATTACAAGATGGAGGTGGTTTCCACATCCCGAGGGGAAGTGAAATGTGTAGAACCCTGTTGGAGAAGTTGCTATCTGTGAAGGCCAGCTTGTCTGAAAGCTACCTTTTACCTGATTACCTGCTAAGCTTGACCATTATTGAGGGAAATAGAGCACAGGCAAGATAAGAGCCAAGAATTCAGAGGTTGAGCCCAAAACAGGCAAACCTGTTTCCTTGTGATAAAGAGGAAGCGGCTGCTGGGCTTCCTGCTCTGTCAATTTGGGGGGCTGCCAGCTGCCCTCGGCTGAGGTCAACCGTCGCTTCCTGGTTCGTATGTTTACACGCAAGGGGAGGAACATGCAAAGGTGTTTGATTGTTTTGTTTTTTTGGTCACAAAATTGTGTCAATTATACGGGAAAAAAATGGAGCCATAAATTATCAGTGACTTGTATAGGCAGCGTAGTGTCTTTAAATAAGGCCGGTATCGGTCCGATACCTGATATTGTTTCTCGACCATCCCCATTCAAAAGCATCATATTTCATATGCAAGTCTGTCAACAAAGTGCTTATGGCCATTAGATAGTGATGCTTCAAGAAGGAAATTTCACTTTTCTGAGAGTAAATGATTTCTCCCAGCTGAAAAGCAAATTTCATTTACTCATGTCTGCGGACAACAAAGATGCTGAAGCCATTACTAGCTGTGGCCAGTGTGCCGCGCACATTAAATGAAGGGTCCTCCAGCAATCGAGAAAAGCAATTTTCTCATTGAGCCAATAGATACTCCATTTAGATCCGCGCTCTCTGCGGGCGACTTGCTGATGCAGGCGAGGGCAAGCGCGGCGTGACGGCCCGACCGCCATATTGCTCGAAACCTGCGCTCGGAGCCAGGGCGCAGACACGGAATAGGAGGAAAGATGACTTCATGCAGGAGAGGCAGATGGATATGAAATCTGTGCCAGTGATCAGATGACTTGCCAAGTCTGCACGCTCATTAGCAAGCAAATCAGACAAACTAAAAAAAAAAAGAGGATGAAAAGTGCTAGGAAAGCGCATTCAAGCATGTGGAGCTGCAGACTGATTCATTTCAGGCCTTTTTTGCCATAATGATGTACTGAACCGACTGTCGGCAAACGCATTAACGCTAACGTCGATGGCAAGCGATCAGCGAAGGCGCACTTCCCTCATCGTGCGTTTGTTTTCACTGCAAGCGACTTTCCACACTCCTTCTGGGGAACGTGTGAGTGAGAGCAACACGTTATCAAAGGGACTATTAAAATGACTGCACCAATCTCACACCAGGTGTTCTGCCACTACGTGTAGGCAAAACAAATACCACTTGACAGGCACCAACAACAGGTATTTTTAAAAAAAATCCTTCTTTGTCTTCTTTTGGTTGACCATAGATTTATCCGTTCATCCTCACAACATTCAAAATGGTGCACAAAAATAGATAGTGTAACTTGATTCCTCTTCCAAATTGTGTTTGGGGTGTTTTGCCCATGCATTGATGCCGCTCGCTATGATTTTTCCCATGAATGAAAATGTAGCTTTACAAACATCATTCTTTGTATTTGAACAACTCATGTGAATCAAACTCATGAGGGAATAAAAAAAAAAAAAAAGCTTCAGGCAGAGCTTACTCATCGGCATTGGCAGCTGCTTCAGGAGCATCAATACGGCTGCTTCTTTTACATTTTCTTTCTGACAACACGAATGTTCACGTGAACAAAAACGCCTCTGTATGCAGTCTATGAGTTCCTTTCTCTCCATTGACGCCACGGTTGTCTCCCTGTCACTGAGGAACCAACGAGCTCCACCACATAGACACAAAGTCGCAAAACAAATCAGCTCAACGATTGTGACAGGAACCAGTTGGTCCAATCTGTTGGGCTATGTTATGTAGGTTGAATTCACGCATGCGCAAAAGACAGAGACACACAAACTGGACACTGGTTTGTGTTAATTGTTCCCATGGTGCTAATCTCCTCGGGTGAAACCGGATCTTATTTCCAGCTGTTACTGCAACATACTTGACACATTTTTACTGTGATTCTGCAACATTGCCCATCTCACTTCATTTGAAACACTATCTTGCCAATAATGAACACTTAATTCAATGAATAGTTCTCTTATCAAGTGATTTAGAAATGTAGCACTATTTTGCAGGTCAGCCAGTGCGTGTAGCCACAAGCAATAAGCCAAAGCCTCCAGAAATGTAAACATGTGTCCCAGCGACCAAAACATCTACGACTGCACTGATTTGTAGCCCCATTGTGTATATCACTCCCCGAGGTCTCACTTTGCTGCTTTGTTGCTGCTATTTCAATAAACATTTAGCTCCAACTGCAAAAACAATTTCTTTGGTACCGGGAGAGGACGAAATCTGGCTTTTTTTTTTTCATCACTTGCTGCTGTGACCATCATGATGGGATGGCATGATTTTTTTTTTGGGTGGGGCATAATGCCTGCTTCCATGATGGATGGATGCGATGGGACACTCATGCCAATGCCCTCCAGCAAAACCGGAGCATCACAATCATGAACGTGATGACCCCGAAGATGTCAGCAGACAGCATTGGTCAGGCCGGAGCCCGTGGGAAAGATGCCAGCTTGGGGGAGACAGACAGCCGGACCCAAACACAGCCACAAATCCACATCACAGAACAACAACAGACAAAAAATACACTTACAAAAGATAATACTGATCAACACTGCCAAAGGGGTATTCATTGAACAATATGTTGTGGTTGTCGTTTACAGTGTAGAGATTTTTATCTGTGTACTCTAAATATTAAGAACAGTTTGCTGAACAGGTTTAGCTCTATTCACTACAACTGCCAGAAAATACGCAAAACATGCCAGAAAATAGGAAACATTTTGAGAATTGTTTTCAAAAGTGAAAGCTGATTTGTTTTGATTCAACACAAAGGTAAAATCAGTCCACTTTCATGTAAGACTATAAAAATTGGATTATATCGGCAGCATTTGGACAGTTAAAATAAATGATTAAACAATGATCAAATATAATAATTGATTCATTTGATGATTAGTCATTGAGTAATCGTCACACCTGAATTAAGAAATTAACTTTTTCTTTAGGAAAACAGAAAGTCACACAGCTCAAATTACATGTCATTATATTGTACAAGAGAATGGTGGATACATTTAGCACATTTATTTACTCCAAATAATTCCTCCCCAACAAAACAACAGGTTCATAGGACTTACCGTAAAGAGATAATGTGGTTTAAAGAAAAAGTAAACAAGGCAAACGCGTGTTGCAAATAAATTCCCACACAAGCAGCACTTTTAAAGGAAGATTTGAACATTTAAATGTAGAAGACACAAAATGCATGTTTTACCTTAGAGCCGAATCATTGAGCTGTCGCTTTCTTTCTGGCGTAAATATCACGCAACAAACTGCCTCCTGTTTGCACGTCGCGTAAATAAACTAAAAGACGTGACAAGTTCAAATGTCCAACGGACTGCTCAGACTATTGAAATCCACGCTGCGAGATCCTTTGCAAGCACAACAACACCAAGCACCGTGGCGTGGAGAAGCAAAGTGTTGCTATGTAAAGTGTTGCACGAAGTCTGAGCGAGCTGAGAGGCTGAAGAGGATCATCCAGCGAGCCCGAGCGTCTCCGATGTAGTCCCCGCCCCTTGGGCCACCTTCCTCGGCTCGGGGGGGAGTGGAAGACCTACACCCACCGGACACTTCTTTGGCTACCCTTCAGCACCAGTACCTATTAAAACAAGAGCTGGACCAGAAATTCTACAGTTTGTGTGTTCTGTTATGCTTGCGTGGGTTTTGTAGATAATAGAAGACCTTTTTTTTTCCAAACCAAAATAATATCACTCCAAATTTTAATATAGAGCTATGTATTCTCTATATATCATTAAAAATGTGCAAAAATAAATAAATATTGGATTTATTCTCAAAGGGGCAGTATAATCCAGAATACACCTCAACCACACATCTGCCCTCAAGTGGTGATTGGTGATATTACAACTTAAACTACAGGTGACACCCACATTCACACAAAATGCCTTTTTATTTTTTACCTGCTAGCGTCTGGGAATTTTTGGCTTCATTTCCACCCATTGTCTGTGAATAACATAATGAATGAATTTCGTGAGATTTTTTGGAAAGTTGTAAGAAGAAAACAACTCCAAATCATTAATCAAGGGGCCACTCGAGTGCTTTGGAACTTTTCTTTGATATTCCATCCAAGTGTGATGACGCGGAAGTTTACGCTCTCGTTTCTATACGGGACAGGAAGCACCTTGGCATTTGTCCTTGACCTGATGACGTTTTCCCACAAAGGTTTGGAAAAAGTGGCATAAACATTAGGAGATCTGCCTCTCTGAAGAGACCCAGGTAACATGGTAGCGCCAGAAAACTTGGAACAAAACCATATCAGATCTAAACAACATAAAGTGAACCCAAAGGGTCAACAAAAATGCAGTTCATGACAAGTTCCCACTTATACCGCTCCTACATGCAAGAACTGTTGTTAACATTCCATCACACTCATCTCTTCTGTGAGACGGAATGGTGGAATCTCGGCATGTTCCACATCCTTGACGCTGTTGTGCAACACTCTGATTAAGAAATCTATCAAAGTTCAGTCCTTGTGCTGTCTTTGGTTCAGTTCAAACAATGTTCTCCAACACAATGTTCCCCCTCTGTGCTCCTCGTGTCACAAAATCTACTACAGATGGAGACCAAGATAAGCGCTCCACAAACTTATCCTTTTGGCCTCTCCCCTAAAGGTCCCGACCCTGACATTCCCAGCGGCATACGCGATATGGCCAACAAATCTCTCCGACCCGTGATCCCATTCCATAATGGTGCACAAGCACAAATTGACTGGCTGTGTTTTTTTTTGTTTTTTTTTGTAGGGATAATATTAATGTAAAGATGAAACAACAAACAGTGTCTCAAGGCAAAATAAGGAGAACGTTTATTGAAAGCTAGCACTTCAAATGTCAGGTGGCGACTTCACGCTGCAAGTATCACATGAACAGTTTGGCTGCACAAAGAACAGCTGTGAGGTATTTTCTTTTTGGCTCCTCTGGTATTTTCAGAGCAAAGAAAAACTGAGGTGAATCCCCAGGCCGACTCCTTCCTCCTTTTTCAGCATAAACACACAAGGAAGCGGTTGGAGTTATGTTTTTGAGTTTTTATCACCCTTTCTTTGTTTATTCATCAGAGGGGAAAAAGACACATTTTTACAAAATCGTTTTGAAGGGTGTACAGGAATTCATGTTTGGAGATCATTTTTGAAAACATTGAGTGTAGAACTGAATTGTGGAGATTTAGACAAAATTAAGTCAAACTGGATGGATTTTTTTTCTTTACCGAGATGATCTCTTTTGGCACACTAGGCTAAGTCCGCAAAACAGTCAATGGAAACGCTCCTCACTTAAATCAAGCACAGTTTGAGCCACATGGCCGCTAAACCATTGAATCAAAGTCAATGAATGTACGCTGTACTCTTAATACATAAAGAAAAGACTGGAAACCATTTTTCGAGCAATTTTGTGCTTAAACTACGGTACTCGTTCCAGCACCATGCTTTCTGGGGACACACACAAACACACACAGGCTTGTGTGCACGCTGATCACATGTGCATTCTTTATCCCACACCATAACCCGTTTAATTCAATTTACACAGCCCGCGCTGCAATTTCACACACATACCATCTAACCATGGACTATCTCATTAAATAGGCCACAGCACCGCTTCACAAGCTATCACAAAGTGAGCATTGTGCAATGATACGCACACACACACACACACACACACCAACACACACGGGATGCATTCTTATGGAAATTCCCCAGCAACAACACAAATATTTGAATATAACATCTGATGTGAAAATAGATGGGGCTGACTGTACATATTTTAATATGGAAATATAAATGTTAAAATTCAATGTTGTTTTTTTGTCTTCAGACATATTCAAGATTCAAGAGATATACTAAAATGAATAAAAAAATGACGTTTTCTTCCAAACTGACAAAATTATGTGCAGATACGAAAACAAGTCGGCTTATCACTACCAAAAGAAATTCAATCGGCTCACCAAGAGCCATCAACCATGAAGACATTGATTAAATTGTTGAAAAAAAATATGAAAGAAAATTCTCATTTGCTCCACTTTATGAGGGTTGAAACTGTAGATGAATCCTCATTGTCTAACCCAAATTTGACTTTCCCCCCCCCCCCCCCCCAACGACTGTGCTGTGTATCTGGAGCCACAACTAAGCTCCTTTTATGGAGAATTCTTCTCTTCACCTCAGCGGACGCATTCCATGAGGCCCGCGACACACACATTCTCTTTCCCTTGATGAGACCATTTGGAGAGCAGTCATGGAAAAGTCACCTAGCGAAAGCAGACTGGAATCATTGAAATTAAGATGGCAGATACAATGAGTCATTTTTGTGCCTGTGTGTGTTAACTGGCTGTAACCTAGCAATAAATCCATCATGTGGTTGGTTAAAGAAGCATTAACTAATCTAGAGCCAAAGACTATATTTTACACATAAAAAAAAAGGAAAAATCAAATATTTGTCACAAGTTGAAATCAAATCAAAATATTATACCTCATAAACAGCATTGACTATTTTTTTACATTAGCCTTTAAGATAAATAAAATAACATGGCCTAATATCTTTCTTTCGAGAATTGATACACGTATGTATATTACGTAACATGCATTTTCTAAAATTGGGGCCATTAAACGGTGAAATTAGACTTTCCCCTCCTACCTGTATTGTTGGTGCCAAATATGCACATTAACTCAGTATTTATTGACTTTGGCTGTCAAATCGATTTATTAAAACATTCAATGGACTCCGGAAAAACACACTTTGTCAAGCTCCAGTGTGATCACACACTATTTGGGAATCACCGGTTTAGTGATTTGAATTTCGAAGCTTTTTTTTCTTTTCACATCACAGGATTAAAAATGCTTTTATGTTTGATTTTATTTTTAACCTCTGCATGTACATTTATGCACACTTCAAAGCACTTGCAGGCAGTCTCCTTTAATCTAACGCTAACCGTCTACCTGCTGCGGATGGACCTGTGACAGCTGCTTGAGAGGAGGCAGTGGAGCGTGGGAGGCAGAGATGTGCACGGAGGTGAACCAGCTCATAGTTTTCATACCGTCCTTTTTGTGCAACTCACAACACCTGCTGGACCTCAGTTTGACCGACAAGGGAAAATGAGCTCTGGGAAGATTTTCTCTTCATTGAGTCCATTTAGCCTTTACGTGGTCTTTGTCTTCAGAAGTCTTGCCTGCCCCTCCCCCATCTTGTCTGGAGGTGACAAGCCAAGCGTGCCGAGATTCCCCGCATGTACTGCGTTTCCAGTGTTCCCACAAGGATGAACCAAAGAGCAGGCATAGTGGAAAGTAGGCCAGTGGACTTACTGCTTCTTCCCCCTCCTCCATCCTCATCCACCTCCAGAAACCAGATTCACTGGAAGAAAATGATCCATCCTTCTGTCACAACGAGCTCCTCTGGGCCACTGAGGCGTTGCATGAAAAAAAAAAATGGCCTTGACAAAGATAATGAGACATATTTTAATAACTATGTTGTTATGATCTCTTGATGTCGACTTTTGCATCATTTTGATAAGGTTTAGTTTTGTTTCCTGTTCTGTTTTATTTTCCTGTGTTCCTTGTTAATGTCTAAAGATTTTTTTGGACCTGCCTCTGGGATTTTCAGACCACAGGCGCAAAACCTTGCAATAAATAAAAAGCTAGGTTGGCTCAGTCGGTGTTTGAGAAATGTTACTCGAAAACACACAAGCAAGCGGAAGGCAACCATTGTCGCAAATAGAAAAAAAAGTGCCACATTCGTAATCAACGCCTCACTTTTCCGAAAGCTAAGCCATATTTTGAAATGACCCACTGCCTGTGCAGATAGTGACATTTTTTAATTTCACAAATGGAGATCCAAATATCTCCATGCAAGCCATTAAAATGTAAATTTATCATATGTATACTTGAACATAAATTTTCCATATGTCCCCATGAAATTATTTTATCGGAAGTTACCAAGAAAATATTTCAATTTTTTTTTTTTTTATTGAACTCTGAAAATTTGCCTATGGTATTAAATTGTTTCATTGACCGAAGAAAATGGAAATGCTGGTCCAGTAATTAATTTTTTCTTAAAGTTGTCTTGTTGGCACATAGACTCATGGAAAATATTGAGTTTTTTTTTTTTTCTTCTTTTGTGCTCAAAATAAAATATTCAATTCAAAACCATGTTTAAAAAAAAAAAAAAAAAAACAAGATTCAAAGTAACAAACCCTCACTGGGTTAAACAAAACACGATCGACGACAATTATCCGCACTTTGTCTGAAATAGTGGGCCCTTGTGCAAGGCACTAAAACCCTAAAAATTGCCCCCGCTCTACAAAGTGTGAAAAATCGTAACGATAAAGATGATTCTTCTCGTTCCTCGAGAGCCACAGATGGCGATTGCGGCACTCGTGCAGTGTGATTTGCAGGCAGAAGTCTCCGCAATCACACTGTTCACCTTGTCCTCCTTGTCCTTGTCTGCACATGATGACACAAGAGTGCTTCTGCTTCTCAAGATAGACCAATCCAATCCATCACGCAGCGCCACTGAGTAGCCATCAAGGCCTCTAACACTGAGGCACGGGTCACCAGCTATTGATTGTGTGTCACTCACTTATGAAATAATGTGAATAAGGCCTTTAGCTTGTCCTCATTTGGAGCTACAAAGATATACGCTTTTCATACGGCATTTTCTTGAATTAAACGTTCTTTAATTTTTAGACCATGAAACTTGCCATGTTGATTCAAGAAGAATGACTTTAGAGGCATTCCAGGACTTTTACCACTTGACAGTTAACAGGTTCATTGTCTCATTCATTTCAACAAACATGTCAACATGTTCCTGGAGTCTGTCAGATCCTTCGGTATTATGTCTCGAGGTATTGCTCGTCAGCGTGAGCACGTCGGCGCTTCTGCACTTGTGCAAACGTGTTGCAGCAGCACATGAGGGTGAAATGAGCTTCTGAGATGAAACTCCTCACATTGTTTGCTCTGATTTTTTTTCACAATATTGGACAGATGTCTCCAGAAAAGCGGGCGTGCTCTCATTACTGGCCACAGTGTGCACACACGCATGCGAGTCCCTTGGCGGTTTCCCTTCGGCCCAGTGAATCTCACAGCGCACAGTACCAGTAATGAGAAAAAGGATAAGCGTGTAGCATCAACAGCTGCGTCCTGCACTGTCCGTCACTATTAAATGCACATATATAGGGACCGTGTCATGCTGTTGCTAAGCAAGTGGTGGTATCCAAGCTGAAGTTTGCCGAGAAAGTTGGTCCGAGTAATGAGACGCCGCTGGCCTTTGATGTCGAGCTGACCCGGCCGGGTAAGAACGCTGCAGTATTATGTAAACAGAAAAAAATAAACTCAAGCGTGATCATTATGCAACCCAGGACACTTTTAGTCACTGTTCATTCAATTGCTGTGCCACAGACAGCATTCCTTTTCTACTTCCAGTCACCACTTTTTGTCAGATGATCAGCAGCCGTTATAAGAGGATATTGTTTGACGCAAAATGTCATGCGTGACTGAGCATAAGTATGACTCAAGGACAGACGTTTCTGGTCATTTGAGACATTACTGTGAAAGTTAGGTTAGGTCAGGTTAGGTCCATCCATCGATTCATCCATCGATTCATCTATCCATCCATCCATCCATCCATCCATCCATCCATCCATCCATCCATCCATCCATCCATCCATCCATCCATCCATCCATCCATCCATCCATCCATCCATCCATCCATCCATCCATCCATCCATCCATCCATCGTTGCAGTTGTTGCGCAGCAAGGCAAAGATACATTCAGAATTTTTTTCAGGTAGTATAGCAACCCATTAGTCGATTCAATTTGATTAGATTTATTTTTAATTGTCTCTCTACCTGCTTGAATGTGTTTATGGAATTGTTTGTCCCAAAAGAGTGTTCGTTTTTAATTACCGCTAAGGATGAAGCTACTAAGCACGTCCTCGGGGCTTTGGTTAATAATGAAAACCGCAGCCTGTCTCCTCCTGGCATGAAGGCCATGTCAAACACAGCACTGAACAAAGTGAAACAAATTACAAACACGATTTTGTGGCTAAGGCACAAAAAGACATCGGCCATGGAATAAAGGTGAACAAAGATGTGAGCGCTGTTTTTAATTGGCTTTCAACTTCCAATAGCATCCCCAAAATGTTTGGAATTGTGCGCCGACTTACAGGTATGTTGTCACATAATGGGAGAGTAAGTCAATAAAATTGAAGAATGCAAATTCAGAAATTTGGGACCTGGCATGACTCTCCTCTCCCTGACTACATAAGAATTTGAAACAGTGGTTATCCAACAGAACTGCAGAGTGAAATTAGCTGGCTAGCGTCTTTCCTACACTTGCATGGCTGTTTCAGAACGCCTCGTTGTCACGGCTCCTTTGTCATGTCTAAAATCAAAACAATATTTTCACTTTACACGTGAACCTCACTTTAACAATGAACATTAAAACATATAACATAGACGGACGGGGGGGGTCAGATGGTATTTGAACTTACTGTAATTGGATTTTTTCTTCCCCCCTCGCTCCACTCAATATGATTCCGGTCTGGAAAAGCCCCTTGAGAGAACAAAGCTGCAGCACAATGTTCACAAGGTTATGCGGGGGCCAGTGTAAAAAGGTCACATCATAAATATTTGAAGAACAACCACAAGATACTCAAAGCAGCTAATGATTTGCTTTTAGCCTGGCAATTTTTCCCTTTAAATGCTTTACATTTGAAAGGAAAAGTACATTTCTGAGGAGGCGGCATACAGGCTATATTGAATTCATCTGGCTGGCTGAGAACCTTTATCTATCTAATGGTCAATTCACAGTACTAACGGATTATCAAACCATTTAAATGAGCCATTATGGATATGGATGGATTGTGAGGCGGCCACAGGAGGTGAGTCGCATAAGCCAAAAAAGAAAAAGCCTGCAGCAAAGATGGAGAAAGTATGCAAATGAAATAGAAGAAAATAGACTTTTTTCTTCTCAGTCCTTGCAGATTCCACAAGCTTTATTTATGATTTAATCTTCTCGAGTATGAAGCCCCGCAGGCGACAAAGGCGCCTCTATTTTACACTTTAAGCAGAAATAATTATGTTACGCATTCAAGTTAGTAGCGAGCGGAGAGAAGAACAAAGTGGCAAAGACTAATGTCGACAAGAAGGGAATAAAATAAAGAAGTTAAACACCACACTCGAGTTTCAATGTGACCTTGCGGCACATTTAAGTCAAAACCCAAGAAAAACAAGATCTGAAATCAATATCACACGTTGTATAACTCGGAAAACCCTTGGCGATGATTTGAACGACTGCTAAAGTCCTGTAATCCAATTTTAACGGGATTGCAACTGTAAACCAAAGTGTTAATTGCTACATACTGCTAGTCTGTGACACCAAGTATTTATATATGAATCATTGCCGGCACATGAGTGTTAAATAGAACAAAATCTCATTAATAACTGACCAATCAAATGTAGCTATTGACCAACAATATGACTTAAGGCCATTATTTAGCACTTCATCATCTCATGTCTCAACTCGCCGCGGGTCACCTCTTCAATTCCTTCAGCAGCAGCAGCAGCAGCAGCACAACTATCGTATAAATATTGATGTGCATTAATAGTAAAGAGGTGCCTGCATAATGCCCTGCCTGCTCTTATTTTCCAAGTAGATGCACTCCAACTGCAGCATCGTATCTGTCTCCATGACAACAGAATTTAGCAATGGACCGGGGGAAACACTGCCCCCTCCCCCACCACCACTCCACCAACACACACAAAACGGAGCTTAAGCAAAAGTGGCATGACTGAAAAAAAGTGTTCTCCATAAGAAGCGATGTGCATTTGTGTGTCTTCAACTAGGTGCCACTTAACTCCATAGATCATTATGGGGCGAGACAATAAAGAGCCTTCAGGGTCCTCCATGTTTCTGTTTCTGATTATAACGTACAAACAGTGCACCAATCCCTCTGTTTACAATAAATCCATTTTCAGCCCCAAATAACAAAGTTAACTTATCTCATAATATACATCAATAATCATGTACATTAGAAAATGAAGCTACAGCCACAGCTTTAAGTAGGCATAAAAAGCAGGATTGAAGAGGACTGACATTCAAGAATCTTCCCAAAAACTAGGCCGAGCTTGACACACTTCATTCTTTTTCTTGCAAACCTACGTGTCAAAAAGTGTGGCACCTTTTAATTGTCAACCGTGGAAATACACCCGAAATAAACACAAGCAGAACAAAATAGTCACAAACTTCACATAAAAAAAATAGCATGACAACAAATGATCTAGGGGGGCTTTCTGTATCATAAATACATATTATTCATGAACAAACCACTAACAAGCAATCACATTTCATAAAACACACACTCATAAATACCAAGTCCAGAATGTTTTAACTTTAACAAGCAGCCGCACACGTTTGATCTCCCTGCTGTCAAAAAGACAACAACAAAAGACTTTCTGCAGCAAAGAAAAAAAAAACTGTCAGAGTTTTGACATGATGACACAGCCTGTGGGGAGCGTTGGCGCTTACGTGGGAGAGGAACCAAGCAAATGAAGCCCATAACAACACAGCAGCTCAATGTGGGCTGGGGAAGAAAGATTGTCTCCTTGTTTGAAGCGTGAGTTGAATCACATTTAATATTTACGACATCATGTCAAGATTGACACGAACACACAATGGGTAAAATCCCAGCCAATCATTGCAGCTCTGTAAAACTGATAGACACGATGGATGGATGAATGGATGGATGGATGGATGGATGGATGGATGGATGGATGGATGGATGGATGGATGGATGGATGGATGGATGGATGGATGGTCCTCGCAGAGAGGACCAGTACATTGCCGTTTTCATTTCTGTCCTTGTTGACCTTGGCTACAATTAGATACTGCATTTATACTCTGAGAGGTCCAACCACCCCCACACTTTGACACACAAACACACACACAACACACATGGACAAACACACACAGAGCCTGCGGTTCCCCTGATATCCCTGAAAATAGCAGAAACCCCAAAAGAAAGGCGGGTGGGACAGAGCAAGGGGCTTTTGGTGCCATGGATGAAGGCAAACAGTGGGGGGTGTCACTTATCTGTGCCTCGAGACAATAAGTCAGTGAAATCCGGGACATCCATATGAATGCACACACATGCCACTTTGTGTTATTAACACCGGTCATCGAGTAGGAGTGACCTAAAAAAAACGTCTGCACGGAAGCCCCCCCAAAATAACACTCCAAATCCCACCACTCAGCTAGCCATCTAAAGTCACACACCTTGTAAGGAATTTATGAGAGGACATAAATGCAGAGATGAAACAACACAAACGCTTTTCAAAGTTTGACGTCACAACACCAAAAACGCAGTGCGTCACCAAATTGACAACTGCTCTACTGTTCTGACCCATAAATGATCGTGTCGTCTAAATTTACAAACAGGCCTTAAATGCAAAGTAGATCAGGGTGGAAGAAAACGCTGAACTCGTGAAAAACCCTGACGATATAAACCAAACCTGTTTCCAAGCTCCGTATGGATCACACAAAGTTATCATGTGTGTGTGGCAAACATTGGGTCACCTTACCCAACAGTTGGCCTGTATAACTTTTCCTTGGAGAGCAGAGAGTCACTCCGGGAGTTTAGAGTCCGCGTTGAGTGTTTTAACAGAGCAGCGTGAAAGTGTCCGCCTGCTTCAAGACATGCACTCTTTGTCATTTGGCGGGGGGGGCAGCTGTACTTGGCTCACTTTCAAGCATGTGCTCCCTTGTCTGTCGAGCTTTTTCACCCGCCATTGTTTCATTAGGCCTATCTAAAGGCTCCACACATCTGGGGTGACAGAGACTCAGCTCATCACAAATCCTAAAAGCTTTTCATGCCCCAGTCATGACTGCTCGTATTGTTTCATCTCCCTCCCCACCCTCTCGCTTGTCCTCTGAGCCACCCGCCGCCACTCGCACTCGGCTTCATCTCTTAATGCCTCTATCTCCTCCACGGCCAGACTGTGACGGTGGAAGCGCAGACGACAGGCGAGCTCTAATCTAAACCAGATGAGGCAGAAACAACACAGGCCTCCTGCACCGGTTGCTCTCGCTTTTAACCGGGAGGCCCGCTGGCGTGTGCGTATGTGTGTGTGTGTGTGATTACAGCTTTGCCTTCTGAGTTGAACCACAACTTCTGAACATGTGCATTTTCGCTAAGACAGATGTCAGGTGTCAATCAGTGGCTTAACTGCCGGAGGAGTTGACTGTCCCTGACACACTACATGAGCTATAAGTTCAAACACTGGATGCTTCCCCAAGAGGTCCCTAATAAACGGAACTAATGCCATTTCCAAAAATCAACATTTCCTGACCAAGAATCAAACCAGGGCATAGCCATGAGAGCGCCGAATCCTAACCAATAGATCACCAGACTGTCTATTGCCACTTACCGTTTTTCCATGTATAATGCGCATAATTTAACTAATTTATTGTCCTAAAATCTGGGGTGCGCATTATACATGGGTACAATTTTCTTTTTTTAAATTTTTTTTTTTTATCCGGATATCATACGGAGGCCGCCATTACAGATGCGCTTTCTTCTCTGCTGTTCACTTCAAACACGCTCCATACGAACACAATGCTCTCGTATCAGACGCTTGCTTGATCACCTGCTCGTTTGCTGTCACAATGTACCCTACACAAATCCGAAACATTTCTTCGCTATTGAGTTTGCTAGCGCATGCGCAGTGATACTGGCTGGCAGAATAACATCCGGTTGTTCCCAAAGATGATCTTTTTTCTGAAATAATTTTACGTTTACGGACTTAAGTAGGAGTCAAAATTTGGGTGCGTATTATACATGGGTACAGGCTTTTTTCCAGCATCAACATGCCATTTTTAGGGTGCGTATTATACATGGGGGCACATTATACATGGAAAAAACGGTATACCATATTTGTCATGCAAGAACAATGTGGATGACAATTTTTTTTTCCAGAGCAAAATCCAATCAATTATTTTGGGGAATCTTTGGGTGGCTGGCAAGCAGGAAGTTGAAAAAAAAAAGGCTACTTGATTTTAATGGAGCTCATCCCAACTGTCCTCAAGGACATTCTGGGGATATTCATCCGGTCACGTCCACATTGCACATGGCAGCCGAATCCAGTCAACAAAATTATAAATTATAACGACTTGAAACCGACTGCAATGTTCAAATTTTTAGGAAGCACAACACATTCATCTTCAAGTCCGATTGAATTGTTGCCATCGTAACTGCTAAACCAACATAAGGCAGTGCAGCTGGCATTCAAGCAAGTCATCTTAACAGACCAAAGGTGGTGGAATCTGCCAACCAGCATATCTAAACCTCATAAATTAACATTGTGTAGCTCCTTCATCTGCTGGCTCTTTGTCATGGTTACACATTGTGAGAGAAACGATCATTTCATCTGCTGGAATCCCGCACGTATTTTGCAAATATGTGCAGCTACAAACGTTCGCGCATCATGTCTCATTAAGTGTCGCTAACAAACCTACAACTTATATGAATAATGTATGAGCACATGTCAGTCTGTGCCGATGGAAGTCTTTCACGAGATGCATATCAAATCTCAACTGTGTTACTCCCAACCTCCACATGCGTCCTCCTCCATTGTCCCTCACGCTAGCGCCTTCATCCTCACACCTTGAACAGGGATGGAAGCGATTCATCATTGTTCAAAGAAGACAAGAGTCAGTAAGCTTTTAGCACCAAGGAGTCAAGGAATTAATGTTCCGCCATAGCCCAGGTGCACTGTGTCTTTTACACTCTCCTTCCTGGAGAGACTTTTAACAAGCTCGAAATGGATGCACACAATCCTAAAGTCAATAAAAGTCAGTGTTCCTCTGTTCCACTCATTCATGTCTGTCTGCTCTGACCTCATAAAAAAACTCAATTGCTCTCCCGTGGACCCTGGACTCACTAGTGACTCCATTTTGCAGGCGCTGGGATTTGAAGGCTTCCCGCTGTCAAGGAGCAAACATCAACAGCAATGGAGGTTCCAAAATGTCCATACATAGATGTGAGTGGTTGTCTATGTGTCCTGCGACTGACCGGAAACCAGTTCGGGGTTAGCGTAATATGATCTATTGTTCCCATTCTTTTGTTCTAATCATGACTCATAAATCAAAAAAAAAGTTCAGTGTTGAATCTGTTTTTGCAATCTGAAATTTGTCAATGTCAAAGATTTATAGACGGTTTTTCAATTACAAAACTATATCATGAATCGGATTTTTGGGGTAGGGCTAATTTCAACTGTATTACAAATCATATTTTCATCGGCGTTGGTGGTGCCGGTGTATGGTTGCTTGTTTGTGTTCGCAGTCAAACATGGATATCGTGGCCGGGGCGCGCAAGCAGCACCACAGGAAGCTTGCCTCAGTTTGACCTCTGGTGACCTCAGTGGCTCTCTGGCACGACACCACACCACTGAGGAAGTGTGCGGCCTGAGGGAGCCCATTAAACCCGCTCACCTCGGAGCACACACTTGTGCGACTGCTGAGTCTCAACTATTTCTGTGTTGTCACAGTTAGCATGAAAAATTAATCTGATTTCATGACTGATTACATATTCAAAAAGTCACTCGTCATTTGATTTTAAAAGTGACTATAGATTAAATTACTTGCTCGTTAATTGATTATCAGCACAACTTCAAGGGAAAGTGAAGTTAAAAAAATAAGTTAAAAGTACAAAAATACTCAAGTGAAAGTCATACGTATTCTGACAAGTAAAATTTATGCCAATAACTTTTTTTTAAGTAGCTTGTTAGAACCGACCTCAAGAAACAATAACAATATGCACCATAAATCAGTTGCGAAGCTAACCTAGCACCAAACCTAGCATAGCATGCTAACTTATTCCATAACTGTCACCCTCAATAATGTAACTTATCATTTTCCCACCGCTCTCTTTTCCCTGCTTGCTCTACCTCGATGTCATTCAAGTTAGAATGTATGTGTAACTTAGCTGTCCTGTCGATTTGTATTTGTGTTGAACTTTTATTTAATTTTAAGTCTGATTGTACTGTAGTGGGTGTTTGGTGTTGTGACCGCCCAGTCATTTTTCTCGCTAAAATCACTTATTGATTGAGTTATGAGTCAACTGATTGTTTGAATTTTACTCTGATTGGCGAAAAATAGTAACCTTTTAGAAAACCCACTTCTGGAAAAAAGGTCCATATTACTACTACTTTTCTTGAAATACTCTCTCTCTCCGTACTTTGTTTACATGTACACACCATTTTCTTCAGTCTGTGCGTCATTTTTACCCTCCATTGTGCTCGCGTAAAATAGGTCACATTTCATTCTTCTATGTACGCATCACACATAGTTGAACCAGGCTGGATTAAGACTTTCCTTCTTGGGTCAACAGAGCTAAAAGCCTCAGATTTTCTTGCCATGAACTCATCCTTAAGCTTATTGAACTAAAACATCTGGACTCCCTCTACTTTCCCTCGACATTGAGTCTGGAGATGGTTCTTCAGGAATTTGCCACGCGGATTTGGATACACACATAACAGCCGTCTGGTGAGTGACGCCACCTGAGTGACTGACACTCTCAGCGAAAGCATCAATCCGATATTTGGATGATGAAATAACGTTTAAAAAAAAGACTGTGGTTGAGATCTCGGTTCAGATGCTAAAAAAAATCGGTAGGTGTGATTTATTCGATAAAAAAGGCCAGATCCCTGGAGCGTCAAACTTAAGCGAGGATGACACAGACAAAGACAAAGAGCGCAGACAGGCCCAGCGGGGGGCAGGCTGTTCTCCGTAATACGCCGTCAATGAATCTCATTAACATGGCTCCTCTGATCAGCATGTGAGAATCTTCCGCGGCGGGCCATCCGCTCTGCTGTCGCCTCCTTCCGCTCTCTTTGATTACGCTCTTGCATAAATGAGCATTATGTTCTCTTAAGCTAAAGGGTGTGATTTGTTCTTCTCCCTCTCCCTGGTTTTTGTCATTAGCCTGCACGGTCACACGTGAAACGCAGCGGGACGCCATGTTAAAGATGTGTCCACTCGGCCCTCATTACAAGATCAGGCTTGTTGAGGCGTGATAAAAAAAAAAAAAAAAAAAAAATCCAGGCTCTGGAAGAGTCTTCTTGCTTTAATGTTTTCACGCTGAAGGTGTAATGGCAAAGCTGAGTCTTTCTAATCAAAAAATGACAGATTGTCTGTCAGCTGCCAAGCAGCAATGGTAGTCCTTGACAAAGGTCATAGCATAGGGCTAGCATAAGGGGTTCGATTTTTCATTTTGACTAATCTACAATGATGTTTAGAGTACAAGTAGTAGCTCGTCACGTTTTTGCTTGAAGTCGGCGGGGCCGCTCGGAGCAAAAAAATGAGCGCTCTGAAGGAAAATAAAAATGATCTAATCGGAAACTCAACAAAACGACTTCAATCACCAGGGGTGTCAAAGTAATTTTTGTCGCGGGCCGCATCGTATCCCAAATAAATGTATAAATGTCTCATATTATATACAGTACAAGCTACACAACAAACTCGTTTTGAAATCGGACACGAATAAAAAAAATGTTCAAATAAAAAAAAAAAGATGACTGGTAATAAAAATTGCCAGCAACATCTCTATTTTTTTAAATGTGAAGACACTTTGCAATTTCACTGTTGACATATAACGTCGATGCACAATTTGTCTTCACGGGCCAAATATGATTACACTACGGGCCAAATTTGGCCCACGGGCTAGAGTTTGACACCCCTGACTTAAACGATCCTATAGTCGGGATGTGTGTGTTGTCAAAATATGGTACAGGTTTTTCCCTCTACAGGAACAAAGACTTGTCACCCGCGTCTCTTGATAAGGTCCCCTCAGGAAGCGGCGGTAGTTCGTTAAACAGGAAGGCCCGGTCCCTTCCATGTGTAGGTGTTCCTTTTTTTCTTTTCTATCTGTGTTTCCTGAATGAAAGCAGCTGCTATCCAACTTAAACAAACAGCGATGATTTTCCACGGACAAGAAGACAGTCACATTCGATTGTCCTCAGAGAGTGCCGAGGCGTTGGATGAAAGCGACAGAAGAGTCGGGCCCGGCACCACGCACGCGCCTCCTTTAATCATGATCAAGTGCTGCCAACACTGGAAAATGTAAATTCCAAAGACTGCTCAGCATCAGATGGGAGCGGACTCGGCGTCTCCCGTCTCTCAAGCGGCTGACAGAGTGAATAACGGCAGCTACTTGTAAAGCTCCAAACTAAACAGCCTCAAAAGTACCACAGACCTCGTGTCCTTCTGCTTCAAACACAAGAGCCCCAAACTGATTTACCATCTCTCCACAAAGCCTCCCTCGTGGCTCCAGACAGACTTCCTAAAGCTCCCGCGAGCTCTCCGCTACGTTCCTGGCACGGAACGCGCAAAAATAAATAAATGACTCGCAGGCCTGATGGCAAGCAAGAGAATTGAGCGAAGGTAAAGAAGACATCCGGTAAAGACACAGCAGACATTATAAAACGACTGTTGGTGCGTATCGCTTAACCGCCGTCCGACTGGCGAGAACAATCTCATTTACCCCGAGTCGTGCCGTGATTGCACCTCTTGCCAATTTGAAGTGGCGGCCGCATTTGTAGTCCAAATGCAGCACTCCCAACCCCCGCGGGAGCTGACACACTCAAATCAGCCCAGCTCCCAATAGGTTAGGGAACACTCGATCCTATTAGATACCGTCGCTCGAATAAGAGGACGAGGAAGAGGATGCATTCACTCACCTCCATCTGCTGTGGTCAACTTGGCACACACTCAGCATTCTTCTTCGAAACTATAAGCGAGAGTGAGATAGATGGAGGTTCGCGTAACAAATGTAGCACCAAGGCCTTTTCTGTGTGGGGGTGACAAGTGCATTACCATAGGTTAATGAGTAGCCCGGTGCTGCCCGGAGCTGCGCGGCAACCTCCATCCATCACCAAGACCACAACACTGACAGCGCTCGCACAATCTAATGAAGAAGCGGATTGGAACATTCAGCCTTTAGCATCGCTCAGTTTACGATGATATCAGGTGGTAAGGTACTATCTTCTACGCTGGAAGTAGAATTTGATAACACTTTTCAGGTTCACATCGTTATAGAATATCAGGGATGTACTGTATAAATTATGGAAACACATTTTTTACATTTTGCAGTGAATACAAGAAAGATGACAGATCAAATAATCCAACATACAAAATAAAACATTCCCTCCTCACACACTCTAAAAACACTGTGACTGGCTAGTCGCTCTTCGCAGAGGATAAATAATATGTGCCTCCAAGTACTTTATGAGAATCTTTAGTGTGACTATATCGTGTGGTTTTATTATTTGCGTCACATCAGGTAGAATAGCATATGTCCGTGAAGCACCTTATAAAAGAAGCATAAATGCAACCTTAGCTAATCTACTGAGCTTCGATGCAAGCGTGTCAATCAAAAGTGAGCAGTGGATATTCTGAATCCTTTATGAACTGTACAAGACGTACACCGTATATATATTTTAGAGCTCGTAACGCTGATTATGTTAAGTCCTAATTGTATTAAATACTTATTGCAGGAAATGCTGAATGTTAAATGGGAGCAAAAAGCTCACAGGGAAGACAGCTTGTCTCCTTCATGCATTTATTCATAGGAAACAATCAATAATGAGATTGGGCTTATCTTTTAGCAGTCTGCTCTCTTTTATAATTGCTGCCTTTAAGTTTGATAGGCATGTCTAGAGACGAAGAAGAGAACCTCCTTCCGATCAGAGATGGAGCTCGGTGCCAAAGGGGAAAATTAGATGATTCAAAAGAATATTGAATATTGTTCATTGGTATATGTTTAGAAATTTATAGTCTCCAGCTATCTGTGTTCTACACCACTTATCCTGTTCAGGGTCACTGGAAAACTGGAACGTAGCCCGGCTGAGTGAAGGGGAAAGCCAGCCCCAATTGCCTGTCCATCAAAGGGCTGGTATATAGACAGAGCAGACTACCGATCACAACTACAAGTAATTTAAAGCCTTTGGTAACCCTAACATATGATTTGCGTCTGTGGTACCTGGAGAGAAGCCGCACGTGCGCAGCAGAAGACCGCAAAACATGTAGACCAGAAAATGGATCAAGCAATCTGAGCAGAGAGCCCGCAGGGGTCTACTGAGAAAGGGATGGTTATTTTCCACTGCTGTTGGATTCTTCACTCCGCTGGGCAGGAAATGAGGCGGAGGACACCCACCGACCTGCCGCCACTTGCCACCTCTCGGAATATCACGGAAACAATTTAAAATACTTAATGGACATGGGCTGATCCTCTCTGGCTGTCTTATTGAGGGGCATTGTGAGCCGATCATTTACGCGTCGAAGTCATGAAGATGGAGAAGAGTTGATGTTCTAGAGGGGTGATTTCCGACCACTGTACCGTGGCACATTAGTGGCAAATGAAAAATCAGCAGAGCTATCTTGGCGAATGATCCAATTTCACTTCAAGTGGCAGATTAAGCCAAACCGTTTCTTTACAATAATGTTCTATGCGTCCCCACTCGTCTAAACACAGCTTTTGGATTAATAGTGTGTTTGTGCAATAGGAATTAAGCATCAAAATGCACTTTGAGTGTGCTATCAATTAAACAAACTTGCCTGATAACTCGGCGAGAGCGATGATTTTGACAGTGGTTTTCCAAGTCCAGCTCGGATGACCGATCGATCAATTCGCTTGAGTGTACGTCAGCAAACTTAATAGAGGCTTTGCAGCTGACGTCATCAAGCTACCCACATTAGCTTGGCGGCCATCATGGCGGTCAACTTTTCAGTGCCGGTCAACGACTCACACACGCTTTCTTGTTATATCTGCTGCTATTTGAGCTTAAAAATGCCGGATACCTGCTGTGCTGTTGGATGTAGCAATAGACGAGGCGATAAACCAAATCTTAGCTTCTATAGATTTCCGGCGAACATGAAAAAACGTGATAAATGGATCGCGGATATTCGTCGTGAACGATGGAAACCTACGATTTACACAAGGGTATGCAATGAGGACTTCATATCAGGTATGTAAACAAACTATTCACCCCTGATTTGTTTCACAAAATGTGAAATAATACAATATGGGATGATACAAATATGATTGTTGAAAATGCTGGGTGCATTTTTAGAAAGGCAGCAAGAGCAGCAAGGCAGGGAATGGGATGATTTCTTCAGTTCACCCCCCCGTTTTTATTTTGTGTTTATTTTTTCATGATGCTTGAAAACGTTATCAATGTAAATATTGAATTATATTTCTTGGTTAAGTTTTCAAGCCAATCAGATGTGGCATCAGGCAAAAATAAACAAATAATAAAAATGGTAGCAACTTGAACAGACAGGTACAGTATCTGAATGATTTCACTCTATTCAGTTTTTTAATATGTCAAGTTATGAAATGCCATTACAAAACAAATCGACGAGGTAATTATAAATATCTGGATATGAGCGTTCAGGCAGGTCGGCTGTTGCAAAATGCTCGGGCGATTTTAGCATGCTTCTCGGTAAAAGGTACGGATCCGTTGTGCCAACAAGGTTCAACTTCTCTCTGTGACGATTCTTGGAGTCTTCATCCAAATGCCTAACTTCGTTGGATAGCAAATCAGCCATAATTCGGAAGAAATCGGTGAAAACGTAGCGCAGAAATCAGACAATCCATACAAACACGTAGGAACGAGCTGACTAGTTGACCGCCAAGATGGCGGCATAACACAAAATCACGTGATAAAACCACGTGACTGCAAAGCCTCTATTGACTGCCGCACGAATACTTCCCTATCTTTGCCAACAGTCTCGGATGGGAAAGCACTGTGGTTAGTCATGTCAACAGCCACGGCCAGTCACCAAGTCACGGAAATTTTTGGCCAGCTGCTCCCATCTGGATTTCTGGATTGTCCTGACACATAAGCGAACTGTTTCGGCTGCTTGATGGGAGGACTTTTTTCTTTTTTCTATCTAAATTCAATATATATATATATATATATATATATATATATATATATATATATATATATATATATATATATATATATAAAATGTAGCCTTGTCTTTAAAAAGAACACATTTTGCAAAGAAGTCCAACATGAATTGAACTCTCATGTTCGTGAATTAGTTACTAGAGTTAACCATGCTTAATTTTTGCTCAGTATGCAAATAATAATTATGTGCTGTGACAGCTGCTGTTCATTGTCTGAAATATGATAAGGAGTAAAATGATTATAATTCAGCATGGCCAGATGCAGTCGTGTTGAATTAGTTGGAGCGATCTCTTGAGGGAGCGATGAGGAATTCTAATGCTGCATCTCCATTTAAAGGCCTTTTTTTAGACAATATTTGATTGTGCCTTGATGTGAAAATAACGGGCACGTAATGGTGTTATCTAAAGTGGCTTGGTCCTTTCTACATTGAAGTCAAGACAATTATAGGGCCGATGTCAAAAATCATGATTACACTTTTCCTTTTTTTTTTCTCTACATATAGTACAACCACTTGGTCTTTTCGCCCATCTTTATTTTGCCCTAGTTTATACTGCCACCTACTGGTTTTCAATGGTGCAACCCTGAGCATACAAAAAAGAAACAAAGAAGCAAATGTGGATACCCCTTTAATTCTACCTGTTTTCAGAGTAACAAAACATACAAAACGTTTCTTACCAAATATGGCTTACAAATCCACATAAATTGTTTTGAAAAACTTTTTTTTCTTTCAACGTGTAAAAAAAAAAGACAAGAACAGCAAAAAGCCTTCATCTTTAAGTTAAATTAATTTTACAATTTGGCAGATGAAACAATAACATATTTGAAATGTATCAACACATAGAAGAACAGCAACATCTAGGAGAGCAATACTTTTTTGAAATTAACAGAAAAAACAAATACAGGACATGAGTCCATGTACAATGTGCTCAATAAGTCATCTGCCAATGAAATGGGTTGGGACCGAAAAACAGAAGATCAGGAAAACCAAGCAAGGAAGTAAAGAGTCAAGAGTCTACTGTCAGTTCACTAACTTTTTCATTGAGAAAAACGCAGATGAAGCCTCCTTTAGCAAACTCAAAAATACAGGAGTGGCGCAGGCGTATGAGGAATTGGAGATGTGAGCCAAAACCTCCACCGCAGATGCCCTGCCCAAGGGTTTTTCTCCTCCACCCGGTGGCAGCGGGAATAGAAGCGTGAGATTAATTCCACACACGCCCACTCGCACCCTCTCATCTCCTACTCATCTTGATGCTCCGAGGTGAGGAGAGTCTCCGGTGGCTCGGCTGCATCAAATCTAGCTAAAGTGCTCTCGCTCTCTCTGTTAAGCGCTTCATTGAGGTCAGCGGAAGGAAACACCAAAGAGACAACAACAAAAAAATCGTACTCGCGTTTGCAACCTTTCAAATGGATAAACTACAAACAAGGTCTCCTTTCAAATTACATATACAATAATAATTATTATTATAAGACAACAATGGTAACTTGCGCACTATGGTCAACAATCTGTGAATTTTTTCATGTTTGAAGGTGTGAGAAATCTGCACAGCCGTCAAGACAGAACCTCCAATACAAGAGACTTCTCTCTTTGTGTGTGTGTGTGAGTGTGTGTGTGCGCGCACATGTGTGTGTTTGTGTAGGAATGTGAGATAAGGTGTGAGAGCGTAAAGGAGTCCATCCACGTACACATACGTATGTTTGTGTGGGTGGCACTTCAGTATTTAGGTACTTTGGTATAATCCTCCTGTACGACACTCTTGCACAGACACATGGAGAGGATCATCCCAAGAAGCTGGCGCGGGAGAAAAAAATAAATCAATGACATGTATAAGTGTCATCATACATGCATTACAATTTTACAATACAATACAATATTACAATTACTATGCTATTCGCAGTCACCGCATAGATCAATTTGAAGGAAATTGTGTGGCGTAGTGCAAACACAACACAAAATTTTCCTCAAGTCAGAGGAGGAGGAGAACCATCTACTGCTTCAGTGCTACTATGAAGAGAAAATGGATACCTCTACGACAGCCACCCCGACACATATTCCCAGAATAACTCCACAGTTGTCCAGGAGCCAATTCTCCACACTGGTCATGCAGCCCTAAGGAAGCAAGTAGAAAGGAGACAAAGATGACCCCCCCCCAAAAAAAGGTTAACAAAGGGGGAGTGGCAGACTCTTTTCAAAAAGAAACAGCACAAAATGTTGATGTTGATTTCTTCACGGTGTCGTCCCTAGTTCAAGTTTTCCTTTACTTCCTCTCGTGGGATTTGCTTTATTCTTCCCATTACTAAACCACCTTTGAAACATGTTTTTCTTGAAGATTAATTTGCATCAATTTTCATAGAAACACCTACCTCTAAAAAAAAAGTACTAATAATGCTCCCCCTTAGAAAAATGTCACTTTTGTCAAAATACAAATCAGTGTGCATGCTGAAGATAGCAAACCTCACACTGTTTATGTAAATCAGTTCCTCTTTTTTTGCAGCTGTCTTGTTAGTGGAGGCAATGCAAATCAGCAGGGACATGATTAAAAACCAAAAAAAAACGCACGCACACAATTAATTGCCCATATTATGAAGACATTGAGAGTGAAAGGGAAAAAATAGCAAGCCGTAGCGGATGTGCAGCATAGCCTGGGCCAATGAAAACCCCAAAGCCAAACATTGGCAAGAGCAAAGCAAAAACACAGGAAAAGCTGAAAAGATCAGCAGACTCAGCAAGTTGAGGCCTTCACAAGCAAGCATCAACAAACCGTACCGTTTGGTAGACGGGAAGTTCCGAGGAGAGATGGTCACAAAGGCCCCCCTCCCTGATGTAAGTGCCGGGCAAGGACTCGTTGCGACAGGAACACGGATAGAGGTGCTGGGAGCTGTTCTTGATCACCATATTGTCAGACCAGTTGCCAGGCCCCGTCCACCCACAGCACTTCATCTGTGACAAGAGGCGAGATGTGGGAAGTGAGTGGGAAGTGCGACAACAAACTACACCTGATCTCGCTGATCTTGTCTCATGTCATTTTCCACGGTTGAATCAGAACCTGTCTGCAAACTTCAAAGCGAAACTTGGTCATGTGCGACAACTCACAGATTTCTGGATGTAGTCCCAAGTGTGCTCTGTGGTTTTGTTCTGGCCGGTGTAGTGGGTGATCATGCCCTTGATGATGTTGGACATTTCATGTTTCAACTAGTAAAAACAATGAAGAGCATTCATTAGTAGTCACAGATGGGATGAACTATTTGATATTTTTCTCTCTCTATTGCAATTGTTATTTAATATTGCGCCGAGTCTTCCTTGGTGTTTTTTATTTTTTTTTTGCAAACACCAGCAATAAATAAACCTGTATTAAGTACATCTGTGTCGAGATGTTGCCCACATCGAATTGATTCTAAATGGCAAAGGCAAATAACACCCTTGTCTTTATGTCAACATCTGGTTTACATGTTTCCCGAGGCCATGCCTCCTGTCAGGTGCTCCGCAGAGCTAAAAAGCTGCACAAACGCAGCTCGAGCTTCTACTTGTGTACAAGATCACAGAGCTGTGGCAGCATTGCAGCCTTCACAGCTCTTTTGGAGATACAACCCCAGCCTATTCTGGGAAAGGGGGGCAGGCACCGCCCTGCCCTGTGGTTAGCCTTAAACACAAGGAGCACGTCAAGGCAGTAGCAGAGAACGAAAGCTCTCAATTGGCCTGCTTGGGAGAGCTCAAATACAAGACACCCTACACGCACTGTGCAGACACACTGTGGCTAGTTATTTTAGATTACCCAAAATGAATGAGGTCAGCACTGTTTTGATTTGATTTCGATAAATGTTATGTATTTAGTTTAGTAGTTCTGATGTTAGATGTATGGCAGTCAAAACAACCCCCACCCCCCTTCCCCATGTGTCATTTGGGCCAAGAGGTGGTGTGGTTAACGCTACTTTTGGTAAATGGAAGGATGTCGCTTTTCATCTATTTTTGGCCAATTGGCCTTGTAGGTGGCTTACAAGTTACAGGCTGCTCTGATGTTTTTCCACCCACTTCGTTGCTGATGCTCTTGATACTGTGCTGTGATACTGTTAATTAGTTTTTCTCATAGATTTATTTACACTTTATTTAGTTCCTCTGTTCAAGTGTCTCACATTCGATCGAGCATGACCAGGTAGCAGACAACGAATAACGAAATTAAACATTGGATCATAATCAGACAAATGATGTCTTTTTTTTTTTATGTCTGTATTACGTATTAGGCTTGTGTTTTTAAATGGCAAAGCAAAAACATTCACGCAAGCCAGTGAGTTGCAGCTCTATCCAGTAGGGGTCAGTGTACTCTCAAAAACTCAGGCTGATTAGATTTGTTACACAATTTTAGACCCGGTTTCAGGTTACATAACTAACACGACTGCACAAAAGTTGGGTGAATGTGTGATGATAAAACCCAGCTACCACATCATTTGGCTTACAAAAAGCCTCCAATGTCACTTTAGTAAAAAAACAAACAAAAAAACAACAACATCCTGTGACGTTTCACTTGTCGCGCTATGAAAGAGTGTTTCACCACAGGAAGCAGGAGGCTTATGCTCACAGCTGTGGCATGAGGAAGCGCAAACACCTGGCAGGCCACAGCTGCCGCAATGCGAGAAAAGGTGGCGGGTGAGCGGGCGGGCGGCATTCTGAGCAGGGCTGAGCAACTCAAAAAGAACACAGAAGTAAGCGTCTCACCCGATCTCTTTGGAAGTAGATGAGAACTCCGGCGGTCACTTGGGCAATAAGGATGAGCAGCAGACAGGTGAAGTACTGTTGGGGATGAACACAACAAGAGCGATGTTCAAATGAGACCGAGAAACACTGCAAGCAATAATAATGGCTGTGATGTATATTTTAACCAGTCAGACCTCTTCACATTTCATTTTTAACTGTGTGGGAAGGACACTGTTTCACACATTATCTCTAGGGCTTGTGGTATGTTTTGGAAATTGCTAGGAGGTCCTGAGGCAGCTGCTTACTGTCACTGGGAAAAGAAGTAGGTCAACAGCAGCTCTACAATTAACGGCCAACACAAGAGGCCACGTAGACCCCCGGCCCCCTCCTTCTCCGCCCATTCGCTACATCTTCCTGGCCTTTATCCCTGTCCCCCCCCACGCGCACCCATCTCGGTCAGTCACCACATGCTGCAAGCATACATGAGTACAGACGCTATCGGGTTTCACATCAGCAAGAATTTGTCATGTGTTCTTAACCAGACAGGTGCAATTCAAGCAGGTTTCTTGTAAGCAAACAGGGGTTCTGTTCTAATAATAGTTTGAAATAACAGTAGAGAACACCAATAAAGAGATGATTAACTACTGCGGTCAATTTTGTAGACATGCAAAGCATGGTTTTAGGCTTTCCGCTATTTCAGTCTCAGGAAGAAATGCAAGGGAATTACGGGAAGTTTGGATGACCAACATGATTTACAAAACAATTAGTTGGCCGTGTGGTCATGACTAAGATGCAGGGCTGTTGCTGGATATGACATGACTTTCGAATTTGAGGTTGGAGTAAAAAGCCAAAGACAACATACATCAGAGTTGATCATTGTAGTCAGCGTTGTGTGGATGTGTTGTGATTGCTTTGACTGGACTTTGACTCGGTTGTGAGAATCACAAATATTTTATCAAACATATTTTCTTTTGATATCCGCATTATTTTGATCTCCACACGTCGTGACCATCTCTCTGTCTCTGCAATTGAACGTGTCCCGTTAGTGTCTGAGATCCAAGTGGATGTAACTGCTCACCAGACCGAGAAGACAACGAATCTCGTAGATGGCTCCAATGCAGCCAAAGAAGCCCATGGCCATTGACAAGGACCCCACTCCAATGAGGATGTAGGAAGCCACTTTCACCGTGTCTGACGATTCTTCTGCAGAAAAGAGTAAAAAACAAAACAAAACAAGAGTTGATATGAGAGTTGAGGGGAAAAAAGAACCGAAACTGCATTGGACATTTTTGGGAGATAAGAAACCACGCGGTTTCTTAATAAACTCCGCTCTTCTTTTTCTGCTGTAACCACAGAAAATGTTTCCAAAATGATTTCAGCTCACACGCAAACGAATTTGATATGGCTAGTCACAGTGAACAAAAAAAATAACAAAGCTCCTTAAAGCAAACAGAATGAAATACTTTTTCCCAAAAAAAGCATTTCTCGAACATTATCAGCTAGCTAGAGTTGAAGCGAGACAAGTAAAATATGTGGCGAGATTAACTGATTGCCTGCTCTCTCTGGAACAGTTGGGGGGAATGAAATGGTAGATTGGAGGTTTCCAGAGGAGATAAATCACAAGTCACTATGTTGCCATGTGTTATCTGTGTTGAAAACCAACCATAACAAAAAATCTGAAAATGAGAGCCGTGGAATATTTCCAAGGTGGAATAAACTGGCCAGAATCAGATAATTCACTCCACACCGTTGCCAAGAGCCTGGCCTGGCAGCTGCAGCAGCTCATCCACGGCTGCGCTTTGTCGCTTCTTGGCAACCAACCACATATACTTAATCGTGCGCTGATGCTTTACATGGTTGTGTGCTCATCTCATTAGGCCAGACATGATCAAAATATCCATCATACTCTAAACCAGTCATACGAGAATACCGTGAAGTGTTCCCACAGTATATCTCTTTACTGGTTGCCTTGACCAGCCAAGTGTCAGGAAATGACACTTGTTCTTAGTCTAAAAAAAATAAACTCACGTTCTTATGAAGACATTAATTATATGTGGAAAAAACTTTTAAACACTATTCTTGAATTTAGAGACTGGTCACACAGAGGTCAGCAGTAAGTTCATTAAGTTATTTTTGCAGTGACTTGCGAGCTCTTTATCATGACTGTAGCCTTTATCTGTTTATTGTTCCCAGTACGACGAAGTTTCACTGGACAGTTTGTCTCTTCTTGAAAGAAAAAAGCTTGTAAAGTTCCAGTGAAGTATTTCCTTTTAGGCACTCTGCCAGGTGGCTTGAAATCCATTTGACAGACTTCCTGCTGTCTTCTTGTGAGCTTTAAACATGAACATGGCTTGAGTCAGAAACTGTTAGCCTCTGTACTACATTGTTCCATGATGCGTCGGACCTTGCTTGCGGCCAAGTCTCCTCCAAAATAGTTTCATATGGGACCTTTGAGAGAGTGGCTAAGGGAGGAGTGATTGGCATGGAAGGTCCGACTGTAAATACAAGCAAAGATTCAGCATGTATACACTCGGGAGAAAAAGTGATGGCAAAGACGTTTAGCATTTCTAAATTTACTTTTGCTCAGAATGTCGGAAAATGTGTTTTGCTCCACTCTGGCTATGGAAAGCTGGGTGTGAGGGAAGAAGAGAAGTTTTGTATTTTTTTTTTTAACAAAAAACATTCCCAATGTCTTTTTGCCTGCAGTTATGGAAGCAACCTCTATTTATATAGGGTATAATAATAAATGGAAACTGAGGATAAAGAGTTCCTGTTCATGTCTAACAATGGTGCAACTTCAGAGAATACTGCGAATGAATAAGCATCGCTTCACAAAGCTTTGTGTTTTTGTTTGCTTTTCTATGCACCGCAGCAACAGACTTTCAGTGAGGTCGATATAGTAGAATGAAAGGGCGACCGGGTTGGAAGGTCACCGAGTCCCAAATGGAGGGGGACGCTCAGGGAAGAAGGGTCACGACTATCTTTGGAGGAGCAGACGGGGTATCATAAAAGCTCTGCTGGCTCTTGAAGGGATGAAAAATACTATTCTTGCTTTTATGTGCTTGATGCCTGGACTGGTGATAAGCAAACTCAGCTTTGAATGACCTTGCTGAGAATGTTCTGCGGGCAGCAACAGGAAGAAGACAAGACAAAACTCAAATATGCCTTGTTAAGGACTCAAGGTCTTTGTTAAAGTGTTAAATTCATCATAGAACTGGAAAGAAATTCAAACAGATCTGGATAACGGTTTCAAAGTGTTGTGAGTGCGAGTGGGTTATTCTTAGAAATCATGCTCCAAGAGTGTGTGAGGTGAGCCCAAAACTGAACCTATTAAAAACAAATGGATGCTTGAAATCAAACCTCCCTTCAGCTTGCTATGACTAAATAAAACCAGTTGACTCAGCCCTTTGTTTGCAGGAGATTGTTGAATGATCTGGCCTACTCAGTTGTTACATGGACGCAAAACACTCAAGTACCTAATTATTGGTACACTTGAATCGCTATGCTGTCATGTGCGAGTGTGACTTTTGGGGATGAAGGTGGATCAAGGTAATCGCGTGCCTTTTTTCTGCAAACGCATCGTCACATTATGGACAGTGTGGAACTCGATTTATTGTAATGCACTTTCGCTCAGTCATCTTATTGGTTCCAACTGCTTTTGAAACTGATCTATTCTCGGGCTCCTTTACACGTCGACAAGAGATTCAAGATTTGACAAGTCACAAACAGGAAGCAGCAGATATCGACGGCGCAAAATACATTCGCACGCAAATAATGTTTAATTTTGGGTTTATCTCTGCATTGGCAACGCAATATTGGAATTGGTGCATTCTGGTGATTGATTTTAAAGCGGGTAAACTGGGTCATCATCCACAGCCCGGAGCGGACCACCATTTCTGAGAACCATCCATATACTTTTGACCTCTTTCAGACTAGCATGCGAAGACAGGTGGTACACATACATAGAAGAAATGCTATATATATCTTTCACACCATAACAAAGGCAGACAATAAATTTCCAACTTAGGAGAGAAGGAAACTTTGCTTCGCTAAGCAAAGACACATCTGGAATGAATAAAGCAAGGGCTTAGCTGTACAGATTTATACTTGATACCTTTCCATCCTGGTTTGCTCTTCTGAGGCAACGCTGGAATTTGGTTCCATTATATTTTTGAACAATGTTATCATTGTGCTATGTTATCTGATAATGTTCCTGTTTGCAACTATGTGGAAGCTCTGGATTCTTGGGGAGAACTAGAACCGTAACAACATCTGTAGAGGTGTGAGATGACATTGAGAGCTGCCGGGTTCAAGGTACAACGTCGCACAAAAACAAAAAGTGTTCTTCTCCATGATAAGACTAGACAACTTGAGAAGTCTTGAAATGGTAAGAGCATGTTCACTCAGCCGCCTGCGGTTTTGGGGGGGCTGAATAAGTCATATTGTTTCAGTTTTTGGGGTCTGGTGTGAACATGCTTACATTGTTCTTCTGCAATCAGCCTCCTGAGAGGTAATCCACATTTATTCCATAGAGCAGGCAGTCTCCAGTCAGCAGAACTGACTGGGGTCAAATGTGCTGAATGTTTACGGAGCATTATCACACCAGGACGTGGCAGTTGGAGGGCAAGCATGTGTGTGCATGTGTGTGCGTTCAGACACTTACGTAGAACAGCAATGAAACTCTGGGTATCAAAGAGAACCCATAGTCCAAAGCCCATGATCAACGCTCCAAAGACCTAAGAAAGTAAATACAATAGAAAAGAGTCAGGCCACCACACACTTAAGGGAAAATTAAATAACTCTTGTTGGGGTGCAAGTCTTGGTTATGAGGCCTGTTACATCTCAAATTAATCCAATTATCACTTGGTAAGCCTTATTTGTGCTACTTCCATATGTTTCTGTGCATTCACTGGGATGTCAGAATTGTGTGAAAGCAAACTGCTGTGAACTTCTGTGCTACAAAACTGGATAAATACAACATAACAAAAGTACTACATACAAATAGTTGATACAGTAACCTTTATTCTGCAGTCCTTGTCTTTTGTTAATTATGGCACTGCATTACAGACGAATGACAAAAAAAAATGGAGGTATTATGTTCGAGTTGTTTCATCATGATCTCTTGAGTAGAATATTTCGCCTGCCCAAAAAACTCTGGTACACCTCTACTGAGGTCATGAGGCTAAGAGCAAATCTTTGATGTGATGATGATGGTTCTTGTGAGGCAGTTGAGGGGCACAGTGTTTTTTTTTTTTTGGGGTGGTAGATGAGGGGTTATGGAACCCCTCCCCAGCACTCGAGCAATAATTAGAGCCCTGGTTGAGAGGTGTTCATTAAGTTGGACTATTGAGCCCCGGGCCGTCATCATTAGCCCACCAGTTCCTGGCGTCCACTAATGTGTGTACACATGGACAGACGGCAACACACACTTCCTAAGACGCATATCAAAAGCTTTCTTTCAGGAATACAAACTCATTGGGAAGGTCCAGACTTCCTCATTTTTAAGAGTTCAGTTTCATCTGGCCCTGACTTCATGTTGTGCCCCGTCAAAACAAGATGGCAATAAACCTTAATACACCATCTGCTGGGCTCTGCTGTGCCACCAGGCAAACCAAGTGGGACATTTGGTGCTCCACATGGGGGAGAAAAAAAAAGGGGGTGGATACTTGCAAAACATAATCCTAAATACTTGACAGTAGCAACGTAGTAAGCGAAAACTGTAATTCCGAGAAATAAAAAAGTGAAACAGGACCAAATGCACAATTGTGAATCGGCGGTTACTTACAAAGAAGATGAGATTGAAGAGGAAGAGAAAATACTTGGTGACGGTGATGCATCCTTTCGACATGGTTGCGATTCTGCCAGACACATCGTAAACACAGTGCAGCGGTTGCTTTTTATTTTGGATAGCCAGCGTGTGCAAGAAATGTAAAAAACACAGATGGAGAAGAGATAATTATACAAAAGCAGTTTCTCTGGAGAAGGTCAAACCACAGTGTAAGAAGAATGGAAAGTTTAACAGATTCGATGCTTACCAATTCTGTGAAGAGTTTTTTTTTATTTTTAGGTTTCTTCACAAAGACCCTAAAAAGTCTAAATGGCACACTTTGGTGACAAAGCCCACTAATGTAATCAAAAGCAAGCTGGCTTTACTTGTCGCAACAAGTTTGCAAAAGCATAAACCATGTGACCAGATGACGTACAAGCCTGAAAAAGTGGAACAGAGGCCGTCTGACAATACACAGTTTGGACACGATAAAGTGCCATCTGCGTCGCAACTAGTTTGCTACACTTTGTCACAATCGCATGACAGAACAAGTCCTCCCTGTGTATGACTGCATCTCAGTAGTATGAGCAATACTTTCCTTTTGAGAAACAGCTGTACACCAGACCAGCGCCACATACAAGCACAGTAGGAACACTTTATGGAGCTCCCTAGCAACAGGATGAGAAGGCCCCACTCCAAAAGTGCTAAATAAATATTTACCAAAGCCAGGCTTTTTCCTTGACTGGCACACAAAATATAGCCAGCGGTGGTGGTTACTTGAGAACACTGGGTGGCTTCAAAGACAACTAACGGCTCAGTAATCGAAAGGAAAAGCATTTCTTACATACAAAGGCAGAACACGACTCGTCAAAACCAAGGTCATTGTAATCCGTAAATGTTGAATTAAGGCATCTAGGCTTATATTTAGTCTCGTTTTCCCGAAATCGTTTAAATATGACTTAGCCAACCATGCTATTAGGCTAACTGGAATATAGCCCAGATATGAATAAAAGTGCTGCTGTGGTAGTAACCTTCAGGGGTCAACATCGTCGACAAGCTTGTGGTTTTGCCTTGACTTTCAGCACCATGGGCTGTGGTCACGTAGCCGACTGCTCGTAAATTTCAGATGTGAAATATGTCATAAAACACAAGTCAGAAAACTTTTTGAAGGGTAAACAAATCTTGTATAATCACCATAAAACATTTGGCTTGTGAAAAGAGCATCTGCTAGCGAGATGACCCAAATAGCAACAATTTTGTGCTAAACCCGAGCACACAACCGATAGTCATGAAAGAATATAATCCTCAAAGAAGATTGCTTTGTGGATTTACGGACCGTAGTAGTGTAGATTAAAATGGTTTTCACATTGTTAGTAAACAGAAGCCCATTCCGAAAACGGCCTTTTGAAAATGTGCCATTAAATAGGCTACCGGCGTAGCTTCAACAAAGAGAGTCGAGCACAGGAAATGACAAGCCTGCTACGTTTCTTCAATAGTAATTTAGGTTAGAGATGTGGTCATCTGAAATCATTGCTTATAGACTTCATTCTAAAGTAACCTTCTCAGTTTGCCACATCTATACTGTATTAGAGGCAGCGTGAGTGGCAGATGGCTACATGTCTAATGGACCCAGCATGGGTCAAACACAGCCCTGAAGGCAGTAGGGCTCGACCTACCTTTATCCACTCTTGTTATATCAATATCTGACCCATTTAAACATCTGTCAAGCATCTGCTCCAACATGACCCTCTTGTGGTATCCTGGTAATAAAGCCTTTGATACAGTCATAGAATCCTATATCTGCATTAACACGGCACTTGAGTTCATTATCTTCTTTTACATGATTGTTGGTAGTGCAGTGGTTCACAAAATAGGCAACCAATTCAGTGTTAGCCTCACAGTGTGTTATTCTTAGCTTCCCTATGACCCTACAAGAGGATACGTTGGTGGAAAAATAAATGGTTGGCCTGAGATAGCATCCACACAGGTAGGGGAAAAGTCTTCTTGGTGATACCATCTGGATGTTGATTACAGTGTGTGATGTCACAGGATATTTGCGTAGACAATGATTCATCAGTGGTGGCAAAAAAAAAAAGGGGGCTTCCAGACACCATGTATGAGAGTCTGACTAGATTTTGTCATTGCAATCTTACGCCACTTCAAAAGCGGAATTAATAATGGTTTACAATGATTGTTCCTCGGTGTCTGCTGGTCAACCACAATATCGTGCCGCTCCCCACAGACAAAAAAACAAACAAAAAACACCACCCATTGTTGAATCTCCTTTTCCTTCAAAGGAAATAGAGTAGGTGGGAATTTAGAGTTGTGATTATACATTAGTTTACAGGGATAAACTGTATTTGTATTTCAAGAACTACATGAAAGAGGTCTAAAAAAATCTTTTAGATGCAATGCAGCTCTAAATATTAAATCAATAGTTGCGTTGTGTCAATTATATTTTTCATGGAAAACATTAGAATTAGTTGAATAAATGGAGCAGCTTTACTTTACTATGCTATGCTATGCTGCCAAACCGAGTGGTACCAACTTATTTCGAGTGAGTTTACAATACAGTTTTTAAACATGACACAAAAACGTAAATCTACCACACAACTATTTCAAAATGAGAACGTTAATATGTTAAAGAGACAACAAACGTGTCAACATTAACATTCACATCTGGCTGGCAGTTTGACAAAGTCTTGCGTCGAGGTACATGAGCTTCAAAATGTGTTTCAGGCGATTATAGAAATAACACGGCAAAAATTAAAAGTATTTAACAAGCCATTTTGGAAAGTCGACGTTTTTACTTTGGGGCCAAAACAACAACAAAATAAATCACACGCAAGGAACGGCAAAAATACGACAAAGGTAAGCAACCGTTTACAGTATACCTTTTAAATTAGTTCGTACGTGATAAAAACCTCAATAATGTTAAGACGAACTTACTTGTTTCTTTCAAATCACCGAGTTTTTTCGAGTCTTGATACACGCGTGTGAGTGACTCCAACTGCCTGCTTGCTGGTGAGATTATGCGCGTGCGCGTCCTGAGAAGTGCTCATTCTCACAAGAGCACCCCCCCCCCGCGCGGTCGATCTGGTTTAACCCACTCCTGTCCATTCACCACCATACAGTTAGGCCACACATTTTATTTGGAGTTTTCCACAGTGTATAACTACGTTCAGTCACTTTGTTTTGCAAAATGATATTGAATAAAATAACATAGTCACTCCCTAACGGTACCTTCCTCGTTAGTATAGTGGACAGTATCTCCGCCTGTCACGCGGAAGACCGGGGTTCGATTCCCCGACGGGGAGTGTCCTTTTTCTATCCCCACCCTTTCTTAAAAGAAATCACTTCCACTAAGCAGTTTCAGAGCTGTAATATTTTTGCCACTAATACCTCAGTACCTTCCTTGTTAGTATAGTGGACAGGATCTCCGCCTGTCACGCGGAAGACCGGGGTTCGATTCCCCGACGGGGAGTGTCCTTTTTTTATCCCCACCCTTCCTTAAAAAAAAACTGCCACTAACCAGTGTTTCAGAGCTGTAATATTTTTGCCACTAATACATCAGTACCTTCCTCGTTAGTATAGTGGACAGTATCTCCGCCTGTCACGCGGAAGACCGGGGTTCGATTCCCCGACGGGGAGTGGCCTTTTTTTATCCCCACCCTTTCTTAAAAAAAACTTCCACTAACCAGTGTTTCAGAGCTGTAATATTCTTGCCACTAATACATCAGTACCTTCCTCGTTAGTATAGTGGACAGTATCTCCGCCTGTCACGCGGAAGACCGGGGTTCGATTCCCCGACGGGGAGTATCCTTTTTTTATCCCCACCCTTTCTTAAAAGAAATCACTTCCACTAAGCAGTGTTTCAGAGCTGTAATATTTTTGCCACTAATACCTCAGTACCTTCCTCGTTAGTATAGTGCAGTGATCCTCAACCTTTTTTGCGCCACGGACCGGTTACGTGTCAGAAATATTTTCGCGGACCGGCCTTTATATAAATAAATAATAGATTTATATAACTAAATCATACATTTATATAAATAAATAATACATTTACACTACCGTTCAAAAGTTTGGGGTCACAAAATTGTTTGGGTGACCCCAAACTTTTGAACGGTAGTGTAAATATTATTATAATAAAATATTATGAATTAAATATTATAAATTATATCTTATATTTGTATAAGATTATATATAATCTATGAATATAAGTATACATATATATTATAAGATTTTTTACACAGAAGATTATATATATAATCTATAAATAATTATCTAAATAAATATATACACTACCGTTCAAAAGTTTGGGGTCACCCAAACAATTTTGTGACCCCAAACTTTTGAACGGTAGTGTTTATAAATAAATAATACATTTATAATAAATATATGAATACGATGAAATAAAATTTTCAAAGTCAAAGTCAAAGTCAGCTTTATTGTCAATCTCTCCACATGTCAAGACACACAAAGAAATCGAAATTACGTTTCCACTATCCCACGGTGACAAGACATAGTACACGACATACATACATACAAGCAAACAACACAAAATAAAAACAAGAAGGCACAAACAATGAATAATAAGAGCGATGAATAAATAATAAATAAACAAATAACACAATAAATAAGAGGAGCAAAACGGAGCAAGTGTGCATACAGCAGACAGTCAGAATATAGCGCAAAAGTACAGGACGCTACGCAGAAGGGGGGAGAGAGTTCAGGATCCTAACAGCCTTGAGTATGAAGCTGTTGGTGAGTCTGGTGGTGCGGGAGCGCAGGCTCCTGTACCTCTTCCCAGAGGGCAGAAGATCGAACAAAGAGTGAGCGGGGTGACTCACATCACTCACAATCGTGGTCGCCTTGCGGGTGAGATGGGAGGTGTAAATGTCCTTCAAGGAGGGGAGTGAAGCACCAATAATCTTACCAGCCGTGTTCACTATGCGCTGGAGGGCCTTCATGTAGTCAGTGCAGCTACCACCCCAAACAGCAATACAACTGGAGAGGACGCTCTCAATGGTGCCACGGTAAAAAGTAGTCATGACGGCCGGAGGAGCACACGCTCGCCTGAGCTTCCGCAGGAAGTACAGGCGGCGCTGGGCCTTCTTCGCCAGTGATGCGGTGTTGGTGGACCAGGAGAGATCCTCACTGATGTGCACCCCCAGGAACCTGGTGCCGCTCACTCTCTCCACCACAGCACCGTCGATGGTCAGCGGCAGGTGTTGGGCGTGACCCTTCCGGAAGTCAACAACAACCTCCTTGGTCTTGTTGACGTTCAGCAGGAGGTTGTTGTCCTTGCACCACGTGGCCAGAAGGTCAACCTCCAACCTGTATAGAGTCTCGTCACCCTTGGTGATGAGACCCACCAGAGTCGTGTCGTCAGCAAATTTTACCATGCGGTTGGTGCTGTAGGTTGCAGCGCTGTCATGCGTCAGCAGGGTGAAGAGCAGCGGACTGAGCACGCAGCCTTGGGGGGCCCCCGTGCTCAGCGTGATGCTGGCGGAGATCTTGTCGCCAACACGTACCACCTGAGGTCTCTGACTGAGGAAGTCTAGTAGCCAGTTGCAGAGGTAGGTACTGAGGCCCAGCTTGGCGAGTTTGCAGATGAGTCGTTGTGGCACAATGGTGTTGAAGGCAGAACTGAAGTCCACAAACAGCAATCTCACATACGAGTCCCTACTCTCCAGGTGGGTGAGGGCCGAGTGGAGGGCCGAGCAGATGGCATCCTCAGAGGACCGTTTGGCTCGGTACGCAAACTGGAAGGGGTCTATGGTGGGGGGTAGAATGGTACGACTGGCATAAAAACAAGTATAAACGACATTAAAATAAAACTCACCATTACATTGAATTAGTGGGAGCACTGAGCTCGTTTCTCAGAAACGAGCCGGTCCCATCTAGGCGTAATCGGAGACAATGACACCCGAAGTGGTTAAGGTTTGTCTTTTAATGCAGGATGCTTGGTCTCCATGTGCCGAAGCAGTTTTGAGGGCTTCATTGCCTCGTTAGCTAGCCTGTCGCCACATATTATGCAGAGTGGGCTTGGCGCGTCATAGTCTTTTAAATGCAGCTTTCCTTTTCTTAGAAGTCGTAGCCTCTTCTTCTTCCGTCTCCTCATTGGGCTTTTTTCCCTTTCCGAAGAAGCTTTCCAAACATCTCTGTTTCTTGCTCATTTTTGCTTGCTTCGCGGGCTCAACTGAGGTGACATGTCACGTGACCGAGACGAGCGTCTTGACCTGAACCGACGGATGTAATTGGGAGAGAATCGCCAATTTTTTTATATTTTTCAAAATAAATACTTACTCATTTTTGCTAGCTTTGCGGGCTCGACTGGGGAAACATGTCACGTGACCGGGACGAGCGTCTTGACCTGAATTAATTGATCGTCGATTAAAACAATTTTTTTTTTTTTTCTGTGTGGCTTGGCGGCCCAGGACAAAGTGACCCACGGAACGGTACCGGTCCGCAGCCCGGTGGTTGGGGACCACTGGTATAGTGGACAGTATCTCCGCCTGTCACGCGGAAGACCGGGGTTCGATTCCCTGACGGGGAGTGTCCTTTTTTTATCCCCACCCTTTCTTAAAAGAAATAACTTCCACTAACCAGTGTTTCAGAGCTGTAATATTTTTGCCACTAATACTGTAGTACCTTCCTCGGTAGTATAGTGGACAGTATCTCCGCCTGTCACGCGGAAGACCGGGGTTCGATTCCCCGACGGGGAGTGTCCTTTTTTTATCCCCTCCCTTTCTTAAAAAAACACTTCCACTAACCAGTGTTTCAGAGCTGTAATCTTTTTGCCACTAGTACCTCAGTACCTTCCTCGTTAGTATAGTGGACAGTATCTCCGCCTGTCACGCGAAAGACCGGGGTTCGATTCCCCGACGGGGAGTGTCCATTTTTTATCCCCACCCTTTCTTAAAAAAACACTTCCACTAACCAGTGTTTCAGAGCTGTAATATTTTTGCCACTAGTACCTCAGTACCTTCCTCGTTAGTATAGTGGACAGTATCTCCGCCTGTCACGCGGAAGACCGGGGTTCGATTCCCCGACGGGGAGTGTCCTTTTTCTATCCCCACCCTTTCTTAAAAGAAATCACTTCCACTAACCAGTGTTTCAGAGCTGTAATATTTTTGCCACTAATACCTCAGTACCTTCCTCGTTAGTATAGTGGACAGTATCTCCGCCTGTCACGCGGAAGACCGGGGTTCGATTCCCTGACGGGGAGTGTCCTTTCTTTATCCCCACCCTTTCTTAAAAGAAATAACTTCCACTAACCAGTGTTTCAGAGCTGTAGTATATTTGACATTAATACCGTAGTACCTTCCTCGTTAGTATAGTGGGCAGTATCTCCGCCTGTCATGCGGAAGACCGGGGTTCGATTCCCCGACGGGGAGTGTCCCTTTTTTATCCCCACCCTTTCTTAAAAGAAATCACTTCCACTAACCAGTGTTTCAGAGCTGTAATATTTTTGCCACTAATACGTCAGTACCTTCCTCGTTAGTATAGTGGACAGTATCTCCGCCTGTCATGCGGAAGACCGGGGTTCGATTCCCTGACGGGGAGTGTCCTTTCTTTATCCCCACCCTTTCTTAAAAGAATTAACTTCCACTAACCAGTGTTTTAGAGCTGTAATATTTTTGCCATTAATACCATAGTACCTTCCTCGTTAGTATAGTGGGCATTATCTCCGCCTGTCACGCGGAAGACCGGGGTTCGATTCCCCGACGGGGAGTGTCCTTTTTTTATCCCCACCCTTTCTTAAAAGAAATCACTTCCACTAACCAGTGTTTCAGAGCTGTAATATTTTTGCCACTAATACCTCAGTACCTTCCTTGTTAGTATAGTGGACAGTATCTCCGCCTGTCACGCGGAAGACCGGGGTTCGATTCCCCGACGGGGAGTGTCCTTTTTTTATCCCCACCCTTTCTTAAAAGAAATAACTTCCACTAACCAGTGTTTCAGAGCTGTAATCTTTTTGCCTCGAATACTGTAGTACCTTCCTCGTTAGTATAGTGGACAGTATCTCCGCCTGTCACGCGGAAGACCGGGGTTCGATTCCCCGACGGGGAGTGTCCATTTTTTATCCCAACCCTTTCTTAAAAAACACTTCCACTAACTAGTGTTTCAGAGCTGTAATATTTCTGCCACTAATACCTCAGTACCTTCCTCGTTAGTATAGTGGACAGTATCTCCGCCTGTCACGCGGAAGACCGGGGTTCGATTCCCCGACGGGGAGTGTCCTTTTTTTATCCCCTCCCTTTCTTAAAAAAAACACTTCCACTAACCAGTGTTTCAGAGCTGTAATATTTTTGCCACTAATACCTCAGTACCTTCCTCGTTAGTATAGTGGACAGTATCTCCGCCTGTCACGCGGAAGACCGGGGTTCGATTCCCCGACGGGGAGTGTCCATTTTTTATCCCCACCCTTTCTTAAAAAAACACTTCCACTAACCAGTGTTTCAGAGCTGTAATATTTTTGCCACTAGTACCTCAGTACCTTCCTCGTTAGTATAGTGGACAGTATCTCCGCCTGTCACGCGGAAGACCGGGGTTCGATTCCCCGACGGGGAGTGTCCTTTTTCTATCCCCACCCTTTCTTAAAAGAAATCACTTCCACTAACCAGTGTTTCAGAGCTGTAATATTTTTGCCACTAATAGCTCAGTACCTTCCTCGTTAGTATAGTGGACAGTATCTCCGCCTGTCACGCGGAAGACCGGGGTTCGATTCCCTGACGGGGAGTGTCCTTTCTTTATCCCCACCCTTTCTTAAAAGAAATAACTTCCACTAACCAGTGTTTCAGAGCTGTAGTATATTTGTCATTAATACCGTAGTACCTTCCTCGTTAGTATAGTGGGCAGTATCTCCGCCTGTCACGCGGAAGACCGGGGTTCGATTCCCCGACGGGGAGTGTCCCTTTTTTATCCCCACCCTTTCTTAAAAGAAATCACTTCCACTAACCAGTGTTTCAGAGCTGTAATATTTTTGCCACTAATACCTCAGTACCTTCCTCGTTAGTATAGTGGACAGTATCTCCGCCTGTCACGCGGAAGACCGGGGTTTGATTCCCTGACGGGGAGTGTCCTTTCTTTATCCCCACCCTTTCTTAAAAGAATTAACTTCCACTAACCAGTGTTTTAGAGCTGTAATATTTTTGCCATTAATACCATAGTACCTTCCTCGTTAGTATAGTGGGCATTATCTCCGCCTGTCACGCGGAAGACCGGGGTTCGATTCCCCGACGGGGAGTGTCCTTTTTTTATCCCCACCCTTTCTTAAAAGAAATCACTTCCACTAACCAGTGTTTCAGAGCTGTAATATTTTTGCCACTAATACCTCAGTACCTTCCTTGTTAGTATAGTGGACAGTATCTCCGCCTGTCACGCGGAAGACCGGGGTTCGATTCCCCGACGGGGAGTGTCCTTTTTTTATCCCCACCCTTTCTTAAAAGAAATAACTTCCACTAACCAGTGTTTCAGAGCTGTAATCTTTTTGCCTCGAATACTGTAGTACCTTCCTCGTTAGTATAGTGGACAGTATCTCCGCCTGTCACGCGGAAGACCGGGGTTCGATTCCCCGACGGGGAGTGTCCATTTTTTATCCCAACCCTTTCTTAAAAAACACTTCCACTAACCAGTGTTTCAGAGCTGTAATATTTCTGCCACTAATACCTCAGTACCTTCCTTGTTAGTATAGTGGACAGTATCTCCGCCTGTCACGCGGAAGACCGGGGTTCGATTCCCCGACGGGGAGTGTCCTTTTTTTATCCCCTCCCTTTCTTAAAAAAACACTTCCACTAACCAGTGTTTCAGAGCTGTAATATTTTTGCCACTAATACCTCAGTACCTTCCTCGTTAGTATAGTGGACAGTATCTCCGCCTGTCACGCGGAAGACCGTGGTTCGATTCCCTGACGGGGAGTGTCCTTTTTTTTATCCCCACCCTTTCTTAAAAGAAATAACTTCCACTAACCAGTGTTTCAGAGCTGTAATATTTTTGCCATTAATACCGTAGTACCTTCCTCGTTAGTATAGTGGACAGTATCTCCGCCTGTCACGCGGAAGACTGGGGTTTGATTCCCCGACGGGGAGTGTCCTTTTTTTTATCCCCACCCTTTCATAAAAGAAATAACTTCCACTAACCAGTTTCAGAGCTGTAATATTTTTGCCATTAATACTGTAGTATCTTCCTCGTTAGTATAGTGGACAGTATCTCCGCCTGTCACGCGGAAGACCGGGGTTCGATTCCCCGACGGGGTGTCCTTTTTTTATCCCCACCCTTTCTTAAAAAAACACTTCCACTAAACAGTGTTTCAGAGCTGTAATATTTTTGCCATTAATACCGTAGTACCTTCCTCGTTAGTATAGTGGACAGTATCTCCGCCTGTCACGCGGAAGACCGGGGTTCGATTCCCCGACGGGGAGTGTCCTTTTTTTATCCCCACACTTTCTTAAAAAACACTTCCACTAACCAGTGTTTCAGAGCTGTAATATTTTTGCCACTAATACCTCAGCACCTTCCTTGTTAGTATAGTGGACAGTATCTCCGCCTGTCACGCGGAAGGCCGGGGTTCGATTCCCCGACGGGGAGTGTCCTTTTTTTATCCCCACCCTTTCTTAAAAGAAATAACTTCCACTAACCAGTGTTTCAGAGCTGTAATATTTTTGCCACTAATACATCAGTACCTTCCTCGTTAGTATAGTGGACAGTATCTCCGCCTGTCACGCGGAAGACCGGGATTCAATTCCCCGACGGGGAGTGTCCATTTTTGATCCCCACCCTTTCTTAAAAAAACTCTTCCACTAACCAGTGTTTCAGAGCTGTAATATTTTTGCCACTAATACCTCAGTACCTTCCTCGTTAGTATAGTGGACAGTATCTCCGCCTGTCACGCGGAAGACCGGGGTTCGATTCCCCGACGGGGAGTGTCCATTTTTTATCCCCACCCTTTCTTAAAAAAACACTTCCACTAACCAGTGTTTCAGAGCTGTAATATTTTTGCCACTAGTACCTCAGTACCTTCCTCGTTAGTATAGTGGACAGTATCTCCGCCTGTCACGCGGAAGACCGGGGTTCGATTCCCTGACGGGGAGTGTCCCTTTTTTATCCCCACCCTTTCTTAAAAGAAATCACTTCCACTAACCAGTGTTTCAGAGCTGTAATATTTTTGCCACTAATACCTCAGTACCTTCCTCGTTAGTATAGTGGACAGTATCTCCGCCTGTCACGTGGAAGACCAGGGTTCGATTCCCTGACGGGGAGTGTCCTTTCTTTATCCCCACCCTTTCTTAAAAGAATTAACTTCCACTAACCAGTGTTTCAGCGCTGTAATATCTTTGCCATTAATATCGTAGTACCTTCCTCGTTAGTATAGTGGGCAGTATCTCCGCCTGTCACGCGGAAGACCGGGGTTCGATTCCCCGACGAGGAGTGTCCTTTTTTTATCCCCACCCTTTCTTAAAAATCACTTCCACTAACCAGTGTTTCAGAGCTGTAATATTTTTGCAACTAATACCTTAGTACCTTCCTCGTTAGTATAGCGGACAGTATCTCCGCCTGTCACGCGGAAGACCGGTGTTCGATTCCCCGACGGGGAGTGTCCTTTTTTTATCCCCACCCTTTCTTAAAAAAACTTCCACTAACCAGTGTATCAGAGCTGTAATATTTTGGCCAGTAACACCTCAGTACCTTCCTCGTTAGTATAGTGGACAGTATCTCCGCCTGTCACGCGGAAGACCGGGGTTCGATTCCCCGACGGGGAGAGTCCATTTTTTATCCCCACCCTTTCTTAAAAAACTCTTCCACTAACCAGTGTTTCAGAGCTGTAATATTTTTGCCACTAATACCTCAGTACCTTCCTCGTTAGTATAGTGGACAGTATCTCCGCCTGTCACGCGGAAGACCGGGGTTCGATTCCCCGACGGGGAGTGTCCATTTTTTATCCCCACCCTTTCTTAAAAAAACACTTCCACTAACCAGTGTTTCAGAACTGTAATATTTTTGCCACTAGTACCTCAGTACCTTCCTCGTTAGTATAGTGGACAGTATCTCCGCCTGTCACGCGGAAGACCGGGGTTCGATTCCCCGACGGGGAGTGTCCCTTTTTCATCCCCACCCTTTCTTAAAAGAAATCACTTCCACTAACCAGTGTTTCAGAGCTGTAATATTTTTGCCACGAATACCTCAGTACCTTCCTCGTTAGTATAGTGGGCAGTATCTCCGCCTGTCACGCGGAAGACCGGGGTTCGATTCCCCGACGAGGAGTGTCCTTTTTTTATCCCCACCCTTTCTTAAAAATCACTTCCACTAACCAGTGTTTCAGAGCTGTAATATTTTTGCAACTAATACCTCAGTACCTTCCTCGTTAGTATAGCGGACAGTATCTCCGCCTGTCACGCGGAAGACCGGGGTTCGATTCCCCGACGGGGAGTGTCCATTTTTTATCCCCACCCTTTCTTAAAAAAACACTTCCACTAACCAGTGTTTCAGAACTGTAATATTTTTGCCACTAGTACCTCAGTACCTTCCTCGTTAGTATAGTGGACAGTATCTCCGCCTGTCACGCGGAAGACCGGGGTTCGATTCCCCGACGGGGAGTGTCCCTTTTTCATCCCCACCCTTTCTTAAAAGAAATCACTTCCACTAACCAGTGTTTCAGAGCTGTAATATTTTTGCCACGAATACCTCAGTACCTTCCTCGTTAGTATAGTGGGCAGTATCTCCGCCTGTCACGCGGAAGACCGGGGTTCGATTCCCCGACGAGGAGTGTCCTTTTTTTATCCCCACCCTTTCTTAAAAATCACTTCCACTAACCAGTGTTTCAGAGCTGTAATATTTTTGCAACTAATACCTCAGTACCTTCCTCGTTAGTATAGCGGACAGTATCTCCGCCTGTCACGCGGAAGACCGGTGTTCGATTCCCCGACGGGGAGTGTCCTCTTTTTATCCCCACCCTTTCTTAAAAAAACTTCCACTAACCAGTGTATCAGAGCTGTAATATTTTGGCCAGTAACACCTCAGTACCTTCCTCGTTAGTATAGTGGACAGTATCTCCGCCTGTCACGCGGAAAACCGTGGTTCGATTCCCCGACGGGGAGTGTCCTTTTTTTATCCCCACCCTTTCTTAAAAAACACTTCCACTAACCAGTGTTTCAGAGCTGTAATATTTTTGCCACTAATACCTCAGTACCTTCCTCGTTAGTATAGTGGACAGTATCTCCGCTTGTCACGTGGAAGACCGGGGTTCGATTCCCTGACGGGGAGTGTCCTTTTTTTTATCCCCACCCTTTCTTAAAAGAAATAACTTCCACTAACCAGTGTTTCAGAGCTGTAATATTTTTGCCATTAATACCGTAGTACCTTCCTCGTTAGTATAGTGGACAGTATCTCCGCCTGTCACGCGGAAGACCGGGGTTTGATTCCCCGACGGGGAGTGTCCTTTTTTTATCCCCACCCTTTCTTAAAAGAAATAACTTCCACTAACCAGTGTTTCAGAGCTGTAATATTTTTGCCACTAATACCGTAGTACCTTCCTCGTTAGTATAGTGGACAGTATCTCCGCCTGTCACGCGGAAGACCGGGGTTCGATTCCCCGACGGGGAGAGTCCATTTTTTATCCCCACCCTTTCTTAAAAAACTCTTCCACTAACCAGTGTTTCAGAGCTGTAATATTTTTGCCACTAATACCTCAGTACCTTCCTCGTTAGTATAGTGGACAGTATCTCCGCCTGTCACGCGGAAGACCGGGGTTCGATTCCCCGACGGGGAGTGTCCATTTTTTATCCCCACCCTTTCTTAAAAAAACACTTCCACTAACCAGTGTTTCAGAACTGTAATATTTTTGCCACTAGTACCGCAGTACCTTCCTCGTTAGTATAGTGGACAGTATCTCCGCCTGTCACGCGGAAGACCGGGGTTCGATTCCCCGACGGGGAGTGTCCCTTTTTCATCCCCACCCTTTCTTAAAAGAAATCACTTCCACTAACCAGTGTTTCAGAGCTGTAATATTTTTGCCACGAATACCTCAGTACCTTCCTCGTTAGTATAGTGGACAGTATCTCCGCCTGTCACGTGGAAGACCGGGGTTCGATTCCCTGACGGGGAGTGTCCTTTCTTTATCCCCACCCTTTCTTAAAAGAATTAACTTCCACTAACCAGTGTTTCAGCGCTGTAATATCTTTGCCATTAATATCGTAGTACCTTCCTCGTTAGTATAGTGGGCAGTATCTCCGCCTGTCACGCGGAAGACCGGGGTTCGATTCCCCGACGGGGAGTGTCCTTTTTTTATCCCCACCCTTTCTTAAAAAAACACTTCCACTAACCAGTGTTTCAGAGCTGTAATAATTTTGCAACTAATACCTCAGTACCTTCCTCGTTAGTATAGCGGACAGTATCTCCGCCTGTCACGTGGAAGACCGGTGTTCGATTCCCCGACGGGGAGTGTCCTTTTTTTATCCCCACCCTTTCTTAAAAAAACTTCCACTAACCAGTGTATCAGAGCTGTAATATTTTGGCCACTACTACCTCAGTATCTTCCTCGTTAGTATAGTGGACAGTATCTCCGCCTGTCACGCGGAAGACCGTGGTTCGATTCCCCGACGGGGAGTGTCCTGTTTTTATCCCCACCCTTTCTTAAAAAACACTTCCACTAACCAGTGTTTCAGAGCTGTAATATTTTTGCCACTAATACCTCAGTACCTTCCTCGTTAGTATAGTGGACAGTATCTCCGCTTGTCACGTGGAAGACCGGGGTTCGATTCCCTGACGGGGAGTGTCCTTTTTTTTATCCCCACCCTTTCTTAAAAGAAATAACTTCCACTAACCAGTGTTTCAGAGCTGTAATATTTTTGCCATTAATACCGTAGTACCTTCCTCGTTAGTATAGTGGACAGTATCTCCGCCTGTCACGCGGAAGACCGGGGTTTGATTCCCCGACGGGGAGTGTCCTTTTTTTATCCCCACCCTTTCTTAAAAAAAAAAAACTTCCACTAACCAGTGTTTCAGAGCTGTAATATTTTTGTCACTAATACCTCAGTACCTTCCTCGTTAGTATAGTGGACAGTATCTCCGCCTGTCACGCGGAAGACCGGGGTTCGATTCCCCGACGGGGAGTGTCCTTTTTTTATCCCCACCCTTTCTTAAAAAAACACTTCCACTAACCAGTGTTTCAGAGCTGTAATATTTTTGCCACTAATACCTCAGCACCTTCCTCGTTAGTATAGTGGACAGTATCTCCGCCTGTCACGCGGAAGACCGGGGTTTGATTCCCCGACGGGGAGTGTCCTTTTTTTATCCCCACCCTTTCTTAAAAGAAATAACTTCCACTAACCAGTGTTTCAGAGCTGTAATCATTTTGCCTCTAATACTGTAGTACCTTCCTTGTTAGTATAGTGGACAGTATCTCCGCCTGTCACGCGGAAGACCGGGGTTCGATTCCCCGACGGTGCGTGTCCATTTTTTATCCCCACCCTTTCTTAAAAAAACACTTCCACTAACCAGTGTTTCAGAGCTGTAATATTTTTGCCACTAATACCTCAGTACCTTCCTCGTTAGTATAGTGGACAGTATCTCCGCCTGTCACGCGGAAGACCGGGGTTCGATTCCCCGACGGGGAGTGTCCTTTTTTTATCCCCACCCTTTCTTAAAAAAACACTTCCACTAACCAGTGTTTCAGAGCTGTAATATTTTTGCCACTAATACCTCAGTACCTTCCTCGTTAGTATAGTGGACAGTATCGCCGCCTGTCACGCGGAAGACCGGTGTTCGATTCCCCGACGGGGAGTGTCCTATTTTTATCCCCACCCTTTCTTAAAAGAAATCACTTCCACTAACCAGTGTTTCAGAGCTGTAATATTTTTGCCACTAATGCCTCAGTACCTTCCTCGTTAGTATAGTGGACAGTATCTCCGCCTGTCACGCGGAAGACCGGGGTTCGATTCCCTGACGGGGAGTGTCCTTTTTTTTTATCCCCACCCTTTCTTAAAAGAAATAACTTCCACTAACCAGTGTTTCAGAGCTGTAATATTTTTGCCATTAATACCGTAGTACCTTCCTCGTTAGTATAGTGGACAGTATCTCTACCTGTCATGCGGAAGACCGGGGTTCGATTCCCCGACGGGGAGTGTCCTTTTTTTATCCCCACCCTTTCTTAAAAAAACACTTCCACTAACCAGTGTTTCAGAGCTGTAATATTTTTGCCACTAATACCTCAGTACCTTCCTCGTTAGTATAGTGGACAGTATCTCCGCCTGTCACGCGGAAGACCGGGGTTCGATTCCCCGACGGGGAGTCTCGCTTTTTATCCCCACCCTTTCTTAAAAAAACACTTCCACTAACCAGTGTTTCAGAGCTGTAATATTTTTGCCATTAATACCGTAGTACCTTCCTCGTTAGTATAGTGGACAGTATCTCCGCCTGTCATGCGGAAGACCGGGGTTCGATTCCCCGACGGGGAGTGTCCTTTTTTTATCCCCACCCTTTCTTAAAAAAACACTTCCACTAACCAGTGTTTCAGAGCTGTAATATTTTTGCCACTAATACCTCAGTACCTTCCTCGTTAGTATAGTGGACAGTATCTCCGCCTGTCACGCGGAAGACCGGGGTTCGATTCCCCGACGGGGAGTCTCGCTTTTTATCTCCACCCTTTCTTAAAAAAACACTTCCACTAACCAGTGTTTCAGAGCTGTAATATTTTTGCCACTAATACCTCAGTACCTTCCTCGTTAGTATAGTGGACAGTATCTCCCCCTGTCACGTGGAAGACCGGGTTCGATTCCCCGACGGGGAGTGTCCTCCTTTTATCCCCACCCTTTCTTAAAAAAAACACTTCTACTAACCAGTGTTTCAGAGCTGTAATATTTTTGCCACTAATATCTCAGTACCTTCCTCGTTAGTATAGTGGACAGTATCTCCGCCTGTCACGCGGAAGACCGGGGTTCGATTCCCCGACGGGGAGTGTCCTTTTTTTATCCCCACCCTTTCTTAAAAGAAATTACTTCCACTAACCAGTGTTTCAGCGCTGTAATATTTTTGCCACTAATCTCTTAGTACCTTCCTCGTTAGTATAGTGGACAGTATCTCCGCCTGTCACGCGGAAGACCGGGGTTCGATTCCCCGACGGGGAGTGTCCTTTTTTTATCCCCACCCTTTCTTAAAAGAAATCACTTCCACTAACCAGTGTTTCAGAGCTGTAATATTTTTGCCATTAATACCTCAGTACCTTCCTCGTTAGTATAGTGGACAGTATCTCCGCCTGTCACGCAGAAGACTGGGGTTCGATTCCCTGACGGGGAGTGTCCTCTTTTTATCCCCACCCTTTCTTAAAAGAAATCACTTCCACTAACCAGTGTTTCAGAGCTGTAATATTTTTGCAACTAAGTCCTCAGTACCTTCCTCGTTAGTATAGTGGACAGTATCTCCGCCTGTCACGCGGAAGACCGGGGTTCGATTCCCCGACGGGGAGTGTCCTTTTTTTATCCCCACCCTTTCTTAAAAGAAATTACTTCCACTAACCAGTGTTTCAGAGCTGTAATATTTTTGCCACTAATACCTCAGTACCTTCCTCGTTAGTATAGTGGACAGTATCTCCGCCTGTCACGCGGAAGACCGGGGTTCGATTCCCCGACGGGGAGTGCCCTTTTTTTATCCCCACCCTTTCTTAAAAGAAATCACTTCCACTAACCAGTGTTTCAGAGCTGTAATATTTTTGCCACCAAAACATCAGTACCTTCCTCGTTAGTATAGTGGACAGTATCTCCGCCTGTCACGCGGAAGACCGGGGTTCGATTCCCTGACGGGGAGTATCCTTCTTTTATCCCCACCCTTTCTTAAAAAATCATCCACTAACCAGTGTTTTAGAGCTGTAATATGTTTACCACTAATACCTCAGTACCTTCCTCGTTAGTATAGTGGACAGTATCGATGTCTGTCACGCGGAAGACCGGGGTTCGATTCCCCGACGGGGAGTGTCCTTTTTTTATCCCCACCCTTTCTTAAAAGAAATCACTTCCACTAACCAGTGTTTCAGAGCTGTAATATTTTTGCCACTAATACCTCAGTACCTTCCTCGTTAGTATAGTGGACAGTATCTTCGCCTGTCACGCGGAAGACCGGGGTTCCATTCCCCGACGGGGAGTATCCTTCTTTTATCCCCACCCTTTCTTACTAAAGCCACTAACCAGTGTTTTAGAGCTGTAATATTTTTACCACCAAAACATCAGTACCTTCCTCGTTAGTATAGTGGACAGTATCTCCGCCTGTCACGCGGAAGACCGGGGTTCGATTCCCCGACGGGGAGTATCCTTCTTTTATCCCCGCCCTTTCTTAAAAAATCATCCACTAACCAGTGTTTTAGAGCTGTAATATTTTTACTACTAAAACCCTCAGTACCTTCCTCGTTAGTATAGTGGACAGTATCTCCGCTTGTCACGCGGAAGACCGGGGTTCGATTCCCCGACGGCAAGTGTCATTTTTTTATCCCCACCCTTTCTTAAAAGAAATCACTTCCACTAACCAGTGTTTCAGAGCTGTAATATTTTTGCCACTAATACCTCAGTACCTTCCTCGTTAGTATAGTGGACAGTATCTCCGCCTGTCACGCGGAAGACCGGGGTTCGATTCCCCGACGGGGAGTCTCGCTTTTTATCCCCACCCATTCTACAAGGTTTCCAACAGGTGTTTTATAGATGTGATATCATTATGACATTCCCACCAACAGCGTCCTCGTTAGTATAGTGGACAGTATTTCCGCCTGTCATGGGGAGTTAATTCTTTTATCCCCACACTTTTTCCAAATCGCTTCAACACTAACCAGTGTTTTAGAGCTCTGGTAGGTTCCGACCAAGGTTTCAATACTGATTTTTCATGAGTGTGATCGCCCAATAATGACATGTGGCTTCGATGCAAAATTTTCAGTTTAACAGCAACAAATACAAGTCACATTTATACAACAGAATAGGTGGGAAGCATCGACAGCAACCAACTGCATTTTGGTTACGAAATACAAAATGTACCCTGTGCTGTGAAACGTGCAGTTCGGACAGATTCATTGTTCTCACCAAACAAACCTTAGAGTTTATTATAATAAACGTTCTCGTGATTTCGATGTAACTGCCCATTTCATTCTCAACTGCGTTTTTGCCCCAAAATACTGCTTATCGTACATAGATTTTTTTTTAATCCACGAAGACCACAAAACACAAGTAATGACATATATTTAGAAGACTTCAAAATAAACAAAGCTCCTTTATTTCAAACCAACAATTCAATTTGAGGTACAAGATTCACAAAACAGTATATACATATGAAAACAATGCTACAAATTGAAACAACTTGACCTGGGATGCAATTCAGAGTAGAACAATGTATAGAACTGAATCAGACTTAAACAACTTCTATTAATCTTCCACTCAACTCAAGTGAGTAACATGTTGGAGAAGTACGAGGATGGAACGGCCTATAAATTGGCCTTTTTCTGATCTTACCCATTTTCACTTTGCAGACCTTTGAACGTTTCAAGTCAGATGACTTGAGGTCTTTAATAAAGGCGGAAATGGAATGACCCCCTCCCCCCCATAATTAGTATGCTAGTAAGGACAGACTGTTGCTGGGGCAAAATCTATCTAATTAAACGCTGGCAAGATATAATTACTACTTGAACAGAGTGAAGAAAACCTCACCCATGTATTCCCTATCTGAAATTAGGACTCACCCAAGTAACAAGCACATGTGCGCTCAGCACTGCACATGCAACTGCAAAGCCGCAATCACTCAGACCTCAGGACTACTCCCATCTGGGGCGGGACCAAAGGACCACCTTTGAAGAAGGCCCTGTGTATATCAACCAATTTAGGCTTTGTTTTCAGTTGAGCCTAAAAAACTCAGAAAAACAACCTGGACTGAACTGGAATGATGGCAAGTAACTGGGAGGTAGTATACTGAATGCAATGGAGGAGGACCAAAATAGCCAAGTACCCGTTACAAAGCACGTGCGCTTATTGTTATTATTCTCCAAGTGCACAAAATCAACATTTGAAATCACCTACAACTGTGAACATGTAGTATCTATTTGGTTGATTGGTTGCTACTCAATCTCGGCTATTTCTGAATTGCTGAATTATTACATGCAAGACATTTATATACCCAAGTTGCTTAAATAGGTACAAAATTACACAAGGAAATCTTAAGCTTGACCTAACACTAAACAAGTTCCCTAGCTGTCCGCTTCACAACACCTCCACATGTACTTTTATTTACATATACACCCAAAAAGGGTAAAGACGCAGTGTTAGTGACAGATTGAAATCGTTTTAAGGCAAGGCTACCGATATGGCGTGATATAAAAATGGTGCTACACTACTCATCCAATCCTAAGCAGGGACTTCCCGTAATACCAGGTCAGAGGCCAAATCTCTCTTCCTGCCTTACAAATAAAAAAAAAAGACTTACTGGTATAAACTGGTGTGAATACACAGCACACCGCATTTACTCTTCACTTTGGTAGCATTGAGTAAATAACAATAACAACAACAACAAAAAAAGAATCATTTTGCTTCCTTCCTTGCTGAACACTCAAATACAACGTGACTGACCTCAGTTCAGATCACTAATGATCAAAGCCAACAGAGAGGACTCGACTTGTGCCCACATTTGAATTTGACTGAGCGCTGCTGATGCGTTTCAGCAAACACGCACTTTGAACAAACGTGACAACACACTCCAGCACAAATGTTTGGTCCTCGGGTGTGGTTAGGAGGCAGTGGCGAGATGATGCAGCTGTAAATTTGGAATATTTTTAAAGTACAGAGTGACAGGCTGCTCTGTAAAACACGTTTCATCAAGGTGACAAAAATGCAATGCGCTACAACTCGGGAGGAATTTGTGTCATGGGGTTTCGACCACACACACATCTAAAGGAGAAATGCATTTATTATTCCTTTTCAAGTGTTCTTATATACTCATTTGTTGACTATTTGAGGATAATACTAGGTCCTGCATCTGCATCCCACTGGCAATATATAACAACCCAAACCTTGCAAGTACTGTACGTGTTTTGTCATCTGCACTCAGCTGTCCACTGCTTGTGTGCCTGTAGCATGCACATCAGCTCAGATCTTCTTTGGCTTGCGGCCCACTTGGTAGTAGTAGGCCATGGTGATCACCAGAAAGAGGACTCTGCTGAGAAGCAGCAGTATGGCAGCGTTGGGCAGCATGCCGATCTCTATCAAGGTGATGGATGTCACTGAAACCACAAAGCATCACGTGGTTATTAATAGGCACTGTTGTTGTGGATCTTCAAACATTTGTTAGTGTATAAAAAGTCCTGTGTAAAATGTATTACCCAACTCGGAAGAATGTGCACGTCATTGATCATTGATTAACAATGAGAAAAAAAAAAAATTCTAATTATTGACTGAGTTTATCGAGAGCGCATTTGAATGTATGAGTTTCCCTTTCCATTTAAGCCTGTCACTGCAGCTGTAAATATTAAATATCTTTTAAAGCTTTATTCTTTACAGAAAATCTGGAATTCACTATTAAACAACCTTAACTGAATTTAAGAATACTGCAGTTGAAGGTGAGGGTTGTAACTCCATACATTGAACACTAGAGGGCGGTTTAGGCAAACTAATGTGAATACGGCCGTGCTGAACTTGAGATTTTAATTATTTACGCTTCATTTGAACACAGACGACGAGAAGAAACTGCTCAAGAAAATGTTGCCAAACTGCTCAAGAAAATGTTGCCAGGGGAGATGGGCGGTCAATACCAAGAAACTGCACTGCAAAGTAGCAAGCTTCACTCAGCAGAGTCCACTGGATGATGATCTTTTCTGCTGTGTAGAGGCCATTCCACAGGATGAGGGCCAAGCCTGCAAAGACAGGAGGGAAAAATCATACAATCAAGGGACATTAGAAAAAAAAAAAAAAATCCACACACATTTTATTGCAGCGTTTAATAAAACCTAATCGTTAACCGTAACAATGTGACCACATGATGTCTGATGATATAATGGCTGCATTGATTCAGTTAATTATTATTCTTATTTATTATTATTGATTTACTTATTGATTTTGATAAAAGCATGCGTTCCATTTGATGTTCTTCCCTGCCATTCTTCGTTAATTTTCCTGAATGTCACTCCCATGCAGCACAGACTGACATGCTGTGGAAACGAGCAGGGGTGGGCTTAAAGACGGGAGGGCTGATGGACTGAATCGTCTTGCTGCCAGATAGTGGTTGCTTTGGCTGACGAGACCCCGTACTTCAACCCCTTTCATGCGTCTTATCGAGGAAGACATCACCACCGCCCCCTCCCCTTTGATAATCCCCAAAGGCCTGATGACATTCAACAAAGAAAAAAAAAAAAAAGATTGTCTATTGTCCATGTTAGCTGGTTCAGTCACATCTCATGCTAGCCAACCTGTTTAGCGTCACACGAGGGATTATGGAGGCTGGAATAAAACAGGAAAAATGAAACTGAGTTGTTTCATTGTGTTTGGATCTTTTTTTAAAGGCCTTATTAAGTGAAAATCAGAAAATGTCAAGTAAAGGACAAGGCTTTATGATGTGAATTTTTCAAGTGTTCCCTCGCTAACCTTTTTCATTGAGGCCAGCCTGGTCAGTCTTCTTTTCTATGGATCAAGCTGTCAATAAGCCAGAACTAAACATGTAATCACAGTGTCTGACTCACCGACGTGCCTGAATGCCTTTTACTCAAACTACAGCTATTACAGTAAACGTTATGCATTGCCAAGAATATTTTTTTGTAAAGGAAGCAGCAGCAAAACAGAAAAGCCATTATTACCCTACACAACATGGCTTGTACTCTGTTCATCGCAATGCTTTGATTCAAATGAAAAAAACAAGCATCCGATTGAAAGTACAAGCAGGCTTTGAGGACGTTCATTTTATGGCATCCATACTGAAATCTCAGTCTTTCCGTTTTCTCGTGCCTTGTAGAAATTAGCTTTGTGCGTCACCCATTACATATAGGTATCTTTGTTTTTTCTTTCTTTATCTTTGCATTATTCGGGGGCCAAATCACCTTACTACTACTATTACAAGAAGTAACCAAAAATGAGAACAGGATCTTGGCTGTGTAGTTTAGTTAAATCTACAATCTGTATTTTTATGAACAGAGGCAATAAAGGTAGCCAATGTGGCTAATTAAGTGACTGTTAAAACAGTAAGCTCAAAGTATAAAGAAGGTAGAAAATTGTTAATGTGGATAAAGGAAAAAGAGCTTGCTGGTGATTATGAACCATCATTTCTAGAGTACAAAGCTACAGTTTAGCCAAAAATGCAAATATGTTCATTAGCCGTTCATTAGTAGAGGTTACAGACTGATGTTTCTTCAAACTTTAACATTTACACTAATTTCATTGGTGAACACGCAAACGAATCGCTTGAGGTGTCACTCCACAGCACATAAAACGTCCAGCCAGAAAGAGTCATGTATGAGGATGCAGAAGCTGTTCTTGAACAATTCCTGGAACCTTTTCATGACCACCCAATAATAAACTCAAGACACAATGAATGAAATTAGAACGAAAAAAATAGAAAGCCTCCACCATTATGAATGCTCGGATGGAGCTGTTATAACCCCTGAAGAAATCCGGTGCAGTGTTGACATCACATCCCCATTTAAAAGTAGATTTGTAGATCGCTGAGCTGGAAAGCTGTGTGCTTTTATCATTTTTTTAAATCTTGAGACTCACTGAGTAGTGCTCCTCCATAGAGGCGAACGGAGAGGCTGGTTGTGGCTAGTTCCTCCTCAAAAACAACCTCGTAGAGATGGTTGGGACACATCACGGCCTGTGTGTAAAAAAAAAAAAAAAAAACGTGACACAAATTTCATTATTTCAACACAGCAACAGTGTCACCCACCCCCGCCCTAAATATTGCGAAAGGGAGCCCTCAAAATACAGCCAGTATGCCGCATAAGTCCCGTTTGTTAGCTAAAAGCCATGAACAGTGCTGATATTGAACATGGGAGCAAAAATAAAAATCAGACAAAGACAGAACTGTTCCTCAAGATGCCTCATGCACACACAACTGACAAACTGACGATTCAGTGGCACATAGAAATTTCCGCAGCACTTACCATGATGGCGATCACAGTGAAACCCACCGCTGAGGTTAGCAGCCACATCCTAAAAGAAAACACAATACAAAAGCCCCTCATTTGTTTTAACCAAGTTGACACAACTTGAACTTCACCAACCCAGGAGATGAAATCTCACCTCAGCCCGATTGGCTCTCGAACTGCAAACTTCATCTCATTTCCCAACATTTGACTGATCTATAAATCAAGACACAAAAAGGAAGACGTGACTTATTACAACAGACAATTTGTAATTGCAGTATGTGTGAAAGACTGATATCTTCATATAAAACAAATCGCAAATAACCAGGAAGAAAATGCCACCTTTGGAGGTGTTGCTCATGGCTATTAATAAGATGCGGTTAATAAACACTTTTACAAAACAAGAAGACAACATGAGAGTCAGGCTGAGACAGAAAGTGCTCTTACAATGTTAATTAGCAACAGTAAATGTCTTCAGCGCCTTAATCAGAGCCCGACGATTAAGTGTCATAACATCATCATCATGTAAATTCCGGATGAGTTAGCACCAGCCGAGTAAATCCCGGGAGACAAATTGTTTGCTGCAAATTAACTTAATCGAGGCAGCACTCGGGACCAAACAATGTTTAATTTATATTCAGGGAAACGGCTCACACTAGAGAAAATATGACAGATTCAAATCCCTTTGGAGTCACGAGGAATGGAGTATTCCACTAAACCTGCTCATAAAAAATGTTTTTTAACACACAAAAATGATTTTGATTTTCCACTGATATGAGGGAACTTAAAACAAAAACGCAGTGGTCTACTGTACATTGCTTGGCAACAACAATAAAAGGTTATGTCCTTTACAAGGCACAAAGCAACCCAACCGTATTCCAACAACAATGGTTTCTTCTCACTTCAATTTTTTCCCGTGCTGTGGTCAGAGCAGCAGTCTATCCAAAAAAATTGCACTGGTGCAAGAAAAGCAGCAAGGCAGAAAGATGAATCATTTTCCAGGTAGGTGTGCTTACCAGAAAATTGCTACCAATTACAAAGACATTTTTGCTCGGGAAAAGCCCAAACAGCAGAAATCTAACTGATCAAACGAAAGAAAACATGGTCTTTCAGGCAAAAAAGCAGGTAAGCAGAATTTGTATATGAGTAACAACACCACCTTGCCATTATATCCACAGTGAGAGTTTCTGGAAAGTAGGGCTGAATCATATTCCATTTTTTGGGGGGATAGTGATGGATGACGTAATATAAAAGCTATTGTAGTATCCTTTCAGTTACCAACATAATCAATGTAGCAACAAAGATAAACCAATAACCCAATACATGAAAATAACACAGTCCTTGAATAGTTTTTCCTGCTATACTAGAATTAAGAGTAATTGCATACCCACTACAGTAGATGGCAGTGGCACTCATTGTCAGTGTGCACAGGTAGTATTAGGTGTGTGTGTTTTAAATATTTAACACTGATGAGAAAAAACTGACAAAAAAACAAAGTTTTCTGAAATTAATTTCTTTCAGTTTTGTATTCCTTCATGTTAATGAGGGTAACATGCTACGCATAACAAAAGATACTATTCGTACTTGTCACAGAGGAATAATATAAAATAATTGAGAAGCACTGGCATACTAGCAACAAAACAATCTCGGATCATATCATGCGATGGGCGTTTTTCTGTTGCACACAGACCATACAATATCATAAACATCTGTGCAAGCTGTGATCACACAAGTTGGTGAATCTGCTTTCTTGAGGTTCCGGGGGGCTTTCTTTGACATGTGTGACTTGAATAATCCCCAAAGCGAACTGAGCATCAACCGCTGACAAAGGATTGACTTGAGGGAATAGCGCCGAAGGGAGAAACAGGAAATGAAGAACCACAGTGGCATTTGTGTTGAGATGCTTAATCACAGCTGCTCTCGCTTGTTTTGTTTTTTTCTCACTCTTCATCACAGGCAGCATGACGAAGTGTGCAGGTGAAACAATCTGTTCAAGGTCGCTCCGGATTTTGACAATTTATGAAGTCGTAGGCGTTTGTGAAAGTCTTATCTGAAGCTGTCAGAGCATTCAAAGAGCGGCCATTGTATTAAGAAAGTGGCAGTGAAGAAATATGTCAAAAGGCATAGCATGAATAGAATGCTTCCATTAGTAATAGCAGTCATCTTCCTATCTTGGCAGGAAGAGGCAAGCGAGTGAGGCACACGAGAAGCACTTCCCTCCTTTGTTTACAAAGCCACGTGAATTCAGACACATAGTTGTTTTCTTTCTTTAGCCAGCCTTGGCACATGGAACAAACTTCCCAGCCTCGTTTTTTCTTGATTACCTGCCAAATGAACCACGATTAAAATTACAACCCAGGGTGAATGTCTGATTTAAAATGGGAATTAACATAAATTACATCCCTAAAAGCGTACGCACTGGCTCAAGCGTGACTAATATGGGATTTCATTACGCTCCATCCCAGCGACCACAAGACTCACGTTAATAAGCATGGATTGTTAAGCATTAATAGAGCTTGCCTTTGTCAAATTAACTTTCTGTGTCCAACGTTAAGCTATGTGTAAAGGGGTTGATTGGGCCTCGTAATGTTGCCGATGCTCCTTACTGTATTTTCATTTTCATCAATCTACATTAATCTCAAAATGGAATCTCTAATTATTCTTTCTAGGCTAATTTGGTCTTTTTTTGTTTTTGGAAGCGAAGATTTTGGATCTGCATCGCTGTCTATATGCGCATGCACTCGTGAAGCCTTCTCGGAATGCACAGTAATGAACCAATTAGTAGATTGGTGTGGCTTGGAAAGAGACGCACAGACATAGCTCGAAAAATAGCCGTTTAGATAACGGCTATGCATAGATAATAAAATGCATCACATTTTTGACACCAGCCACAATTTGGCTTTTTGCTGAATCCCAAAGATTGGAATTTTATCTGACCTTTGATCGGTGAACTTCCCCATCATCGTCTTCGCCGCCAACTCCAAGAATCTTTCGGCTTTTCAGGCGGCTTATCAAGTCGGTCTGACTGTGCTTCTTCATCAGAGGAGGGTGAGTTTTAGAAGCCATGATCCAAATGTCTGGAAAGAAAATACAAGATAATCTTGAATTAAATTTTTTGTTATTTTATTTTTTTGAAATCTTGCTGAACGTCAGGCGATTCCTATAAAAGCCCTTGATGAATTGTAAAGGATAAAGCAGAAATGCCATAACATCAGACTAGCAGATAAAAGCAGATATCTGATATCGTCTCATCTCAGAGTGGACTCAAATGACTTGACTTTTGGGTCTGCAGAGAGGTCATGTGAAAGTACAGGCTGTGAGTGACGGTTGGTATTAGTCCCAAAATGGGGCAGCCTTCAACTTGTAAAAGAATAAAAATGAATCCGCTCCACCTCATTTCGAATGGGGAAGAAAGACATTAATCACCCTAACACAAGTTTTTGCGCATACTGTACAGAGGCTTCAAAAACATCTTGTACATTCATTAATGAATACAAATGGGAACTGGCATGGGCAAATTGCAGAAGGCCAAATGATTAGCGCTAATGACCATTGCCTGAGGACGAAGCAAGCAATCGTCAAAACAAGAGGCGTCATCATTGACGCAATAATGATAACCTCCATAAAGCACATATGCTCTATGTCTGCTCAGAATTTAATGACTGGAATAATTACTGCAAAACTTTAATGTTTGAAAAATACAGAAAATGAAACATTTAGCTTTTTATAATGAGCAGCTCAAGATAAAAAAAAAATTGGTGTGGGTGTGCTCAGAACATGGAAATTGAGAGAGCCCTGTTTGTCAGTGTGCTCAGAGTGCTGTCGCTATACCTGACATACAAATTCAGCGATCAATGAGAGTGGAGGTGCATGAGGAGAAGCTCTATGAATGACAAAATCATACGAGCCAAAAGGTAGCAAAAATAAATTTTATGCCACTTATCCTGTCACGGGTCAGTTGGAGCCTTCTTTTAAATGAGTGGGTGAGAAGCGGGGTATACACCCTGTAATGATTGCCAATAACTCACCAAAATCTATTTCCTATTCACAACTTTTTAACAAAATACTTACACCTTTCGCAATAACCTAATTTCCTGCAGTTCATTGCGGTCATGACAAAAATTCACCACAATGTCTTGCCTTATCTGGCCATAAACACAAAAACAAAACAGTCCATTGAGCAAAATGGATCGTAATAGTGGAGAACCTCCCCATTTGTACCAAACACTAAAGCCTTTATAGCGTGAAGATTCATTTACTTGGTTATGTGGTGCGGCATGAGCCAGCCTGTTCCAAACGGTAGCAATATATACGACTATTGCCGTGACAAATCCCCCCCCCCCCCCCCTCCAGAAGCTTCATGGCCAAGAACCCATTAAAGTTTTGATTGAGTGCTAAATGTGACGCTTCCCCGCATTTTTTAGCAAAGTACACATTCTTCCATATGCTCAAATAGGTCTCCCTTCACACTGCTACTTGACTTGCCGATATAGTGCTGATGCAGTTGCCTAGCAACTGCCTATGGTCCAATCAACATCTCATGGTGAGGAAATACCTGTCATGATTACAATAAACGTAGCTACGATGAGAAGGTCTCTTGAGAGCCACTGATGACCCTACTGGTATTACTCTCGATATACACATGGAATACTTCACGTACTAAAATGATTAGATTAGTATTCAGTCACCTGGAGATGTATAACGTTCATATTGATTGAGGTTCTTCAAAGACAAGTAAAAAAAAGTGGAAAATACATCTTGTATACGTTGAAGGGGTTTACATAGATTGCGACAAAGTGCAATGTTGGATTGGAAAAAAAATGCAAGATAGATTTATGACCTGATATTAGCTCTGAGTGTACCAAAGTTTCACTCAACCGGAATCAACCAATATTATATATACGGTGATGCCATGAGATATTGCATCATTAATTCCTACTATAACCATTAAACTTACAGTACTCATCTCAAATTACATCTCCCAATTGAAACAAATGAAAATGCCACTAATCTGTTTCATCCTCCACTCCTAAGAAAAAAATTGGAATGTCCTTTTTTTTTATAAGGGAAAACAGCACTCCAAAATATTGATTATAAAACTACATAGACTTGGTTGATGACAAATATAAAAGATTCAGTCAATAATGGCAGCACAACTTGCACATGTTAAGTTACTGAAAATGTTTATGACTTAATTTGAGGGCGCTCCACTATAAAAGGGAAAAGAATAAAATAGTCCGACTACCTACAGTAGCTCTAAGGTGTGTTCAGACTTAAAATGTATATTTTTAAACTCAAATGAGGATTAAAAAAAAAAAAAGACAGCAAAGGATTTTTTACAATGCAAGCTTGTTTTCACAACCGTAGGCAACAGTGAGCCTCCTGGTGCGCTGGGCAGCACTGAGGCATTATGTATTAAATAATAAATCTTATTTTAATAGCCCTTAATCACAAAAGGGCTTCACAGTAACCAGTACACGAATCGTAAAAGCGCTAACAAAACATCCATATTAAATTCAGCATTACAAGCCCACAGTTCCCAGATAAAGTACATTTGACAACATCCCATGGTCGAAAGTAGACACATCCAGAAAAGGAAAAAGGAAGCTTGAGGAGGAAACAGATGGAGCGATGCCCCCCTTCCAGGATGATGACCACACTTGCAGTGAATATAAAATTGATCATGTGAAATTATGCGCCTCATTAAATAATCCACAGTTTAAACAGCACGAAAGTCAATTTAATTATATGCTCTGCCTCAAGGGAAGCATGACAGGCCTTCAAAATAAACATGCCATAATAGCACCGCAGTTAGCTTTAAACGATGAATTGACAACTAACCGGTTATCAAATTCATCAATATTTTAATTATCAAGTAATCTTTCAGAGCCATTGTTCAACTTTAGGATTGTCCAAATCATCTCGTTCCATCCTCTTACTAATAATTATTCTCTGTAAACTTAACTACTACACAACTAGACACAGCGAGTAACCGACAAACACGCGACAATGATTTGATATTGAAATTTGTAGCCGACACTTTCAATGCTAATCTATTTATTTTGTTGCTTCACCCTGATTGATTTTAAAAAATGTCAATAGTCTCAACCCAAATGGTTACGCCAAAACGTGGGTTGAATTTGTTTATTTTTCCTTCCAAAGTCAAGGCTGGCTTTTTCCCCCTTTGCTGTTTGTCTCTAAGGGAAGCTGCACATACTGAACATTTTAATAAGTTAAGGTGACAGACTACTTCCATTCATCCCATTTTCACTTTGTAGCTGTAAGTGGTTCTGAGCCCACGAAAATACGAGAACAGCCACCTAAACGTCATTAAATAGTAGTCGTTGACAAGCCTGTCCACCCCTTCATCCCTGAAAACGGTGATCAATAAAACAGAATCGATCAATCTGTGCAGTTGTGTACACAGAACTAATCCCCCGTTTACCATCAACAGATTATTGTAGTGGGATGAAAAAAAGATTAAAACTGTTTGCTCCTCTGAGAGCAGTCAACACAGAATTAGCCCATCAGTGTAATAATAACACAAAGAGAATTAGCTCCCTCGTCAAATATCTTCTATTGTAATTACAAATATTCTCAAGAGTGATTATTTGAGATCCCAATTTTAGGACAGACATTTCATATAATAATGATTGTTTGGATTAGATTAATGGTTGGCATAATATTATGTTATGGTAAATTGAGGTACTTGTCACCTCCAGTTATCAACTCAACTGACATGATTGAAACAGTAAAAATGGGACGTAAAGCAATGCTGACGGACACACGCAGGCAGGAGATGAAAGATGCCCTCTGAGCAAGAAAATAAAATGACATCAGAGCATAGCAGGGATCTCGCCAACACCAAAAGAAAAATAAACAATCATTCCTGAACGCTTTGCACAGCAACAAAGCTGACCCAACTCGTTATTCTGTGATTCCAACACATGCTCGCCTTGGTAGATTTCACCCACAATCTAATTTGGTAGGCTTTAATGATAAATTACTAAATTTGAAATTAGTGGATCAAATTCCAAAACAACCCTAACCCAAATTAACAGCTCTGGGAGTACAGTGACTTTGCTTACTGATCAAGTCATGAATGCAAGACAGTAAATCACTCAAAAGGGGATTCAAAGTTGGACCTTGTTGCTATTTTTGATTTTTAGATTTAGGAGTTTCACTGCATTACTACCAAACCTATATGAGTTGCATACTAGCTGGTTGCTAAGCAGCCTCCCTGGATGACAAGCAGAACTAATTTCAGGGCTCACTCTGCATCAGAAACAATGCTTGCACATGGACCTTGGCAAAGGTCAAAAAAATCAATCCTTAAAAAAACAAAAGAAAAATCCAATAGGTCATACATTTATTCCTCAATAACATGAAGTTAATTTCAGCAAATTTCTGGTCCTTGCTACAGTGTTGGGCATTATTTTATTCATTTTAAGAATTATTGAGACAATTAATCAGTTTAATTTAATTAAGTCAAATATCAAAATTGGCTAAACAAAGAAACAACCAAACAAACAAATAATCCATATTGGTTCTGGCCTTATTACATTTCCTGACAGCGCAAGCAATTAGTCTTGACAATGCTCATTCAACACCTTCTCCAATTTGTCATAGTCACAATTGTATTATTGCGAAACCTGAAGGACATTATTTCACTTTCAAGACAAAACAATTCTTCTGCAGCCCTAACAGGCCATCAACAGTTCCATTTCTGTTTTGTTTTTTTTCTTCCTTTTGTCTCCGTGTCTTCAGCAGGCACACGTTGCCTTACGTGACCGTAAACATACATGACATTTAGATTCCTGCACTGGAGGACAACCACTAAAATCTGGCAATTCTCTCCTTGTTCAGTGTCAAACAATCGAGTTAGAAAAACACGCTTGGATTAAAATGACTAACTGTAAAACGCTTTTTAAACACTAGAACATTTTACAGAAGATTATTGCTTTTTTGGAATACAAATCTGAATATCCAGCTTCACAATAGTATATTTCATGAGCCTGTAATTATTGCTGCCAAAACTCAACTGTCAGTATCATGTGAATCAATTGCCATTCCCCTAATAAGCAGACCGTCCACGTTTCTCAGAAGCATAAAGTGTACACACTTATACTGCAACACATGTTGGCGCATGAATCGGTGGTGACTCAAATAGAAATGCAAATTGGGTGTTAAGATAAACGCCAAATCACTATTTTCGGATCAATTAGTCAAACAGGATCATAAATGTCACATAATGTTGAATGGGCACGAACACTCACGTCATGTGTGACGTATGTATGTGGGAGTGAATTGCGTGTTTGTGTACGGCAATAATTAATCGGCTTTCCAGCATTAAACACACGAGATTGTTTTTCATACTTGTGCTGAATCATCAGGTGCCAGACAAGCGACTTCAATTAATTCTGGTGGAGAATTTAGCAATTGTCTTTTAAATGTCCTCATCTTGGAAGCAGATAATAGCCAGCAACCAATCAAGCCAAGCACACGCAAACAAGTAAATTAAGTTTGTCAAGATGCATCGGTTTCTTCGGGACCAAAACTGTCCATCCAACTCTCACTAATCAAATGGCCACTCACTGACTGATGAGTCTCAAACGCCGGGAGCAACCCAAACCTTCCAGATGATTCAGAGTTATAGTCAGGGATGCTCCTAAAAAAAAAAAAAAATATATATGGTGTGATTTGCAAGCGAGCACCAGCGGTTACTTGGAAAATTATTAATCACAAATAAAGCTGTTCAATCCAATAATTACAATGATAGAAAATAAATTCACAGAGGGTTGAAATGTTTGTATTGTACACAAGTGACTCATCTGCAAAGCTATGAGTACGCACTTAATGAATAAACATTTTTTTAATTCAACTGAGCTTGTTTGCTATTCATGTGCATAATTTGCTTTACACTCTAGATGGCGTACAGGTACATAGCGTATTGAATCTCCGTGAATGTTAAAAGACAGCTTTGATGTCGCCTTTTCTCAGACAGACGCCACACCAGACCGTTTACAAAAACACGAGTGAACTGAAATGGTTCAATCAGTGAAGAGCCAAAGCTAATTTGATTTCCTTCGGTTCGCCATCTACAGTAAATGGCCCCTTTGTGTTTGATTTTTGGTTTGTTTTGACATGCTCTGTATTAGTCCAATATCTCCAAATAAGCAAAAGCTGCTACTTGGTACAGTAAATGTGAGTGTGGCCACTCAGCTTGCTAATCTGGTTTTTACCAAGTGGTCAAAATGCTATGAGGGTTCAGCAAAGTTTACAAAGCAACTAATGCGGAGAAACAACCTTAGCCGCTGGCAAATCTTTGTCTACACATTACGTCTGATGTCTGATGTTCATACATGAGGCGCTTGAGCGCTAATCACGGGAAAGGTTACTTTTGTCTCCTGGACCAATTAGTTTAATTTATTTCCCCAGCTAGAGCCATTTTGTGATTTTGATCTGTTTAAGGACAAATTAGACTTCACTGGCCTTCTGCTCAGTCGTATCAGATTTTTCTGCCAGGATTCATTGCCTAAATGACTTTTAACTTGGCAAATATTTTTATTGAGCTATGGAAGGAAAAAGATATATAAGAATATGGTACTGTAAAAAGTCCAAGTTGAGAGCATCCAATCAGCCCTTTGCTCAAACTTCAACACACAACCGTACCCAAAATGTGTCAAGACTCGAATCGTCTATATTATGTGTGCTGCCATACAAAGCTCAAGCGCATCTTGTTAGCATATATTTGTATATATTTGCATTTTATATGTCCTTCCTCCTTTTTTCAAAGTCAGTGGCGTTTTTGGTTGCGCGAAAAACTTTGAATGCAAATTCCAATTTACAGAATTCGATATTGCAAATAAAACGACAAGAATGCCTCTGGTTGCATCAGTACAGAGTGAACTGCATGTGATTAAATTTTGCACAGCAAGCACATGGCACACGGCCAAAAACACCCAATATTGCAACCCACAGTTTCTAAACTCTTGCATCTTATTAGAAATTGTCCGATACCTCGTCTATTTTGCCTCGCTTCCAAAAACAAAGACAAACTACGACAATAAATGTTACTTTTAATTTACTGTAACACACTAAAAGGGTAAAATGAAGAAAAATATTGGTATTTCACAGCCCTAGTTATATTCGAGAAAAGATCCACTCATTTGAAACGTCTTTTCATAGTGATCACGAAGGAACAACTTCAGCAAAGCTAATTCCAGATGAGCCCAGAGAGTTGTGATGAATGATGCAATAAACCAGCAATTGTTTCAACGAGGATTAAATACATGCAGTGCTTTTACAAATTCATAAACCTACTGCCAAGTGTAGCGTTTTATCACAGCCGCCTAAATGAAAGCTTTCGCATTAGTTTCTAGAATGGTTAGGGTTAGCATTAAGCAGCATCACATTGTTAGATGTGAAATACTACAATCATTTCTGAGACCTCATCCAAATGGCAAATGGGGGAATGTGAAACCACTCACAGTGCACACATACACACTTTCACCATGGAACTTTGGATTGACAAAGCATTGGAACTGAGTGTAGCAACACAAAGCGTCAACAAGGTCATTTCTAGTGACTGTTAGCCCTCGAAGCAACTACAATGGCTTACCGATTGGAAATAGGGGATATGAAGTGGCAAGGTGATGCAGCTATCTTGCTGTAACAAATTTCCTGCGGTGTCCGTAGTAGTTCACCTGCCAATCAAGATAAGAGCATGTTTAAATATAGATTCAAGGTGAAAAAAAAAAAATCACGACGCAGTCAAGAAATCAATAGGTAATAAAAATAAAATAAAACACCGACATGACAGTAAAAAGTGGAGGGATCATACAATAAATGCCAAAAGAGATTTGCAGCCAGCTGGACCTGCCTGAGGAGTGACATGAAGTCCCAAATATACACACATAAATGTGCACACGCACGTTATTAACCATGATTGTTTGTCACCACTCAAAGACGGAATTGCTTTCACGTCTCCCCTAGCTCGAATTAATGACTTTGGCAGCCTACAGTTTGCAATAAAAGTGCCAGCGTCATAGAAAGCAACATATGGACTAAGCTTCGCTAATCTCGGCCATGCGAAACAAACAAGCATATCTGCTAGAGGGCCATTATTAAAGCCACAGTTAAACTTTCATTGCCGTCGACAGGGAATTAAGATGCCATGAAGAACGCGTTCCATGATGGCTCAAAGAAAGACTCCCTAGAGACAAGGCAGCATATAAAAAAAAAATTCTAAGGCCCGTTAGTTGTGAAACAAGTAGCTGTATTTACCAGACATTTTTAGATCTTGTCAGCACAACATTGACATTTTGGGGGCGCCCGTGGGAAAACAAATGCTGCATAAATACTGCTTGTCCTGTTACAAATTCCTTGGATTTGATCGACTGATAGTAGCTCTTTTAAAATCGGCTATTAAAAAAAAAAATCAGCACAATGCTATACACGGCAAAGATAAAGACATTAAAAAAAATACATATTTCTTTAATTTTCTCCCCTATTGCAAAGCTAAACAAATACGTATAGTAAACTACAAGTAGGGCTGTCACAAATGAATTTTCTTGGAATCAATTATCCCATCGATTACTTGGAGAAACTCTATATCGGTTGAGCCCTAGAAATAATATAAATACTCATAATTGAAGACAAAACAACAGTTTTTTCAGTCACAACTATGCCCCCTAGTGGTTGTGAGGAGTATAGCGCAATTTTGCTGAAAGTTAAGTGATTTGAGGTGATGACAGGACATCATTGCCACTGTTTTGCTGTTGATCTTGGGTTTGACCTACTTGTAAGGAACATTTGGGCTAAATAAAAGTAACAATTGATGCATTGTTCCAAGAGTTCAGTCAATATTCTTGATCTTTCTAAAAATAATTGCATAAGTCATACGACCCAAAAAAAAAACATTTCACCTTAAACATAGACACCTTACTAATAATCAGTAACATCCTTAGTTCCAAAAAAAACATCATCAGCATCTGGTTCAGTTTCTTGTGTTTTGGGAGGTGATGAATGATATTAGATATGGGTCATTTTATAATACATGGAAATAAATCAGATCACAATTGGGCACTTGAGACATTGAGTGTGAATCCAGCCTGTGAGACGCAGCATGGCATGCTGTTGCTTTGCATGAGTGCCATTAGTGAGCTGGAAAGCTGAATGAGGGTTGTCCATGGTCAGCTTATCCCGAGGCTATGAGCACTGGAAAAAAGAGTGAGGGGGGGCGAGGGGTGAAGTCTTCATCAAGCCACTTTGAGCCATTTGCCAAAGCCAGTTGAGTGAATTTTGTAACCTACAATACCTTAGCAAATATTTGACCATCGGCAACAATAAGAAAATGATACAGCAATTAAAGTGATAAGGGTTACTTAACTGAAAAAAGGAAAACTGTAGAAATGTAAGGTAATATAACATGAACGATCCTTGATTATTATATACTTATTGCTTACATTTTTAAAGGCAACTTCAAGACAGACGCACGGCTACAATTAGCTGTGATTGTAGCATGAAACAGAACCAATTAGGAAAAGCCCTGAAGCTTGTGCTGCTGCTAGACACAGTGAGAAGCAATTGCTTGGGTTAAATGTTTGTTGAAAAGGTTCCACTTACTGACAAGGAAAGTTTGTAACCACAAAAGAGTGACAAGTAACTTTAACAGCTGGGCAGAACAATTTATCATATTGATTGAAAGTGTTTTCAAGCAACATAATCACAGGATTGCCAAATCAGCTTTTTTGAAATGGTTAAACTGTTAAAAAAAGCAGCTATGGAAAATAATGATCAAACATTTGCTTGTGTGTGTTTGAAAAAAAAAAAAAACAGACTGCTGCTTCCCCCATGTTATGATTGTTGCCTGTTTGACTTAAGCCACCATCGTGAGTTAATGGTTTGTTGTGTGCTATTCTACTGCCCATAGAGTCAAGCATCTCTGGATCTAGGGCAACATTCTTGAGCATCCAATCTTTTTCAGAAAACAACAGTCGAGAGATGGGCTTTCAGATTGAGGCCCAAGGCGTAATAGAGCTGCTTGGTGAATATTTTGCAATGTTCTTCACGGCTCTGAGGACAAGTCATGACACACCTGAAGTGCAGCGCAGCCTCCTGTTCATACCACAGTACCTCTGTGCAAAATAAAATAGTTCAATAAATCAGTAAACAATATTTAAATCTTAAATTACTTTCATTGAGACTGGAGTTAATTTTTTTTTATTTAGTGGCTGCTGGAAACACTTGTAGAAAACTACTGCTAGGTGTTTAAAAAAAATACCGCACCCGCCAACGTTGTCCATTTTTATCAAATGAAGATCAACAGGGCGGGGTGTCACGTTTGTGCTGTTAGTCTGATCGTGGGGGGATTAAACGGTCAAGTTTGCAAGATCATAACACGGACTGAAAAGTCGCCTTTGTGTAAATATGACTTGTATTTGACATGTATTGTGTTTTGTTTTTCGTTATACAATTAGATCGAAGGATGGCTGCCCACACTTAACTTACACTTACGATGTACACTTAGACATAAACTTCAACGCTTCATCAATTTAACAACACAACAATAATTCGAATAAAATAGTGAAGTAATGTCACATTCTTGTGGAGTGGACTCTCGCGGACCGACAGTATTTTAGCTAACAGTCACTATGAGACGTTCACGGACGAGCGCAATGAAAACATCGCTCAAATCACCATAAAGTACACTCGTGTTTGTGAGAAAAGAGCATTTCGTGAAGAAGAAAGTCAAGTAACTTACAAGTTGGAGGGACAGCGCAGATCCTGTGACTGGGTTTGGGGGGGAAATGGTAGTCGTTTACTACAGCGAGTGAGCCCCGCGGACAGTGAGGAGGGACATCGCCGCTCCGAGCTTTCACTCAACACAACCTCCTCAGCAACTAAAGCCAGCCACGAGCTCCAGCTTACCGTAATCACCTGACCTCACTTAAACGCGCACGTTAAAATCCTACCGCAATATAGACAATAGCGCCTCTCCAGAAAAATCGTTTCCCCGCACATGAGTTACCTCTCGGGCGCTCATGTCATTATAGTTGGTTAACGAAAAACAACAGAACTACATTAAAATAGAAGAAGAAAAAAAAGCTCTTGCTCTAAAATAAAAAAAAAAGAAATATAAATAAATAAATAAATAAATACATACATACATACATACATACATACATACATACATACATACATACATACATACATACATACATACATACATAAAATAAAAGTGCTTAAAAAAATGTCATTTTGGAAAGTGGGATACCACGGGGACATGTACCCCTCTGGGCACTGTACTAACTACCAAGAGTACTAGTTCCCCTCACCTGCAGGTACAAGTACTGTACTTTTACAGAAGGACATGTACCTTTAGGGCAGGGGTGTCCAAACCTTTTGCAAGGAGGGCCAGATTTAGTAACGTGAAGGGGCCCGGGGGCCAATATTTTTTTCGCTTCTCTTCCGGGGGGGGCGGTTGCTAAATGGACGTCAAACGCTGCGCGTTCGCTTCTCTTCCGGGGGGGGGGGGGGGGGGGGTGCTAATGGGACGTCAAACGCTGCGCGTTCGCTTCTCTTCCGGGGGAGGGGGGGCTAAGGGGACGTCAAACGCGCGCGTTCGCTTCTCTTCCGGGGGGGGGGGGGGGGGGGGGGGGTGCTAATGGGACGTCAAACGCTTTGTGTGGCGGGCTCCATCTAGTGTGGAAACTGAGAAGTGCAACAGAGTTGAGCTCAAGCTTCTTGTGCGGGCCATATTCAATTATGTTTTCAGAATTTGCTGCGGGCCAATAAAAACTGGACCCGCGGGCCGTAGTTTGGACACCCCTGCTTTAGGGATACAGTATCTTTACGGGTACAATACTCTTAGAAGTACATGTACCTTGGGGGTACATGAACCCATAGGGAAGAGGGTGCTTCTTGCCACTGCGAACTGCCCCCCATCTTTTTGTTGTACCATGTTCTCCATGAGGAGACATAGTATCAGAGAGACTGGGCTAGGTGTTAATAAAACAAGTTCCTCGATATTGAACCAAGGTGCTGAATAAGTGTTGGGACAAAGGCTCAGAGGTGTTGGAGGCAGATGAAAGAATACAATCAATGCGTAGGTGGTGGAAGCGGCGTACAGGTTGGCAGTACGAAAAAAAACATGTGTAGTGAATACTAGGACCGCTCGTCTCTGATGGTAACATGTCAAGTGAGTATTCTAGTAAGCTAGTAGCTTTATTCAAGCCTTCCTACAGCCGCTGGTAATCCTTTTGGACACCCCTCTTGTATTAGCATTAAAGCCTCTGTGATATTTTTAACAAATCAAATATATCCCATTTATTTAGTAATTCCATGACCCCAAAATTGATCAAGAATCCAACATTTCTCCTCCTCCAAATGCCCACACGCTGACATGGAAACAGGATATGTTGCTGTTTTAAGGGCAAGACAGTATAAGCGGCGTCTTCATTGAATGAAAAGGATTATTTAAGGCTGTCGCCGGAGGCGAACCACTCATCACAACAGGATGGTCGGATAAAATCAATGGGGGCAGTTACTTCCTGAAAGAAAGAAAGAACAAGCCAATAAAACGGTGAAAAATGGTGACGGCGATACTGTAAACATAGGAAAAGTATTTATTACTGGTGGGAACGTTGACGCAGAGAGGCATCATTAAATGTTGTCACTAGTATTTCATTGTTGTTTTAATGCTCTTGTAAAGTGTACGTGATATTTTTCTCCTTTGCAAGTAGAGGTTGAGTGAGGAGGTGCTGACACTCTTGAAATGTTAGCAGTGCCGCATGAAAATATGACAGCCATCTGGGGATTCAGAATGACTTCTATTACACTTCCCCTCAATGCTTAATTGATGCAGCGCTAACACTCCACTGGCATTTTCTGAGGCAGCTATTTATTGACAAGGGCAATGTTCAACGGAAATGCACCACTTAGTTTACAGTAGTCCTTAGATAAAGGCCACCACTGATTTGAAGTGAAACCAAAAATATCACACTTGGTTAACCGCTCTGGCTTTAGTTGTTAGTTTTAATTGAACACCTTTCTAAAACTGTGTCACACAGTGCAGCATTTTCATTTGAACAATTCACAAATTAGCTGATGTCAAGGACTTCACATCCTGCCTGCCATGAGAAAATAATGACATTTATGGGCTGACCTATATTTCGATTCACTTCCATTAACGGTGTGAAAACGGACCTGTTGAACACAGTTAATGTTGTCTGTGATCTGGTGGGTTCAGTCTAGTCATAAATATCTGGAATAGGTGAATCTTCACAGGTCCTCGCAAGCTAATCCATCCATAGACAAACAACACCGTGTACTGATCACCTGTCAGTCACAGGGTGATGTTTTTGCACGACAACTGCACAAAAGTCAACTACCGCTATGTTTCCAATGACCCCGTTGTTCTTTCCAGCCCTCAAGGTCCAGGATAAAATCTGTACCTGTTCCTTTACCGTCCTCTCTCAGTAATAATGAAATTAATGGAGCTTCACTTTGTACTTGGCTGTTTAGCATAAGAGCAATGTGAAGTTGAGTATTTTAACACAATGCCTTTTGTATTTTTCCAGAACTTTAATGTGTAATACGCCACCTACACACTTATAATGTAGTCTTGAACTTTGATATTTTTTTTTAAAAATGTGCTTTGCATTTGTCAACTCAGGCTTTTATAGACACACTTAAGTGGAAGAAACATGTAAATGATTGTCAGCATCCAAGGAAAATGGATGCAGTGTATTCAGCTGTGACCACTCAGCTATAAATGGACTTGCAAGACATTATTCACATTTCTCTAACAGCTCGAATTCGAACTGTGTAAATTAGTCACATCGGAAAATCTCGGAGGAGACAAAGAAAAGGTGCGTGAGAGCAAAATCGAGAACCGTGACGATTTAAAATGGATCCAAGAAAAGGAACGAGTAGGAGGTGAAAAGCTCTGAGAACATTGTTTAAATGAGCGTACTTCAAATCCCATTGTCATTACAAAGAATGAAAAATGTAAATTTAATTTGTAACTTTATTGCTAAAGCAAAAACAGCAAAACTATCAGAATCTGATAAGCCTTTCCGCCCAAACAGCAGCATAGCACGTGGTCTAGGAGGAAGTATTTATTGCTGTAAAGCGGCGCGAAATATTTTGACGTAATTGCCTTTTCATTTTGGCCTCTTTGTACCTCATTATAGCCTGGTTAGCACTTCACAAGATTGCAACATTGCATGTTGTAGGTGGTGGATGTCTGATGCCGTGGCTAAAGCACATTATCCCTTTCACGCAAAATGCAAATCCTCCCATCCTCCCTGCAATACTTATCCTCATAGGAGCGTCGGCATATCCATAAATTGACTTTGGGTAAGAGGCGGAGTACACCCTGAACTCATCTTATTTCAATGAGTAGGGTTAATAGTCTGTAATTATGCAAAATGATGCTCAAATCTACTCACTGACTCTCATTAAGGCGTTGACTTGCTATTCTTCAATAAATATGTCCGTCCAACCAACGTGACAGAAAAATGTGTCAACTTCTGGTTGAGTCAAGCTCAGCCTTCACTCTCGTCATGAACTGATTTATTTCATCCTATTGTACCTCTGCAAAGCTGAAGGTTAAGTTTGCTAACTAGTTGCTAGCTGACGCTTATGTGGTGCTAATTACTGAGTAAAAAAAATATTCTGGCTTCTAACTATGACAACTATGACGATGACTCTTTTTTTAGTGTGAAAAATGGACTGATTTATTTCATCCCATTGTACCTCAGCAACTCTGAAGGTTGTTTGCTAACTGGTTGCTAGCTTACGCTTGTGCTGATGTGGTGCTAATTACTACTAAGTGTAGCTGAGTATAAAATATTGTCGCTTATAACTATAAAAACTATGATTATGATTGTATTTTTTGGTGTGAAAGGCATTTTAAGAAATTGTGAAATCGGAACACTGTTTAAACGCCGTAGCTCCATCAGACAATGCTTTGATTACTATCATTTTTTAAACCCAGACTTACGTATTGGAAACACTGTAAGAAATGTGTCAACAAGGGTAAAAAAAAAAAAGGTGTAAATGCCTTTCATAACTCAACTGCCGTTTATGAATTCAGCTAAAAGCTTTGTACACGAGGTACGATCGAGGCAAACGTACTAAACACTCATGATGGCCTCATTCTGAAACGACTGATGTGTTTACCCTAAAGTAATAGGGCAAAAGCTGGCTGTCTTAAGGACACACACGAGGCAGGACATTTGAGGTCTCGCAGCCAGGCGTATGCTGACGTGCACCTTGAGGTCAGAGCAGCTATCAGAAAAGCGGCAGGGGGTGTTGGGGGCTAGGGTAGGGTGTAGGTTATACATCACATCTCATCTTCACCAAGCGTGAGAGAAGCTGTTCGATGAGCATGTCCTTGACAAAGATTCAGACTCCAAGTCGCTTCTTGACTATCAGATACCACCACCCCCCACTCACATGCTTCACGAAGAATCACTCTTATCATTGTAGGAAGTGTCAAGTACAGCAGATTATCAGACAAGCTGTTTGAAGAAGACTAAAAATCACTGAATAAATGTTTGCTAAACTTAGCAGACTTGGAAGAATAAGCACCTTGTTTGGAGTTAAATGATGCCAAATGGATGCATGAATTGTGGTTAGGGTTTTTTTGTGTAGCAAAAAAAGAACAAAAAAACAGGACTTGAGCATTCATGTCATGTCAAAAATATGTTCCTATCCACAGAGGCATGTGATACTTGCCTTTAGAATTGAAAAAGTGTAAACACAAACTTTGGATCAAGAGCATCACTGCTGGAGTCACGAGGTGAGCGCAAAGTAAACACGAACGAGGGGGCGTTGGGGGCAACTATACGACCTGTCGCTAAACTCGTCTCATATTCGCAGTGGCTGTACCAAACCAAGCCTGCCAGGTGACTCACACGTAAGGATCCCCGCTCACCTGAGCTCACCAGCTGTTGCCATGCCAACACAAGATGTAGCCACAAGGCACGACGGCCCTGTGTGCCAAGACTCTGCATGCCCCTGCTCCTCGAATTTGCTTGGCTTTTTGTTTTCTCTCCCAACGAACAGACTCCATGAATCATGTCAACATAGACGCAAAGAAACATGAGGTTCGCACACAAACATGGCATTTTGGCAGACTCGTGACTAAAAGCGCACCAGCATTGTTAAAAAAAGACTTTTTATTCATATACACGTGTATATGTATTCATATATACATAAAAAGACTAGCAACTCACTGTGGCTTAGTGACTGAAAGTTGTATTCCTTTATTTCTGCAGAAAAACAGGATGAATTCTGAAAGATAGATCACATGACAATGTTCATGATTGATTGCTTACATGCTTACTAGAATAATATTTAATCTTAGAATGCAAAAGTGTAAAATTGTGATACCACTACAATAAGGTAGACCCTGTCTCTTCGCTCTCCTCTAATGGTCACATGGCAAATTTGTTCCCTGAGTTTTGTCAAGTCTAATTATATAACCCTTAATCATAAATCTTTACATGACCAGTTAAATATTAATGATATCTCAAGATCATTGGTTTGAATAAACTTGAAAAATATGGAAAAAAAGAATAGAATGCGCGCTTTAGTATACCAACACTTGGAATGTTATACAAACAGTAAAAACCACAGATTTCTGTGCTCAGTTCAATTCTAAAACAACCACTTAATAGTGGATTATTCATATATTAAAGATGATTATGGAAAATACCGATTAGGGCTCAAATAGATTGCAGTTGGCCAGCTGAGTTTTGGACACAGACCAGGCAGGGTACACAAGGTCGGTAAACTTGTAGTCATAATCAAGCAACGAATCAAAAGCGCCCCCTGGTGTTGCATCGAAGAATGTTAGCCTGGCCTCATCAATGGCGAGGCACACTCCGACACGCCGCAGACTGTCTGCAGTCACAGGCATCGCCGTCTTGTTGTGCAGCGCTGTCAGCTTCGCCCGGTCGCACGCCAGGCACCAGGAGAATGCTTTATTCATTCTTATATTTATTTCATTTCTGCATAGCGTACCGTTGGTGCTGGCGGTAGATGGCCATTGACTGCTGTTGTTTGGCACCCATAAACTGCAACATTTTGTAGCTTGTGTCACACCTACGCTCCGGACAAGTTCTCCACTGATCTTCGAGACATCGTTTGCAGAAACAGTGGTTACATTTGAGGGAGACAAAGTCTAAATCCCGCATTGGCTCGTCGCATCTGGCTGCAGTTTTCAATACGGCTCCCATATTGATGGATGCACGAGTCTGAAAGCTCCTATGACGCGACTTGACAGTCACTTCCGGTACGACAAAGGTACAAAGCATGGCCAAAACTATTTGAGTTGAAGCCATTTGAGACTTGTTTGTGATTTAGGGCTATATAAATAAACTTGACTTGACTTGCGCATTAGTCTATAAATGAATAAATATTTAGAAAAAATCAAGGCAAAAATAATACCTTTACAGTTCTATGTTCTATGTGCCACCAGTCTAAACAGTACTCAGATTAAAATTGTGTTTATGGAATATTAATTGAGCGAATCAATCACATTTTATTTTATCCCACCGCTCTCTATGCGCCATCAGTCTAAACATAGTATTCTGGTTAAAATTGTGTTTATGGAATATTAATTAGGCGGTACTGGTTATAGAAAATGCAGAATGGCTAGGACGTTTTTTTTTGTTTTTTTTCATTCTTAGCAAATACAACTTTTGAAACATTTAAAACAGTTATGGTTGTCATCTATTTTCATTTGTAAACAAACTGATGATGTTTGGCCTCATGTTTCCTTCACAATTCAGTGGGGATTTATCCAAATGCAAACACCCTGCTATAAAAGAGACCATCAACCACAATTTACACATAAAAATAGCATTGCCGTCATAGCATGTACTCAGTAGGTGACCCAATGAAAAGCACTATGAAGTTACTGTCCAAGTGGCCTTGTGGGGACATTGGATGACTCCCATGATGCCAATGAAGCTCACACAAGCAACCAGCCAGAAGCCATTCACAAGCTTTATTGCTTTCACTGCAATGAATCAACCCCATAACCCTTGGACTAACTATGCCTCTTTTTTTTTTTGGCATGACATGGCTGACTGAGCAGCAGTTGGTGGTGATGTGCTCTGGTCCAAACCAAGTCATTTCCCTTTATAATCACCACTAAATTCTTGTCCAGATTTTGGTATTGTGTGATTGTCTAAGACAAAATGTATGCATATTCAGGCCCAAATAAAAAGACAAGCGTGTTAGAGTGAAAATCTTTATTACGTTTTGATATACAGTAATTAAAGGAATCTCTTAAATTGCTGTGAGTTACCCCCAATGGGGTTTTGTCTATATCTATTTACACGAGACAGGTGAAGCTAAATCCATTTCATCTCGACCTTTACGCATAAGCTACACCATTAGATGACACTGCATCCTGTTACCCTGTTTGCACTTACTAGTTAGCTCATGGGGTGAGTCAAAGAGAAAAGGTTCCACACAGCTAAAGACACATTAAAATAGATACAACTGGAAAATTGTGTGCATGTGTGTGAGTACTAAACACAAAATGTGACACATTCACACCATCATCCGTTCATACATTCACACGGCAGCTCAACGTCCTGCTTATCTAACATCCCCATCACAGTGTGTAGATATGAGAGTTAAATACTAAAAACAACAGAGCTGAAGCACTGTGCAAAGTTAGCTAGATGGGCATAAGAGGGAATTGAGTCCTATAGCATTTTCAGTTTTCTGTACATAATTACATCTACATTGAATATTTTTTTTCAAATGTGAACAGAGAAAGACAAACAAATGATCCAAATCATTTTTTTTTCGTGTCATTGTCAAACCTTTACATCAAAAATGATCAACTGTACATTGATTCTGCTCACGTCTGGATAAATTGTGACGCAGATGTTGACAGTGGAACGTATATCGTCGTTAACATAGAGTATAGTAAATGAGTTGTTAGGTACAGTAAGCGTGTGTGCAATGGATTTGTTGTATGTTTTTGCAGGTTGTGCTCAGTCCACACCTGTCATTTCATAACAGTCTGCACCCTTGCCACAGTTCGTCCGTCTATGCAAAGGGGGTTGCTCTGGGTTGAATGTGTATTACACCGGCTTGGTCTAAATGCTGGAGGATGACGTAAGGGGGCTGCAAGCAAACGGGAGGGGACAATGGCTGAGGGCTTTTGGAAAGTTGATGGAAAGTAGCTGGTTTCCGCTCCTCCTCCATCCTGTCGTGTGATGTTGAAGGGATGGTTCTCTGTGGACCACAGGAGCCTGGAAGTATGACAAATCAAAAGTAATCACCCAGGATGTCACCCAAAATGTGATATTTCATAGCATACTTATCTCCAATTTTAAAAAGATTTGTAAAGACAAACTAGCTGTTTGATGTTAGACTCAACATTCACTAACAATGCAAACTTTAAAACTGTGGTACACAAACTGCCTGAAGTTTCACACAAAAATAAATCACAGAACCAAATCAAAATTAAATAATTATTTTACTTGTATTATAGGCCACAATATGTATGTAAGAGACTAGAACATCAAGTCCCATAGTGTTTGATTACATAACATGGTTATATTTGTATCCACGTGTAAAATTACTCACTGAAATGTTGCTAAGCATTGCCTCCCTCTGAAAAAAAAAAAAAAAAAAACAGAAACAGGGAAATAATATTAATTAAAACGTATCGGCACGTTCTCAAGGTCATGCTAATAATAGACACCCACGTTCAGACTTGAAAAACAAGCGTTATTCACATGGACTGCTTGTAATGCTCATATCTACCAACAGAGGGCGCCAAAGCTGAACTAATCAGTGTGCTAAACATCTCAACAACCTATTTGTGCTGGCTGCTAGGTTTAGAAAACATCATTAGGTTATGACGTCACGTTTTACCCTTGCTCTCAGCCAGCAACTCCTCGGTCATGAGGCCGTCCTGTCGATTTCCAAGGACAAAAGCCAGGAAGGAGAGGATGAGCGCATCCAGGATGCCCATGATAGCAAGGATGTAGGCCCAGCGCATGGAGCAGGCCCCCAGGCTGTATTTGTCCGTCTGCTCCCCGCACATCCGTCGCACTTCGTCGCTGTCCCAGCCATCAGGGTAGATCATGCAGCCCAGTACCAGACACACACCTGTAAGGACGACATTTTTTTATTCATAGTTAATTGTTTCCTACCAAACTGCTCTTGCTATAGAGTTAAAGTTCACTGCAACTATACCAACTTCCTATCAAGTTTGTTGAGTAAAGTAAAACCAATAAATTGATCGAATGACCCTTAAGACCAAAGCCCTCCCTTTTTTTAATTGAACAGAATTCTTTAAAAAATATATAAATATTGGCCTTAGGATTCAACTCCCCCACTTTGCAAAAAAAAAACATCTGAAGAAGCTGACTGTGCCACATTTGCACATTAATAAAACAACAAAAAATTCACTCAGTTATTCCCATGGCTCTTACTTTCATATCGCTGAGTGTTTGGGGGTGAGGGAAGAATGCACCAGCCTTTAACATTATCAAGCTTTGTTACATAAAAATTGCATCTTTAGCACTTGTTTACCTTCTTATACATGTTCCCCTTTTAAATGTAAATTTTGTAATCCATAACTGTATTCCAGCTATTTTCATCACAGTGGCTCACTCATCTCTGGCCATTTTAAATAAATAGCGCTGCACATTCAGCATTTGCATTTAAACACGCGCGCACACACGCGCGCACACACGCACGCGCGCGCACGCACACGCACGCACACGCGCGCACGCACGCACACACGCACACACACACACACACACACACACACACTGCTTTGACCCAAAGGTAGTCCAGAAGAAATACATCAACAATGGGATGGCTTGAAGAAAAGAACATTTGTTCACTAAACTTGCTCAAAATATTGCTGTCCTGCAAAAATGTTGTAAAAAAACTCCAAATGCATATAATCACGAATGCAGACAAGTGGGGACATTTCAAGATGCTTCGATGAGTACAAAGGGAATGACACAGCAATGCACGCAGGAGACAAATTCAAAAGAGCAGAGCATCCTCCTCTCGCTCCCCCATGGCTCCAACTGTCAGAACCCATTCATGTGGGCCCACTAGTTCACAGAGCAAAAACTCACACACTGGCTCTGATTCAGGTGGACAGCGAGCGCCCTGCAAAGTCACCGAGAGGCACGAACACGCCATTTTCACTCCCTTTGAATCCTTAAAATGAGGGAGCAAACTCTGGCGAACGCAAGACCAGCGGAACGTTTGGCTGGAGCTATGTTTAGTGAATGAACAAGCAAATGCCCCCAGGTGATGCCAGACATCAAGACCTTTGCATTCATGCAAGACTGAAGTCGGAGCTAACTTGGACCCGCGTTGGTCACTTGACTGTATCGCAGCCTGCCAGACATCTTCTAGAATCCTGTGCACGATTCCGCCTCTGGCCCAAGTGTTGACAAACACGGATTGTGACTGCAGAGATGTTGCCGTTTTATACACAAGTGCAGCCTGTCGCGGGTCTCTGGTTCTTTTACCCATATGTATGTATAATATCCTGATAGCAGGTATTTTTTGTACAGTATGTCCACATCAAAAAAAAAAAAAAAAGAGGCAAGTCAATGTTACATTTCTTTCAGCCTCATGTTATTTTTACTAGTCGTAACAAGAGTTGTGGCAGATCCTTCTGGGTGTCTTCTGCATGCCTTCAGCGCTATCATGAATTTTACATGACCCAAAAGGATAGAGCAGAGGCAGAGGAAGAAGAATAGTAGCTTGTCATGCAGTGATAGCATCACGGGACCAAGTGGAAAAGAAAGCTGTGAAATATCATGGCGAGTTTGCTCTACTTGCAGTGCACATGCCTGGTGTCGGCATGGAGGCAGACGTCAGGTGACCTCAGATGCAGACGAGTGGCAAGAGCAGAAGCACAAGTGGCTTTTGTGCAATCAAACACGCTGTTGTTGTTTTTAAATCAAAATTTAAGCCTGGAGTCAACTCATCCCCAAACACAGAAGCACGTTCATTCCAGAAGTCCAGAATCCTCTTACATAACAAAGACTAAAGTCACAGGAGTGCTTTAATTCACAAATGGCTCAAAAACTATAAGAATACATATATTAAATCCGTTATGGTCAGTTCAAACCTTGACGAGCTAAATCAAAACATTAAACCAACCTTGGGTAAAAGTGATCCAATTTGAACATGGCAGATTATATTATAGTTTTGAATTTGGGTACATTGCAAACTAAAGTCGCCTTTTGGTTTTTCCTTTACTTGTTTTAAAATCCGACAGTCAATAAGCTCAATATTACATTTTCTTTTCTCCATCTGTGGAATCTCACATTCGGCTTCCCACTTTGTCAGCAGCCAGAAACCTTACAGCTGACAGAATGAAGACTGAGCTGATGGCCTCATGCTACCCTTCTCGCTTGAGTCGCTTCACTCCAAGGGAGTGAGGGAGGGTGAGACGTTGCACCACTGTCCGACTCTCTGTCTGTCTGTCTGAAAGCAGCCGCTGGCAAACACCAAACATCAACAGCGCTGGCCACCATATGCAGGAGCAGCCTTTGGCAGCGCTATTTTAAGCTCTTCTTCACGTCTGTCGTTAGCACACACACACACACCTCCCCTGCCACGTCGCAAACACTGGGATCATGCGAGTGGAAAACGACGTTGAGAAATTGTGCTGAAGCTAACAGCATCTTACGTAAGAGGCTGTAGCCAGGGCAGATGACGCTCAAACGGCGCCGCACGAGAGTCTGACAGCAGAACGGCAGATGGTACTGCAACACATTGGCTCATTTGCACAAAAATCCCATCGCTAACGCAAAAAAAAAAAAATCCCATTGACCTGTAAACTCTGAGCATCGTTTGTAAGCGTTGTGGTGCACTTTCAGGATGGGATTTGACAAGATTCACTCCATCTGCCAAAAAGAAAAACAGTGCAGAGAAAAAGCTTCCGTAGGCCAGTCTGTCTAACCCTAACCTGAGAAACGATGCCCCAAATGTAAAATTCAGATGACTTTTTCAGACTATGTACTCGAGGAATCTATACTCATATGCGGATGTGTATCAGAAAATGATTAAAACCAGGATGGAGTCATTCCAGCCAGAAGCATGTATTGAAATAATGAGTGCAGAGAATAAGACAGATGAATCCAATCTTTCCCAATCGCTAATGAAGTGTGGGCTGCTCTTCATGCTGGACAGTTAAGACTCTTATCAGGCTCCAAAGTGGCGTAGCTCCATGATATGCTTTAATTGCATTCAAATCAAAGAGGCTGAGATACTGTACTATATAGCCAGACTAAAAGTGTGCCAATGCTAGTAGATTGCTTGAAAAGAGATTCATTAATTTCGAGAAAGCCACCCTGCTACGTTTTCTACCAAAAAACCTGAATCCACTTCATCCTAATGGACTGCAGTGATGGCGGATGTTGCAATTATATTGCACGAGTGACTCATTAGGTGACAAAAAAATAAAATCTGCATCTAATAGAGAAGCAACAAGGAATGCATAGATTGAGTCATGTGGTTTTGACACAACAACAGATGTCATTGTTAAATAAGCCAAGCCTGTCATGCAATATTAATCATTTGAGCAAACCACAATGCATCTGACAATTAGCGAGTCCATCATTGCATTATTTTTAGCCAAACAACCTGCCCGGTAACAGGGAATGAATGCACATTGGCATATAAAGCGGGGTGGCAGAGGTGAGGCAAGCACATCCAGCCCAGAGAAGGAGTGAGCCAAAGCTTACATAAGAGGTTGCGGACCTCCACTGAGGATAAGCACTGGCGAGGGAAATAGGAATGAAAAGCATCATTTAAATTTTGGGTATATACTTATAGGCTTGGCGGTTCCGCTTCAACTGCCACAGAATCTAGAATTCTATACATTATATGTTATATATACGTACATCAATTGTTAAGTTGAGCAAAATACCAAAAGAAAAAAAAATTAGGGCCAGTGAGCAAGTTTCATTTCCAAAATCTCCCTAAATCCTGCTGAACTTAGCATAGCACGCACATCGTCTCCATACTGATGATTCGCACTGCAGCAGAATTTTCCCCTAAACCATATTCTTGTGTAACACTGGACTAAAAGTAAAAGGCCTGCTGAATATGTAAAAATCTCAATCTTGATGGGGGGTTTTATTTACCTTGGAGAGTTTAAAAGTGCATTCGCTCATTCCCCCTACGGCGGAGGACACTTGCTGCCTGTGAAGAGTGAAATTCCCAATGCATCACGTTGTAATGGTAACAGACACTTTGTGCATTACATAAATGTGTCCCAGTGGGTGTCCGACTTGAAACGCAACACCATCATTGTGTGAAGCTGCGGCACTACAATTGACTGCTTGTCCCCATTTCTAATGCGACAATGGTCACACAATGTGGTACAACTAAAAAGGTATCGACTGGCGACAATTCCGCAGTCCCTTTTTGGTGTACACTTGTATTAAAATGAGTTGTTTTGGGCAACTGTTCATTGTGGACGCACATTTTTATTTGAAATACTTTCGTCACCTTCATTTATAAAAGGTGTCTACTGCTACTTAATCTTATACGCTGTATTTTTTATTTTTTTTAAATAGCCAGAACAATCAACTCATCATGGTTGTCATTTTTTTGATTTCCATTAAAAAATATAGCAAATCCGTAACATTTGTTAGCGCTGTCTTTATTAAAGTTAATGGTTTAGTTTAACCTTCCCAAAAAATGTTTGACTATTGTTTAAGAAATGCGGGAATCAAATTGCGCTATAATGTACACAACGCTGGAATCTATCTTGCCCTCGCTTCGCTATATGACTTTCCAAATTGGTGCTCCTCCAATCCAAGTAAATAGGTCAACTTGCTGGCATCCCTAATAAAGCGTCCTACTTGAACTGCATCAGAGTCAATGCGATTGTGTACAGCAGATCCACATGCATTTTAAGGGACGCACATTTGATCAATATACTAATCGTTGCTGTAATGATCTCTGGTACAATTAGGATGCGAGCGCAGGTCTCCCCTGTACGTCGTCCGAATGGACCAAATGCAGAATTAAGACAAAGGCAAACGACGCAATAAGACATTTCTCCAATGAAGCACTATAGATGCTTTCACAAGCCTGATTGGAAATGAAAGTGTTCATTTGCAGTCTGGAGAGTGAGAGGAGACTGGATAAGGGCCAAAACTGCAGTTATTATCTGCTTCCTCGTTAAAATCAAGTGTTGGTTTTTTTTCTTCTTCCCCCCTTTGGCTTCACTTAATTGATTTCAATGCACTTCACCCGGAAACAGAGAACATAACTCCACAAACATGTTTTTTTTTTTTTTTTTTTTGACCACACATTTCTATGCCTTGTGGCTCTTGACTGGCTAAATAGGACTTGACAGCCTGCCAATATCATTTTCATGTTGATGCCAATATTTTTGTTTGTTTCTTTGTTTACTGACAGTATCCACGAATTAGCATGTAAGTCTGCAAACATGCAGAAATCAATTTTTTTTTTAATCTTTTAGTACCCATCAAGTTTTCTCTGTTTAGAGTATGGAGTTCTCAAAGCAAAATGACAAATGGAGCTCTACAAAGAAGTCGAATGGTTGGGAAAAAAAAGTAATTGCGAAAAACAGGGTTCTGCTGACTGCTTTCTTGCAAGTGTGACTCATCTCTGGCTGTGAAAAGGAAATGTTTGCAGATTTGGAAGAGGTTATCATGAATTGACCTCAGAGCAGCACTGAATGATTTTGAAAAAAATAACCTTATCTTATTTTTCACCCCCCCACCTCATTCTTGTGATTTTCCTTTCCCCATATACGTATTAACAAAGAACCAATTTAATCTGCATTTATCTAATATCATATTCATGATACATCAAAAATGTAGTCTTACACAAAAGGCAAGTGAACCATAAATTAATATGAGAAGTAGTTTAATTTTGTAGAGTCTGCAAATATAGAGAATGGAAAGCACATTTTGCTTTCTTGAGAGCAAGGAAGCTGAATTTTTTTTCCAAACATAGAACAATTGCAAAAAGAGGTCAAAATGAGTGGGAGTGATGCACCGATGGGTGAAATTATGTGAACGTAGCAGGAGGAGATAAAGGTAAGAGAGCTTTGATGCATGGACAGAAATAGCCGCACTAAGGCAAAGACCGCCGCAGTCCATCAAATGGACACAGGAGCACTCAACTTCTTTTTCCTTCTCCCCTTTTACACATACATGCTGCACACTCGGATTTTTCTTGGTGGTCTGTATTTACATCAAACATTTAACATTTTTACCTGAGCACAACCCGCCTCCCTCTATGCCAGCGACTCCATTATCATTATTTTTAATTATTATTATTTTGTTTTTGAGCAGAAGCCTTCAAGTGCAAGACTTTAGCACATTATTATACTCAATTTTATCATAACCCTCCACAAGCTATCTTGCTCACCAGTCCAAAGCAACGTCATTGAAATTTTAAGCTTCATCTAAGAGTAATGCTGCTCGACAAAGCTAAGCAATCAGGCTCGCTCATTAGACATCAGCAGCTTGTCATGGGCAGACTCTCTCCTCTCTACTTTCTCTTTCATCTCTTGGCAGGAGCAGTGGCCTGCTCATTAAAACGGCCGTAATGCATTAATTCCAACCAACAGAGCAGGCGGAGATGGCCTTGTTCAAACATAATACCACCTCATGCTGGCTGCCTCAATAACTCAGACAACACTCAAACTGCATGGAAAATTTGCAAATGTAAATATTGAGCAGCTTTAGTAAGGTCGTTGTTGACTGAGGATAGCACTGTCGAGGAGACTAAACTGAAAATGGTTCATTCCCTGGCCACCACATTACAAATATAAATGTGACAATACAGCTCTTGTAGTACAGTATATCAGGAGTACTTGGTGGAAAAAAAACTCAACAACAAGATGAGCTGTCATCCATATGTCACTGCATCTGTTAAACGAGGTATAAAGGTCCTTAAATGCCTCCAGGCAGCGTGTCATTGCAAGAACAACTCTGAGAGACATTCTGGACAGGTTTTGTCAGTCTTGGCAGCCCTACTGACAATTAATTCATCGAATCAGTGCACCACAGACATGGAAAGGAGTCCAAGTGATGACATGTGAAAATATACAATACACTGAGCAGTCCAGAAATAAAAAATTCCGCAGACACCATTGGGTCCCTTTATGCGTCTTTTAATGTATTTTAGATGCTGATTTTAAAAATGGTACCTTTACTTTTTTTAGGTTTTGGGGTTGTTATCTTTTGTTGTTTATATGTTTGACCTGCTTGCACAACAGTGATTTTTACCATATATATGTATTTTATTGCTACGACAATAAAAATACAATCACCTGTTGCTGACACTTAATCCTCATTAAATATTACTGTTACCACATTACCATTATGAAAGCCAAAAAAAAAAAAAACTAGGGCAGATTCAAAATCAGAGCAATTTTTTTTTAGAAAAGTTTATCTTCATCTCTAATTGGTAAAAACAAATAATTGACCATCATTATTATTATTATCTACAGTGATGGATATATTTTGGGGTCCTATGGAGCGTTCTGTGCGTCTTACCTGCCGCAGCGTGCATCCAGCCACAGATCTTGTACACGGTGGAAGTGCTGAGAAGGAAGAAGAGCGAGAAGCATCCGATGCAGGTGACCACCAGCATCATGGACATCCCGATGAAGAACGAGGCGGCCTTGAAGGCTCTGGACGGGATGGCGGAGAACTCAGTGAAGCTACCCTGGCAGGCTAGCTCCCTGGCGATCCCGTCCCCGATGCAGTAGTGGAAGAGGCCGAAGTAGCCGGCCTGCGGCGTGTCCACGCCATCGCCGATCCAATAGGGCTGCGAGAAGATGGTCACGTTCACGATGCCGAACAGGATGGTGAATATGGCCCACAGGAGTCCGATGACGCGAGAGTTTCGGACGTAATTGGTCTGGTACAGTTTGGCAGCTTCTGCAGACGGTAACATTGCTGCGGCGCTGGCGGGTATCATTGTATGCACACACACCCCAAAAAAATGGAAGAGGCGCTAAAGCTGTTTGGTCATGGAGCGAGCGGGCAGGGAAGATCCCAATCTATGGCCGTGCAAGTGCAGCACCGCAGCATCTGTCTGGCGCGATCATCTCGTGACGTGTCATCGTCGAAACGGGCGCTGGTCCCCGTCAATGAAACTCGATGAAGTCGCGACCACCGTGCAGTCGTCAGACGTGCACGTCGCCGGTGTCCTTGGAATCTGAGCGACGTCCTACACGCGCTGAATTGCGGCACACGGTCAACAAGATCGCCATGCAGTTATGCGTACTTGCGAATCAAACTATGAATGACAAGGCCTGCACGAGTCCTTCAACCGGATTTTATTCTCCGGTTTGACGACAGCATCTCCGCCGGTCAGCTGTGATGCTGGCAGCCGGAGAGGGAGGGGCTTGGGCGGTGTGCACACACTGACACACGTTTCATTGGGCAGCGTCTTTTCTGCAATGTCAGTTCATGGGCGTTTGTGATTTGAATGAAAAACAGAATGGGAATGCAAAGCACACCAGACGGCAATTGTCATTTCCAGGATCTTACACTGGAGACTTAAATAGATCCAGACTAATCATATAGATAAACCTGAACTGATGCGGGCAAGGTCAAGGAAGATGCTGATTGGCTGACAATGGGAGGGGTGGGCAAACAGATTCAATTAGGACAGGTGAAATTCGGGGACTGTATTAACGTCACAAACAAAATAATGGGCAAAATCAATTAAAAAAAAAAAAATCAATTGAATCACAGTCCAAAAGAAGAGAGAAACAAATCTGTTGGCAATTGAGTACTTGCAGCCAAAATTCAGCTAAAAGCGACTTCAGCAATTTTATTTCCACAAATGTTTGTTAGAAACATAAGTAAGCAATACAGGCACATTACCATCAGGTGATTATCACTGGTTTTACGCCCTCAGGCGGTGTGTGGGAAAACTCCATTCATTCATTATTTGAACTGCTTATCCTCATTAAATTATTTTCGAAACTGTGCACATTATGATTTATTTATTTATTTATTTATTTATTTATTTATTTATTTATTGGCTACAGAAAGACCTCCAAAGTTGATCATGAACACACCATTTCCAGAACGGAAGTCATAAAATATTTAATCCATACAAAAAGTCAAAAATCAAAGCTTGCAAAAATAAGTGTATTATAGTATTGTGTGTCTGTGGAACCCCCTCATTTTAAGATGTGGATGATTGACACTACCCTCTTAATATGAACTCATATGAGCTCTTCTGGCATAGCTTTTTTTTCCTCAGTGCTGCTTGCTGTTTTGACAGGAAAGGTGGGTGTTACTAATTGCATTAACAGGCTGTGTAGAGGAAAAGCTTTCATTAATGTGATTAGCACCGATTTTTTCCCCTTTTAATGTATAAATGGCTGTCTGAGAGCAAGAATGTTTTTGTATGAAAAAGCAAACCCGTGTGTTCTGCTTTACGTTTTAGGCAATCCGCACTAATTTCATGCCAGTTACCTGACCGCGCCCATATATGTCTTCTCAGCCTATCAGAAAGGTTTCTTTTTTATTAGCTGGACACTTAGCACGTGGCCATTTACCACCATGGAGGCTTTTTTATTTTCCTGGTGAATTTCCCCCTGCCAGTTGGACGTCATTATTTATCCCTTGGGTCCTGCAGCTCGTGCAATTTCCTCAGCTTTTGTTAACCGTCTCGAAACAGTTAAGTGACCAAATGGGGTGCCAAAAAGAATGTTGTCTGATGTTGTAGTAATGTACTTGTCCGACAGGGGTCAGTGTAAGATAATACTAAAACTAAGGCTAGGCGTTATGCAAACATTTGTGTTTGTCTTCTGGTAGTTTCTTCCACATTACATTTGCAAAAATGCGTTCTTAACACGACAGAGACACTGCCTCGTGAGGGCCACTGACTTTGCATGGCTTAATGTGAATCAAATATTTTGTTTATTTTAGATTAGGGTTTTGGACAAAGCTGAACCCCTAGTGTTTGCCAGACTAGAGATTTGGAGGCAGTGTTGGAACTGAGGAGGGAATAGTGGATGCAAGAGTTGAAGAGGAAGGAATTGTTGGTAGAGGATGAGAGAAATCTGCCTTCATGAATTTGGGGATGAAAGACAGGCCTGTCTGAGGATGTGTGTAGTGTATGAGTGACTGCCCAAGAGAGAAAGGCTGCATATGTTGAGATAAGCATGATTTGTTGTTGTGTGTTATTTGAAATGGACATAATGTGTGTTTATGTGCATGTGTTAATAATAATTGCCTTTTTTTGTAGCGTGCCAAATGTGTTGGCTAGTTAAGGTTTGCTGGGTGACAGTAATGCTGCTGCTGCTGCTGCTGCTGATGATGATGATGATGATAGTAATACCGTATTGGCCCGAATATAAGACGAGGTTTTTTTCATTGAAATAAAACTGAAAAAGGGGGGGTCGTCTTACATTCGGGTTCTAGACAGTCTTTTTTCAAACTTGAGTCTTGAAAATGAGGGGGTCATCTTATAATCGGGGTCGTCTTATATTCGGGCCAATACGGTAATAAAAAATCACTTCTGCAAGGCCCAGGAATTATTCAGATAATTTGCTATAGCAACCCAATTTACAACATTAAATTAATAGTTACAGTCCTAATGTATTTATTCATGCAATTCATGGCAACCAACAGATAAATGGAGAAACGGCTAGTAATTTTGCCTAACAAAGTAACCTCCCTCAGTGTATTATATTTTACATAATACCATCAGCATCCAAATTTTGTTGACACAAAAACAACATGCTGAGTGTCTGAAAGGGCTTATTTAGATTGTGAGGAAGTTTGTGGAGTTTTTGTTCCCCGGTTGGCTCTCGGGTTGGTCTTTTTGTGGAGTTGGCTCCCACTGTGGAGGGCAAATCTCACAGGATCGATGACACTGCCAGCACTGACTCTCAGCGTCGTTGTCAGGAAGCCTTGTAATTTTCATTGTAATCATACTGACGTCTATTTTTAAAATGCCCTTGTTTATCCCACTGCTGGTGCTTTTCATCCATCACCGTGGATGAAACAGAGCTCCTGCTAGCAATTTGTTCCCTAAACCATAAAGAAAAGTCATCATGACACAAAAGACAAAAACAAGCTCACTGTAATGAGTTTGCAGTTGTTGAACAGCGGCTTGTGGTTTGGTTTGTTTGGCTAAATGTTTACACGAGTCTCCTCTTGGTTGTGAGAATGAGGCTGCGTACATCTTTTGGCCAGGCAAGAGCCAACGATAAAATCGGCATTTGCTTGACATTGGAATATGATTAAAGGCCAAATATCAGTATGGTCATATTGATTCCTTGATGACCTCCTGGAATTTCTCTTGATGGTGTGGCAGAAAAGGAAATCTGCCTTTGCCTCCCCCATTTTGATGTGCTCTCTCTCTTTGGATCACAATTGAGGCATGTAATAACTTGCAAGTGCATGCCTGTTATTTAAATTTCTGGGCATAAAATAATTAAATATTGAATGAGTAGCCTGCTGTCGAGGCTGGTATTGGTGAATCTTATTTTAAGTCAACTCATTAGCACTTTCTTCAAATCTGCCGCTAGGTGGCACCATGAGGCCTCCTTCATCATTTGGAATACATTGAGGGGGGCATTATCAAGTGATACTAATGCAAGGATCTTTTAATCAAGTTGTTTTGAGTAACATGATTTTCGGTGCCTAAACGCTGGGGTCACGTGATGGCGCCACTGAGGATTGACATTTCTTGTGGAAAGACAAAAGATTGATGAATGTTATTTTATTGCGGCAAATATATGCAGCGAGGTGATGAGTCAAGGCTGTGTGTATTCAATGTTTGCTTTTGTGACTGGGACAGGCCAAGTAGCGTTTGCTGTGCGTGACTGTGAACAGTAATTGAGCAGCGTGCTGAGTGTACACATGTGGACCAACACAACATGAGGAAATATTTCACACCATGCAGGACCACCTTGACTTTCTTACAACGTTGCCTTTTATAGTTTTTAAGTGTGCAATTACTAATTACTAACTTTTTTTTTTTTATTACGTTCAGTTGCTTCACCTTTCCTATCTGTTGCGCCGACTCTCTTTTCGAAGTACAATCTCTCATCCATTATTGAGACTTGTTTTTTTTCCTCGTCTCAGAATAAAGAAAGGGAACGGATCTTTTGAATGTTTAATAGTGTATATAAAAAATGTACCATGAGTCATTTTCAACAACATGAAATGATAAAAAAAAAAAATTAGCAAGTCAGTAGATGGGAAAGAAAATTGGATGTTGGGAGAGAAAAGAACAGATGTGGCATTCAAAATACAAAGGTATAAGTCAAGCCCACCAAATGAATGTATCCTTTAGTAGTCCATGCCTCAAAGACTGCTCCAGATTTCCCTTGAGTCTTCTACTGAAGCAAAAGAGCCTCCTCCCCAGCTCTTCAAACAGTCGCCTGGCCAAAACTATTATTCTGTAATGCTAATAAGATTCCCTTTCCATTGTTATCATGGTCATAAATCGGACTCCAAAAAACAGCATCAGCTACCAACACCTCCATGTTTGATTCATGTGTATATATATCGAAGCGGGGGAAGAAACAGAAATGGATCAATAGCCGGAGGAGGTCATGCAATATATTCATGCCACGGGCCTGCAAAATGCCATTTATATTTATGCACTCATTTAGTTGTTGGGTCTGCAAATAGCCAATGGCTTGTCATAGCCCAAATTGATGTGATGATGAATACACCTTGAATATGTACACACAACCACAATAAATGACTGGATAAATTGTATTGTTAATCTTTTAGAGCAAATGTAATACAATAGATTCAAGGTCTGGTGTTCACTGGCATTGTTGATGTTTGGTTTGTAATGCAAAAAGACAAACTACACTAGCCTTGGCCTGCTTCTGACAGAGCGAGGGAAATAGAGAGAGAAGGGTTGTGGAGGACGTGGGGAACCACTGCTCCACTTTCATGGCACGGCGATGTTGGGTCACATAAACCTTGGTTAGATCCAATAGGCAGGAGCATGCATGAAGGACCCGCCCTCATCAAATGTAGGGTCACCTCTCTGTGAACCCCAGTTAGCCTGAGGTGGTCTTCTTGGAACCGGTGGCATCATTTGAAGGCCAGTATGAATGAGGTTCACAATCAAGACTGTCTTTGTCAATAGACTTATTTTGGAAAGTATGGTGTGGTCTCCATGAAACAAATGAGCTGTTAATTCCATGAAAAAAAAATAATGGTAAAAATAATATAAACATATAATAAAATCAATAACTCGACTTTGCTCACTTTGTAGTCTTCAATGTAATTTTCAATCTGGCATTTTGCCTTCATAACAGCCAGTGTGGTGTGCTGTGGATTTGGGAAAAAAAAATCATCTTCTACAGTGTGTAAAGCAAGCAGATGTTGCAAATGTGGGTTTCATGTACAATATGCAGAATGTATAGCCCGCGGCGGGAGACATAAATAGAAGCAACAGCCTGTCAATGAAGTGTCAAGAGAACGAGGAGCAAGAAGTTCAAACGAGGAGGAGGAAGCGGAACGGTGTAGGAGCAACTAATGAGAGAAGGAGTCAACCTGCGAAATTCCTCCATAACAACAGGAGGCAACTCTGCCGTCAATGTCCTCCATCTTCATTTTAAATGCGATTCCACCCCTCCTCCAAAAGAGATGACGTTTTAATAAGGAATTGATTTTTTTTTTAAAGTATGACCTTCTGACCTCATCGCTCACTGGAGGCTTCAAAGAAGATGCCCCTCATCTCAGAGAATCGATGCGGAAGACCTTTAAACCACCCCCCCAACCCCCCTCTCTTTCACGGGCCCATACGTGTCATTAATGTGTCATTGAGTACATGTCTTCGCCGGGGGCGACAGGATGTTCCTCACCCGGATGAGAGGCATCACCTCCCCCTTCCCCAATTCTGTGAAATGGTGCAGAAAACAGGAGAAGGGACCCGCCTCGCCGTGTCCATCAATCCTGACCTCCCGTGAAACTTCATCTCGCTGCCCTCATCTGTCAGTGAATGGCCAAGGAGCTAAAAGAGGAGGGGGTGCTTCGGGGATGCATAATTCAGTGTTTCTCTCACAACCTGCGCCTGAGCTTGGTAAGGGCTCAGCTCCCCCCCCAGCCATGAGGCTGGCAAGTCTGTTTATATGAAAGAGGCTCGCAAGCCAACTATGTTGTTCCTTTGGGCTTTTTGGCTCCACACACTCCAAGTCATACTAGCGTGATTTATTCTGCCTCTTCAACCATGGCGTGTGGCTCGGACCCCGAGGGGGTGGCGGAAAACATTTTTTTTGTCCTTCTTGTCAGGATCTGGTTGCAAAAATCTGGGCATAAGTAATGTGCCAGCATCACTGTGGGCTGTTGTGGTGACAATGCAGGAGGCCGCCGCTTGACCAGTGAGCAAAATCTATATTTACGACTGCACATTGCTCGTGTTGGGGTGAAACCTCGTAAGTCCAAATTTGGTCAAATTACTTTTTTTTTTCCCCCTACAATTCTTTACTGCCCCTGTGTGTGTCTTGCTCACTTTATTGATGCAGTTTAAAAGGCCTTTCAGAAAACTAATGGTTTCAGATGTATGAGGTTACAAATTGAATAATTATAGAAAGTGTAACAATGCACAAGTTATCAGTAGCCTCTCAAATTCCACAACTACCATCTTAAAAACTGGTGGCAAAATAATAAAAAAATAAATAAACTGTTGTCATCATAACAACAGACGTGGAGCAAAATAATTTTGGCTAGCTCAAAACAGTGTTTCTTGATACGAACGCCAGGGGTCGCTTTGTAAATTGAATGATTTGAAGTGTTTTTCTTTTTTTTTTAATCTTCAAACCTTGTTTTCGGTCTAGATTGGCCTACGTCTTTTCATTCTGTGGTTGTTCTCCATGTGTGATTCTATTTGTGCTTACATGTAATGTCAGCGTATTTCACAGTCCCGCTTGAACCCAAAATACTTTCTCTCGGTGGCCAATTGGCCCAAAGTTGCCACTGGGCCTCCCCCAAGTTCACAAGCCGTGTGCAGCTCCAGGTCAAACATTGTGCTGTGATGTCACATGTAATGAGACAGCATGATGACTTGTTAAATAGCTTGGCGGGAAATGGTGGTAAGCAGAAGGGTGGTCGAGGTGAAAATACAAGCCTGCTGCTGAAAAGCGAGCGCAGACTCGTGACCATAATGTGTCAGCTTCTGCTCATGTGGATGACATTCATGATTAAAATTGATGCTCAGATGAGCAATTGTTGCAGTTGCTGGTTTTTCTCGCGAGATAGAAAAGCATATCAATGAGAGCATCTTAATATGACTATTTTATTTTGTATTTTGTATTTTTGTTTTTCAATTTTTCTTTTTTACATTTATTATATATATTATTTTAATTTATTTTATATATTTTTTAAATCTTTTATTTATGCATTTATTTAAAAAAGTAACTCAGGTGACTGTGGCAGCACAACCCAAGTTCTAATATTTGTCTACAAAGGTTTTGTTGTGGATGCACCATCACTGAGCTGCTCATTAGCTGGCAGTCATTAGCATCTTGTCTAATTGAACATCATTTAGAGGCTGCGATGATCTGCCAGGGTGACCTTGATCCAGCATCTGTGCAATGCTTGTGCCAATGCAACAGAGTGCTTCTCCCGTTTATGCCGTTATGAGCACAAATTGCAGACAGGCCCATGTTTGGCCATAAAAATCTGCACTTCATTAGTCATAATTACACTGTTGTTGCCAGGAGTGTTATTGAGTTCCTTTGCTCTTTGTTGAATGATGACCGAAGAGCAAAACACATCGGAAACGGAGCCAGGGTGACTTAAAAATCCCGGTTGTCGTCTTATTATTTTTTTTAATCAAATTTCTAAAATCCTCTTATAATTGCTCACTGTATACGAACGTCTCGTCTAATCTGATGGTGAGAAGGGCATCTGTAAATCGGAGGCACTCGGGCGAGGCAAGTCGCAAATGCATGCTGGAGGAGGAGAGTGAAGGTGGGGGGGGGGGCGTGCTTGTTGCTGTGATGGATTAATGAGGCATAGCTTGTCAGTGTAGGCTTTGTGCTTTCTGGAAACACAATATATGCTTGTGACTTATCCCAGGTTTGGAGATTTTGTTGCTTCTTTCATTTATGAACATACTTTTGGTTGCTATGATTGTGCTACATTGAGAAAGCAGCCGCGACAGATGCGGCGTGTTATTTTTCCTTACTGAGTTTATGCTGTCGAGCGGCAAGACCCCCCCCACACGTACGGCTTGAGACTTTTATCGTGTGGGAGAATCAGAGGAGTAAAGGTTAGGGAGCCTAGCAGAGGAGAGCGCTTGGAAAGATGTGCAAGCATTGAGGAAAGGCCAACCGCTGAGATGGGAGGTCATCACATGAACTGTAGCAACAGTGATGAAGAAATGTGTTCCAAATATTGAATACAAAAAAAAAAAAAAACTGATTTGGTCAAAGATTAGCTTCTCTTTTACGTAGAGTCACTTTGAGCAGGCTTGTCAACATACAATTCACGGGATTGATTGGCAGGCACATTAGCGATGGAGACGGACAATGAGCTCAAACTGGATGAGCGCTGTCAATGGCTATTAAGAGGAGATGGAGTGAGAAATGACAGCTGAGCAAAAGGGAGTGAAGGAGCAAAATGCCTTCAGAGAATGGCAGCTCTTTTGTAGACTATGCTAGGCTCGGTCTGCCTTGTGACCTTTGACCTGTGATTGGCTCAATGCGGGTGGCTGTGAAATACGCTTTTGCTAGATGATACCGTCCACGATAATCTAGGGATCAATTTTGACCCGCAAAAAACCAAAAAGTTATGAGATGCCTAATAATAAATAAATGTGATTTGTATGTGTGGGAGGAGCCAAATTTAGTCTGGGTTGATAGCGGAAATTACCGCACAGAGGTTATACCTTATGTGCAGGGTGTCCATTACTCATATTTTTTGCCCCACTTTTTTTATTTGACCTTCAACTGCACTCAGAAATGTATGTATCTGTGCGTTTGTATGACTGCCCCACCCCCTCCCCCGCCTTCCATGTCATCATCCTAGCAAGAACCTTGTGTGTTGACCCGTGAAATTAAGGCAAACGTCCATTCTCCGACTCTTTGTTGCAACCAAAATGAAGAGCACATTATCATTTGTATTACATGGCATCTGAGAAGGCATGATGCTCATCTGACTTTCCAAAACATCCATGACACTCACCTTTATCCACTTAACTACTGCTTTGCCATATACTGTAGATCCAGCTCCAATCAAAAGTGAAAAAGAAGAAGTTAGCGGTTAGTGGCTTGGCCCGTACGAGCTAAAATTTGCTCATAAATACAAAGTTAAGGTGCCAAACGTCTCTCAGCTGCACTGCCTCACTGTGGTCTTCTCTCTGGAATTTTCCCCCCCAAATATTTCCTTACTCCAGCACAGCAAAGAATGACAACTGAACCTGTATGAACGTCATATTGTAATGTGGTCCGCTTCTGCTGGCATTCCCTTCGGGAATACTATGTTCCTGTCTCTAGAGGATGGAAAGAGAGGAAGAGACTAGTCTGTCTTTGTGCTTGTTTAGAATGAAACATGGGGCTCGGAGCCATGGGTTCAAAATGAGATTTTCACTTATTTACAGTATATATTTAGTTGGCCTTCCAGCTGGAGGCTGTCTGCTTGCTTTTTGTTTTGGATGTTCTCAGGACTCCCTGCCCCCCCCCCCCCTTCGGCCTTCTTCCTGTGTTTCCATCACTGTGTGTGTGTGCGCAAAGGCTCATTGACAGGTCTTCCACTACGACTTGTGATTTTTCTTCTTTTTTGTTTCTATACATTTGAGCCATGGGTGTCAGTGTGTTTCGCTCCTCCACGGCGAATGAATAGCATCTTTTGAGTTGGACTTATTTTTATTGTGAGTGTGCCAAACATGCTGCGCTTCATTCATTAGTGAGGACAATGCCTGAAAGCAGACAGAAATTGCTGTTTGGTCACATTTTCATGGAAGCACCAACCACACCAAAAGCAATATTGTATTCATGACAATATAAAACATGGGACTTATCTATAGCATTTCTTCATAATAAGAAAATGATAATTGATTATGATAGCAAAAAAACCCACTAAAAACACGTATAAAAAAATCCATGCACACATTTTTAGGAATGATTTTCACACATTTTTTTCTCAGCCTAATTGTTTGCATGCCGGAAGCTCAACGAGGGTAAACGTAAAACCAGCGAGCACTCTGTCTGTCTGCACAACAATGCGGCCTTGTGTCGCTCATTTTCCTCGTTCATATTTCTCATCTTGTTCTTTCACAGCTCTCGTTACCATGACGGCGATGTGAGAAGGGGGGGGGGGGTGCTGTGGTGACAGGGAACTGAAAATGTGGAATTTGGCATTCTGTGTCTAACAAATGCAAAAGAGGTACAAGGCCAGCCGTCTGCGCATGCTGTAGCAGCCCGAAGCGACGCACTTTGCTATGCTCGGAGCTCGCCACGGTGACTCACAGCTGTTGAAAAATGGATCGCACTTAAATGGTGCCAGGCCATGTGTCTTCTCCGTTTAAACGCATCTGCTGCGGGGCCTGTAGACAAAAAAAGCCCGAGCTATTTGACTGTTATTAGAAGGCAGATTTTTATCTACACCAAACGAGTCTCTCTCTTTCTTGCGCTTCACTTTTTGTGGCTTCACAATTTTTTTTTCGCACTGCTACTTACAGATGATTCACTCCAATTCAGGATTCTATCCATCATCTATCCAAGTTAGAATTGTCCAGAATGTCTTGGTAAAATGAAAAATGACAATCATTTGGTTGGAAATGTATGAGGTCAAATCATCACGTTCAGCATTCATAAAGTGAATTGTAGGTTTTTAAGCAGGCCTGACCGCAATAACCAATCTGATTTTAAAATATGTTGAGTGTCTAATTTAGTTAGGAACCACAGCGTGATGAAAAAAATGCACAGTATGTTTGTGCTCTCTGCTCGAGCAGTTCCATATTTGCTACTCTGTGAATGCAAACTGAGCTTTTATTTTTTTTTTCCACATGTGACAAGCACACTTCTCCCTATACATCTTTTTATTTTTGGGGAGTAGTGCTAAATTGCTTTTCATCGGACTAATTGAAGCCACCAGAGCTGAAGTGCTCCCGGAGGGCCTCTCTTTTCTTTTTCCTTGTTTCCTCCCCTCCTCCAACACCAGTTTCTTTTTTTATTATCATTTGCCATATCCAGTAAACAACCTGTTAGTGGAAATTAGGGTCCAGTGAGTGATGAAGCGACACATTAGACCCCTCCTGCCTCCTCTTCTCTCTCTCTCTCTGTCATCGTCCATGCATCCCTTTCAGCTCTTTCCACTTTTGTGCCCCCACCCTCTTTTCTGCCTTGTTTGGCACGCAGCCTGCTGTAATACAAGTGCTGGTGATGCCGGTGGTGGTGTGTATGGATGCAGGCTAGGGGTCTGAAATGAAGATTGAAGTGGACAAAAAAAAGCCCTGGTGCAACCTGGAGGTGGAAATTAATAATGATAAAAATAATTACTGCCCCATTCCTCCCTGACCTACTTTTGTTAATGGAGAACGATCGCCCCCAGTCGCACTCTATGTGTTGAAGTAGTAGTGTGGCTCTGGTTTAATCGGGATGGATGTAGGACAGGACCTACATTATCACCAAATGCTGCCACTCGGACGGACGCACCATCCCGGCTCCGACAAATAAGTCAGCTGCGTTCGCTCCCATCATTCTGTCTCAGCTCGCTCAAGTTCCGAGAGTCTCCGGTCGCAAATATGTTGTTGTGGCTGGCGACTTTTCAGGACGCCGTTCATATTTACGACTCTATTATTTTGTGGCCTTTTGTATGGGAACCTTGACAGAGTCCATTTATTTCTCTCAAATCCAATTTGCAGCAAAGCAAGGTGTGAGAAAGCAAAGCGCGTGTGCGCTTGTGGAAACTCAGACGTCTATTCTCTCAACTTGGTGATTACTGCAGCTTAGTTGGGGACCTTGTCTGCCCCTTCTTGCTCTTAATTACGCTTCCATGGACATCCTGTGCTCTCCATCCTGCTCGTGGAGCCAGGGAAAATGAAAAATGAAAATATCGTCGTCGCCGTGCATTAAAAACTTCCGGCTTGAGTTCTTTAATAAGTCTGTCGGCAAGTTAATTAAAAGTGCTTAATGATGAAGAGCTTTAGGGATGCCTGTGACTGAGATTACCGTTCACCTCTCTCCCCAATCTCGGCACACCGGTTCATCTTTAGCTGACCTCGTAGGACCTCTGGGAGTACATACATGTGTATGGAAAAGTTAACACTTAGCTGGAATGTATGTACGTTTGTCACGTGATGCAATCCTAATGCTTAACATACGTTATTATTTCATAATGATGCAGAATGAGTGTGGGTTTCATAAATACACTCACTCACTCACTCACTCACTCACTCACTCACTCACTCACTCACTGGTTTGTGTTGACGTTGCAGAAGTAGATCGACTGGCAGGTGAATTTCTTCACTTGAAGGGGAAAAAAAAAACATTGGATGATGTCAAGCAAAAAAAAAGCAGACAGAGGCACGCTAACAGTGTGTGGTTTGTTTGAGATCACATCTGCATTTAGCCTCTGTTTGTGAAAGCATCTGGCTCAAATGCGCTCCCGCTGTGGGTCAGCCCGTCTGTTTGGACACGACGCAGGCGGCCAGAGTGTGTGTTCAGATTGGTGCTTTGTGTGTTTGTGTGCGTTTAACCACAACGGCACACATCAACTTGATCCCCACATAGTAGTTCACAAGTTATCCAATCTAGCTTCAGGCACAGTATTTGGAGTCTCTACCAAAATGGCAATCCCAAATATGGAAATCTGCTTCTAACATTTTCAATTGGAACGTTTTCTATCTTTCTTTTATTTACTGTCAATTGATTTCTAGCTGTTCAATCAATGACTCTTCCTTTTGACATGCTTGAGTGCTTATTGCCTTTACTATGTGTATGCATGGCCTTGAATCATTGTGTCCTCTTTGCGAACATGCGTGTGAGGATTAATAAGAGGAAGGGGAGATGCGTTGGGTGCATTTGCATGTGAAATGTAAAAGATCAGCCAGATCTAGTGGGGGTTAAAAAGCGGCATCATGTCTGTGCTGGAGCGGCGGCTTCATCGCAGTACGGGGGGGAAAAAAAAGTTGGAGAGTCCCACGGAAAAGGAGATTCTGATGGAAAAGCTATGAAAGACACAGGAAAGGGGGGGGGGGGCAAGGAAAAACAAACTGTCGTGTTGTCGAAGAAGGGAGGAGAGATGGAGAGCTTGCAAAAGTGGGAGATTGAAAGTGGGGAGTGATTGTGAGAGAAAAGAGGTGCGATGGAGGGAGGGAGGGAGGGAGGAAGAGGAGCAGACAGTCTGGTGGATGGGCAAAAAGACAAAGAGAAAAAAAGAAGCGAGTGAGAAGGAGAGGGCTGGTTAGACTTGGACACACTAAGCTGTGTGAAGATCTCAGGTCTTAAGAGAGAGAGTTACTAGGATGCCAAAGCGCTGCTTTTGTGGAGAAGACAGAACCAGGAAGGGCTTAAGGAAAGTGAAGAGAGGGGAGGAGGAGAGGGGAGGCCGTCTCTTGGAGCGAGGCTAGCGCAGAGAGGGAGGAGAGAGGGAGAGGAGGGGGCGAGCTATTTAAACGCTGGAGCAGGACCGCGCAGCCCAAGCGCTCAACTCCCTGAGTGAAGGTAGGACAGGGAGAGGAAGCTACAGAAGACCTGAGCTTCTCACATACTTTTTCACACTTTGACACGCGCTCCTGTAGCCACTTTTGGACTTTTGAGTCATTCGTGAAGTCCAGAAGCTTCTGCCCGGAATCCAGCTACCTGCATCTTCTTTGCTCCCGGCGCTCTCCTCCAATCCACACTCTCGCCCATCACGCTTTGAGGGCAGATGGCCGCGGCGTGGGCCTCTCTCGGGGGCGCCTTCGGCTGTGCCCTGCTGGCCCTGGTCCTGGGGAGCAGCAACGTGGACTTTGGGGTGCCCCCTGCAAGCTTTTACCCCCGGTTCAACCCCTTTTTCTTCCTGTGCACCCATCACGCAGAGATGGATGGAGTTGGGGTGACTGAAGGTGGGGCTGAGGTGCTGCTCACCCTCCAGATTATGGGTAGCCCCACTGCCTACACCCCGGGACAGGAATACCAAGGTGTGTCCACTTTTTTTTTTTTTAAATGTGGAATAAAACTCACTGTTGATATGCATTCACTTTTCTGATTGTGAATTTTACTTTTATTAATTGAATGATTTATTACTTATCATTTAAAAATGTATTAAGAAAATTAAATTATGAATTCTTTATTTATTTTCAGATTTTTTACAATTAATTGAATTATTGAATGACTATTGATGAAAATCAATCCATTTTCTATGATCAGTTAAATTCTCATTGCTAAAAAAAAAAATTCATATCTAGGATGAAGAACTAACACATACAGTTAAAAAAAAATCCACTTTAATCGGATAACTTCTACTTTTTTCCCTATTGTTGCAACCTGTTAGTGGAAATTTGGTCCAGCGAGTGATGAAGCGACACAATATTTTTTTTTGGGAGGGGGGGCATTGTTTATGTAACTTAAAAAAAAAAAGAATAGCAATAATGATTTGGACTTGTTTAATGTGCTGAGCAGCTTTGGTGCTTGACTAACCTGTGATCGGGATGCTCCGTGCGTAGGCAGCTTCTCCACAGTATCGGAGAACTGAACGAGAGAGAGAGAGAGAAAGAGCGAATGTGTGTGTATGTGTGTGCGTGTGTGCGTGCGTGCGTGTGCGTGCGTGTGTTTGCATAAGTGTGAGTGACAACGGACAAAGTGACAAATGATCAGTCCAAACTGCTAAAGATTTAAATTGAGTTAAACTGTGCTTGGGGTGCGGGTGGCGACCCATTAATCGGGCTTCTCCTTCTCCGATGCTTGCTTGCGGAAAAGTGATCCCATGTGACCGCGGCCGTGCACTCCGGCTCTCGTAACTTACTGAACACTGGGGACAGTGACCCTCACGGGTCAGCGCAGTTCTACAGAGGTCACGTTCCCATGCTACTGTCCTCTCCTCAAAAGTCATGCGTACACAAATTTTGATTTATATTACAAATAAGCTCCAAATAAAATAATCTCTGGTTTCACTTGATTACGCGTGGCTGACTTCTAACACTCGTCCTTGCTTGATTAGCCATATTGTGTTATCTGAGCAAATAAACTTCTTGAATCCTAACAGCATCTGTTCAACACAGTTTGTTATGAAAGAAGTGATGAAGGCCAAGAAAAGCCACTCGTCTGAAAGAATCAGTCTTTTCCTGGAAATTACCCAAGGATCAAGGCTTGAGTCAAGGACCTTTTAAGGGTTTGGAGGGAGAGATTTGAATAACTGGCTGCTGGATGGAAGGGATGGTGCGCACAGAGGGGTTTAAATAATTAGCATTAGAAACAAAGTGGACCGAGAGGAGGGAGAGATTTAAATACGACCACGGAGTGGGGGGGGGGGGATTTGAATGACGATGAGAGGATTGAGCAGATGAGATAGGAGCAGCGTGGCTTACATGGAAAAAAAGCTTCTAAGCTGCTCACTTTTCTTTTCTGTCCTGTTTTTTTTTTTTTTTTTTTTTTGCTGGATGGCGATTCATTGTTAAGTTTCTGTGGTTTTGACCAGAGAGGGTGAACAAGTGAAACATGGTAACCAAATTCGAGCAATTTTTTTTTTGCTCTTCTTACTTGACGGTGTGCTCTCTCGCAGTTCAAAAATGTCGGAGTGGAAAGGATATTGAGGTTTCTTTCGGGTGACAAATAACAATCCTTCCTGGTGACATAGCGTATATATTAAGGCTCACTATTATTATTTCGTGTTAATTTCCAGATACATAGCTGCCATCTATTTAGCTTGGCTTGATCCAAACTGCTTTTAGGAGCTCAATGGCCCCCACTTTTGGATTACATGTAGTTTAATCACCTAAAAGCAACGTGTGATCTAAGCAGTAAGCGAGCTGCGTGAGGAAATGGTGGGAGGCAGGCATCAAAAGATGCCGGCCAGCCATGTGCTCGGCGAAGTCAAAGAAATGCTTTCAACCAAGGAACACGGATGGCCCAAATGAACCTTTTACAGACAAGAGGTGAAAGTCTCGCAAACATCCGAAGTCGAAGTAAGACTTCGCGTGGCCCGTTTGCTTTACTATAATTGAGTTTCCGACCTGACCTCTCTGCCTCCTCCTTGTGTTTCTTTAGAGCGATAAGACTGCCATGTGTGGGCAGTGCACTGTGTGTGCGCGCTGTAGATTGCTGTATTAAGTTATCAGAAAGCAATGGCCAAGAAAGGTTACTGCTTGTGCTGCAAGCCTTGCCAGGATTCTGGTGGAAAAACAAAATATGGAGAGAAAGAGTTCTTGGAAACTAAAGAGAAGAAGCAATGAAAAGATTCAGGTCTGCGAGAGACAAAATCGAGTGTCGCTCACACGTACAATCACGCTGCCTATGTCTGCCCTTATCTTCACAAGTGCCGTCAGGTCACGCCGGGACCTGAACTTTCCTCAAAATAAACAACAGGTCGTTTGCTAAACTTGGAGAGCTGATTGGTTGCTTGCTTTGTTCTCTGGATGACGTAAAAATCGATTTGCAGTGTTTGGATGGATGAACCAACCCTGGTAGCAATGAATGAATGAATGAAGAATAAATAAACAATATTAATAAAAATACAAATAAACAATATAATTAGATGAAATTAAATTGTTAATGAAAAATATTATATAAATAAAATAAAATAAATAAAAAGACAGAGCTGGCTAGTTTTGTTTTTGTGCTGGTCACCAGCAGTAGTGACAAAACTGCAAAAAATGGATGTGCTGGAGCAAGAATGGGGCCAGTTGCTTTTTGTTACGTTGATGGATTTGGTACAGTTTGATGATTACACCCTTATTTGACATGATGTGTTCTGTCGTTGCGGAAGTCACAGTTGTGTCATCTTTTTCAAAAGCTGGATATGTCAGGATGTCACTTTTGTCTTTGTGGCATCTAAATTGCTGACTACCAAGTGTTGCCGTCATTTGTATTCATGATCCTCCATGCATGCTATTGACATACAATATTTGTTCCGACACATAATTTGACTCATCACCCACCTTGGATTCATTGTTTCCAATTTGAGTCGTCTGGCTACGCCACAAAAAATGAGTCATTGAAAGCGAGTTCACAGTTTCAATTGAGCCGATTCAATAATTGCAACGTTGTTCCACAACTTTTATGCAACATTCCGTATGATAAACAAAATGAGAATTCCTATCATGCATTAGTTTAACACGTCTCCAATCCAGATGTCACATTATATAAAGAGGAGCTGCATGTTTCAACAAATGCTGGAAAGACTTTATTGTTTGTGTCCAAATCATGAACAGACCGAGTGACCGCAGAATGATTCCATGCTTACCCTGGCGACGCCTTCAAAATACAACAAAAAATCCAATTTCTGTCATGTGAGAACATGTCTGGCATGGACTTGCCTCCTTATTTGCCCTAAATATCTTTAAGGGAAAAAAAACAATTGCTGACCAGTACTTTCTCCACTTGGATATAAATCTATCTTTTCAAAATGCCATCAGCTCTTCCGCTGCCCACCTGTCTGATGACATTTTTTTTCCGGCAGTCTTCCATTATGAGTTTTGTGTCTTTTCTTGCTTTTTTTCCTGCAACTTCTGTCTGTAGAAGAACATACCCGCCATGTAATAAGTAAAGGTCAGCAGTGCAAAGCCTTGTTTAGGCTTTGGAAAAACAGATGTTATCAAACCAAGCACTATCTGGAAAGTCATGGAAGCACAGCTCCTCCTTGGGTTGCCAAAATGGCACAACTGTCGTCGGATTTATTATTATTATTCTTTTGGGTGTTGCATCGTTTGGGATTTTTTTTTTTTTTTTTAGGTCAGCTGTGCCCATCCTCTTTCTCTCTCCAGCATCTCATACTAACTTAAAAGAGCTGTTGCAAGAATTGGTCTGTGAACCAACAAAAGGCTGGCCTAGTTTGCAAGCAGTCATGCAATTTTTGGGGTACGGACGAGACCGAAAAGCAGGCAAGTGGAAAGGGGACACTTGGGCTAATGGTTTAATGGGACTCTCTTGTGAGCAAAAGGAAAACCAACACGCTGCGCACGTTGCTGCACTTTAAAGTGTACCAAAGCTTTTGAATTCATTAACTTCCACGCTCTTCAGTCACTCAGCCTCCCGCTGTTTTGTCTGAATAGGTCACTTTGCTGAGTCGAGGGAAGTGTGTCAAGTGCACTCCTGTTTGTGTGGGCGTGTCGCGTGAGCTTTGGGTGTTACGTCGACGATGAATGATGAAGCGTTTAAAGAGCGTTGTGATGTGTTCCTTTCTTTTGTGCCGATGAGCAGATGGGCGACAAATGAGAATGGATACGCGTTTGGAATCTTCCCTTTGTCGCACATGCATGCTCGGCTCGGCCATGCACGCAGCTCTCGGTTCATAGTGGGTGATCCATCATTACAAAGAGGCAGGTCAGATGTTCCGCTAGCCAAACAGATATGTCCTGATTAGCAGGCTTTTACAATTTGTTATGTAGCAAGGCTTTTATTTTCCCCCAGTTGATTGACTTTTATGTCAAGTGGCAGTCAGTAGATGAACTGATGTTGTATTCCTGAAAGAATCGTCTCCAATCACTCAATTTAGTGCAGGAAAAGCAAGAAGCCATTGAGTGCATCCCTCCGAGAAGAGGTGTGTTCCTCGTCTGGTTTTATTTAGGCAAGCGGCACTGAGCTCTTACATTTTTTATTGTCCGTTTCTTCAATGGAGTCTTTTTTTTTTTTCTCTTTCAGGCAAAGCATGCGAGCTCTTAACAAGCAAATGCAAATTGTGTTTTCAGTAACTTCCATGAGTGGGCAGATGAGTGGGTGGAAGTACTTTGGGGATGTTGAAGAGCATGCGTGTCTGTTGACTGACTAAGGACGCCATAGTTTAAGCACGCACTTGCTTCCCTTGTGTCATTTTGTGGCTCGTGGATTGTGTTTAAGGCAAGTGTAAGCATTCACAAAATATTCACAAGTCATCCAAAATATATTAGAATAATATTTTCAGCACATTACAGTTTGAATGCTGAAAAGCATCGCTGATTATCATGAAGTCCTTCACTTCTTGGAAGTAATGTGGGGACAGAACATTGGAATTGATTTCGGAAAAAATAAAAGTCAACCATATTTGGACATAAGAGCGTTTTAGTTGGCCCTTTACCTCCTCTTGGTGGATTCTACTCCTCCCTTTACCACTTCTTCTTCCACTTTGGAATCTGGGACCTCCCTCCGGTGCCTTCATTGTCATTTTTAGTAATCCCGTTTTGGGATGGGGGGGGGCAACGTGTCGTCTGTGCCGATGGCATTCGACGTGGTTCAACTAGCTGGGTGCCGGTGACTCGGCGCGTGGCGCTGGCGGATTAGCCTTCGCCTCGCACCCCCCTTTTTTTTTCCAGCATCACCCCCTCCCTTACAAAAAGCCTGGCCCGCTCAGGCTCCACTTGGCAGGCTGGCGGAGGCAGATTACACAGCTCACACATCCTCCTGTCCAAAGCGACAGCATGGTTGAGGGGGTTGGTGTTTACAGGGCTCGGCAAAGATATAATTCTCCTAATACTCTGTTGTGAAATACCCCCAATCCCCACATAAACGATATGGTAGTTCCAGAGCCCACAGATTTGTGTCATCGGTCAGCTTATAGGACCTCTTGCAACTAGAAACTTAAGGTTGAATCTTTAAGTAACCCAAAATACGATTTCCAGACCATAAGACCATGTAGCACCGTTTGAAAAGTAAAAATTGAAACTTGATGTACTCTTTACTGAATGGTCACGTGAGAGTTGAAAATTTGAGGTCAATGGTTCGAATCCAGGCTACAGCGTTCTTATGTGGAGCAACACCTTAAAAAAAAAACATAAATGTTTGGCTAATTTAAAGTTTATACGGTACACTTGACAGTTGTATGAAATTCTTCCTTCCACTTAGCCAATCTTCCGTACAGCTTCATGATTGAGCAAATAAATTAGAGTAATTACATCTGTGTGCTGCCTCCAAGGCCTGAAAATATTTTTTCCGACTAACTACTATTGAAAGCCGTAGTGAAATATCTGGCTGCGTAATGAATTTTTAGTTGACATCTGTTTTATGAGCTGATTCATTGATTGCACCAAATTACAAATTTATTTCTCCCCACTGTGACGGAACACAAAATTCAAAATAATATCCCTACTTATTACACAATCTGTGTTGTCGCTTGTATCTTGGTCGGGTTAGTTTTAGGGGTAGGGAGTATACGGTAAAATAGACTGGATTGATAGACATAAACAATTGGAAGACACTTTGGGGATGTATTTGTGGTCACCTACAACTGTGCATTTCGAGTTAACGTCTTTAACGTTTCACTTTGTGGTCTTTTCCTGCCTCATGATTTAACGTGAGGGGATGTTGTAAAAGGAAATATTTTTTAAAACAATGGGGCCTTTTATTAACCTGGCTTCAACCGAAGACTTAAAGTAACTAAACGACAAGAAATCATTGGAAATTGGAACCTCAAGTATTGGAACCTCAAGTATGATAGCTTTAGCCAGATATTCCTGATGCTTAACTTTATTGCAAATTCAAGCAAGCTTATCAATGAATTTGGGGCTGATCCTAATTCCAAATAAGGATATTCCCACTTTGGCAGAGGTTTGTGCTCAAGTGAGTATGATTCCAGTTTGAATGTTCTTTTTATTTGTGGTATTTTCTCATTTGCGCTGAAATCTATGTTTCCACACAGAATTTCGACAGGGTCGTGGTTTTGCGTCTTCAGCCAATTTGGTCCTTGACTGTGTTTGTGCATTCCTTTCGATTTTGTGCTCGCTGATGGTAATTTAAATTTTGACAGTATTTGTATGCAAGAATACATTCTGATTATTCGTTATATGCCTCTTGTGAGTTTTTGCTTTCATTGACCTCACGATGGCTTCCGTACATGAAGGGTGATATCTGAGGCTGTGCCTTGGTCTGCAGAACACATGGTGTTGATCATGAGGACAGCTCACTCTCCAATCCTGGCAGTCAGTCCAAGCGACAGAGGGAACAAATCATTGCGTTCCTGAACCCTAATCCAATCTAACCATTTGTAACAACCGCTAATGCTGCATCTTTTGCTGAATAATATGCAGATTTTTTTTTTATATACATGCAGGATATTACTGCCTCAAGTCTCTGATGTTTTGTTGCCTTTGGGTATTACAGGCCCACTGCCCCTAATTCTCGTGTCATCCCATCAGGATTTAAACTGGGCATATTTTGAATTTCTTTTTTGGGTGATTTTAAACCGTTTTCCGGTGTCTTAATAACATATATGTCGCGTGCTTTTTGTCCAAATATCCCAAAGATAAGAAACACTTTATAGCAGATGTCTTTAAGCCTCCCAGAACTCGAGCTATATGCTACAATTTTATAAAGTAGAACAGCTGTGGAGTGGAGCTAGCCGCTAGCTGCTAGCAGGTTGAATAAGGCGAACGGGATCGGCAGTACTTGGGGAAGCGGAACCCGTCGTGTGAAAGATAAAAACCAAGTGATCGTAAAGAGAAACTATTTTCCAGATACGTCACAATCAACCTATTCAAAGCTAATGCTAATCTGCGCTCACAAAACCCATTTAAACTCTGCTTGACTATTGATTATGCATTGATGCATTTGCATTGTACCGCCATCAAGTGTGAACGTGACACACATCTTGTGTGTGAAGAAGTGGAAACTTGTGACTAAATCGCACGCCTCTTTGTCTTCGCGGCTGTCGCAAGGGTGAAGTGCCGCCAAACTAAGGAACCTCGTTCGGGATACCGTATTATGTTCTGACTCCACGTTGGAATCTCTGGCATTCAGCTCCTGTAAACTGCTCCCCTGAGATACGTCGTTTGGAGCCTTTTGCAAAAGGTGTCGGAAACGTTGTCATTAAGCAGACCTGTAGAAGCTCCGTGTCCAATAGGTTGCCTTTGATGGCGTGTCTCACGGCAGATGGCAGTGCCAGCAGGCCACGATGTGTGCCAGAAGGTTACGCAATGGAATGAGACCTGACTAGAACACCGCATGACGCATACATGCGCCGAGACACACTTCCCACACAGTCCCGAGAAGATACAGTACATCCATACTTGATAATAGATTTTATGGAAGGTGCTGAAATGACCATTTGGATCCTTCCTTGTTCTTAATGGTGCTGTGCACAGGTGACTGAGGGAAGCATTTCAGGAAGCTCACAGTCAAGTGGCGCCGTGACATGTGTCATGGCCGCACAAACAGATGGAATCGTAGCTTCCCCATGGCCTGGTCTCCATTTCCGGGTCCTCTGTGGGCACGTGTGTGTCTGCCTGTGGGATGTGGGTCAGATGGTCAGCTATCTTTATTGAAAGCAATGCCAAGAAAAGCTCCATTCATTTGGAGACGAAAAGGGTGTTCTCTTGGCTACTCTCTTTTTGTGGTTTTTCCGTCTGAGAATATTTGGGTTACTATGCGGCTCTGCAGAACCTTTAACGCGCCGTCTGCGGTGGAGCTTATGAAAGTGGGTGTGTTTGTACACAAGAGTATTAAAAAAGGAAGCATTCAGGACTCGCCAACCACGCCAGGAGGACTTCAATGCGAGCAAACAAGGTTGAAACGTAAATCGGTTCCTCCTACTTTCCAGCACTGCTCTAATCCTTCTCCATGTTGATTCCTAGGAATGAGCCCATGCCAGCAAGCTTTGCCAACCGCACTGGCGAGCAAGCTTTTCAACGCCATCAGGAGACATTATTGTTGTGCTACTTGCCAGTGGCTACTGTTAAACAGGAGCCTAAAAAGGATTTCTTATCCAGCATTCAGTGATCCATTCACATTAGTAAAACCCTCTTTGAATATGCCTATAAATTTATATGTACTAAATATGTGTATATATATAATATATGTGTATATATAATATATATGTACTATATGTGTATGAAACATGAGATGAAATTAAGAAAATGAAAATTAAATAATGCGCCACATCCAGTAATTTTATGTAAACTAATTTATTAAGGTGAAGCAAACTAATTACTAAATGGCTGGTTGAATTTGAATTCAAATTTGAAGTTCGCATCATTACTTTTCAGTTCGACCTGAAATTCTTAGCATGAAACCTGCAAAATTAGAAATACACAATTTAGTGATTGAATTATTTACATCAGTCCAAGCTAAAATATTGATATCATGAAGGGTATTGAATTTACATATGTGTGGTGTTTTGGTGCGATATGTGCGTGCTGGTATTTTACGCCGTAATATTATTCGTGGTGGTGTTGAAGACATTTTCAAGGCCCATCAATACTTGAGCAGTGGCGTGGCTGTGTGTGTCTGTAATGAGGCATACCACATCGCATCATCAATATTACATGCGGGCTTAGGGCCACTGGCTCTGCTCTGCTCTGTGCTCAGATATAAAATAATACTTGTCCCAGCTGACCAACACGTGTCCATCTTTTGCGGATAAATTATGGTATATTATTGTACTGGCACATTAAAGGAGACATATGTATGTAGCTGACATTCTTCAATCAAAAGACATAAATTGCACGATTCTTCAGGGAGCTTCTGTCGATTGTTGTCCAGCCCCCTTTGGTCTGGTTTTGTTGCCACGACAACCAGAGGCGGAGCTAGGGCGTTTCGACTATGCTATTCAAACTTCCCTGAATCTGAAGTGGAAGACGAGCAAAAAATGAGAGAAAAAATCTTGAAAACGAGATGTACTTCTTGCTTCTACTCAAGCATTTTCATTTGTTTACATATTTCATGGAACGCAAAACAAAATAGAACGCCCATTTGACATAATGTCATCTAACTATTGAACCTTTATAGCGTAGAAATCATAAGTCAGTAATATAATAGTCAGTAAACAATTTCTTACACACTTTTATTGAAGTAATAATATGGAGGACTACTTAATCCTTTTACTTGTCTGCAGTCTCTTCTGTACAATCTTTGGCTGTTCTAACCATCTTGGCTTTGGGTGGAGTAGTGACTATGAACGTGATGAACAGGTTGTCACATGATCTGTGTCATGTTTAAATGATGAATGGACAAATATTCACTCCAGATTTTTGGTTGAGTTGAATGAGTCCAACAAAATCCCCCGTTGCTTCACACACACATACACAGCTCGCCACCGTGTTGGCTCCCTTTCCTTATGGTTCTTCATTCCCTTCGGCCAAGTGAGTAGTAGTCAAAAATAAAAGTATGGATGGGAATGATAAAAGCAACCATCAAAGGCCGCCAGCCTGCGCCTGAAGATTTGCACGTTTGTGTGTGCGCATGAATAGTACGCCCTCAGGTAACTTGGACTTGATCAGATTGGCTCATTTGATGGCCTGCAAGTGTGAGATGAGTGTTGATGAGGCTACATGTAAATAATTTAGTTCTTGCATTTGTATTGATCAGGTAGCGCTGCTCTGTGAAGGCATCACCTCCTTTTCAGTGCCTTTTGCCCCTCCTGTTCGAATGTTTTTTTTTTTCCCTCGATGGTAACCTTGTGCTCACAGCTGCCCTTACGCCTCCGCATCAAATGGAACAGGTACTCTGCTACAGGGGAGAGAAAAAGTGCAGAAGGCATTATTTGTTTTTTGACACCATGATTTCTCAAATGGGAAATAGCGGATGGAGAGAGGGTAAAAAGAGAGAAACCGCAGGCGAAAAAAATCCTTTGTACATGTGCGAGTAACATTCAGCGTGTGTGTCCATAGAGAGTAATGGAGTGTGTGTAACCTTGATGATGTGGGTCAATGGAAATGTGGAGATAAGCTCATTGTATGTATGCAACCGGGGCTGACATTGTGCATTACATCTCATCTACCACTCCATTAAATACAACATGGCGTGGCCTTGGATCAATGTGTGTCATGTAAACACTGCCAATATGTTTGCTTGCAGCTGTTGAATAGATAATGTGTTTGGGAAGCAAAAAAAAAATTATTCACCGTATAATAAAATTGCTGATATAAATGAGAAGGCCGATTTCCCTCATGTAGTGGTGCTCGAGGTTGACTAAAAGGATGCGGCTGTTGCCAAGCAAAGTAGTTTGCAGTAGTCTCATTTTAGCAGACATTTACAAGGTGTGTCTGGAAAGTTCACGTTTGATGACATCAAACTTTTATTCCAAATCCAAGCTACAAACTTAATCCTGGCCTTCTCTGTTGCTCCTGAATCTGTTCCTAAAAGGATTCTTCTGGGTTCGCTGTTGGTCTACGTAGCGGCCATCTTGTACATTTGTGGTTGAATGTCAACATATGAACTCCAGCGTCATGAATATATCAGGACAGAAGAAGACGAAAAATTGCCATGGCTGCAAAGAACAGAATGAGTGGATGAGCTAAATTATTGAGGCGTTCATATAAAGAAGCGACCGGCTGAACTCGAGTCTTAAAACGAAGCACATTAGACATTCACCAAAACACAGGACGCACATTCAGAACCACTCGCACATACACAAACATGAGGCGGCTTGTATGTGTAAGTCTTAATGGAGTCACCCAGACTGTCAGGGTGGGAGACTGGGCCACACAGTCTGCTCTCCCACATCCAAACTCAGCAAGCCTCAGGAGAAAAAGCGCCCTGAGAGCAAACTGACTTGTTGCCATTTCATAACTAAAAACACATCAACGCCGCGGGTGTCACGGCATTTTCTTATTCCGCGAAATGCAGAGGGGGATTCCGGAGTCAGTCACTGCAGGTTATTTTCTGACTCCTCCTTGTATGAAAGCGTATTTTTTGGGGAGTGGGTTCTTCTCGAGGCCAGACTTCCCCCGGGTTCAGCTCCGTCTCTGTGGTCCCATCAGTCAGGGTCTTTGTTCACATGGTGGATCAATAGTTAACTTGCTGCGGGTGACACTAAGCTGTAGATCTCAACCGCAGAGTAATAGACCTTTGGCATAGTTCACCCTTATGCTGTTTGTGGTGATCCGAAATGACTACAAACCTAACTTGACGCTGGGGTTACAGCCAATTAGATTATTAAGATTGTTTATCTTGGGCAGTAAGCAAAGCATTTTTTTTTCGTCTTGTGTCAAGAAAGATGAGTTTTTATTAAGGGGATTTTTTGTGTCTATATTGAGCCACACAGTGAAATGTTTGTTCAGCCAAACCCTAATCTGAATTAGCTTCTGCTGAGGGTTGCGTAGGTGGGGGTGAAGATGGCTCGGACGGCGATGCGGATAGTTTGACACAGCATAAACAACCGTTTAAATCATTTCAATTTTTGTTTTGAAATCAGGAGACTAGCGAAAACTGTTCAGATATTTCATAAAGATGAATGGTAATAAAAATTGCTGATAACATCTCTGATTTTTTAAAGAAAAGACAATTTGTAATTTGATGCACAATTTGTCTTTACGGGCCACACAAAATTAATTGGCGGGCCTAATCTGGCCCTTGGGCCTTGGGTTTGACACCTGTGGTTTAACTCAACAAAGTGGAAGCACATGAGAAAGGACAACAGATTGCATCAGTTTAAAAAAAAAAAAAAAAACATTCGGGTTCTTACGGTTCTGCGAATTATTTTGTACAATATCAATGAACAGGATGAATAGACCAAAATAACGCAATGCTCTTCTCTCCCTAGTGACCATCTCGACCAGCGTGTCCTTCGACGGTCTGTTAGTGACGGGCCTGTACACCTCCACACCCGTCCAGTCTGCTCCAATCCCAGCACCGGCTGCTTTTGGCTTCGGTAAGTCTGACATGCGACCCTCAGTGTGACGTCCTCAGCTGTGATCTGAGCTCCAACATGCTCAGCTTAGCAGCCCCTCACTGATGATGAAGTTTCACAGGGTGCACGACCCGGCTCAGTGATCCACATCCGTTCCCAGAACGAGTAGAGTCTTATGTCATCTGGGCGAGAAGAAAGGCTAAATATGATGACTGGTCTTTTGAGAATTGAAGCACAGTGTACTAGTGACTAGCATGTCTGCCTCACAGTTCGGAGTTTCCAGGTTCCAATCGATCAAGGAGGAATTTTTTGCAAAGGTCCAGGGATACTTTCAATGACTTTCATGCAGCTGGCCCGGCTCATTTGTATTTCTTGTCAGTTCCCCCAATTGACTGGCGAAAGACGGACTGGTTTGGGGCGTAGTCTACCCGGATCGCTAAGTCATCTGGAAAAAACATTGCTTCATTTTAGACTGTTCGCTTCTTTATTTACTACAATGTACTCTATTGAGTCTTGGGTGTGAATGTATTTTAAATATCTTCACACAGCTGAATGGAAACCCACCTTGACCTACTTCCAGACAAACAAAGAGAAAGCTAAAAGTCCGTCAAGTGTGAATAGATGAAGCCCTTGAGTGTTCTGCAGCTCTCCCGAGGCCATTTGACCAACAATGAAGTCGTCCTTGGAGAAGATGCAGACTGGCCCAGAATAGATGCCCGGGTGCCTCCTTTATCCATTTTTACTCTGGAAAGTGGAATGCTGACATCTTTTGGTTCACTCCCTAATTTGAAAAAAAAAGAAAATGTTTCAAAATATGGGCAATAGCTCATAAAGCCGCGTTTGCAATAATTCTTTTTTTTTTTTTAAATAATCCTTTACATTACATAATGCGTAATTTTCATCTGTGTGCAATTTGGGTAAGTGACACATTTTGGCAAGCTTACCCATGGACTAAACTTTCATCAGTTTTCTGAAAGAAAGCTGCTGATATGTAACACTTTGAAGAGCAAGATGTGGAGCAGCACCATCATCGTTTGTATTGTTGTTGTGACAAGTATTGAAGGATCTGAGGGGAAGGATTTTTTTTTTTTTACAATCCTGGTGTTTAGTGTCTCGGAAGGGGTGCGGTTCTAATCCGTCTCAATGGAGGCATGTGAGGAACACGACTAGAATTCAATGGAGAATTGCACAGACACACGCCAGCTGTTTGAGATGTGACTGGCAGGGGGAGCATGTGGCTGACAGATGTGTCCATGCAAGAAGCGGAAAAAACCTTTGGACACAGACACTGAAACAGTTTTATATTCGTCTGCTTCTATTTTAAATTGCAGATTAAAAACTCAATAATAAACAAAATTCCAAAACTGCTCATTGATTAGATTCCAGTAGATGATGTACTGTAGGTGTACCTAATATTGTGGCCAGTGACTGCACATGGGTAAGGATAATAAAACGGACGAGTGGAGTCTTGGAGTTTTCGAAAGTTGTTTCGTGGTCGGTGTGGTCAGACGAGCTTGTCAGAGATCATTCCGCAGTCTACTCTGTCGCCCTCATTCAACAACTGCAGCATGTTGCATTGCTTTTTCACGGCGTGCCTTTTATGGATTTTATCGCTGGCTGGTGGTGGAGACAGCGAAGGGAAAGTTTTATTGGCTTTCTATCGTTCTGAATAACAAGGCCCTTCACACTGCATTTGTAATAAAAACGTCAGACTTTGGGGGCAGACTTTTTTTTTTTTTTTACTGCGTCAGAAGAACTGAACTTACTGTCAAATTAGCTCAATGAAGCAATTGGGCTCTTAGTGAACAATGCCGGGAGATCAGCCACAAACCTTTTAAGTCACGAGTGCGGAGTCAGTTGAAAAACATTGCGCAGGCCGGGCATGGTTAAGAAAGAAGTGGTGTAGAATGACTTTTTTTAAAAATATGCCACCTGGAAAAAAAGTGCTTGACGCAGCAGTGGAACGCTTTCACGGTGCCAACGAGTCCGTGTGGTATTTTGGGTGATGTGTTCGCACTTGTAATGTGGGTTAGTGTGTAAAGAGGTCGACTTTGGTTAGTTGTATTGAGTAGCGGCGGTGCTTTCTCAAGATTAACGTCAGTGTGGCCTGACTCATCTACTTGAGAATTCAGACTGCTTTATGTTTTTTTTTCCCACTTTGACATTTATTCCATTTACGGCGCTTTGTTTCCATTCCAGCCTTGTGGCTTTTCCAAAACGGAATTGACAAAGTCTTCAAGGCATTATCCTCTAATGGATTTCGATTAAGCACAACAGCAAATTGGCATGTTTTTGTTGATCTGATTATCTGTGCTTTATACAATAACTATAATGAGGTGATTAAACCCCAAAGAGCTGGAACCTTGCTGGAAATAAATGTCTCATATTGCTCTTGTAATAGCCAAATGTTTTCAATGGCATAACAAAAAAAGTCTGAGTGCATATCCCTTGTAAAAAATCTCCCACAAGGTTGAAATTATGGGGATGAACCAAAGTCTTTTTTGCAGAGGCCTGAAATTGATGAGCAGAAAAGCAAAACAAAGCAAAGTGGTGAGATTAAAGCCAAGGCACTAAGTGCCGAGTGGGGAGGGAGAATTTGGACACTGTGCATGAAATGTAGCAAACGGCGAGCGATGAAAAGCGAGGAGGGGGGGGGGGGGGGAGAGTGATGGGATGGCCTTCCATCACACCCGACCAACGTCCGGGTGGTTGATTGGTGTCGCCGTGCCGATACTAAGCCTCTCAGAACACGCTCATTGATGGATGGCCGGGTGATGTTTATTTTGTCGTTCATTTGCATAGTTGTATGATTTTGCGGTACCGCTCGCTTTTGGCCGGTCCTCATCTCAGTATGATGGAACTGGCTGGCTGACAAAGCGACAGCTTAGTGACAGGGACGTTCAGCCCCCCCAGTCTGTCCTCATGACGGATGGCCTCCTACTCACACACACGCGCGAGATGACTATTAGAGATGAAATTCAGTTGCACCTTGACCTGTGCAGCTAGCGTGTGTGTGGTCAAAATTGCAATCACTGTGTGGAAATATTCATAGTGATCCTCTTGAGACTCACTTTATTTCATATTACGCTAAACTTTAGTTTCCATTGAAATTATTCCATAACACCTGTTCTTACTTTTGCAGTAAAAAAAAAAAATGGGGTCATGTTTTTTCCATAGTTGTCAAAATAAGGCAAAATATGTTTACGTTTAGTGTAAAACTGAAACATAAATAAAAGAACATTCAAACACATTATAAAAAAAAATATCATTGCCATTTTTAAGAGGCCTGACATTGTGTCCCAACGTGGCATGACACTACAATCACTTTAAAAAAAATGCCACTGCATATCCAATCATGTTTTTAAATTTTCCACCATCTCATGGGCAAAGGTGGACTGCATTCACCCTCTCACCCACTGAGCCCGATTGATGAGCGATGGCAGCTCACTGTGTTGCTGTTTACGCAAACACACTCACAAAACCTTGTTTGTCAGCTTCTACCTATTCTCACACGCATCTCCCCCGAGAGTGCAAGTGTGTTTCCTCATAGCCGTCATACCACCCCTACTAATACACCTCTCATCATCTAGCTCCCTGCTGAGTGTATGTGTGTGTGTGTGTGTAGGGGGAAAAGGAACGCTATCGTGAAAAAGGGCTGGTGCAGGGCGAGGGAAGGCGTGCATGGGGGGGAGAGAAGTTGTCAGTCCCTGGGAGACTTCAAACACGTTGCCTTCCTGTGATCAGCTCGCTTCCTGGTTCTCTGCTGACAGCTCCCTGACTGTGCCACTTAGGCTTCTTCATACATATGCACACACACATGCCATGTAATAGATACACACACAGGCACACACACATTCTGTGACTTATCTATTCATTCCACAACACATTCTCACATTTAAGATGTGCACATCTGCTCTGACATCCTTCATTACAATAACCTTGAACATCCAAACTGTTGATGCCTGGTTTGGAATTGAGGAGAAGGGAAACAAGTTGCAGTAGAGGTGGTGAGGATGTTAATTAATAATGATGATGATGACTTATCTAAGCCATTAGTTCTTCCCCACTCAGGACTGCTATGTTGTATGGCGCACGGCTACTTGTGATGGATTCATTAGTGTAGAAGATGAAATGAGTTGTCAGGAGCAGAGGTTATTTGTGCTCTCAGAGGACCAAGTTTGGAGATGGACTGGAGGAGGCTTGGCCTCCTCCTGAGTTCCACCGCCTTCACAATGTTAACAGGTGGCTAAACATTAGGCTCCTTCTCTGAATCTCAAGGACGCTCGTGTGATGATGCATCACTAGTCCTCCCCCTGACTGCAAGTTAAAAGCAAACGCACCTTCAAAGAATTCAGAGAACCATCTCCATTATTAATTCAAGCGAAATCAAGAGTCCAGACCAGCGTGTTAGCGATGACTAGAACTCCCAGCGGAATAGTTCTCGCCTCTCAGGTGAGATGGACTTGCAACTTCACCTTCTCCTTCTGGTCACAAACATGCAGCCTGTGATCGATTTCAAAGCAGTGTGCAAGCGTGTAGTGTCCATTTTCTAATCCGTGTTATTCCATTTCATTTTTTTCGCCCCGCTGTCGGAAAGCAGCAGGCGTGGGCCGTTGCTCCGATGTGTGGTCTCGCTCGAGCCGGTGTTATTTTCTGCCACGCTGCGAGATTGCAGAAAGCGGGAGAGGTAGAAATATAGACGGCATTTGACTCGTATTTCTGCGCACGCTATTGAGTTTGCGTCAGTTCCAACACAAAAGGCGAGTTGACTTTGAAGTGTGTCTTCTCTGGCGTCATGTTGCATACCTCCGCATGCACCTTTCAAAGTGAGTGGGCAGCTGCGGGCTCGGCGTGCAAACGTAGGAAAAGTGATTTTACAAAGCCTTCTTGGCCTCTGAGCTCTATTCATATTTAAAGTTCCCTTGCAGGGAGTGTTAACGCACTTGAAGTACTCTCTGCTGCTTTGGGAGGAGGAGGATGTGGAGTGATTCTACAGACCCCCCCCCCCCCCCCCCCCCAAAAAAAAAGACTGGATCGAATCTGTCCGTCCACTTTTTTTTTTTTAAACCAAGAGCCTCTCGGCTCACCCAGATTCAATCCGACCTATATTTTGTCCGTGAAAATAGTTTCTGTTAGTCATGATAAGTCCGCCGTTGCCTCTCAGCTCCAAACCTCGTCCGTATTCACAATTAATAAACGCAATTAGCATGTCACATGCATGCTGCATGTCGCTTTGCTTGCCTTTGGCTTTCCACAGGCCCTTCACCTGTCGCCGCTGGTGTCGTTCATTCTCAACATGCATGTCAGAACACAGCCTGCGAGAGCGCAGCCCCACCAGTTTGTTTATTTGCTGCCGGACGTGGGTGCTGGAAATTAGCACAAGTCAAATCAGATTAATTAATCCCCGGCTCAAACGATTAGTCGAGGAGTCGCGTTGAATTAAAAATCAAATTAGCCTTGGCGCCTGCCGGTAAAGCTGCTGTGATGTGCGCCCGCCAAGCCACAGTGACACACATCCACGGAAGGCTCGTGGCTGTCACTGATGGATGGGCGTCTAGCGGCATGGAGAGCAAAAGTGGGCACACAAGGACAAACGGTGACTTTGCCACCCCGTGTGGAAAGTTTCTCCTGGAGCTCACAGTTGGCTGACCTCACATGGTTGCTCTTCCTCAAGCTCCAGTCAGGCCAGCAGCACCAACATGCCTGTTCAGTCACACTTTGTTCACCATGATGGATTATATAATCAACTCATCTTTATCTTGACCTGCTCCTATTTGATAGTAGACCATTTTCTAGGGGTATCACTATGGAATATTTTTAGAATCGATTATCCTATCAATTATTCCATCGATTAATCGAATAATTGGATGAAATTTATTTGGCTTTATAATGCAGCATAAACAAATTTACCCATAATTGTTTTTAACCAATTATTGTTGTTTATTTAATGTCTCAAAAATACAAGCGATATCACATGAGAGGAATTGATGTACTCTTATCTACCTTTTTGAAATTGATTCAGTTCCTGGTTCGGTCACTGTTTTCCAAAATAAAAGTTTGGATGTTTGGAAATGTTTGTGACACAAAAGATAACCAGTCTGCTTTTATACATGACTGCCAAAACCAGAGAATATTTACCATCAAAAGGCTGACATGAGAGAATTTGGACAATTTTAAGATAAGCAATTACGATGACTCAATTATTAAAATAGTTGTCGATTAATTTGATAATCGATTAGTTGTCGATTCATTTCCGACAGCTCCTATATTTTCCATGTCTAATTTTCACTCCACTCTTATTAATATTGTTGCCATATTTTGCATATTGTGTGCAGTATTTTGAGCAGCTAGAACTGAGACTTTCCTGTCACAGCACACGATAAATTTCCAATCCCGTGATTAAATATTTTTTATCTTTGCTGGAATATTTTGCTCCCCAAATCTTCAGACGTCAATACTTTCATTACTGTTAATAGCGCAGTGTAAGTAGCAAACTTATGCATCTCCTTGCGAGATCACATAAATATGCATAACATACCATATTTGCATGCATGTTTGGAAAATGCCATGTGAGATGGATGGTAATGGCTGTGCAGAAAGGTGAAAGTGTCATTCATCAAACAGGGTGCAGCCCCAAAACAACACTTTGTTTCATTCAGAACATTCATTTCAATGATGACACATTAGTTCAGGGGGAATATTATTAAGCCTCTCTGTGCTCCATTCATCATTTAGGCTCGTAAGACGTGTAGCTTTTGAAAGAACACGCCGCAGTGTAGTCTGTTTGGATTGTGTGTGTCCTTGTGCATTAGTGTTGTCCTTGCATAATGTGTGTTTACTGCATTAAAGGAATATTTTTCAATCCTTTTTGGTCTTTAAAGGAAGTTCAGTGGGCATCTCACCCGCGGGTGTCCCTTTTGTCCTATTTTCCCACAATGTGCCCTGTTTGGCTGACCACTCGCATCTTTCACCACCCACAGCTTCTTCCTGGCAACGTCACACCTCGCCACACCAACTCCGAGCCATGAGACTAAAGAAAGGCTGAATGCGGCCCAACGCACAAAGCCATACGAGTATCACACGGGCTCATTCAGCAGCACAAAAGCGTATGGGGACCCGACTGGAGCTGCCAGAGTTTGTGTGATGTATCATTTATGTCAGCTTTGTGTGGAACATTTTGACAGGAGTCTTGCGGCTCCATGTTGGCGGATTCCCATACTTCCGCAGACTTTTTACATATCGAAATGTTCTAACACAGGGGTGTCAAACTAATTTTTTTTGAGGGACGCATTTTACTCAGTTTCCTTTGGAAGGCCATTATGACTGTCAACGCAGATATTATATACAGAGTAGGCTACACAACAAACTGATGAATAAGTTGCTTTGAAATCAGATACTAGTAAAAACTGAAAAATATGCATGGTAATAAAATTGCTAGCAATATCTGTAGGTTTTAAAAAGTGAAGACAATTAGAAATGTCAGTATTGACACATAAAGTCAATGCACAATTTGTCTTCACGGGTCACATAAAATGATGTGGTGGGCCGTATCTGGCCCCCGGGCCATGGGTTTGACACCTCTGCTCTAACAGGTTTTCATTTTTGTATATTAGTGTGTAGTTGCGTTTGATTGTGTCCCAAGCTGGTTGTTATAACATCAGTGAATGACCTTTTGGGATATTAGCTCCTGGCCAGATGTTGATTGGTGCTTCCTGTATAATTTACATTTGTGAGTGGTCCCTCTCTCTAACCATGATTTCTAGTGCCAGTGTGTTGGCTCCTCCTGCTCCTACAGTGTGAAAGTCAGTGCCAGGCTGAGCCACCAATCGCCCATCTGCTCCACTGGGAGATTCTCACTCCATTTAGTTGACTTGATTTGCGCTTGGCAGTGGAAAGCTTATTAGCTTTGCAAAGTGATATGGGATGAGACGGGGGTGCTGTGTCATAAAAGACGGATGACAAAGAGGACAAAGGCAGATGTGTGAATTTACTGAAAGTAGTGACACTTTTTTTTTTTTGGAAGGTCTTACCATCTTCAAAGTGACAATGGGCATTACCTGCAAATTAACTTTGAAAGTCTTTGTGGTGGAAATTAAATGAAAATTGACATATTGTGTAATTATGCATAACCAGGCTGGAAAAAACATGTTAGTCTTCACAAAATGATTCTCATTTGAATGTTTTACAGTATTGGAGAATTTGCTGAGGACAATGCTGTCGTAAAACTATGATTATAATTGTTTATTTTTTGCACTTTCAGTTCCAATTATTTGAATAGCTAATTTCATATTGTGGTCACATTGGAGGAATATGAGGATCTCTTCTTTTGTACTTTGCAACCAGCGAGCGCACCACATTTAATAAATAGTAAAGATTGAAGCAGGCTGTGACCACTCCCACAGCGGCGCAGCCCTCCCTCTCGCTCAGCTGTAAAATTACCAACATCAGGTCAAACTCACCTCTTTGCAAAATTAGGCAACGCCCTGCGCATGATTCATGCAGTATTCATTTACTGCGAATTGAATTAACGTCATCCTTCAATGTTGACAAAACAGAGAAAAATAATATAAATATGTATATATAATATGTCAGCGTCACGCCCATGTGAGAAAAGTTGAAAGAATGCAACATCAGTTGTTTAAATTTGCTACTCTGTTGTTGAAAAGAAGACGGGGATGGGCACAGGGGCTTAGCGCTTTGTTATATATTTGCATTTCACAGTGATGAAAGCGCCCATGTCTTCTTTTTTGCTCATCCCACTATGCCGAGCCAAGAGTGTCGGCTCTCCAAAGCGTATTGTTGGACTGAATCATTTACTGTTTGGATTTCATTGAATAATAGTCATCTTTTCACCCACTCTCTCCTGAACATGAAAGAGAACGAGTTGGGTTATTTGCATTTCATTCCCAAGTGTATTTTTCCAATGGGAATACAAATGTTCTGAGTTTTCCTGGAGTGCATGGGTTTTCCTTTCCATCCTCACCTCATTTCGAAGCAAGTATTTTCTTCTATAATTATTGCAGTGGGTCACAAACTGTTTAAAAGTAAGAAACGTGCACTTGTGTTTCATTGTATGCCTCCAAATATGTTTGTTGATGACAAACATTTGATACTGAAATGCTCAACAATGCAGGATTTTTTTTTTTCTTAATGTGCTTACAAGTGACTTATTTTGACCCCAAGTATTTGCACATATTCAAACTTGAGCAACTTTCATTGTGATCAATTCATCCCTCTTTGCACAAAAGTGTCGTCACATTTAGTGAAAAAATGAATGCAAGGCACACATATGGCGCTCACATTTACAGCATAACATTATTTAAGTATGTAACTGAGGTCAACATTATTACAGGCTGGAATGATTTTCCTTGAAGTCATTTGTTTTGAGCCGCACTAAAACGATTACGCATAATGATTTGCACGGAGTTATAAATCATTTCATGAGCATGATTATGTTCTCTGTGCGTTGAGTTACGACTGAAGGGTGCAACGGGGGAAGGGCTGGGTCGCATGTGCAGGTGATATAGCTCACAGTACATCTTCAGAGTTGCATTTTACGCACGCTTTGCCGGCCTCCAAATGATGACCTCGTGTTGTGGGAAGATGATGAATTCCCAGAATTATCACACAATTATCTTTACAGATTAATTATTTACTGCGGCTGTGTATTTAATGCAAGGCTCGGATGTCTCTCTGCCGACACTAGAAAGCCATTTAGTTTCTGTAAAATATTAAAGCACTCTAAATGTCTGCATAACATAGCATTGATGAATCAGTCGGGATCGCGCCTTTGCCCTCTGAGATATGACAACTACTTACATGATTTAATTTCTTCGGTGCAATCATAGGCGAACATGGACCCTCATGAATAACAGCATTGTTATGTCAGGTGGTGACTCAAGGTTAGAATTCAATGAATAAGGAACGGACACAAAAAAAGGTAGGGAAGAAAATGTGGATTATCTGCAGGGTTGAATGATTTTTTGTTATCATGTTTGGAGATCAGATGATAGAAAAACATCACAATTAAAGAAAATCTTTACAAACCCAGAAAATTCTCGCTGATAAAGGTTAATTTGATTTTACTTATGAGGGATGGTGGAAGTGAAATCCCAGAAAAATCCAGAAATACCCAAAAGTCAATGATCTGATCTGGCCTGGCACCTGAGGGGGTCCAAGGATATTTCAAGGGGGGCAGTGCCCCTGTACTCCCCCCCTAGCTCCGCCAATGACATAAACTGAGGACAATAAAATCTAGACACAAAAGAACAATTTCCTTGTAAACCTGATCCCCTTACACTGTTATGAGATATTCCAATTTGAGATCTGCAGAAATGTTTTTCTTCTGCCTTGGATGGAGCTTGTTACATATGTCAAGTATTGTTTTGGGCAACTTCCTGTTGGAGGATAACAAATTGAAGTCCTACAGGTGCACTTTGTTTTTGTTTTACCAAAAGTGAATGAATGTGATAACCATCTTCCCGTGTTTCTTCCAGGTGTGATGCCAGAGCGTCAATTTAGCGGCACCCAGTTTGTCTGCAGTGTGGTGGCCTCCCACGTGAGCCACCAGCCCTCCACCAGTTTCAGCTTTGTCTGGATCGCTCCGCCTCCCGGCACCGGCTGCGTCAACTTCTTGTAAGTCACTTTTTGTGTACGGTACGCTTTGTGGTCGTTTGTGTTTTCAATGGCCGAGTGAGCTACGGCTAATGAATCGTCAGGTTTGTCCAGACACGCATATACCAACCAAGACAGGCAGACACGACTATTCATCACTGCTGTGTGGCCTTGCTTTGACCCAGTGGCTATGGGAATATTTTATGGGCTGACAGAACGGGCGTTCTTCCCTCAGTTGAAGTGTGGACTGGATGTTAGGATGGCTTTTCAGTCAGTTGGAGGGCAACAATGACTTACTGTATAAATGTTATAAACAGGGAAGCCCTGCCCAATCATGATTCACCATTTGGCAGCTATATAGTAATTTTACTGTAGAACAGGTATTCGCTAAAACTCATGCATTTTGATCCGTACATAATTTCAATATCAAATTTAATTTGACTTTTTTTGCTGAAAGAGTGAGTGACTGTTTCACTCTTTAGTGACATCACTTGCTTTTGCCTCATGTTGCTTTTCATGGTAAACAGCGACTTGTATTCCTTTCAAAAGGCATGCTATGAATTTAAGCCACATGCCTTTTGTTTGTCAGAAGCAATTATCTGCTTGTTCTGGAAAATAGGACCAGTCAAGTGCTTTTTGCTAAATGCATTCTATCAAACAACACTTGCTCGGATGAGAGAAATTACAGACAGATAGAAATTCAGTGTTTGATGGACACCAAATGCCGTTTAATGCGTGCCTTCATAAACTAGTGCAAGAAATCGTTGCTTCTTTTGAAAAAGGAAAAGAATAAACCAATTGCACATTAGTGTTTCACAAAAGCCTCAATAGAATGAAGTATTTTGGCAGTCAATGCAAAAAGCCTTAATGAATGCAAACTGTCTGACAGAGACTTTAATGGTCAGACTAACTAAAAAGGATTCCGCGGGGGAATTTGGTGAAGCGGAGCTGCTATTTAGACAATATTCACAAAGCCAAACAAATTTACTGGATGCCAGCAAACACATTTACTGTTGGGCGCAAGTCAGCTCATTGGGATTGTCCTCGATTGGGTTAGCTCATAGTTGTTAATTTTTGTCATGTATTTTTGACAAAAAGAAAACAAAAAATATAAAATACGTATATATGTAAAAAATATATAAAAAATATATATAAAATATATCAGCAAAATTAAATATAATTTAAAGAGCGTTACATTTTTATAGTCAGGATGAATTCACTGGAGCGCCTTGTGCAATACAGACATGAACTAAGAAGTTTCACAACTACTGGACAGTCCCCCGCAGTGATATTTGTATTTTTCCGCATGGGATAAAGAATAAATGTACGTCTGTGAGTTTTGTTATATTGTTAGGGTCAAATGTGTACCCATTATGTAAATAAAAGGTCATATAAGGGTTCGTTTAAATTCATTGCATCAGTCAAAGGCAGGAAGTTTTTCACATCTGCTCAGACACAGCATCTGACAGAGCATTGCTGTTTGACAACCTGGGATGAGAATGAGCTCAAATTGTAAAAAAAAAAAAGAAAAAGCCTCCGGGTGTAACACAAATTAAACTTGATCATGTCCTGCCCTTGCCTTTAGCGCTTGGGTTCTGATTGAGTGTCCACGAAGCCTCTGCGAGTGTTTGAATTAAAGCCGCAGACACCCAGTGTCCTTCAAAAGGCCAAAGCCGCTCTGTCGCGGCATTAAAATGTGGCCGCGGAGAAGTTTTATGGCCGATATTGTGGGAAAGGTTGGTAGCAACACATCACTGTGAGGAGCAAGATGGAGTACATGGACATCCAGAAGAACTCATTTTCTATGGGGCTGTAAATTACCTACGGAAGGTACAGAGAGGCCTTGGAGCAGAGCGGGAAGATGAACAAGGTGTTCCATGCATGACTGGAACTCAAACTTACTTTTTACAAGTCAAATATATCTCACAGTTGATTTTAAAGATGGACGCCAGGATGCGAGTCTTGCCTGAGTTTAGAGCACGGACAATAAGAAGTTGTAATCACAGCCGTGACCCACATTTGATTCTTTGTGCATGCGTGCGTGGGTCGATATAAAATGACATAAGCTGATACATAACGTTTTGATCAATAACCGAATGAGGAATGAATGTATTTGGCCTTTCATTAAAAAGTTAAATGTATTTGGAATCTCATCTATCTGTTGCCCTCCGATGAACACATGACAATACATAGCTTCCGATGTCATTCAGGGGTCAGAGTTCAAACCTCAAACTGACAGATGACCTTTTGCTCACTTAATTGCTGCTGCTGATAGCACCGTCATTGATTTCCCATGTATTCTAATCCATAACCCAGTCCATATTAACAGCGAATCAGTGGTTAACGAGCTCCCGTCTTCATTAAAACTCCCGGCCTGGGGCCATGTGACAAATCCGCTGAAGACGTTATGCTAACAAATGTGAGTGATGGTTTAGGGAATTAATTAATTAAAGATGCAGAAAGAAAAAAATACTATTACATATTTACATAGTCTATTTTTAAAATTCTCTTATTTTTTGTTTTTATATTTATTTTCATTTTAGATCTTCCTTCCTTTCCTTTGTTGGCTTTAATGACAAGGAATAGAAGATTAACTCAAACATGATTCCTATAGCATCAAGGCATATTATATTTAAATGTGTCTCAAAATTTAAACAGCTAATAGTGCTTTGCCTTCACATGATGACAACAGTCTTTAAGATGCTTTAGGAATAAACATATTAAAAAAAAAAATCCAACAAAAGGCAACATTTTGAGTTACTCCTTCGAAGGTCTGAGTCGAGATTTGAACCACTATATTGTCCTTCTTTGACTGTGGCTCATCTTTTGAATTAAATGTCCCAGAAAAAGGATGCAAATTAATCAGCATATGCTCAAAGCAAATTTCTTAATGCTCACTGAACTGCGGTCTTGTGAGGTATGTCGATGTCTTTCTCGATATACAGTCCTCGTGTCGTATGCGAAATATAATATGAAGGAAATTCAATTTTATTAGACCTCGGGGGATTTCTGTTTTCCTAAGAGACTGACCCATGACCTCAGTAATTGTACACTTCCATAGATCCCTGCATATAACATCCGAGTGTTGCCATCAATACTGTTGCAAAGCGTCCTCATCTCATCCAGCGACATAACAAAACCTCGCCTTGGGGGTCGTGTGCCCACCTGCTGAGAACTATGAATTCCAGATGAAATAGAGTATGGGGAACCCGGCTTCATTTTGAAAGCAACAAAGTGACACGTTCTGCAGGGGAGAGAAGTCGGCTCCACTTGAATTTTGTGTGAAACGATTCGTTCCCGTTAAATGTTTTCGAGTGACAACATCTATAGCATTTGAAACAACTGCTCTTGTTGATTGTTTTTTCTTCACCCCGCTTGTCCTAACCTGACCTTCAAGGATGCGAAAGATGAACCTTTTTTCTTCCACCTTTCCCCCAATTATTACTCAGTCGGGAATGCTTTTTTCATCCTCCTTGGAGCTGTAAGTTTCTGAGCCGTGTTAACAAGCAAGTAATGTGCCAAAGAGCTTCCAAACCTCCTCCTCTGTTGAGCTCCATTACATTTTCATGAGCTCCAGGAGCCTTTTCTCAATTAATTTAGTGGCATCGGGAAGAGGGGCTGAATCGGGCTCCACTGCTGCCGCCTGCTGCATCTTCTCAAGGATGTCCAACTATGCTGATTGTGATGAAATGACAGAAAACAGGCTGCAATTTTTAAATGACTGGTGTGTTATAAGTTAAAATGGCTTTTAAGATAAACAAATACTCACTCATGTAATTCTGACTAAGAACTGCTGTCCATTTTGGGCTTTGACCTATTTCTGATGGACTTGGATTAAAACACACCTCCGGTCCAATACAATCCAACGTTTCAATGTAATAATAAAATATCTTTTGTGCTCCAGATTCCACTCCCTTGTTTTGTTTTGGTGCCACAATCACAGCTGGTCTCCAGCGCCAGAGATAAATCAACCATTGCTATTAGGCATCAGTTAGTCCAAATGCACTCAATTCATTTTTTAACTGCCATAGCTAGTAACTGTTGTGAAAACGTGAAGCAGAATTTGTGTTGCCCAAAATGTTCATTTCAAGCGATTTGCGTGAAAATGTTTACCTGCATGTGCGGTTTCAGAATAATGCGGCCGCTGTAGGCACAGTGCATGTGTGTGTCTGTCAGATGTGTGTGTGTGCAGCGGACAAAGTGGTTCCTGGGGGATGCTTATGGCCGACAGCAACATGTAATCTAACATGGAAGACATGCTTCGTAATTACCCATTCCAGGCCCTTTTGGGAGCTCCTTGAGTGACAGGCTGTCCATCTGCATACATGTTAAAATTCATATTTGCCGTGGAGCCTGTGTATGTGTGCATGTGTGTGTCCGTTAACTCCCAGCTGCATATTTGACAGCGGTCGATGAAAACCCGATCTGTACTCTCTCAACAAACTTCATGCTCCTTTGTTAGCCTTTCCCCCCTCAAATATTCCATGTTTCCTCTTCACCCCCGTCTCCCTTTTCATCTCGATGAATCTCTTTTAGTGTAATGAGAGAGGAGAGGATGACACTTATTTTCACAAGATGAATGATGCCCCCTGTCTAAGGATGAAAAGGAAGCATTTAGGCCCCTAATTGCTTTTTTTTCTCCCCTGCAAAAGTCCAATTAACATTTAAATGTTCAATAAATGTGTGCGTGTGCGTGTATGTGTGTGCGTGTAATTAGGGACACACACACCACAAGGGCCCGCTGGAGTGTGATAGCAGGGCAGACGCCAGTGTCACACTGAAATATTTGTTGACAAAATGTGCTCCCTTTTAGTATCGCTTTAATAAAACAATGACATTAATTCCTTGTTCCACTTTAATGAATATAAATCCAACACATATGGTTGGGTATGGTTCAACTAGCCAGTGTTGGTCTTGTGTAAGGAAGGCAGACCTGCGTTACACTGCGTTGAATACACAGATTAGCATTAGCTTCTAAAAATTAGTATTTACGTGACTACTCTGGGAATTTGTGTTTGCAGATAAATACACACACAAGTTTAATATGTGCAGAAGTAAGTAATTAATTTCTGACGGTGACCATGTGACAAAATGTCTCATTTGATGTGCAAAATTCATATTGCGTGCTAATTGAAAGGAGAATGAATGATTCTCTTCTCTTCACTGAGCAGTCAAACTTATTTTTAGTTCAAAGTCGTCCCACACCAAACTTACGAGCTTTCACATTTAGCCAACGTGTGTTAAGTAAATATTTAACAGGCTTGTTCCTACATGGCAACCGACTGTTGGAAATGCAACATCTTTTATTCATAGATACCAAACTCAAATTAGTTCTCAACCAATTCTGAAATATGAATAAATTAAGTATGCTCCCCTCCCCTTCCTCCCTGCAGCTCTGCAGTGGCACAAGCGCTATTACTAAATAATGAGGGCCGTATTCATTATTCATGAGAGAAGACAAACGTAGCTATAAAAGGTCCGCCCTCGCGCAGGGGTTGTTGGACGTGTTGCAAAATTCAATTGAATGAAAAATGAGCATTCACTAAATTTAGCTGGATATCAATGAGTCTTGTTTGGCAACTTAGTAACCAATGTATGTAAAAGAAAACACAATTTAGTCAAATTTATGAAACAAGCATAACAAAGCTATTGGAATTATATAATAGTTAAAAATGCATAACAGCATGAGACCATGTTGTAACGTCATACCTTTTTTGTTTTATTCTTTTATTATTGTTGTTTTTTTAACAAAATGACAAATTGACTTGTTTGAAGTCAATGAACTCCTCTCATTTTTTCTTTCCCAATCTTTTAGAGCGACGGCCACACATCGAGGACAGATCCTTTTTAAAGATGCTCTGGCTCAGCAATTGTGTGAACAGGGAGGTGAGTACATACACACACACACATGCGGTGCGATTATGACTCAAGGTCGATTCATTTTAAAATGCAACAATACGTCGCTGTCAAGTGAAAAAACACAAGTCCACTTTTGTCATTCAAAAATACATGTAATCCCATTGATGTCAAAATTTAAAAAAGGTTTAGAGATTCCGCTTCTTCATTCCCGTGGCATAGCAGTTCAACAAGACAGTTAGGAAGCTGAAGAAAGTCGGAGACCCGATATTGCAGGCTTAATTTCAGCTTATGCTCAAGTCAGCTTTTTAACCCTCTCCCTTGTTCTCGCTTGCTGTCAGAGATTTATACTTGATGGCAAACGCTGCTTATACCCGCTTTCTGTGACAGCCTTAAGTAGCAATTGACAGACAGCGCAGTCCAATTTTGCATGCCGTGTGAGTGTAATTGCTTGTTTACAGAAAAGAAGCCCCTTGCTTACTCGCGGACTCCTCCTCATAAAAAAATAATATGAAAGATGCAGTCATTTCACTCTTTAGGACTTTTTCTCAACGGGTTGGGGTGGTAAATAAAGATTATGTTTCTCTAAATGAGATAAAAAAAATGAATAAATCTGACGCCAGGTTTTACTAGAAGACCACATGAATGGGATTGATGTACGTCACCCCGTTTGCCAAGGTTTTCCACATACGAGAGCCATTGTGATCAAATTTTTTGCTTTGCTTTGTGAGCAAAAGTGGCGTTCAAAGCGCTGTATGATGTCGGTGAACTTAACTCGCTTCACAAAAAACAGCAGTTTTGCGTATATGAAGCCATTCTTCAAAAAAGAGATCTACGTTTTTTCATTGTTGAAGTTAACTGTCAGAGTAAACAGAAAACAAAGGGAATTATGTGTTGTATATTTAAAACAGCCACAAACAAAAGTATTTTACAAAAAAAAATCTCAATTTAAAAACATGCTATATATGACCCATGACAAATAATTACCAGTGCATGTCATCATATAAATACCCGCCCAAAAAAACACCTGTTCAATCTAAAAATATATTAAAAATAAAATAAACAAACTCAAAGCCTGAATAATCCTGATTTGTATCAACTGTGGTTATCACAGACTATTTAAAGCAAAGAGAAAAAGTGTAGTGATGAAGAAAGAACCAGTTTTACACTTGTATGGCAGTTGGGAATCATAAAATGTTACTTAAAACATCACCTGTTGAGTTTTATGCTAATATGACAATTGGTTGACTTGACATAAATTCTGATCGGAAAAATGACTTTTTTATTGCAACAAATTGGAGGTCATCCTACAACACGGAAATGGATTGTGTATGACTCTTGGAGGTCACTTTAGTCCCAAGGCCGGCAGCATTCTACAAACGAAAAGCAGAGTGGACAAGCTGCAAAGATTTAAACCTCAAGGTCTGCGCACCAAGCAGGATGAGCTGTAGCAAACATATCCAAGTGTGACACTAATAAAACGGAGGAGGCAGGGCATGAAGGAGGACTGTGGAGCTGGAAATGACGGCTAACAGTGATGACAGCTTTTCTCAACAGAAAAGATGAGCAGGTGAGCCTCTCACTTCTGACAGAATCATATTTTCAACCACTTCAACAGTATGTGGTCGAACAGTGCGGGCTGCTCGGAGTCAAAAGTTACTTGAAATCTCAAGATTAACATTCAAAGTGCAATCATTATTTAAAAAAAAAAAAAAAAAAAGATACCAGGCCAACCCGAGCCTCTTCATACTCTTAAGACTGACGCTTTGAAGAGACGCAGAAATGAAAGCTATCTAAAGCAGGGTTATGATCCTTGGAGGAGGGAGAAAGAAAAGTGAAAGGAAAAGTTTTAAGGAGTCTGCCCTTAGAGGTAATTAGCCAGGGTGATGATTTAAAGATTATAAATGGAGATTACACAAACACACACACGTGCACACACACGCAAACACACACTCGCATACACACATAAAGTGGTTGCCTGCCTTGAGCCAGCATGCCGTCCATCAGCTCCACCTCCTGACAGCAGGCCCAGCGTTGCCGGCGTTCTGCCCGGCGTTGTTGGTTCCTCATTTCCAGTAGGGAAATAAATCTGCTCTTTATGAGCCCGGACCAGTACACTGCAACCCAGATGGATTATCACAGGGATTTATAACTCATAGAGGCCATTGCTCCCTGAGGGACGCTTGATCATGGTGCAAAGGAGAAGTGATGGAAGGCCTCGTCTCTCTCATCACCTCACTTATACCCGTGTTCACCTTCAGGAAAACTGAAATGACTCTTGTTTACTTTTTGTGAATGCAAACTTTTTCAATTTAACACCCAAATTACAAATTTGATCCCTCCTGAGAACTCAAATCCTCTCTCTTTAAATTTTGTGTTGAAAAGCTTTCAATTTAGAACCTTCCAATGCAAAACTGTAAGTTAACTAAGCATGCCATCTTGTGCTATATTTGACTTCAAACTGTCATATGACAACTGTAAACCAAGGACCCCCGATAATTATTACACCACCCTACTATTACACTTTTACTTTCAACCAACCTGGAGGGCAGCCACGTCAAGAGTTATGGAATACGTAGATGGAATGAAGCAGCAGCCATCAGCAGTTCTATTCTTATCTCATTCTGGAGAGCTTTATAGGCATATGATACTCCAGCAACAGAGGGTGCTGCACCCACTCGAGCTACTCGACACAAAAAACCCACTTTGTCCCAGAGTAGCAATAATTCTTTACTTTATTGGCTGCTATGAATTGGAAAATCCAAGTTTGGACAAAGCCTTTCTTTCTGTAAGGGTTTCCACCCCATGCACTTCGTTTCTTTGGAATAGTGAAATGGGAATGTGGCTGAGGATCTTCTTTTGTAGTTAATATTGTTTTGACATGGCTGAAATAGAGCTGGTGTGCAATTGTCACTTTTAGCCAAAACTCACAAAAGACAACTGGCAGCGGTGGGATTCGAACCCACGCCCCCGAAGAGACTGGAGCCTTAATCCAGCGCCTTAGACCGCTCGGCCACGCTACCTGTACTGCAATTGGTCACTAAAGTGTTACGCAACATTACAACCAGTCCAATGGACCTTTGTTTCCAACTTCACTTCGTAAAACCCCTATTATAGAAAATAAGGCTCGAACTGTTAAACATTAGCGTCTTCTTACCTACCTCGACTCACCTATCTGATTAGTGTAATGATGCCAATTTGAAAGCCACACTGCGGTCCTGCTTTTAACAGAGTAGGGTGGAGTGGTTGCAATACAGGCCCTTGAGAATGCTCTCATCTCAGAATTTCATTGAAGCTAAAACAACAGCATCCTGAGTCCCGGGGAGAGCATAATTGCGACCGCCAGTTAGCGAGACTTCAAACGAGGGCTCGCATTGTCGAGGATGTGAGTCAGACGAAGTTAAAAAGCGAAAACTGGAGGGGTGGACGAGCAGGCCCGATGGCATTTACGGAGTGGCGAGGAAAAAGCCAAGAGAGAAGGGAGATTAAAGTGAGGATCAGACCGAAAGAGGAAGATTTAATATGACCCTGCTTCATTTTGCCAAAGCTTATGCTCGTTTCAGTCATTCAAACTGCCCAAAAATACTCATCAGCATTACTCCACTTTTAGTACTGCTGCAACATTAAATTCTTCAAATTTGCCTTTATTTTCCTTTTTATGCATGCTTATGCATGAATTCAGCATAAAAAAGGCTGTAAGGATTGCATGCTCAATTATAAACCCTGGCTTGGAAGATACAGGCATTAGCAAAGATGAGCTGCTAATAGACGAGGCAGTAATTGGAGTCTTTAAGGAAGTGAGAAAGGATTAATTCCAGTCAAATGTGCAACGCTGTCTGGTCTGACTGTGAAGCGGCTCTGCAAGGGAGAGCTTGGTGAAGCATGGAGAGAGAAAACAGTAAATGAGTCCCTTTTTTGAAGAAAGAAAGGATTACCCACTCACACCAAAAAAAGAAAAGAAAACCTTTCTTTGCAGCCAAGTGGATTCAGTCGCAAGGCAATTTAGAAGCAAGAGAGCAAACATGCTTTGAGTGGATGGATTAGTTGGAATGTCACTTTGCATGCTTTTGTGAACTGTTTACAAAACTATTTATTCGCTTCTTAGAACATTTGAGGAAGGACGTAAACAAGGCGGACAAAGAATGCACGGCTTGCATGTATCAGGAATCCTATGTAGCTGTTTAGAATTAAGAGACTTTGCGTGATTAGAAGCGGAGAACAAGAAGTGCTTCGCGACCACTTTGATCTGCTTTTAATGGGCTTCGTTGGAGAGAGCACGCTGTCACCCAGAAGCCGTGCGGCACTGACTGAATCAAACTTTGGCACAACTGGGTGGTTTTGTAACCTCTTTTATAATTGGCTTTAAGTTTTACAAACAAAAATCAGGTTTGTCTCACTCATTTTTGACTCAGTCGATTATGACCACTACTAAGCACTTTTTTTTTTTTAGTTGCCTCTTCTGTGTTTTATCAGATGGGTAGGTTCATCCTGGATTGAAAATATCAAGGCAGATTATCTTCAAGAGAAAGCTCAATGAAAGTTCAATGAGGTCACCAACACCCTCACACTTGAAAGTTACAGAGATCTTACTTCATACTGCAGACGCCTCCTGGGAGGACGGCAGTTTAATTGACAGTGAACCGTTAATCATGGCCGCCCGGCCCTTCATGACTGAAAGGAATTAACATCAGCGGCCAGGAGAGCGCAGCTGCGGCCGGCCAGGACACCACCAAAGTTTGTTCTGCCACCGCATGATTGACGATGAGGCCCACAAAAATGTCCGCACTTAGTCACTGCTTGTACACACAGAGAATGTTTGCCTGAGCGTGAAGCACTTCCAGGACGATTGTTGAGCAACTCTTAGTCGGGGGTGTAACAGCATATTAAATACATATATCATAAGTACATTTATTATATCCCGCCGCGGTAAACCGAGAAGATACCATAGTTCATAGCCGTCATCCGTCTGGATTTTTTTGTATGCGTGGAGCATCGGTCACAGTTTGATTTGGATGAGGTTCAAACTTTGCCGCAGTGCTTGAAAAGTCCAGCTTCAGTTTTGACCAAGTTATGACATTTTGTTTTCCTCACTGACATTGAGAATATTTCACTTGGACTGCAAGTAGAGCTGTGGCATCATGCGTACTCATTTCAAATGCGGAGTGGGCTAGCATGTCGTTGCTAATGGCTGAGCTGTTATAATTTTCATGAATAGGCCTCTGCAAATAGAACCAAAAGTAAAAACAAATATTATCGTTTTAGTATGTGGACTAACGTCTCTCCAATGACGTGGTCCAGAGTAGGATTGAAACTCTAACCCTCCAGTTCCAAAGTCTTTACAAATAACCTAAAGCCTCCCTAGTGGGTGAAAGGATAAAATGTACCATTTGCCCAGGAATGTTTATTTCTGATGTTTGACTCGTGTTTCTTTCTGTTTCAGCTCCAACAGAGTCGCCACTGAGACCAAGTCTATGTGAGTCTGCATTTCAGCACGCGTTTTTTCTTGTGCAAACATCGTTAAACGTTAAGCAAATGTGTGTGTGTGTAGTGGAGGTCCACGCTAACCACGCTGTGCTACGTGATGACTTTGACTCAAACCTGCAAGGCGAGCTGGACCCGACCATCTGGTATGTAGCTGGACGAATCTTTAAATTGATGAACTTTCTTGATGGTGTTCTTGCCTTTGTCACATTGTCAGGTCCGGGTGCACAAACTGTGAGCTGGGCGAGCAATGTGGGGTTCTGATGCACGGAAGAGCGGTGACCTTTTGTGAACCCCTTGGAGAGCGAGAGTTGGTAAGTGACATAAGTCAACACGACTACAGTTTTGGTATTTAAATTCATGTTTTTTTTTTGGGTGGTGCAGTCCTCTCCAAAGAAAATAACATTCTCAAAATGGTTATTTCTTATTTGACAGTGATGCTATCATGTCCATTCTCTCTCTATGTTCTATAGACAACTGTTCCTCTCAACACCAGCACAGCATCCGTCCTTCAGTTTGCCCTGGGTGAGTATTAAATACAATCGGGGATTCCGCTAAGGTTGTGGCCTCTGTAAGAAAACAAAAAAAAATCCACTTCGTCCATCACCACTTCCGTGTCACAAACTAAAGACATTTTGTATTGAGCAAGCTTTTGTCCAAATCCTTTCAACATTGTTCAAACAGCAAAGACACTGCAAACTAGAAGTTCCTGTGTAGCTCCAGGTGATAGACATCTTTTACGCTCACCTATCAGTCGGCGGGCTTGTACACAATCCAATTCTGCTCATCTCTGGTCCGCTTCACTTATGAATCTTTTACACGAGGCACCCAGTCAGCCATGGTAGAGTTTTTAGAGATGTTCTATTTTTCATGACCATTACATGCATCCGAAGGTTCTCATGGGAAGACGCCGCTGAAACGCACCATTCCCATTTTCTCTTCCTCTTTGTGTTATTGTCATATTTACTCGTGTTTTGTCATACATGTGCGTTTAAGATGTGCAGTTAAGTGGTGACGGCTTCATGCTTGCTTGAATCCAAGCGGGGAGGCAGCAGTACAGTACATATAGAGGTTTACAAAACATCATGGGGAATAAACAGCGCGTGGTCCATTAACGACCTTTGAACCCACAGTATCCCAAAGCATCCGCACAAACACATTACAGACGCACAGTGGTCTCACATGAGGAAGAATTTTACCAGACAGAAAGACGCAAAGTCATTTCAGTGGGCGGCCTTAAGAAAGACACTTATTCTTGTTTTTGGAATAATTCTTCTGAATCGTAAATAATCCGTATTTGTGTTTCAAGAACATTCAGACAAGAATTTACAAGCTGTCATGAAATATTTCACCACACCCCAATCCGATCCTTCAATGCTATTTTCATCATGACACCATCTGACATTATTTCCAACCCGGCCAAATGTAAAAACCATACAAAGGATTCAAAAGTTATATCTTCCTCCAAAATATACATTTACCCAGAAGTCATTCAGAATTCATTATTTGTCTTTTGTGTTGGGCAGGTTCAGGCTCCTGTCGTTTCAGTTACTCCGACCCCAGCATCATCGTGTCATACAGCCTCAGTGGAAATCCCAACAACTCTGACTGGATCACGCTGGAGAAGATCAGGTCCCTCTCAAATCCTCTTTCAAAACTTAAGATCGGAATTTGCGACACAACTCTCTCAAAACCTCTAATCTGTGCACTTCTAGAGCTCCTACCAACAGCAGCACTTTCGTCCACCTCCTTCCAATGCCGGCGAGGTCCAGGGCCGAGAATGTTCATCTCCGCTGGTCTCAGGAAGCACCTGAAGGCCTAGAAGGCTACGAGTCTTGCTGGGGGGTGGACAACGTGCTGCTGCTCAACGCTGCTCATAAAGCTCCTCTGATGGAGGACAACCTGGATCCCCCGGATACTGCCAACTGGCTTTTTTTCCCCGGCGCTACGGTCAAGGTATGCTAACATGAATGGAGGCTCTGCATCACTTTCTAATAACACTCTGTTTTATAGCATGCTTGCCAGTCAGAAGGCAACGCTCTGTATTTCCATGGCGGGGAAGCACTCGGTCACAACTTCGCCTCTAGCAGAGATATCGACCTGCACCGTGAGGAGGGAAGAAGTTACTGGGAGGAGGACTTTGAGAGCCCACCCTCAAAGTATGTTGCCGCCAGACACTGTGAAGCCAGAAAAACAAATGTTGCTGTAGGACACACCTGAGTTCTTCAGATTCTATTCATTTGTACCGCTAAACTTGAATTTACTGTATGAGAGAATTTGTTAACACAGTACAAGAGCAACCAAGTGGCTTTGAGTAGAGTTACTCTGATAACCTTTGGCTGTACTGAGTTGAATCAAACTGTGCCGCTTAGTGGGAAGTACAAATGTGGGACATTATGGAACTTCCCAGTGGGGGACAAATAAAATATTTTATCTTATCTGAGTTAGTTCTGTCTGAAAGCCACTAAAGTACTGTATCTGATGTGACACTTTATTTTTACCCCGCTAAACCACCTAGGAGCTTTCGAATTAATCTTAAAAAGCCGAGGAGCACTGAAGGAGGATCGGTCCTGCTCTCCCAGTTTTATTCCAGCTAGGAACCTTTGTCGCTCCTTCGGATAAAAAGAACCGAGATTCAAAAAGCATTCCGCTCATGACCTCATTGTGTTTGATTAAAATCACACCAATCTCTATGGGAAGTACGATGAGTTTTAGCTGACTGAAAAAAAGTCTGGATAAAAAGGATGCCTTATGCACATGCACCTGTCACGTAAAATGACATGCAGGTATATGCCACGCCGCCGACTGCTTCACAGACAGCAGTCCATCTGTTCACAGTGAGACGCGTTGTTGTGCGTGGCATAGCACAACAAGCAGCCGTCATCGGACAAAAGACGAGAGAAAAAAATACAGATGACAGATGTGTCACTCGCGGGCAGTAATGATCCACCTATGCATTTTTCCTACCAATGAGGCAAGCATGACACGTGTGGCTTTCCATTGTCATGCTGCGTGCCATCATGCCACACAGCGGGCCTGTCACACCCCTCGGTCTTCTATGTAGACGCCATTTTTCTGGTAATGATACCAACCACCAATATTGACAATAACACACACACCGACCTGCTGGATCTTTTCTCGCAAAGGGATAAGGACACCCAGGAGAGAGTTGACAGTGTGTTAAACTCTGTCAGTGCTAATGAGGATTTTCTCTCCACTCAGCACAAAAGAAGCTTCATGGATTTTTTTGGGTTTCCCTCAGCTGGGACATACAAGGTGCTGTGTACGGGACCCAGTGCGGTGAGATTGAGTCGGGCACGGCGCTGGTGTTTGAGATGGACGGTCGGAGGCGAGTGTGCACGCCCTACATCGACACCACCTCCTACGGAAACCTTCGCTTTCACTTCTCTATGGGTACTGAAAATCAAAATCATATCTTTTTCTCATGCTCCATACAGATGAGTGAAAGTAGCCCTCTTTCGCAGGTGGTGGTGAATGTGACCCCGGCGAGTCACATGATCACAATGTAATTCTGTTTGGAAGATCGGAAGGCAGGAGAGAACGTGTCATCCTCGACACTCTTCCCTATTCTTCTTACCGGGTGAGATGCATCCACAAATTAGATTCTAAAAATATTCTAGCTTCTGTTAAGCAGGTCATTTTATTTTCTGCTATGTAAGTTTGCAACCCTGCCACTTCCTGGCTTTTAGCATGGATGATTACTTTTAAATTTCAATTTAATTTATTTGTTGGAGAAGGTGCTTGTAAGATCTGTTAAAATTGAATACAAATTGCTCATTTGAAAATACACATATAGGAACAGGAAGGAGTGTTTTAATGGGCCCCATAAAGTGAGGTGGCTGACCAGATGTGGCCCCCAGGCCTCGGGTTTGACACCCATGCAGCAGAAAAACTGGATCTGCATTAAACTTCACCATAATTTTATCTACTGAGTGCCCACATTATGATTGATGTTTAAGTCTTGGCTGCATTTAGGCCCGGAAGAAGTCATCCTCAACTTTCCAAATTGTTTTTCCTAGCAAGACAAATTCTTCTCAAACCACATTTGTAACCTTCATCCAATCTTTGTCTTCCCTCTTAGACACCTGCTGTGGTTTCCGTGGCGCTGTCCTCTGAGTTGCAAACACCAGTCACCCAGTTCTGCCTGGAGCAGCACTCACACGGCGGCGCCAACCGCCACGTGTGGGCCGTGGACTTTATGCAGCTGCTACCCGTGCTGCCTGGCACGCACACGCACGTCGTTCAGTTCTCCATTAACCTTGGCTGCGGTTCTTACCAGCCTGCCAACAGGTGAGGCCTGTTTGAAAAATACAGTAAGCAAATGCACTGGACGTAAAAGTTGAATTACAACTGAATTGTACTGTGATTTGCAATTTGTGCAAAGTACTTGGTTAAGATAGAAATGGTGGAGATATAAATGGAAAACTGGAGATATTCATGACATAACTATTATTTCTACTTTTTCAGTGTCAACCTGGAGTTTTCCACCAATGGTGGTCGTTCCTGGTCTCTGCTCCACACTGAGTGTCTCCCGGAGCTTTGTGCAGGACCCCACGTATCTCACAGTACCATCTACTCCTCTGAGAACTACAGCGGGTAGGAGTTGAACGAGATACCAAGACTCCATGATCATCACAATGCATCGCTTTGAACCTTTCTTTGGCATTTCTGCAGATGGACCAGGATTTCGATCCCTCTGCCCAATGCTGCCCTGACCGAGACCACGCGATTTCGCTGGAAACAGTCTGGCACCGGATTGGGCAACATGTGGGCCATTGACAACGGTCAGAATAAAATCTATATGTTCAGTCATGTCATCTAGATTTTACGAACACACCTTTCAATTTCCACGTGTGTTCTTCAGTTTATATTGGTCCAGCCTGCCTGCGCTTCTGCTCTGGAAGAGGACATTGTTCCCGCACAGGCTGCAAGTAAGATCTTGCACAAACACTACCAACTGCGCCATCCCATCACTCATTTCCTTCCCTTCCCTTGCTTTCAGATGTGACCCAGGCTTCAGCGGTCCAGCCTGCGAGCTCGCCTCCCAGACCTTCCCGGCATTCCTATCCGAGAGTTTCTCCAGCCCACGCCTTTCCTCCTACCATAGCTTCTCCTCCCTCCGTGGAGCGGAGGTGAGCTTTAGCTGCGGTGTTCTGGCAAGCGGGAAAGCGCTAGTCTTCAACAGGGACAGCAGGAGGCACCTCGTCACCGCGCCGCTGGACAGCTCCCAGGCCAGGTAACTGATGGTTTGACTCTCAAGATTGCAGCAAGCTCCTCCAAGGCTGAACAATTCTTGGGTACCAGCGCTATAGGAGACCTAATTTCTCAGCTGTCTTCCTTTGTGATTGATCCAACAGATGTTCCGGCTATTCAGCATCCGTACTCCTGTCACGCCCTCTTTCAATCATATTTAATGTGCTCAGTGGAGGATGGGGGGAAAAGAAATTGTGATTATAGACTGGACCACCGATGAGAGGTGGCAGGAGAGGATGCGAGAATATTTGATAGATTGATGGCACCCGTTGCGGCTCTATTGTGTGCCACCCGATTGCCGTTTTTAATGCCACTTTTGTGACTCACTGATTAAGCATCTGGCTAAAAGTAGAATCAACTCTGCTAATGAAAGTCCGGATCAACCAAGGACAGAGAGGTGGAGGTCTACTCTGTTGGCTTCAAACTGAAGATTAGATATTATCGTAAATATAACCTAATAGCAGGATGATGATGTCTGCTGAAAATTGGAACTCGAGCCTCACAGAAATATACACACACACACTCATATGAACTTGCTCACGTTATATCACTCTTCCCTATCGCCCCTTTAATTTAGTCAGCATTTATTTAATCATCTCATCCATCATTCCGATGCGCCACACAGGCTCTGACTTTGTGTTTATGTAACCTTCTTCTCCTCCCTACGCACACTCCGTTCCATCTCTAACACCTTTTTTCTTTCCTGCCATTTATCAACCTGCCTGATGTATTTTTTTTGTCCATTTGTCCAGATACCTCCAGTTCACCCTCCGACTGGGCAGCCGGAGTACCCTGAGCTCTTGCCCTGCTCCAGACCAGGCAGGAGAGGGTGTGCTGTTGCATTACTCCACGGACAACGGCATAACCTGGACTCTGTTGCAGCACTACGCTTACCAAGGGTTCCACGAGCCAAGGTTTGTGTGTTCAGGATTCCGATGGGATGCTAAGACTCGAACCACAAATATACACGGAATAAATTCCTTTCTTGTTACTATAGCTCATTCAAAATATTTCAAATTACAGCTCACCATATTTTTCCCTTGAATAGGATCGTGTCAGTTGAACTCCCAGCCGGCGCTCGAAAGTTCGGCGTGCAGTTCCGCTGGTGGCAGCCGTACCATTCCGGGCGCGGTCATGACGTCTGGGCGCTGGATGAAATTACCATGACCTCGGTGCTGTTCAACACCATAAGTCTGGACTTCAGCAACGTCTTGGATGTTACACAGAGTCTCGGTTTTTACCTCGGACACGTCCAGCCTTACTGCCAGCATGATTGGACGCTCAGGTGGGCCAAGAGTTTTTTTTTCTCGTCAGCTTGTAATAAATCAGCCAATAAAAAGTTTTCCTGCACCTCCAGTTTCTCTGGTGAGCCAAGCCCCGGTTCCAGTATTCGGTATGTGGAGACTCAGTCGATGCAGATCGGCGCCTCCTACAGTCTGCAGTTCTCGCTGGTGATGGGCTGCGGTCGCGAGTCGTCCCCTCATATTGATACTCAAGTCCGTCTGGAGTTCTCCACCAATCATGGACTCACTTGGCACCTGGTCAAGGAGGTAAGAAAAAGTGTCCATGATATTGCAGTTAATTATTAGTTTTAAAAATTACTTCTTTTTTAATTGATGGTGTCGTCCACTATTCACCTGACTTCAGCTCCCTGAGACTCTGAACAAGATAAGCAAAATAAAAAATGGACTGAGTAAAAGCCTGTAGAAGTTTCTTGGACGACCAAATATATAATGTATTCATAATGATGAATGTAGGTTTCTCTAATAAAGCCCCGGTTAATATTGTTTGAATAATGAGATGCTTAAAATGCCGCACTTTGCGTAATTTCAAATGATGGCAGTGACTTTTAATCACTCTGCGTTCAGCAAATGCAAGACTTTCATCTTTAAGTAGCTTATCTTCTCACCGAGCGAGCAGATTTTTTTTTTTATATGATCACAGTTGATATTTCATAAGTCCTAGAAAGCTAAAAATCTGCTGAAGCATTTTTCTTTTCTTTGTGTACATTAAAGTGCAGTTCCAGACAAATACCCGATGTGTTTTTCTCGTTTGACGTTCGGTATGATTGGAGATGTCAAAGAATTGATCTTGACTGTGCAGTCTCTAAAGACCTCACGTCCTTTCTTTTCAACTCTTGTTCTCCATCATTTAGGCCTGTCTGCCTGGCATGCCAAGCTGCTCCGAGTTCACGGCTCCCAGCGTGTACCACCCATCAGAGTTCACAAACTGGAGGCGCATCACTTTGTCTCTTCCTCAAAAGACATGGTAACACACTAAATACCTTATGTCAGATAATTTTGCTTTCACTCACAAATTCAGTTTTTACAACTTTCAGATTCTCCCGTTAAGGCGACTCACTTCATTGGAAAAAAGGCATAGCCTAAAAACAGGCAAATTATTTAAAAGGTTATCAACATGGCATGCGAGCCTCCTTTGGCCTTGTACATAACATCCACCCCACGAAGCATTCCATTATTCACACGGTAGACATTGCCGATCCCAATGGCATTATGAACCTGTCATCTCTCCCGACATATGATGATTGCCAATCCCATCACCCATAGGTTGCACATCTATCAACGCCCATAAAACTGCGCACAGATCACGCTGACCTTCATAACATTCTTACTTATAGATAAGCATCCTCTAATCTCCCGCAATGTGGTGAGAGGTCACAGAGGTCATGGCTGCAATTTGGTCATAAAACAGCTGTGGTCAAAAGTGGGTCAGAGGTGATTTTAGGGTCGTTTGGCAAAAGCACAGTGTTTTTTTGCGCAACACGAGGCACCTCTTTGTATCATCCGTGTTTAGGTCCAGTGCCACACGCTTCCGGTGGATTCAAAACTACTACGGAGAGCAGGACGAGTGGGCCCTGGATGACATTTATATCGGCCAACAATGCCCCAACATGTGCCACGGACACGGCTGGTGTGACCACGGACACTGCAGGTCAGCCCTCAAGGCCACAAAGGTTTAATAAATTGGGCTTGTTTGTATTTTTGCTACATTTAAACTCATCTGCGGCAGGTGTGACGACAACTTCTCTGGAACAGACTGCTTGCCTTCCTCGCCTCTTTCGTCAAGTGTCCTCTCAGACTTTGAGTCCCAGGATGCACTGCTGGCCACTTGGCAGGAAGTAATAGGTGGAGAGGTGGTCAACCCTGATGTTGGCTGCGGGGTGGTTTCTTCCGGTTCATCCTTGTACTTCAGCAAGGTAGAGAATAGCCTTATCTTATTTGCTCAAAAATACTCCCAATGTTCAGTGGATACAAAGAATAATTATTTCATGTGAAATTTGTGTGTGTGACATCAGGCTGGCTTGCGACAACTTGTGAGTTGGGACCTGGACACGGAATGGGCGGAGTTTGTTCAGTTCTACCTGCGTGTGGGTGGAGACTGGGCGGATTGCAACCAGGCTGACAGCAGGGAAGAGGGAGTACTGCTGCAGTACAGCAACGACGGAGGCATCAACTGGGGCCTCATCGCTGAGATGTACTTCACAGACTTCACCAAACCTCGGTGAGCTGCACGGTGCTTATGTTTAACACGGTTGCTTCTTCCAAATCAATCATTTTGATCTTTTCCTCAATAGTTTTGTCCACTACGAGCTTCCTTTGGCCTCAAAGACACCTTGCACTAGATTTCGCTGGTGGCAGCCTCTTCACTCCGGAGACGGCTATGACCAATGGGCAATCGATGACATCATAATTTTATCTGAGCGGGAGAAGCACATCATACCAATGGCCAGTCCTACTTTGCCACAGGTATGCCAACATCTGTATTGAAAGAATATATTCCATTTGTGAATAAGAACAAATAAATGAATTGCTTCTTTCCACTGACGACTAAACCCCATCCGATAGAACTTCTACGAGAAGCCGGCTTTCGATTACCCGCTGAACCAGATGAGTGTGTGGTTGATGCTGGGTAATGAAGGCATGGAGAGGGACAGCAACAACAGCTTCTGTGCTCCGACCGCATCTTCCATGGTGTTCGGGCGCTCCGATGGCGACAGGGTGGCGGTCACCAGGGACCTTGCCCTGCGTTCTGGCTACACTCTCCAGTTTAAGGTGAGAACCTACAAGACCGCCTTACCGAGACTGCCCCAACAATGTTGTTAAAGATGTCAAATTATTCTTTTTTTTCTTCCACTTACTAGTTAAACATAGGTTGTGAGTCAGAGTTCATTGCGTCTGCCCCAGTCCTGCTGCAGTACTCCCATGATGCAGGTCGTACTTGGGCCTTGGTAAAGGAGGGCTGTTACCCCGGATCCCCGGGAGCGGGGAACTGTGAAGGAAGTGGCCGGGAGCTTCGAGAACCCACCGTGTACAACACCGGGGACTATGAAGACTGGACCAGGGTCACTGTGGTTATTCCACGCAATGTTGCAGCTAGGTAACTATGGTGACAGCAATATGGTGGGATCTTGAGGAAAGGTGGGCAAAGTGTGGCGCAAGGGGATATTAAAGAGTCTGGTAATATTTTTTTTTCATTATTCCCACCCTGCCAACTTGTAACAAAAAAACTACTCTTTCTTCCATTTCTCCAGTAAAACGCGGTTCCGCTGGTTCCAGGAGAGCAGCATTTACAGAGATGCTCCAGCTTTCGCACTGGATGGAGTCTACATCTCCGAGCCATGTCCGAATCATTGTGGCGGCCATGGCGATTGCATTTCTGGAGTCTGCTTCTGTGACATGGGATACACAGGTAAAGCCACTCATAGAGATGGTCAAAGTTGTTTGCCTCATTTAGTAGTTCATTTTTTTTCTCTCTCCATAGTGGAACAGGATAGCTGTGTTCCATCCGTAGCCAGTCCCACCGAGCTGTCTGAGGGCTTTGAGGCCAAGCTAAGTCCGCTTTGGCAGAGTCTAAGTGGGGGCCAAATAGGAGGTGGATGCGGCATAATCAGTGAGGGCAAGGCGCTTTACTTCAGCAGCCCCGGAAGAAGGGAGGCTCGCACGGTGCCCCTCGACACCACAAACACTCGGTAGGCGGATTCCGCTCTTGTTTCCAAGTCAAGTCATGCGAGAGCTTGATTTTAAAACTTCTATCATGACTGTACAGGTTGGCGCAATTCTACATTCGAATAGGCAGCAAAAGTTTGGGACCCACTTGCACCAGGCCCCGTTCACGCAATGAAGGTTTGCAACCCTTTTCATCCGGGTCATTTGGATTATCCTCTTGTAATGTATTTCTTCGCATATACAGGTGTCCTTGTCCAGTTTTCCACCAACAATGGCGTCCAGTGGCAATTCCTGCGAGAGTTAGACTTCAGTTCCTTCTTGGAGCCTCAGGTGGTGACCATTGAATTGCCACCACATGCCAAAACGCCTTACACTGTGTTTCGCTGGTGGCAACCCCAACAAGGTTAGTGCACTTGCTACAGTAATGTTGAAACTCTTCTTTTTTTCGTCTTTAATTTATTGTGTTGTGTTGGTGATTTCAGGGAAACACTCAGCCCAGTGGGCTTTGGACGATGTCCTAATTGGTATGAACGACAGCTCCAGAACTGGTTTCCATGACAAGTTTGATGGCACCACACCTCTGAGGCACAACTGGTACCGCATTCAGGGCGGGGAGGTGACTGTGGACTGTTTGTCCCTGGACACGGCACTGACCTTCAACTCGGAAGCCATCGATAGTGAGTCACGCAAATGAACACACCCGACCGACTCACACACATGCAATAAGAGAACATTCCAATTACATTTTCTATTTATGCAGCAGTGAGAGAGAACAGCAGTGAAATGGCCTCAGAGCAGCATAACTCATAACAGGCTGAAACGGAATCACCCATTTACTGTGGCGCCATGAATGGCGCATTATAAATGAAGGCATACTTGATTGAACATCCTGCCTGTTTTTTTGTTTTTTTTATGAGAGCACCAAGCTGTGAGCGTGTTTTCTTTATATAAATAATGCTTTCATGTGGGCTTACTCTTTTGGAGGTGCACAGCTTGAATTATTTGACTACACATCTAAAGACACAAAGATTCTGCAAGAATCCAGGAAGCATGGCAGTTCTGATTTTTACAAATATTTTTCTGACTTTTTCCTTTCTCTGCTAACATTTATCCGTTCCATCTACGATCTTTCCAGAAAAGCCGAGGTATGCCGAGAGCTGGGACTTTGAGGTGTCGGGTTCTTCCTTCCTGCAGTTTGAGCTGAGTATGGGCTGCAGCAAGTCCACCTCCTTTTCCCACGGCGTTCGCCTGGAATACTCCACAGACTGCGGCCGTCACTGGTCCCTCATTACCCCGGAGTGTGTTCCTCCAGCTATCGGTTGCGCCGCTTATACTCAGAGTTCCGTCTATACGTCGACACAATATAAACACTGGAGGAGGATCACTGTGTACCTGCCGAGCGCTGCTAAGTATGCACTACCCTTAATCGCGACCCGGTGATTTTCTTCATACTGAATTCTTGCTCTTGATACTTTAGTTCTCCAAGAACTCGATTCCGTTGGATCCAAACCCATTTTACTCCGGGGGCTGAGGGTTGGGCTCTGGATAACGTGTTACTTGCCCCCGGTTGCCCTTGGATGTGCTCTGGTCACGGTCTGTGTGACAATGGCCGCTGCGTGTAAGTCAGACGTGAACGTTGGATGATGTTTGCGTTCTGTGGGTCCATGTTGAGAAGATCTCGTCCTGTCTCAGTTGTGACAAAGGTTACGAGGGTGCCCACTGTGTGCCATCGGCGCCCCTGCCGTCTCTTTTGAGGGAAGACTTTAATGAGCACCTGCAGCAGGAGATCTGGCCTGAGGTTTATGGAGCTGAGAGGGGAACTCTGAGTGGAGAGCCTCTTAAATCTGGAAGCGCCCTCATCTTTAAAGGGGTACCTGTCCTCAAAGTCAATGTTGCAGTTTTACACTTGAACTGCTTTTGTTACATGAATCTCTTTGCAGGATGGTCTGCGAATGATAGTGTCAAGGGATCTGGATTGTACAAACACGCTCTACATTCAATTCTCCTTCAAGTTCATCACAAAAGGTAGCAAATTGATTTGTTTGGTTTGGTTCATTGGTAACGTCGTTGTCATTTTTATGTTTTTTTTTTCAGGTGTACCTGAACGCTCCCACTCAGTGCTGCTGCAGTACTCAGTGAATGGCGGAATCAGCTGGCTACTCTTGGACGAGTTTTACTTCCCAGCTTCCACGGACACTCTGTTTCTTCACTTGCCGCTGCCCACCAGCGCTCGGAGCAACGCCACCCGCTTCAGACTCTGGCAGCCGTACAATAGCGGTGAGGAGACATATTTGTTTCATTTTTCAAATATGACATATCTGATATAGATCAGGTGTCAGTCTCTATAATTTTTAAAAATGTACCCGTACATGCAAATGGGAAAAACTAACCTTTCCTGCAAACTTTAACACCATAATCTACAACACCCCCCGAAAAATAAAATAAAATTATAATAAAACAAATTAAAAGTAAAAAAAGGAAGAAAAACAGAGAAAAATCTACAAACTGCTATTTGTTTAATGTTTGATAATAATAATAATAATAATAATAATTTTTAAATACCAGTATACATGCAAATGGCAAAAATTAATCTTACACCATAATCTAAAACATCCTCCCCAAAGAATAAAATTAAAATTAAATTAAATTTAAAATGAAAAAAAGTAATAAAAAAAGTCAGAGAAAAATGTACAAACTCCTATTTGTTAAATGTTTAATAATAATTGTCTTCTCATGTCCATCAGGTAAAAAAGAGGAGGTGTGGGTAATAGATGATCTCATCATTGACGGCAGCTCCTTGCACAACCCCCTCGTGGTCATGGACAGCTTTGAAGAAGGCCCGAATGCGTCCAACTGGCTCTTCTACCCGGGGGGCAACACTGGCCTCTACTGCCCCTACCAGAAAGCCGGCTTGTAAGAAAACTCTTTCACTTTGAACAATTCCAAAGACTAAGTCTCCTTTTGCATATTCACTTGTTCAATCAGTGAACCCACAGTTGATGTGAGCAACAGAACAAATGTTTTTAACCTTGACTAATTTTTTGTTTGTGTATCTGGGTTGCAGAGAGGAGGATGAGTCAGCGATGCTGTTTGTCTCCAGCGAGCTGGGGGAGCACTCCATCACCACCAGAGACATTGACGTGAATGAGAACACAATCATCCAGTTTGAGGTACACAAACACTCTTAATGACTTCTTTCCCAAAGTAACAATCAGCACACTCATTGAAGGCATAAATCACGCCGGGCGGGCGATCCTAGCTGATGTCTCCTTTTCTCCCCAGATAAACGTCGGCTGCACGGCCGAAAGCTCCTCGGCCTACCCGGTGCGACTTGAATTCTCGCGGGACTTTGGCGCCACGTGGCACCTGCTGCTGCCGCTGTGTGCCGGCGGGCCGCAACCATCTTCCTTATGCTCCACCGAGCTCCATCCAGCCAGCGTTTATTTCCCGGGTACCACGCAAGGCTGGCGGCGGGAGGTCATCCACTTTGGCAAGCTACGTCTCTGCGGGTGAGCACCGGCGCATTCTCACCAGCTTTTTCCCGAACACTCTCTTTCTGTATATCTGGATCTATTCGTCCCTGTTCTTTGTCCTTACAGGTCCGTGAGGTTCCGTTGGTATCAGGGTTTCTTTTCAACTGGATCGGCGCCTCCAACATGGGCTCTGGACAATGTCTATATTGGCCCTCAGTGCCAGGACATGTGCAGTGGCCACGGAGCCTGTATAGGGGGCACCCATTGTATGTGTGACCCCGGCTACTCGGGAAGCGACTGCTCTGTGCCTGACATTCCCAACCCCGACTTCCTCAAAGAAGATTTTGAAGGTAGGCTGCAGAATAGCAAGGGTATCCCCGGTAGTTGTTGTCATTATGTAACAAAAAGTACTGTTTGCCTTTAGGCGGAGCAGTGGATGTTGATTTGTTTAGACAGCTTAGTGGTGGTAAACCATCCAGAAAATGTGGTATCATGTCCAGTGGGAACCATTTGTTCTTCAGTGAGGATGGGCTGCGCATGTTGGTCACCAATGAATTGGATTTGTCTAATGCCAGGTATTGTTAGCGTCGTCTTACGATGTCTTGATTTTGTGCTGAAATTGGAAGGACCGTAATCGTGACTGTCGTTGGCGGCAGGTTTGTTCAGTTTTTCCTCCGACTCGGCTGCGGTAAGACGGCACCGGACCCTCGCTCTCAGCCAGTTCTTCTGCAGTACTCTCTGAACGGAGGTCTGACATGGGGTCTCCTCCAGGAATTTCTCTTTAGCAACAGCAGTAACCAGGCTCGCCTGGTGGCCCTTGAGATCCCGCTGCGCGCTCGCACTTCTTCCACTCGCCTGCGCTGGTGGCAGCCTTCCGAGAACGGACAGTTTTACAGTCCTTGGGTAATCGATCAGGTACTGTGAGGCGACAATGACTTTGCCTCAATCGTCCAAATGCAACTTAACACTTTGAACTTTCTTTAAACGTCAGGTGGTGGTTGGTGGTAGTGCCAGTGGCTGGGGACCACTGGAAGATGATTTTTCCTCTATCGATGGACGCTCATGGCTCCTCCACCCAGGTGGAACCAGAATGCCAGTTTGTGGCTCGGATGGACCCGCTTTTGCTTTTATCGAAAAGTCCAACACTCGCTACGCAGTCACCACTGACATCAGTTTAGGACAAGATGCCTTCATCCAGTTTGACTTTTCTGCATCCTGCTCTGTAACCAACTCTTGCTACTGTAAGCAACAAGACCCAACGATAAGAATACTCTGCATGACAACGTGAGGCTCGACTGTAAACATATCTCTTGTCGTCACAGCTGTGGAGCTGGAGTACTCTCTGGATTTAGGTCTGACGTGGCAACCCGTCGTTCGAGACTGTTTACCAACAAGCCCCGACTGCTCCTCCTACACCTTGCAGAGGCTGCTCATTTCTGATACTTACAACAAGTGGGGTCGTGTCACCATACACATTCCATCATATGCAAGGTCAGTGCTGCTCCTTTTTTGTGAGAAATGGTTTTGAGTAGGGGTGTAAATCGCGGGTTTTGTCACGATACGATATCATATCGATACAAAGAATCTCGATACGATATTTGCCGATATCTTAAAGCCTGCTGTGATTCATTCACGATACATCACGATATAGTGCTCCACGATCGATATTTTAATTTTTTTAAATAAAAAATATAGAACAATATCCTGATTTATAACAATTCATACGCAAAATCAACAAGGTACTGCAAACTCTTTATTTAGGAAATTACAAGAGTATTGTAGTATACAAAGTGCTTATTTTAACACTGAACTTTATCAAATTCCTATATTTTTTCTCATATAAGTAAAGAAAATGAATATTCTTTCTTTTTTGTAATACCATTAACTTTAAAGTGCATTACTGAACTATTTATTTACAATAATTTTAATTGTCCGTTGAGCCATCTTTTCTTTGGAATCCAAAGTGCTTCCAAACGAATGACTTGAAGCCCAAAGGGGAGCGAATTTCCTCGTCTTCTTGGACACTAGCCATAGCACCAGCCCAGGAGCCGCGCAGTTGTCGGCTCCCCTTTCACGTGCCTGCTCTGCTCACAACACAACACGCCGCGTACTGCTCCCGGAAAGAGGAAGCAAGCAACAATGAACTGGATTTCAAAATAAAGTCGCGTCTAATGTCCGAGGTCAAACACGGCGATATAAATCGATGTTTACGTTTAGCATCGATGCCAATAAATCGTAGAGCATTATATCGATTAATCGATGTGTATCGATGAATCGTTACACCCCTAGTTTTGAGCGTTCGGGACGCAACAATACTTCCTTGTCACGAATGACTACTTTCCTATTAGCCACGGCTTTGGTACAATCTAAGGAGCTGACTGATGTTTGTAGGTCTCCAGCCACAAGATTCCGTTGGTTCCAGCAGGCTCCATTTGACAAGCAGCAGACCTGGGCTCTGGATAACCTCTATATTGGAGATGGCTGTCCAGATATGTGTTCTGGACATGGACGGTGCCAACAGAGCACCTGTGTGTAAGTAACATACGCCAGGCTAGATTTATGCACCAGATGGTTCGATTCAGATATTGTTTGTCATGTCAATGTAAATCGGATTTCTTCAAATCAGTAGAAGGTCTCTTCCAAATGTGAATATTGTATTGACTATGCTATGCTATGCCCCAATTGAGCTTGATGTCATGGCGATGCACCAATTGATGACAGAAAGTAAAAACCTTGGCTTCCTTCTCAATTGGCAGATAAGACACTCCTAACTTTATTATCTGGATGAACCACATGTTGTGTTCTCACCAGGTGTGATCCAGAGTGGGGTGGTGAATACTGTGATGAGCCAGTAGCTCCTCTCCCCTCCCAGCTGAAGGACAGCTTCAGCCGGGCTCCTTCACTCGGTCACTGGCACACGCTCACTGGTGGCAAACTCAGCACACTCTGTGGAGCTGTGGCGTCTGGAGCTGCTCTGCACTTTAGTGGCGTAAGTATTGCTTGGCCCTGTTCACGTTTTCTTCATTTAGCACTAATATTGTTTCTTCCGTGCAGGGTTGCAGCCGTCAGTTGGTGACGGTGGACCTCAACCTGACCAATGCCGAATTCATCCAATTCTATTTCATGTACGGTTGCATGATCCCACCTAGCAACCGTAACCAAGGGGTTCTCCTGGAGTACAGCTTGAATGGTGGAATCCACTGGCATCTGTTGACGGAGATTTTTTATGATCTGTACACAAAGCCTGGGTGAGTGCTTTTAAATTGTGTCATTTCTATGAATGGAACTGAGCCTGGTCTATGTTTGTGCTTGCCATCTTGCGCTCAGGTTTGTGAATATTCTGCTGCCTCCTGCTGCCCGACAAGAAGGCGTGCGTGTGCGGTGGTGGCAGCCTCAGCACGACGGCGTGGACCAGAGTGACTGGGCTCTGGATAACGTCCTCATCGCGGGTTCAGACACGCGGGCGCAGATTTCTGACACATTTGGCGGTGTGGCGCTACCCAACCATGAGAGAGCTCCGGCTGATGAAACCTCAGGACCAAACAGTGATCTGGGAGAGCTAGAGGAAACTCCAATTGGTACAGTTTGAATATGGCAATCAAATCCTCATTGTAGCTCACAATAAAAAAAAAAAGCAAATGAGAATATGTTGGGCTGTTTTGTTACCAGTGAGCGACCATTGGCTGTTCTCAGAGGACTGCTCAGTGCAGCGTTTCTGCAGTTCCCCTGATGGAGTGATGGCGTGTGGTAGTGCAGATGGAAGAGAGGTCTACGCTGTCACGCACGATATCATCCCTGAAAAGGGTTGGGTCATGCAGTTTAAGGTGAGTCATCAGTAAAGAACACACACGACTTGGCAAACTCAAGGGCCATGTTTGAGTTTTAAAATAATGCGTGTGCATGTGTGTGTAAAATATCCAAAGTAGGTTATTTTTAAAAAAAAGAATGCATTTTATTCTTATTTTGTTTGTAATTATAAAATAAACTATAAAAAAAACAATGTAATATAAAATTTATTATTTATTAAGATAATAATGATAACAATAAATGTCAAATGGTGTGTTTACCACTTTTTTCCAATAATTATATTAACCAATTATTTAATTCGGTAATACCAAATCATTCAATGCATTTCAATTAACCAATGTTTAATAACGATGGATGGATGGATGGATGGATGGATGGATGGATGGATGGATGGATGGATGGATGGATGGATGGATGGATGGATGGATGATTGGATGGATGGATGGATGGATGATTGGTTGGATGATTGGATGGATGGATGATTGGATGGATGATTGGATGGATGATTGGATGGATGATTGGATGGATGGTGAAGGTCCACTGAATTTTGTGACTGGCTGCATTTTCTTAGCAGTAGCGATCCCGAAGTCGCCGCAACAATATGTCCTACGTGTGTCCGATAGATTGCGGTGGGCTGCCTAGTGCCAGATCGTGCGGCAGACAGACAGGTCCACGTTCAGTACTCTGCCGACTATGGCGTGACGTGGAAGTACCTGGTTCCTCAGTGTCTACCCGCCGATCCCCGCTGCGGAGGTCACGTCTCGCAGCCGTCGGTCTTCTTCCCCGCCGAAGGATGGAAGCGGGCTGTCTATCCCCTGCCCGACGGCCTCGCTGGCACGTAGGTCTTGACATTTCAAAACAAGCGCTGCTCTTAATATTTCATGCATGAGGCTACATTATTGATAGATCTATTTATTGTTACAACATCAATAATTGAAACGTTTGTCATCTAAATCTTGGAAAAGGCAGATGCATCTTGTTCGACTAAACTCTTTACACGACCCAAAGGATTCAGCTTGCTTCTCCTGTCCTTTAGTTCCGTGCGCTTCAGGTTCTATCAGCAGCACTCAGACGTTCAGTGGGGTGTAGAGAACTTTTACATCGGGCCTGCGTGTGAGAGCCATTGTGGCGGCCATGGAGACTGTTTGGCGCAACGCTGCCTCTGTGACCCAGGATTCACCGGACCAAATTGCTACGCCAGTGCAGCGTTGAAGGTGGGGTCTGACTTTTCAACCAGATTTAACTCATTGACCCAGTTAATCTTTGACGTCTACAGCCGTCAGTGGCAGTGAATGAGTTTCTCTTATTTTCAAACTATTTCCACCCTTGAAAATTTACTTCCTATGTGGCAAGTGTCAGGCAACTGTTTAAATGCTCATCAACAGTTTTTGCAACCGTTTGCAACTGTTTGAAGACTCAAAGAAACTCGGAAAATTATCATCCGACGGAATTCAAATATTACATAAGAAAGAGTCAAAATTATTTTAAATATTGAATTTGGACCGGATTGGCCTTATGTGGAGTATTTTCCTTTGTTTAAAAACTATGACTTTCACTTTATTTTTGGATATAATTTTTCTTTTAGGCGTCTTTGAAGGAACGTTTTGACTGGGAAGGAGCAGCTGGGCCTCAGTGGCAGGTTCTTGAAGGAGGCCGACCCTGCACAGACTGCGGTGTGTTGGTAGAAGGTACCGCCCTATATTTTGGAGGAGCCGACGCCAGACAAGCCGTTACCGCCGACCTGGACCTTCGTGGAGCTAAGTCAGTATTGACATCTTGTAACAGTGTAACATAGTGACGCACAAACATCATGATCTGTTCTGTGCTTTCAGGTTTGTGGAATACTGGGCCAGGATTGGAAGTGAAAGTAACATGTCAATGTGCCACCGTCCAACATGTCGCAAAGAGGGAGTGCTACTCGACTACTCTACTGATGGAGGTGATGTCATATGGCTGTCACCTTTTTTTGTCTCACTTTGCCAATGTGTCCCGTATCCTCCTCAGGTGTGTCGTGGAGCCTACTGCACGAGATGGATTATCTGAAATACGTTTCCGTGAGGAGAGATTACATCGTCCTGCCAGAGGGAGCCCTGACCAACGCCACTCGGCTACGTTGGTGGCAGCCTTTTACCATTTCTTCTGGATTGGCTTCTCCCAGCCTGGAAAGAGCCCAGTGGGCCATCGACAACATCTTGGTTGGCGGCTCTGACATCAATCCATCGACCCTGCTTGACACCTTTGATGACGGTAGGTCATGAAAAAAAAAAGTTCATGAATGAAGAACTCACTTTGTTTTTTCCAGAGGGCGTATCTCATGAGGAAAGCTGGAGCTTCTACCCGAATGCTGTGCGAACTGCGGGCTTCTGTGGAAACCCCTCGTTCCACCTTTACTGGCCCAACAAAAAACAAGACCAGACGCACAACATCCTCGCCACTCGGGAACTTATAGTGCAGCCTGGATACATTTTGCAGTTCCAGGTATTCAAACAATTCTAAATCTACATGAGTAAGTCATGGCGGTGCGTTCGGGCTGATGTTTTGATCTCTGACTTTTGTAGATTGTCGTTGGCTGTGAGGCAGACACATGTGAGGACCATCATTCTGTCCTGCTGCAGTACAGGAAGGATGCAAGGTAGATAGGTAACAATGGCTGAGCTTTAAATATGGAATCAAACTTTTGTCACGCTCCCCTTTCAGGTCGGACTCGTGGCAGTTGGTACAGTCGGAGTGCCTCCCCTCTTCAGTCAACAACGTGGGCTGCTCTCCCTTCCAGTTCCACGAGTCCACCATCTTCAGTCCCGTCAACAGCTCAACGTGGACCAGGGTCACCGTTCAACTGCCTGACCACGTCTCTTCAGGGTAGGCCTGGGCATTTTAATTCCTTTAACAAGATGGTTAATAGCTAAATAGTTTTATTCCAGAACAAACAAAAGTTCTGAAGTTGTGTCTCCTTTGTTTACCTCCAGGGCGACACAGTTCCGCTGGATTCAAAACGAAGGGACGGGCGAGCGTCAGAGCTGGGGAGTAGACCGCGTTTACATCGGCGAGGCCTGCCCGGGACTCTGCAGTGGACACGGCTACTGCACAAGTGGCGTGGTCTGCATCTGTGACGAGGGATATCACGGTGGGTCACCAAAACTGCTAAATATGATGATGACCAACCAACCAACCAGTTTTCATCACGTCCCCTCTCCTCCCACTTGAACAGGTGATGACTGCTCCCTTTCTACCAGAGACTTGCCCAGCTCTATCAAGGACAACTTTGAGTCTGGCGTCGTGTCCCCGGAGAGCTGGCAGTTGATTCAGGGTGGAGGAGTGAGCAGCGGGTGTGGACAGCTGTCACCGCATGCCCACGGCGACTCACTTTATTTTAACGGCTGTAAGATGAGGCAAGCTGTTACGAAACCGCTGGACCTCACTCGAGCCAGGTACAGGTACAACCAAAACACAAAGGCACGATATTGTGATCACAGTAACGGCATTCTAAAATAAATACAGATACACCTCTCTCACCATCTCTTCTGTGTCTCCCTCTAGCAAGATCATGTTTGTGCTGCAGATTGGCAGCGCGGCACAGACAGATAGTTGTAACATTGCTCTGGACCGGGCTGACACGGTGGATCGCGCGGTGCTGCTGCAGTACAGCGTCAACAATGGAGTCAGCTGGCACGTCATCGCCCAGCACCAACCCAAAGACTTCATAAAGGCCCAGAGGGTGTCCTACAACATTCCTCTGTAAGTGACCCACACCAAAACATCTTTCCAGATAATTTTATAGCTCTCAAAATTTGCTTTTGCATTGTATAATAATAATAATAATAATAATAATAATAATAATAATAATAATGATAATAATATTTATTATTATTATTATTATAACAAAATAATGATGATAGTAATAATAAAAAAATGAGGATGATGATTATAATAATAATAATAAAAAATAATAATAATAAAAGAAAAAATAACAGAAGACTTAATATGTTTCTTATGTGGTCTACTGGTGCTTTCCCCAGCGAGGCGAGGGTTAAAGGCGTGATGCTACGATGGTGGCAGCCACGCCACGACGGCGCAGGACATGACCAGTGGGCGCTGGACCACGTGGAAGTCGTTCTGTGAGTACTCAAACCCCCGGCCAGACACTGGCCCACCCGTCCATCAGAGCCCAGATCTGCCCTTGTCTGATCCCGCATCACCCGTAGATGACCCCCTCCCCTTGACTCCACACATATACAGGAAGCGTGCACACAGATCGCAAGCGCATCTCCGCACACAGTTGAAGTTCATCAATGCTTCTGGTGTCAGGCAAGCAGGAACGTGACTGCAGTGTGCTTTGCTTCTAAGGGTTCTGTTTGGTTTATTATCAGCTCATAAATGAACATGTCGGTAGCCTGAAACACTTGAAATGCATTTCTTGCATGTTGCTCCCTGTCAATGAGGGTGCTCGTTGTTTATTCAGACATAAACCCGACTCGTTCAAAGCCGCTAACGACCTCGTACGCACTTTTGCCCTTGTTTCCGAGAAAACAGTACAGTCCAGTTCAGTTGAGGCTACAATGATATTATTTCAAATGAGCCAAGAAAAATTGGATCTTGGGTGGAGCTGGTCCATTGATTGGTCAGGCGCCACAGTGGGAGCAGTCATTAAAGTGGATTTGCATTTGTTGTTTGTGGACAGTGTTAGCATGCTCCGCGTTGCATTCTTCTAATTCTTGTAGAATTCATCGCTAAATGCTTTGACATTCCACTGTCGCTGCTAACACCATGGTGCCTGCCTCCACAAGTCACATCAAGTGGTCCAACTGAAATGGACTGTGGAAACCTGCTTTTAGTGCCTAAACCTGAGCTGCCCCCTGGTCTCTGTGCCCCCCCTGCACGGCATTCAACAGTCTCTGCTGACAAGTGTGACCATAATCCTCACACTCTTGTTTATTTCTCTCTGCTCACCACTCCTCCACTTTCCTCTTCTTTTCTTTTGCTCCCCCTCCCCACACCTTCACGCGCTGCCTTCCCTCATCTTCCACTTTTGTGCTTTCTTCTTCTGCTCTTCGACGGTGGACTCCTCAACTTCACTGCCATTCATTCCATTTCTTCTCTTTCTCTCCTCCTCCTATCCTCACCCCTGGGGGCCACATCTCACCCCAGGCCAGTTCTCCAACCCCCCCTCACCTTTCTGCGAGACAGCAGCCCCCCTCACCTGCCCCTCCCCTCTCGCGCTCTAACCTCTGCTCTCTTCTGTATTCTGCTCCCTCTGGCATGGCTGTAGCGTCAGGTAAGTTCACCGCCTTTTCCCAAATGAATCCCACCCCACCCACCTCTGCGCTGCCCCTCTTTTTTGCCAGCATTTATTCTCCTCCTCCTCACACAGCGCACACACACACTCTCTCCCGGTTTCACCCGACACATTAAGCCCCGCTCATGATCACCGCAGTCATCTCCACGACCTTGCTTTTTTTTTCCTCACGCAGTCCGGCTGCTCACACAGTCCAGGAGGAAGCTCCGTAACAGTCCTTGAAACTAAACCGAAGGAAATGGGTTTATTGTAAGCCTGAAAATGAGCGCCAATTTACCTAAATATTAAGTCGACAACAGTGAGGTGGCGTGTTCACTATGTGTGATGTACTCCATCATGATACTTTATCTGTTTTGTTTTACCTGAGCCAACTTTTGTGTTTCAAGCAGCTTCAAAAGTAGGGTTTCGGGTTCAGCGTTTGTCGCTGAGTGCCTGGAACGCTCTTTTTCATTTCCATCAGCTTTTGCTTAGAGCATCAAACATTTGGCCGGAACACTCCATCTGCTCAATTCTGCACCCCGCATGGCTTAATGCATCGGGTCGATCTCGTTTCCTTATTTGCAAACTCCAGCTTCCTCAAGTGTGTACTGTAATATCATTGCATTGCTTAATTTCGTCTTGTTTAGCTTTAGGTCGTTATGTTTATCGGCAAAGAATATCGGTGCCGTCTGATTTTTTTTTCATATACACTGCAACCAACGATTCCGCTTCAAACACGGAGCCTACAGCCAACAAGGCAAACCTTTGGAAGTTTTTAAAAGCGTATGGCTTCCCTCAGTCAAAGCACTGGTGTCAATGGTGCCTTAGATATTTCATCATTTCTTATTTGCTTCTATGCAAAAAAAAATAATCAATGTCTGGTCTGTAGCTCAAACGAGGTTCGATCCTGTTCGCTGCTAAATACAATAATCCAAATATTGTAGATAAATTTTTACAGTATATGTAATATATTTCTCATAAATGGTACATTTGTGTAAGAGTGACTTTCGGGTGGCCGAGGAAGCATGGAGGACCGCGAAGGGATGCAAATAAATCAAATGAGATGAACCCGTTACAATGGAGGGACCGCCCCCTTTGTCTGTGGCTTTTGGCTGTTTGTCCGTCCATAGACGACATACGTTCACCGCTCCATCATCTCAGCATCAAGCATACAACCCCCCCCCCCCCCCCCCCCCCCCCCCCGCCCGCCCTGGCTGCACAGCTGGCTGACCGGCTCCACCCTGCTGGACGGAAGAGGCAGTGAAGTGAACAGACTAAATGGGAGCGAGCATCTCATTTCTAACGCTTGTCTGCTCAAGGCCGTGCACTTGTGTCTATTTTCTTTTCTCCCACTCTTTACTCTGACATCTAAAACTTGTGTGTCAGAGTGTGTATGTGTACCATGTCTTGTTTTGTGGGTCAGTGGAAATCCACCCATCACTTGTTTTTTTTCGCCATTTTCAATTGGTAAACAAAATTGAAAATTGACTCATTATTTCATGATTTTCAACCTAAGTACAAAAAAATGACCGATTTTAATTTTTTTTTAACTCAAATTAATAATACAAAATAAGAAAAAACTATGACTGGACTGAGTTCGATTTAAATATTTAATGAATCAGATTTATGTAACCCAGATGTTTGTAGGGCAGTGGTAAATTTCTCAAATTCATTTCCATATTACGAAACTATATCTCATGTAAGCACAATGTTAGGAAGAATAGATAAATGAAAGCCCTAGACGAGCATGATGCAAGAGTAGAACTTCAGCATTGGGCTATCACCACGTGTGTGTGTGTGAGTGTGTGAGAGACTTTCCTCTCTCACTAATCACAGATGTTCCTCCTTCCCTCTTTCACTGTGTTTGTATCCCCGCAGCACCCGTAAACAAAACTACATGATGAACTTTGCCAGACAAAGCGGCTTGCGTCATTACTACAGCCGCAAACGGCGGGCACTGGCGCGGCGCGCCTGAGCCTCCAGAGTCGGGATTTCCACCCCCTTTGACCCGCCAATCACACACTGACCCGTCCGCACTCATCCCTTTGTCTCCTGATGACGTCAACACCAAATCAAGTTCATGCTTTAGCCAAAATCCGCCTCGTCTCGTGCACCGCAAATGCTTTGGCGTTTGCTCGAGCTCGGAAAGATGGAAGTGTGGCGGCCATTTTGTTTACTTTCTACCATGGACGGTCAGGGTTTCCGATTGTTTTCTTGTTCCTCTTCCACCTGGCTCCATCTCCTGCCAAAACAACCCCCCCCCCCTCCCTCCTCCCACCCCCCTTCCGTCCTCCTTTTCCAACCACACTGTGAAAATGAGAGATTATATAGTATCACTGCTGAACTGACAAGCCAATTTGGAGACTGGCCTCCCAATTCCACTGAGCCGACGAGGGAGGATGGCTCCAAGCCGCCAGCCAGCCTGTCCGCCAGGAAAAAGACCACCACTATGATACGGACCATGAAGAGGAACAAATGGTTTTAAAAGTGGGGGGGTGGGGGGTTTAAAAAAATACAATACTGTGTTCTTGCTGTTCTTGTGTGTCTGTGGGTTCTTTTTGTGCTGAATTGACTGTGGTGTTTGTTCATTTGTTTGTTTTCTACTAACTCATATGCTTTGAAGAGGCGGCAGGGGGCAGGCGCTGGGTTTTGCTTCCCTTTCCCCAAATTTTCGGAATAGGGCCGATGTGGGCAGAGTGAAAATTCCACAGGGCAAAACGAAAGATGGGGATAAAAACATTTAAAAAAAAAAAGACAGACTGAACATTTTTTTGGGTGTGTTTATTTGAAAGAAAAAAAAAATCATTTTATATATGTTGGCTCCTGAAAAATACAGATATTTATGGTATATGGCTCTTCATGTGACCTATTTAAGATGCACTGTGCGTGAATTGTATGTTATTTTCAAGTTGTTAAGTTATTAGGCGGTCCAGTCAAGTTGTTCTACTGCATCATTTCCCCTCTTCTCTTGTGCTGTTCCCCATTTTTCCATCCCTCTCTGCTGATTCCTGATATCTGGAGGTGAGGCTCTGTACGTGTTGTTTTTTGAAGTCTGTGTAATATGGCCCCTCAGTGTAACCCCAGTCTAGCAAACTCCTGTACATACATGTATATCCAATATGGGGAGACCCAGCAGCCTTATAAAAGGGAAATAAATAAAAAAATGCCCAAACCTCATACTGTCCACCATGTTTGAACTCTTGACCTGATGCCAAACATTTCAACTACAGTGCAAAGCTGTCTGGCTTTGTTTCATTGGGCTCCACATGCGAGGCTCATCTAAAATGTATAGCTACTAATAATGTCATTCTATTAAACTGACCCGTGAGGGACATCCTGACTGCCATAATAAAAGAAAAAAAGAAAAATCGAATTTAAAGGAAAAAAGCATAATTCTTAATGTGATTTTTCTTAAAGATGACAGAGTATTGTTTAATTTCACATTTTTGGCCCATTAGAACAAAATTACAGAACAGTATTTGTGACACAAACCACAGTTTGACATTTTTATTTCCTGGAAATGCTCATATAAAAATCAACTGTTAAAAAAACTTTCAAAAATCTACAGCTCAATTTGTTAAAATAGTCCCACCACTTGAATCCATGCTGGAACGTCACTTAACCATGAAGGCTTCATGTTCATCACCTTCCAACCACCTCAGCAACAGTCACAAGTGTTACGATGATGATGACAAAGGTGTTGGCAAAGAGGCCCCCACATGCGTTGCAATATGCCCAGTTGCAGCAGGAGTAGCTCAACGTGTAGACGGCTCCGCGGTAGAAGACATCGCGCTTCTGGCCGCAGACCTTACTGGTCATGCAGCCGCTTGAGGACAGGCCGATCTGGGTACCGTAGCGACCCTCCGCTTTATAGCACACTTCATTCCGAGGGCATTCAGTCGCGAGGGGCTGAAATTTAATGTCATTTTCCATGAGGGGCCTGTAGAGACAGCCCAGGTTGCTGCACAGCGTAGAGGGCACAAGGTAGCAGAAGAACACGGTGACAAACAGAAGCTGCCGCATGCTCACTCTGTGGCAAGACCAGAAAGGTTTTAGACAAAACAGCTTCATTTTTTTCCCCCCACTGTTACATGTTGTGACTTTAGTCTCCACTAATACAACTTAAAGGTTGTGGTGTTAAAAGCGCTAACATGATGATGTTTATCTCAAACACTTTCAACTTTTGAATGTTTTCTTTTTTTAACTACAACAATTTAATTCTTCCCTTTGTGGTCAGAAAATGTGAAAAAATAAAAATAAAATTATATATATATATATATATATATATATATATATATATATATATATATATATATATATATGTATGTATACGTGCAAAGCTTAATTGCAGAGTCAGTCATCAACTCACTTTTCATTAGTCAAGTTTAAAACTCTACTGGCACTCCATAAGATAAAGTCATCCAAAAACTGTGCAGCAGAAGCAATTACTTGTTTTAAACTTGTTTTTAATTACTTTGTCTAGTGTCAACATGATCCTCAATATGAATCCCATGAAAAGGTAAGATCATCACACACACATGCACAATTATTCACTTTGAGCTTATGTAAAGCGTAAAAACAGTTAAATGCGTGATCCTTACAAACAGATGTTAGCGCTTCACTTCAAGCCTGTTATTGTGCACAGTGGCGTCATCGAAACTTACATGGTGGCTGGCGTCAATGTGGAACTTTAGCTGGCAAAGTCTTTCTGAGCTGTCAGTGTTTATGTGGAGGCCACGCCTTCTCTTTCACGCACCTGCTGGAAATTAATTTTCATTCTAAATGACCATTTTTCAAGTATTTTGATCTCACCAAATCCCTGTAGTTAAAACTAGTGGTGGGCTAACCCCATTGTGTCATGTTTAAGTTAAGAAATGACTAGAAATGACACCCCATGGTTTAAAGATCTATTAAAATTGTAAAGAAACTTGGACACTATATATATTAACTCACAAAGTAGAAATTTCAAGAGGCTTTTATTAGTCAGAATCCAGGAAGATGGTTGACGAATCCACCTTTTTTTTTTCTCTCTGGGGAAAAACAAATCACGATTGTGATTCCTGCTAAAACGATCACTTAATGATGCGATGGTGAGCACCCTAATTTTTAAAACAGAAATTAATAAAACACTTCGGTAATAATAATTTTTAAAGTTATTTAATAAAGTCTAGTTAAACGCTTTAATGGTATTTTAGAAATATGCGTTTACGAATGTTTTAATTTTATTATTCACGGTAAATCAACTGTCAATGAATACAAATAAATAAAATAAATAATCAAATACATCTTATGCAGTAATTATTTGATGCAATTAACTAAATGAATTAATGCTTTTTGAGTAACCTACTTGAGAGGGGAAAATAAAATCAATTTAATGCAATAAATACAGGATTAGCGTTTCAAATTGGGCATTCATATCATTTGCTAGCGGCGCTATCTAGTGTCCATTGCTGTAAACGCATGACGTGGACAAAAGTAATGGGACAGCAGGCCAGTGCAAGAAATAATATTTTTATTGATATTATGAATTGTCATTTGCTGAATTGTCATTTATTTCACACTTTATAGCTACACTTTACTGTATGTTGAATTGTTCTTCCTTATACAGTGGTTCCTATGAGAGAAAGAGTCTTGATGAGCTCATATCTTTACCAAGCCTTTTCCAACAAAATAGTTGTATCAACAATTACGTCTCTATCGTAAAATTTTGCATCATTGCATGTATTAATTTAATACATAACAAATTTTCTATCAACTTGAAATGGTTGAGGGTCTTTGTTTCTATTACTGAGATTGTTTCCATACCTTCAACTCATCATCACTCTCCAGTTCATCACCCACCCACTGGTCTTCTGCAGGGTCGTAGCTATACACTGGAATTAGCCGGTGACGCAACTCATCTAATCTAACAACACACATAATGATAGACAAATATTCTGAATCATGTAAAAAAAAAAGTCTTCTTACCTCATTCTCTTCTTCATAAACACAACCTGAGGGTGAACACGACACCACTGAAGTCATGTGATTAACAAAGAGAAGCAGAAATGTCGACCCCCTTACCAAGGCCGTGTGGAAGAACAACGGGACGAGAGCATAGTAGCCAATAAATCTTCTGTCTGTGTTTGCAGGTGAAACGCTGTGGTTGTAATACATTCCGATCAGCTCACTTTCCTCCCGCTGGCCTCCTCACATCACACGGCACCTTTGCGACACATTCCAAGATATTTATTTTAGTCACCAACCGTTTTGAAACTGAGACGTACTTGTTTGGTAACTGCTATCAGGTTTAGCCACACTTTTGAAATTTGAAAATGTGCTCCAATTTATTTTTGGTTTCACTGCCGAGCAGGCCCACATACTGTATGTAGCAGGGGTTAACAACAGATAGACAGTAGAATTGAAACCAAAATTGGATTACTAGAAGTGCAATGTCAAAATATTGTGCCAACCAACTTCAAACCTGTTTACTAACATTCCTTCAGGAGGCGTGGCAGTTAAATAGCCACTGAATATGTTGTTGCTGTATATACAAAGGACAAGTTTGCCAGTGCAGGATTTTCCCACTTTTATTTTCGAACCATTTGAATTTTACTTCCAATTAGTTTTCCCTTTCAAAAGGTCCAACATGATAAGTTCATCAACACAAAGCAAACAAAATTTCCACTGTGTCAATCAGTGAAAAAGGTAACAAATGAAAGTTAAACTATTTTTTTTTCTCACTGTGATAATGTGTTTCCTCCAGCAGAGGGCGTGTCGACGATGTGGTGGTTCAGGTGAGGGGAAGTAAGGAAAGTGGGAGGAGTCAATCCATATTGGTGTCACCAGCAAGTGTTCAGGTCTAACTCGCTGAGCATGATGGCCTCAATTTACAAGACAGATGGGACCAGATCCACACTGCTAATGGTAGGTCACAAGCAACTCATTTTAGTTTCATTTTATTTATTTATTTATTTTTTTAATTGCATTAAGGAGGACACATCTCAATCACCTTTTTATGTTTATAAACCACATCCGATTGTGTATTGTGTATATTGTACATTTGCAAGTTGAAGTAAACTTCCTTCTCTAAAACAAAAAGACCCGATGTTGGTGTTTCTGTGTTTTTCAGCAAGCTTGTCATGTTTTGTCTTGTGAACCGAGTAGGTCCTGAGACATTGTGGCGCGTTGCAGCATTTCCTGTTAAGATTTGAAAGATTGTTAATGATTAGACTCAACCCTAAAATCAGGTCACATACATAAAAGTAGGGAGAGTCAATCCTTGAGGGAAATCTCAGCATGAACCTAAAATGCACGAGAACCTTTATAGGGGAACTCATTTGACCTTGTCAAAACGTTGGAATCTGAATGTTTACTGTAATTGGGATTTTTGTGTATTTTGTTTTTGCTGAACATATTTGAGCTGTGACTCAGTCAATACATTTCCTGGTTAATTTAGATTCTGTTTTTAAAGAAGAGGCACAGGAAGGCCTGAAAGAACAAAAACCAGTCGGTCATGTGCACACAGTTTTCGGTCAATTAAAGTTCACCTGCTTTTTTGTTGTCGTATAATTTCACTCAAACGTTTTTGTTGTCATTTTTTGCAGTGTGCGTGACACACTCCAGAATCAAGACACACTCGGCTTACAATGTGATGGATCCCCTTGGATTGCGGCTAGGACCACCACCCCCTGTACCACCACCTCGAGTTCTCCACAGACAAAATGCAAACATTGACCTCTCCGCATCATTGCCAGCAAGTCAATTTGAGTCTCATCTTTACGAGGACATCGATATTGCTGCTGAAAATCAGATCAGTGATCAACCCCCAAGAGTCAACCGCCCACCACTTTTGAAATCCATCTCTGAACCGCTGACTCATGTCCGAGGATATCCTCGCGATGCTCGGCAAGAAAGCCGCGTGGCTCTCCAACCCCGCCGCACCGCCCCTCCGATCCCGAGTGCCAAGCCTCCAATTGGTCAGGACCAAATTTCCCCACCTGTACCGCCCAGGAAGCACGGGCCATCTGGCCACAACAAAAACAGGTTCTCCTGTGACCTGACTGTCCATGTGCACAAATTGACCCGATCAAACACACAAATAGATAACCTGGTGAGTAAACGCCATTGTTTTTCTGCCTAGAATTGACAGCGGGAAGGCCTAAACGATTGTCTTTCACATTAGGAGAAATGGGTCATCAAACTGACAGATGCTCCAGAAGGCAGCACAGCGGTGATGACTACTTTCTGTCAAGCTACATCCAAGTAAGATGTTATGCAAGACATCAAAATGTTTTGGGCCAACTCAAGCTGCCTTTCTCACAATGACGTGCGCACACTTGTTGTCAACAATGAGGCGCTCTAAAGCAGCCGTGCCAGTAGACTTTTTCCATTCATTTCATTTAAATAAACACCCTAAAAGTACATCAATGAATAATATAATTGTCATATATTTTCCCCCCTTGAGGTAGGGATGACAATTTCATCCTCATCAAAAACATTTCAAAAACGACACTCCCTTAAGTGCCATTTGCTTAAAATGTGTCGTGTGGACCAGCTGTAATTATTGTAATTAAAAGTAAGTAAGCTGAAAAGAATGTCTTTGTTGTGCATGCCTGAGCCGCAAACTGTCTGTGCTTCCACCCAGTCTGCTGTCGCGCTACCCGCACACACAAATTGCTCACAACTTGGGTGTGGTGTGCGCGCGAGTGTCACGTATCCATCCTGCGCTGCTGCATCAGGTCAAGCTGACCGTCTACGTGGCGATCGAAAATAAAAGTCACCAACTTCCAATTCCAACCACAGGTATTATGCCTCACTAGTGCTGTAAAAAAAAATATACACTACAGATTTTGGGTGAAATTTCAGGATGTTCAAATGCCAACTATTTTTTTTTTTTTAACACTGAAGCTAAAAGTGACTAAAAGTTGCTTTTATTTGTAGCAATGAACCACTTTACAAATGGCATCCCATACATATTAGGGTCATCCTGTAATCTCACTCAAACTAGTCAACTATTTGTGAGTAGGGTATGTGATGTTAAATTGATGAATTGTGTTTGTCTAGTGAACAGGACGGTGCGAAGTTTAATCGAAGAGATCTTCCAGCTCTTCGATCTCGCTCACAAATCCGCCGACTATTATGTGCTCAAGTTGTGCAATTCGGAGGAGTATCTTCACAAGTAAGTCATTTCACTGAGCAAACTTCTTATTTTCCCGACTGAATATTTCCACGTTTCAACAGCTACGAGTTGCTGGGTGTGCACGAGGTCGTCCAAACGCACTGCAAATTCAACATGGACCTTCCCCTTCGACTGCTCCATTCCAGCAACCTGAAACGCAGCCTGGCCAGGGATGTGAGTCACCCCCAACCGTCTCAAACGTTAATCATTGGCCAAGGAACGACCTGCTCCGCAATATTATTGACTTTGTTGGTGTGCCCGTGAAAGCAATTCCTGTGTTATTATTATTATTTTTTTACAATTTACTTTGTTCTTTATGACGTACTGACAGCTGAAATTTGGAGGACAGGTGAAGGATGGATGGATGGATGGATGGATGGATGGATGGATGGATGGATGGATGGATGGATGGATGGATGGATGGATGGATGGATAGATAGATAGATAGATAGATAGATAGATAGATAGATAGATAGATAGATAGATAGATAGATAGATAGATAGATAGATAGATAGATAGATAGATAGATAGATAGATAGATAGATAGATAGATAGATAGATAGATAGATAGATAGATAACTGAATGAATAAATAAATAAATACATAAATACATACAATTACTTTAATTCCCATTAATTATAATTGTCTTTTGAATTCAATTCATTCAAATAAACACCCTAAAAGTGCATCAATGAATAATAGTCATACCCCCTTGAAGTAATATTAATAGATAGATAGATAGATAGATAGATAGATAGATAGATAGATAGATAGATAGATAGATAGATAGATAGATAGATAGATAGATAGATAGATAGATAGATAGATAGATAGATAGATAGATAGATAGATAAAATTACTTTAATTGACTTTAATTATAATTGCCTTTTTCATTCATTTAATTGAAATAAGCACTCTAAAAGTGCATCAATGAGTAATATAATAGTCTATTTTTTTTCTCCCCCCCCCCTTGAGGTAGGGGATGACAAACCTCCAGGTCACCTCTTCAAGCTGATACGGCCGGTCTGTGTCTTCAATGCTTGCAAGTAAGCCAGAGAGCGGTCACGCCCTTGGATGGGCTGTGTTTACTTTTTATTACAACTGTCATAATGACATTTGACGTTTGTTTACAGGAAATATAGGTGTGTGTATGCTTTTGTGTTTGACCCCTAGGTTGAGTCTGGAGAATGTGCTCACAAGCTACAGCAGAGAGGAGGCCACGCTGATGAAAAACAAAGTCAGTCAAGAGTGTTTATGGGTAGAATATTTGTGAATGAAGCATTTCAAAGTGTCTCGATGTGTGCAGTCGGGGATGAACGTCAACGTCATGGTGACCCACGTTCGCACCATCACCGACCTCCTGTGCGGCCTCTCAAGCGAGGAGCTGGAAGACGCCATTGGCCGGCTCAACAGAGTCAACCCCATCCCTCTGGTAGGTGGACTCGCCTATGTCAGTTTTTCACAAGTATTCATGTATCTGATGCATCTTGTTGCAGAGTCATGAGGAAATGTCCGAATGTGAGAGTGGTGAGTAGATTTAGCATATTTAAATATTGCAATTATGATCAATCAATGGGACAAAAACTCTTCAAGCAAGCGTCCTTGGACTACTTCAATTTTTTTCAATGGTGTGTCTTGTAGCCATGCAGGCGCTGCACAAGTCCCTGCTGAAAGTCATGCAGAGCTTCTTTGCAAACTTCCTCTCCAACTTCAGCACTCTGGAAATCGCCAGCACACCTCAGACTCGTGATGTGGAGGACAACAGTGAACTGTTACAGTTCAACCTGGCCGCGCTCTATCAGCTGCAACCTAGCTGGATGACCATGTATGACATAAGTATGCCACAGTAAAAAAAAAAAGAACATGATCCTTATGGCTTCTCTCTCTTTTTTTTCTAGGTTTGACTGCTTTTCTATATCCTGCCAGTTGACGTATGGCGAAACGCAGCTTTGCTCAGCTGTGGTTTCCGAAAACATCAGCACTGCTTTGTCCTTTGAGAAGAAATTACGTTGTAACCGCATGTGAGTTCACGTTCCATGCAGCCTTTAATAAATGTTTTATTTAACGTTTTACATTTCTTAACTGGCAAGCTAATCTTTTAGATGCACACTGAGCCGCCGTCTCACAAGATTTGCTTTCACCTTTTGTGATGTCACGTGAGGCAGCCGTTCAACCTCCATTTTGTTTTACTTACAGACAACTAAAAATTTTGCGGCGTTCAACTTTGCTGTTTACACTGAGGAGCAAAATACACAAATATAAACAAACATTTGTTTTTGAATGTCAGGATGGCATTTCCTGTCCCGATAAAGGAGCAGCCCTACGAGAGTATGCTGACCTTCCAGCTGATGGGCTCAAAGCGAGGAAAAAGCCCCGAGCTGCTGGCATGGGCCGTTCTACCTCTTTACAGCGACAGGTACCACAAGGATGAATAGCTTTCACCGTGTCCATCACATTGTTGACTAAAACTGTGTGCGTAGAACTCTGGTAAGAGGGACCATCCTGCTCAGTTTGTCCATGTTGGCCATGCTGTCTTCACCACCCTCTCCAGCCCTGTTTGACAGCCACAGACAAACAGTGGGGGTCATCCTGCAGGTGAGGAGTATTAGACAGCTTTGCGCTCTGTTCTGAAAAAACAAACTCAACTCTCATCCGCTCTAATATGCAGCTTGAGTTTCCAGATGAGGTGAATTGGATGTACCGGAGGCCCGTCGCGCTCCCTGGGTCTTTCATATTCTCTTCGCCTTGCCAAGATCTGGAAAAGAAAATGTTACAAGTCTCCAAGAAGCTCTGCCTTTCCTTGTGAGTGCAAGAAAAGCATTCCAGACACTTTTTTTACCCACTTGAAGAATTTAGAATAAATGTATTATTATTATTATTGTTATTATTATTATTATTGCTGTTATTATTATTATTATTATTACTTATGATTGTAGTGAAGAAGCCGTAATGATTTAGTTTATATTCCCCTCCCAACACTGACTTGTTTTGACAACTCAGTTTCGTTTCTCTTCAGACTGTCAGAAAACGAGAAGAGCTTCCTGTGGAGTAAACGTCACAACTGTGACAAAGGAAGCACCTTCCTCCACCTGGTGTTGGGTGGCGCCCCCAGGTGGCAGCCTGAGGACCTGACAGAGATCTACACGGTTGTCGACCGCTGGGCTATCCATCTTGCCGAGGAGGCTCTCTTCCTTCTCACCGATAAGTAAGGGACGAGCACTGATCCCTGCCGTTTATTCCACATTACCGATTCACTTAATTGAAGAAAAAAAAATTTTTTTTTGGTGCAGTTTTCCAGATCAGACAGTGCGTGAGGCCGCTGTGCAGTTCTTTGGACAAATTCCCGATGATGAGCTTGAGCTGTATTTGCCACAGTTGGTTCAGGTGAGCACCATAACAGACACATCTCCTTCACTGCTATTTAGTTCTTCATCATCATCATCTTGTTTTGCAGGCTCTAAAGAGCGAGTGGAAGCTGGATGGAGCTCTGGTCATGTTGCTGTTGGAGAGATCGCTAAAGAACATTCGGATTGCTCATCAACTCTTCTGGTCAGGAACCAACCAGGGATTGCGGCGTTAATATACTGTTAGAGTTGCGTGAAAGTCAAACAAGTCAACACAATAACAAATGGTTCAATTGCGTCACATCAAAATAGTAATATACAGTGTTCCCTCGGTGCTCCATTCCAAGGCTGCTGGAGGATGCATGCACAGAGCCGCACTACCAACGCTGGTTCGCTAAAGTGCACGCGGCCCTTCGCTTCTGCTGCGGTCGAGCGCTGCGGGAGGAACTGGACCGAGAAACCCGCTTGTTGTCGGCACTCATGCAAGTGGCCGAGAAGGTCCGGATGTCGGAGAAAACGCGACGGAAGGTCTTTTGAACTCATTCGCATTGCTCTGACTCAGCGGCAAGTCCGACCTTCTACACGCATGATGATTGTCGTTGCAGACGGTTCTGAACAAAGAAAAGGAGAAGATTGAGAAGTTCTTTAAAGACGAGGGAAGCTGCTGTCTACCTTTAGATGTTGCTGTCCATGTCAAGGGAGTGGAGCTGGATGTAAATGCATCACAGTATCATCACAATCAAAGGCATACATCTTGAAACAAGTGTTTTCTAATGTGAGCTTTTATTTCCAGGCCTGTAAATTTTACCAGTCCAATACATCTCCTCTGGGGGTGTCCTTCATTTGCACTGACCCGCTGGCGAAGAACATTGCTGTGATCTGCAAGGTTGGTCATAAAGCAGCACTTTATTGATCCTTGTTGGCTCTTTAGTTGGGACCTGTCAAGAAGAAGTGCGAGCCCCGTTTTTCATAACTTAATTTGAGGTGCTTTCTTCAGACAGGAGACAGCCTGCGTCAGGACATGCTGGTGCTGCAGATGGTCCGTTTGATGGACAGGGTGTGGCTCGATGAAGGGCTGGACTTACAAATGGTCACCTACAGATGTCTTTCTACTGGCATGACTCAGGGTGACTTGATTTTTAATATTGACATCTGACAAACAGCAGAAAAAAATTACTTTTCTTAAAAGACACACTGAACTCTGCAGTTACGTAAGAAACATAATCGGAAAAAAAGGTAATAAGGTAGCGTTGTATGAAATATTGCTAGAATCCATTAATCCATCAATTAATCGATATACAATTTACTGTAATAATTTAGATTTTCTATTATTTAGTGATTCAAAAGCAACTAAACGAGTAGGATTGATGGTTGTTGTTTTCCAAAGTAAAAGTACGTAGGTGTTTGAAAATTTCTGAAATTTGATTAAACACAATTTTCACAAAGGCCTATCGAAATCAAAGAATTATTACTTTTGAGACCCTGAAATCAGAAGATTTGGACAATCCTGAGTTAAAAATGGCTCTAAACAATGACTCAATTCTTAAAACGAGGCAATCCATATGATAATTGATTTCCTTATCGATTAATCGATTAATTTTGTTGTGTCAATTTTGCGTGTGTTTCATTTATTGTTTATTTTTGCCGGCTGACAGGCCTCATAGAAGTGGTTCCCGAGGCGGTGACGCTGGGGAAGATCCAGCAGGAGTGGGGTCTTGGTGGGACCCTCCGACATGACACCCTAGAGAAGTGGTTCCACATGTGGAACAAAACCGAGGAGGACTACGAAAATGTCAGGAGAGCTCCCGAATAACCGATAGAAGTCGACCTCCAGGACTAATTGTTAACTCCCGTTCCTGTTTGCCTACCACTTGTTTTCAGGCTGTGATGCGCTTCATTCACTCATGTGCAGGTTGGTGCGTGGCCACCTTCATTCTGGGGATTTGCGATCGCCACAACGACAACATCATGTTAACGCACAGCGGGCACATGTTCCACATCGACTTTGGCAAGATCATGGGCAATGCGCAGAAGATCGGAAGCTTTAAAAGGTCAGTCAACTTTTTTAGCAGGAGTGAAATTAAACACAAAATGCTGGAAGAACCTTTCATATCTTTGACTTTTAACAACGCAGGGACCGATCACCTTTCATCTTCACATCGGAGATGCAGCACTTCATCACAGGTGGTGGGCAGAAGCCTCAGCGCTTGCATCGCTTTGTGGAACTCTGCTGTGAAGCTTACAACATCATCAGATACAGATCTGGCCTCATACTCAGCTTGCTGGAACTCGTAAGACCAACACTCCCACATCGCGGTAGTTGTGAAACTCTTCTTAGGTTGTGTGTGTGTGTGTGTTTGCATTGTCCCCAGATGACCAATGCAGGAATGCCCGAACTGAAGGACTGTAATGACCTGCAATACGTCCAGAGAAACCTTAGACCTCACGACACTGACTTGGAAGCCACATCCTACTTCACAAAGTAAATGAACACATAAAAAAAATAATTATATATATATATATTAAGCCTTCAAAAAATGCTGCTAAAGATTCCTTAGATGTTCCCAATGGTGTTGGATGGAAATTCTGAAAAAAATAATGGCACCTTGCATATTTCAATGGAGGGGGGTGGGAGGAAATGCCCATACAGCCCCCCCCCTGCTCCGCCAGTGATAATCATTATTCCTTACACTTGTTTGCTTGTCCCTTCATCTTGTTGATGTACTCCAACATCATCGTGACATGACATATGGAGGTCCTGGAACCCTCACCAAGTCTCCAGCACCTCTTGGTCTGCACTGAACTGGGTTCCTACTCATGTTGATCTCTGAAACGGTCACATTGTGTTTTAGGAAGATCAAGGAGAGCATGGGTTCTGTCGCGGTCAAGTTAAACTTCTTGACACACAGCATGGCGCAAGGGAAGAAGCCAGCTGGCCCCATCCGGGATGGCGTTCCTGCTCCGAGCACCAACATTCAAGATGCCGTCATTCGGGATTTTACCATCAAGGACAAAGTTGCGGTGAGTTATTATTATTGTTGTTGTTTACCACTGAAACAGAAGTTTTGTTGCTTTTTTTTTTCTTCAGATCTATGACCTGAAAGTGACCATTGATGATGGCTTTTGGTATAACCAAATGACATTTGAGGACTTTGAGATGATCCACAAGCAGCTGCAGAAACACTTTATTGAATCTGCTCTGCCTCAGTGAGTCCGCAGTCCATTACACTCTCATCAAACCGGTACCTTCTGGTTCTAGTTCTTTTCATTTCCAGGTTCCCGTGCTGGTATATGATGTCATTCACCCCAAGCAGGAAGATGGCTCTGCTCAATAAATACCTCAAACAGCTTTTTGAGGGACCTTGCAAGGGAGTATGTCTGCTTGATGCCTTTTGTGTTATGTCCATTTTTGTCTTTTAATTTTTTTTTTTTTACATTATATGACTATATGCTAATCTGCTGGTTTCAGAATGAATTTGTGTGCAGCTTGTTCTTAGATGGACCCAAAATGGTTAAAGAATCTGTGGTAGAAGGTAAATAAATGTGGCAGGCTGAGTTTCATCAGACGTTTTGACAAAGTCTATTCTACTGCATCATACTTTGATGTTTCTCTCAGCTTTCTGATGAAGCCATCGCATTGGTCCGTCACCTTGTGATTTCTCATTACAGAGGCGTCTCCTCAAATCCAGCTGTGCATTTCTTACAATGAGTGCAAGCTCTGGGTCTTGGTAAAACACCTCAAGAACATTGTGAGCTTGCCACGTGGGATGAAAAACAGCATGTTCAATGTTCTTTCTCATGAATTTAAAAGCCTTTTCTTTTTAATTATTTACAGAAGATGGCCAACGGCTCCAATCCTGATGCCTACGTGGTCACGTGTCTGAGACCCGACCCTCAGCGGAAGTCCAAGAGAAAGACTAAAGTAGTGCGGAATAATGACAGCCCTACATTCAATGAACTGGTACAAATATATATATATATTTTTTTTATAACAGGATAGTGATAAAATGACATGGTGTCATGAACAAGCCTTATGATGTCACACTTAAATTTGACTGACCAGCATGCGTTCCACCTAATCTAAGACAATGCCAAGAATATTCACAAAATTTGAAATGAGTGTGATTTTGGATGTGGTTTACCAAAATACATCTTTAGAAAATTAAATCTCATATTTGAATCTGCTATTGAATCATTTAAATTGTATATTATTTTGTATCATACTTGGTGACTGGTAAGTCTTTTATTATTAAAAGACTAATTATTAAAATTTAATAGATCAAAAACTGCTTTTAAATTTGACTTTAAGCTTGCATACAAAACCAGTCAAAAGCTCGGAATTTGAGGAGAGGAAGACAAACTACAATCGCACTTTTGAAGACTTGAGTCTTTAATGAACGTAACGTTACGCTCAAGTAACTGGATAAAAGTTTTTGCATCGGGAATTTTTTTACATCACGTATGTAGGTAGTAAATATAATCCATCAGACTGCACAAGGATGAAAATATATATCTAAATAAAAACTAAATAACTGTACACTTAATACAATAAATACATATTGAAACATCATTGTAAGATGGAGGAACAAAACTTGATGAACTAGAAGCTGCTCAACTTTTCCGAAAGTTACAGCTGACATGCAGAAAACTTTGTGTGGTTCACAGTTGGAGTACAATAATGTGCCGTTGCTGTATGGGATGGTGCTGGAAGTGAGTGTGAAGAGCAAGAAGACGTTTGTTGCTGCCACCAACATCAAACTGGACGAGGAGCTGCTCGACAAGGAGACTTGGTTCACATTAAGAAACTCGGCACTTTGACCTGAGTTGCTTTACTGCAGGCTAGTAGCCGACAGGGGGCGCAACCACAATGTCTCTTGTCTCAACTACAACGCAGTGAATAGGACTGTGGATCAAGTTACAACTGCAAAAACTTAACTGCGGTGACTGAAAGCACCGAGTTTTTATGAATGCCAATCAAATGTTGAATCATGGACATAAAGGTAATCGAGTAGATTTTTTTCCCTAGTAGATTTATTTTCTCTTGTCTCATTTAATATTTAAGAAACGTTTTCTGTAAAATATTTGTTAAGGTACAATTTAATATTTTGTACTAATAGAAATACTATTTTTTACAACGAAGTAAAAACTTTGTGGGTTTTTTTCCTTTTTGTTTTTTGGTGGTACGTAAAAATATTTACCACTGGTTTAAACATTAAAAAAAAGAAAACTTAAAAATATTTTTTCCACAACGTCCATTGCCCAATAACTTCAACTCTGTCTTAAAATGGCAGAAGACTGTTTAATGCTGCATGAAGCTGCATTTTTCCAACAATACTGCACCTATTTCTTTTTGCGCTCATCTTTTACAAATAAGTTAAAAAAAAAACCACCTCTGGCTATTATGAGTAAAACCCACCTAGCCACAATATCACTCACTGATCACACAGCTCCTAATTTTATCTTAATGGCATCCTGCTGACAGCTCTCCTCTCACCGTCTGCTTTATTGGATTTGGTTATAAAGCTGAACAGAAATAGATTTTTCTTCACTGGAATTACTTCAATAATGTATGTATACCTCTGTGGATGCTATTTATACGATTCCCTGCTTGATAACTCACGTGGGAAGGGGAGTGATGCTTCAGGGGAGCTTTTGTTTTTTAATACAGTAGAGGCCGTGGAGCATTACTGTTACCTGGCAAGTGTCAAATTTATTGTTCTGAGAGGGAAAACAACTTTGCTCGCACTAACTGAAATCGCAGCAAATTTTAATTTTGTTACGGGAAGCTACAACCTCACTCGAGGGATTTTGCCCTTCACTACAGTTTATAGATATTGTAGGACTGCTTTTTGAGTGTTTTAGTCTTTTTTTTCCGTGATGCACTGGGAGGAATATAGCATATCTATTTTCTTATAATAAAACCGATATTTATAACTGAGGCTTTGATTTATTTGCATCCGTTTGTTGTTGCTCTGCTACACTCGTCTCTGTTGGCAGCATGTGTGTTGTTATTTTGTGGGTCTATGTTTTAGGAATACCAGGCATAAACGAAAAGAGAGGCTGGATCCAAACTGCATCCTGATCGGGCCTGAAGAGGTACCCAGCGATAGCCTGAAGGTAGGGAAAAAAAATGGAGTGGGGGGGGGGGGTCAAGGTTCAAATAGCTAAAATGCAACAAACAGGAGTGTTGACAGACCTCTTTTCAGGCTGCTGAAAGGCAGCGTGTACTGGCCCACGAAGTCACTGGACAGAAAGCCGGTCTGGTCTCGGACACAAAAGCGGATGAGACACAGGTCGGGAATGCTGATGCGGAAGTTCATGTCGGAATCCCAGTAGGGGTTCAAAGCTGCAATCGTCATCAACTCCTTTACTCAGTTTTACTGGAAAGCGCAATTCCTTCAGAAATGCCAGCACATGCTAGCATTGGTTGAATTGCCAAATAGATAGGTATAAATGACACCAATTATGAATGCTTATTAGTATTTTACCCCCTAAAATTATTGAAGAATTTATTATAACCCTGCAATAAATATAAGGTACATTCAACCATCCATTTTCTATCGCACTTGTCCTTTGCAGGTTTTTGGCGGGGTATATTCTCCATAACCCGGGGCAAAAAAAAAAAGGTATTACATCTCCCAGCATGGCTCACAAAATTAACAGGTGAGGCTGATAAGCCACCTGATGAATGCAAGCCTGGAGGTGTGGAAAAGGAGAACAAAGGAGCAGAGGCATAATGAAGTGCAACACTGTGGCGCCTTAGTAGATTTTTTTTTAATTTTATTAAGCCGACCAGTGGCGTTGACTGTAATACAATTAAGTTTTGATCTTATTTTATGCATTTATGCATTTTAATATTTTTATTTATGATTCCCATTTCTTCAGTCTTCCACATTTGAGGTAGGCAGCACTTTAAATTGTCCATATTGTGGACAGACGCTATAGAAAATGTATGGGTGGCTCAATGAATGGACGTTTGCGCCTCACCACAATTTGTTTTTGGACTTTCTGGTCACTCAATGTCTAATTGAAAAGCAGTGCCAAATAATGCACAGTTAGTATTGACAATTTTTGCGAGATGTTTTAATTTTAACCTTCAAAAATTCCGACTTTTCTCGCAGGGTTGAAATTCTTAAGAATAATTGGAACAAGCACAGAGTGTACAAATGAGACAGAAAGCGCTCAGCTTAATCTTGAAATGAACGTCAAGGTTGACAAAGTGATGACGCATTCAAGTTGGCAATTAACTCTGACACACACACACACACACACACTTTGATGCTGATGTACTTACCGTTGTTTTTGACTGTGCTTGTGTTTTTTCTGTTGCAGTCCGATCCGATCCCGTGGATCTCAACTCTGACGAAGGGGTCCAGATTCTTCCCCATTTTTGGAAGTGGTAAATTGGACCCACATATAACCTGTTGGCAGGCCCATGGTATGTACATAGTAGCATCTTGGATTGAACTTCAGGCTCTTAAAAAAAACATCCCATTGCATCAATTTGCCAATTTCATGCTAAACACAAAAGAAAAAGCGGGTGTTAGTTTTCTTGAGTGCATGAATAATTTACAAGGGTGTATCACTCAATGTTATTCAAAATCCCCATGGCGTCGACTAGGTCGACATCACAAAGTTTCCCTTGAAACGATCAAATAATAAAAAGTGACAATGTGAATAAAGGTGATGCTCTCCCCCGCCACAGCAGCATACAATGCACTACATTTATATTTCAGCCATGCAGCCGAGAAGCTTTTCCTCTTTGTGCGAGCTTCTCTTTTGAATAATGGTCTCTGGTGAGCTCTTGTTACAACCAAAAGTTTGTTTGTCTTGTTTTTAAGGAATTACAACATTGTGAATGGAAATTAATTGGGAATTGCTATGGAATTTTCCATTCAATGCCACCATGTGATATGTTTCATGCTTTGATTTTTCCCAAGACAAATGGCTCTGACAAAGGTTTGATGTTCATTCTCAAGGTGGATACCTGGGGCCGACGCCCACTCGGCCCCCACCATCGCATGCCACTGACCATCTGCATGGTTAAGAACAAAGTTGAAAAACAAGCCACATGTATCAAATAAAAATCCTGGAAGCCGAACCATGATATGTCTCGAAAGCATCAGTGTTGCCAAAAAGCAATACCTTGAGCAGCAGGAGTGTTGGTGCAACACCACGTTGACTGCAGGTTGGATCAAAGCTTCTTTCACAAGACATGAGCACAGCAGGCTTAAGGATGTAGCCGCAGCCTCCGTTGTCTTGGAAACGGCCATCATTAAGGTCCATGGCCAATCCTGGGGACTGGAAATTAAGTGCCACTGTAAAGTACAACAGGGCGTTAGTAGGATAAGGAAAAGGAAAAACACAGCAAAATATCTTCAATTTTTAAATGCGAGATGATTCAATGACTTTCAGCCATCCTCTGAGGCATTTGAGAACACCAAATAAGCGAGTTGCACTTCACTTGCTGTCATCCGTTTCATGCCTAATCGAGTGAAACGTCGTTTTGGAAGAAAGCCAGCAAATGACAACTGTGATCTTTTTGGCAATCTTTCTAGCACGTCATAATTCTAATCGTCACTTGTAACCACCCGTCTGCATCACTTGAGAGAATGTTCCGCTGATTTAACGGAGATTGATCCATTCCAGCCTGTCTGGTGCTGCGACATCTTTCAGCATAGCAAAATAGTCTGCAGGGCTTCATGTCAGGCTCACTTTGTGGCAAGCCAGCGAGGTGGCAGAAAGAACACAAAGTAACACCAGCTTCAAGGCTGTGACTTTTTCGGCAATATGCAATCAGACACTGCCGGCATCCAAAAAGAAAATTGACAAACAGAGAAGGAACAGGAGGTGAATGGCATGAAAATGTTCTTTTCACTGCTAATTAATACGATCCCACTCATTCACCTGACGCAATATTTGTCTTGTCCTCCACAAACATTAAGAGCTTGTCCCCACACCTTATACGTTACATTCAAGTGGAGTTCTTCTTTCATATAATCTCTGTGCACATAAGTCACTGTTTAATGAAAAACACGTTTTCCTCCAAACAAAAAGAAAATCATGTTTTTGATGAAAATAAATATGAAATATATTGAAATGGGAAAAATAAATATGGTGACATTGAACTCAAGTCACCTCATTTCATAGCAAGCAGCAGGTTGGCGGTTAGTTTCAACCTTTTTAAGGCTGCTTCCAGTTAAGTTTACTGTGAATCTAAATATAAAACCGAGAGAACCACACAACTTTTCTTTTGCTAGCCGAATGCTAACACACAAGCTCAATGCCAACACAATGCAAAACGCCACAGACAGGCGAGCAAAGGGCATCAACACAAATGGTTCCGCAACATAATGGACAATATAGCGAAACTTCCAGTCATATATTCTTTATCCTCTGCAAAAAAGAATCTTGTATTAAAGCTGTTTACTAAGTCAACTGTGAAAGACTTCATAAGGTACTAAAGTACTATAAGTAATATAAAGAGCTCGATTAACTTTTTTTGCTTGGCATTGGAAAATGTTGATAAATGGCATACACATATAACGGTGAAATACGATGTGAGATACAAGCATAGACACGGAATTGAACTCGTATCCCAGGACACCACGGAACAACATTTTTTCAGACAATTTTCTCCCTGTGTGTCAATGCAGATCGTCTCTTTGACCCACCGAGCTGCGATCCAACGTTCCAGAACTCTTGAGGGTTGTAATTGGACGAGGATGTCCTGGAGCCCGCTGGATAAATCCTGGTCAAGAATCTCTGGTTGTGCAGAACAAAATCTTTACCTGAAGATGAAGCACGAGCCATTCAATAAGGTGAAAGAAAATGTTTTAGAACAAATTACTGTCAGTATTGGGTACTTGGGGAGGCTGCCGATACCAGCTGCCGATACTTCAGGCAAACTTAATCTGACAATACTGCAGCAGTTTGACACACTGGCAAAACCATCTATGTCAAAAAGGAAGGTCTATGTTTACATTTTGTTGTCATTGCATACTGCATATCAAAAGTACGAGGAGTATTGCAAAATACATTCACTCAACTTTGTGGCTAAAAAAAAAATCACTTGTAGGGATAAGGCACTGCAACTTTTCTTTAGACGCTGTTTTTCTAAAGCGCGAAAGCCGTAGTGAAAGCGCTACAGTTGATAATAAATTTCCATGACAATGACGAGGCCAACTTTTGCTAATTTTCTCCCGAGTGGACTCTCAGTCATATGTTGTTTTCAGTATGCCCTTTGGAGAATTATGACCAAAGATGAATGCTTCAGAAGTCCAAAAAAACCTCCTGCTGGGATTTTGCTTTGAGCTCACAGTGGTTGTAAATCATTCAAATCTGCTATTCTCACCAAAATGACACCGCACAGTTGAGCTTGGCTTCTCTTTTTAAGAGTGACTATACCTGAAACTTTGGCCAGCTTGCGGGCTTTTTTCTCAGCCATGGATGTGTTCTCACAGGACTTCTGACTGTCTTTGGAGTGACTGAAGCTGGTGAACTTGACAGACACAGTGTATATGACGAGGTCGGACAGACCGTCCGCTACCACCACCTTCTTCTTCTGCTCATCGCGTTCAGATGCACAGAAACAAGAGAGCAGTCACGTCTTTGCAATAAGATGGCAGACATATGAGTTTGTCTTCACGACGCCTTAGCTTTTTTAATATCAGCTACCACAGCCCTGACTCACTTTCTTTTTTAAGCTTGACTTTCTCAGGGACCAGAACCTTGATATGCTCGGTTGATCCACCTCATCCTCTTCTTCTTCCTCCTCTTCTTCCTCCTCCTCCTCCTCCTCCTCCCAGCCCTCATCTGCACTGTCATCTGCCTCTGTCCCTGATGCTCCATCTATTCTAGCATTGGGCTTTAGTTTTTTATTCTTGATCAGGATCTTATACTTTAGGTCCTGCGTGACCATTTATACACACACATACACACATACAATGTATGTGGGACATTGTCACTTTACAAACACTCACACAGACACACACACAGACACAAACATATATAATATATATAAATATATATGAGGGGTGTATAAAAAAAAATGAATTGAAATAAATGTGCATTGGCACACAAATAAAAGAATCAGCCTAATCATAGTTTGAACGGGTTAAAAACCACTTAAAAAGTAATAAATCAGTATAAATTGCTTTGACATTTCTGATTTTCTTTTTGTAATTGTTTGGACTTTGGAGCGCTTGTGCTTGGCTGTTAAGAAATATGACAAAAGCGACAAATATATTTCTTTTTAGTCTTTAATGAATCTCCCTGGCACAAATTAATTTATATTGTAAAGGGATTATAATAATCCTCTTTCAAAATCCATTGCATCAAAGCTTTAATTTTTTTATAGAATCAATTAGTAATCTCACAAAATCAAACCGAATCATGTATAGAGATATGTATAGAATCATGTTACTAGAGAGATGCACCCCTAATATACATGTATATATGTTTGTATATGTATATATTTATATCCAATGTGATTTTATTGTGATAAATATCGTCTCGCATGAGGATAACTGGTTCAGATAATGGATGGATAGATTTTTCTTGTGTATAACTTTTCTGATATAAAATGTTTGATTCCAAGCAAGAGATCTTAATTTCAGAAAGGCTAAAAAAGTTTGTAAACTTCCTTGCTTTATTAAATCTCTGGGCTCCACATCTACAGTATTGATGCAGCATCATGGTGCTTGTGAGGTCTGCTCGTTTCATTCTTTCAAACAATGAAATTGCCTATTATTGCACTTATTCCCAAAGGGAACATTCAATCTTGCATCACCAATTCAGCATGCATAAGCATTTGTTTTTATTTTTTATTTTTGCCAGTGTTCCTCCTGAAGTAACATTATGAATACAAACCCCCCAGATACCTAATATTTACAACTAGGACTCTAATTATAATTACAGCAGTGCCTTGAGACTCGAGTGATCAGACGTTTTTGAGATAGGAACCGTCGCTTGATCAGATTTTCTTTGACCAGCGGCAGTGAAGTGAACACAATCAATATGCAGCAATTTGGCAAATATTGAACAATTATTTTAAAAAGGCTTTGAGCTTTTCAATGGCACTCCAAATGAAAGTTTACTGTCGAACTAAACGTAAACTAAAACAATTTCCCATTGTGTATTTAAAACAACCACATAAATTTGCCTTTCAGGCAGCTAGCTTAATGCTAATCAGCATCAATTGACCGAAAACAGTGTAGCAACAGTATGTAGACTAACAATAAAACTGTCATATAATCTTGATCATCTGCGTAGAACAACTAATATTAGAACCATAATTAACGAGCTCAGAGAAGAGCTGAGACGTAGGCTGGACACGTGTGATTAGTTGCTATAATTCAAGTTGGATTTATAATTACGCCATTTCCGTCTCTCAAGGCACCACTGTAGTTTTCTAGCACTCAGTGCCACAGATTTTGCTCTTCATTTGATAAAGACGACCTTTCTTGAAGAAGCTTTGAGAGCCATGAGTCAAACTCTGACTCAATGCAAAAACTTTCTTGCGATAAATTTTAAATGACAAATATGAGCGGCTCGGAGACGAAAAAAGCCCGCAGAGCATCTCCTCAAAGAGAAATGCACTTCATCCAACTCATCATATTGGCATGAGGCTGAAGTGCACATTATCCCTCAATCTGCTGTTCAGTCATGGCTGATGCAATGTTTTGACTGGAGGAGTCGGAATAGTTTGGAACTGGCAAAGAATAATTTTTTGTCTCAATGCAAAACTGTTACAAAAAAGGTTTAAACTATCTTCAGTGGAGCTTAACTGCTGTAGACCAGTACTCCAATTACATGATGGCGTGTTTCTACATAATCTTACATTTGGGCTTGGGAGGTCTCCCGTGGTCTGGTGATCCAAGCGCACATCAACCAGCTTGTTTCCTAGTATAGAGGTGAGGTGGAGGGCCATAACTTCCTGCTGTTCCTTGGAACAATGGTTCTCCAGAGACAAGATTACCGGGTAAATAGACGCCTGCCAGAGAACAATTAGGGCATTGAAGCATTTTCAATTCCTATGCATCTATGCTTGAAGCTAACGTAGCTCAGGAGATGGGGTCAATAGGAACACTTGAAGGTACCGACCTCAAAAGCATACTGTCCCACAGTTGCAATAACATCCTTGAAGAGAATCTTTGTGGTCAGGGTGTAACCATGGTAGACGATGGGCTCCATACCTGGTCCGTTCCAGCAGTCTATCTCCAGACAGCGGCAGCCTTTGTTCAAAGCACTTTGAATGCAAATATTAATTAACGTACAATACCGAATGCATTGATGCATCTCGACACTAAATCAGGCGTCTCCATAAAATGAGAATAATCTGATGGGTACAATAAAGCTTTTTCCATTAAGGTTCAGTTCAGTGTCCGATTTGGTTTGAAAAGTCCCAAAATGTCTGATGCAAACCTTTTATCATCTTTTTCTTGTATGATCTGCCTCAATAAAGGTTCACTGGGAAAAGAGTGAGCTACCAGATTCAAATTTTTAGTTATATCATGGGATGCATTCTTGGGCAACCTATGAAGGCGATGCCCTCGGAGGCGCCCCAGAAAGCAGCCTAGACCGTCATTAAATGGACGGTTAAGGTGAGAGATTTCCTTGTTACCCTTTAAAGAAGTGAGGCAGAACCAAAGGTCGCTGATACAAGCTTGTAAAATATAGTTACTGATGATCCTAAATTCAGAAGGGCTCACCCTTCATAGGTTGCCTGTCCTTATTAAACAGGACAGGTTAGCATTTAGAATATCGTAACTATCCATCCATTTTCTCCTGCTCATCCTGTTCAAGGTTATGGGCAACACAGAGACTGGCTGCATTCTGGACCGGTCACCAGTCACTTGCATGATTTAGCAACATGTAGCCTCACATGCTATAATATAGCTGTCACTATAAGTTAACTAGGACTCTAGGCTTAACATAAATGGCACTCGTATTTTCTTCAAATGCAAGATTCAGGCCATGGAAGCGAAGGACAGACACTTGGTCATCTTGCCACCTGGCTTTCAATCATCCATCCATACATTTACTGTAGCAAATCATTCTGCTATCCAATCAACTCTCTCCCCCGTGAATTTGTGAAACCATTTAACTGGAAGGCACCTCGTCAAAGTATGCCAAAGACTTACCAAATGTAGGCATCCAGGTGGCTTTTGCCAATGAGTTGGTCTCCTGTCAAGTAGGTGTTGTGCGATGAAGAGATAAAGTAGCTGCTGAGTGGCTGATTCATGTCCTGGTACACAAACTTGTGGGATTGATTGAAAACACAGCAGTCTTTGGACTCCATGTAGCGGTGGAAGCCTTCAAATGTCATGCACTGACTTTGTATGGCTGCAAGAGCATGAGCAAGCAAAGTTACAATTAGGGTGGCCATTTTCTATCCTGCCAATCAATCTTGGGGCACATAGACAATTAGATCTCAATTTCTGTGATGCGTGGTGTAAATCTGCGAAGACGTGTTATTTCGCTGATGCCATTTTAGTTGATTATCAATTTTAGGTTTGAGATTGATTTCTGATCTTTTGGCACCGACACTACCCCAATTTGTCTTTGAGTTCGAATAGTGCTATCACTAGCCGATTAGCATAAATATTTTCTCGTGCTGCTCATAAAAAAAATTATGATGCAAATGTTTGTAACCTCAAAATGTGGCAAATCTATTCAAATATTACCTTCAAAAACACAAAGAGATCCTTAACAGACCTCGGAATTTCCACTCTAGCCTACAAACGCTTTTACCAGTTCAAATGGTGTGAGTGTACCAAATATTGTGATCAGTGAAGTGTGTGGAGATGTTGTGCTTTACAACAAATCACATCAATGCTTCCCAAGGCTATATTCCTGTCATGGAGGCCTCCAGCAGCTCGGCACGTCCCACGGCTCACTTCACTCACCCGCCTCTTCGATTTCATATCTCTCGATCAAGCTCTGGACCGTGGCCTCGTCGGCTGCGAGCTCCAGCTGCTCCTTTTGGAGAAACCTGAGCAGGGAGCAGCCAGGTAGCGTGGTCTGGCCTGAGGCATAATTGTTGAAGAGCTTCTCGATATCGCCTCTCCTGGTGGACGGGGGCTTGCTTCTTCTCATTTTGATCTGCAAACAATTTTGTAGTCTTCCAATCCCCATTTGAGCCTCTTTAATGATTTCAAAATGATTTTTTTTTATACGCCAGTGACTTTCCCCTGTGCTTCCCATCAGTCATTGAGATTCGTACTATCCTACCTTAATGCATTTCCCCCTCCCTCTTTTTATCCTTTGTTCTACAGCCCGTCACAATTGTGACACAAGCGCGAAGAAAAAACGTTAATGGGTGCCCAGCAACAGACAGCTCACTCGGTGAATCTGATCTCCAGGCATTCCACACTAAAGAACAGAACCTGCTTTCACCTTCATTAACACACAGGGCATCCGTGCCAGCGCTGACATGAAGGAAACAGGCTCTGCTGTTCAAATCCAGTTTGTCACTTTAAAAAAAGCCGCTGCCTGGAGAATTAAATTGCAAGGGAACAACTCAAAAGGCTGGACAGCTATGCATTTTCATGTCACTGCCCACACTGACAAAAGTTTTTACTCTAAATGCAGTAAGAGGCATTTTGCTTCATGGAACAAAGTGTTTCATACCTGCAGCAGTCCCTCGGCTAGAATGAACAAACACGGGCGTTATTGACATCTTCGTTCCTTCAGACTCTGAATACTAAAGATGGATGAAATAGCCTTGTGTATCATTATTTCGACTTGTCAGCAAGCCCTTTTTTCTTTACTGGTGGCTACATACCGCTTTTAACTTGCCAAAGTGTGCTGATTTAAATATTTACTGGGCTTTGCTCTGTTTCCATTTCGATTGCCTTTTCAAGTTTTTTTTTTTTAGCTCAGAAAATACCCCCAGAACTTGCCGCTCTATAATATGACGTCACCTTTCAAGTTTCTTCTTGATGACATCATCTTAAAGTTGATCACATCATTTCAAAGACTTCTCTCCACCAATTCCCGTCAGAGGCGTAGCCAAGCCGGGGCGAGCCGGGGCGGCGCCCCGGTTAGGACTCCCTGCGCCCCGGTTGAAAAAAATCGAGCTTTTTCGATTCTTCATTTTCATGCCGTTTTTTTCTTTCGGTCTTGCGCGAATGTGCTTGCGCTATTCTATGTGCGCGAAGTTATCCATTCACCATTTGCCTCCCGGACCCGGATGTTGTTTTAGCGATCAGCGAACGGCGTGGGTGATGTTCGATTTTTTTTCCTGTGGGCGTGCGCCCCTACTAGAAAAATTCCTGGCTACGCCTCTGATTCCCGTGGAAATGCTACCAAACAATGACCAGAATTTCTTAGTTCAAATACACCATATTGTCCCTATGGAAGGAGGTCCAAGCATATTTCAAGTGTGTGTGTGTATGGGGGGGGGGGGGGGGAGCACTGCCCTCCGCCAGCACTGCTTTCAAGTATAAAAAGTTGCAGCTAAGCAGTCTTTCCTTATATGAATCCAGATGCAATAACAATTATACAATTAATGTTCATAAAGAAGGTATTGCATGCTTGCCAGAAAAATTTAGTTTGAAATTTAATCTCATTTTCTCATCCTTGTGCTCCACGCCCAAAAAAGTGCTGCAGTGCTATACTATACATCACCTTTAATTTTTGGTCTCGCATCATCAAAAAGAATTTCCCATTGTATTTCTGGAAGAAAAAAAACTCCCAAAATATTCTTACATTGTAAAATATAGAAACACAAATATAACACCTTTCTGTTGTGTTCACAATGCATTGCTATCGTAATCAAACATTTGCAATGAATACATTATATAAGATGCGAAACAATTGGATTACAAGCATTATATTGGATTGATTTTTTTCAACAGGCTCGTGTGGAATATCATTCAGCCGTTACCATAGCGACAACCATTCCTCATCTGAAGCTTGTCAAAGTACCAATCTATGTTAAATGTTGAACAACCATATAGCCATAACCTAGACACCTCATTAGATATATTTCAATATGTTTATTGTTGCTCCATAATAAGAGTATTTTTAGTCGTGCCTCTAAAACAGACTCATTATCCTTGTAAAGGCAGACAAGTTCCATGTTGCATCTCATTAGACGTGCGGCTTATTGGCTGCTGTGGCTGTGGAGTGTTTACAGAAGAGCAAGTTTAAAGTCAAACACAATGACAATTTTCTTTCCAGCATGTTTGGTAGTAAAACAGAAATACATTTGACTACAGTATGTGGATAAAGATGCTATCTATATGTTGCTAGGTAACCAGGATGCTAACTCGACATATATTTTATTGAACTCATTGTCACGTGCTGCCAATTTGACAGCACGCAGTTTTTTGTTTTTCTATGCACTGTGTAATGTGGATGAGATTATTGCACATTCTACATGAAGCCTACACGCACTTGTGGGTGGCAGTTATGAATATTATGTCCAAAAAAAAAGAAAAATTTGGCACAGTGTTGCACTGATTTAAATGTATCCTGCATCTGGTAGAAATGTATGTTTACACGTTAATCTGACAACATGGGGTAGTGGTCAGCGCAGCTGCCTTGCAGTCGAAAGGTCTTGAATCGAAATCTCCAAAAATAGAAAAATCTTCAAAAGACAAAAATGTTTCTCAATATGTAATTGGAAGTGCTGTGCTGACTTTTATGAGCATGATTAGTACTGCAGGGTGCACTGATCACATCAATAGTTGCCACAGTGATGCTGATTTTAAAATACAATACTTAAAGAAAAAAAAAATCCATATTTAAATCATATAAAGCCAACGCTGATCAAAATCCAAACAACTCACAAGCACTCATGTGTGCAAATGTCAGCCAAGCTTAAACAACAGATGATCGCTGGCCGACTGTTGTTTGTTGACTCAGCACGCAGCAAAAACTTCCTTCCGCGGTTTGTCTGTCGAGCCGAACGTTATTGGTTTGGTGGGAAATCACTGGTGCACAACGCTGGTCACAACGCTCGCTTTGCAGCGGGCAGAAGTGGCCGAGATCCAAGCCTGTCACAACCATTGGCCGTGCATGTTTGATGTGATAATTCCCAGCCAGTGAAAACATGAAGCCGGGGTCCGGCCTCCATGTCCGCATCAGTGCACCTCTGCTGCCGTGTGCATCCGTGTACATCACCGATGGCACCGGAGAAACGGCAGCAGTCCAGATGTGCGCTCGGGTAAGCGTCGATACGTATGTGGCGTTTACGTGCACCTCACTGCATCTGTACTCGCCACTCGCTGTTCAAAAAGCATGTTATGAGATCTAAGTATGGGAATGAGCTCACAGACCGGCTTCATGCGGTTTTCTAAGTGGACATCAGGTCAGGTCATGTTTGTGAACCCTACCAAGCTTGTTTCTCACATGATTTATTGGGGCTGTGAGTCAGACGTGCAGCCAAATGACTGAAAATAAATAAATAAATAAATAATTGTTTGACCTATTCCAAATTAATTCCCTTTACAGTATTTCTAATTGAGTAAAAAATTGGAAGTGAACCTGCATCACGAAACAACTGTTCGACTTAAAAGCTTCAAGTATCTAGTATTTTACAGTGATAAAAAAAAAATCATCATATTATACGTGAAATGTTTTTCTTTCATTTTTTATTGTAGCTTTATATTGTAATGTTTTGTTGAACTTTTCCCCCGCTTATTTCTGTGTTCAGTCTTTCTTTAGTGACTGTGATTTATTTTTGTCATTATTTTGGCCTGTAGGATTTTGTCCACAATTTAGGGAGCGCGCTATCTGCGCCTCACGGCAAAAGCCATTGCCAATCACCTGTTATCCAATTTACTCACTGCGTGCTCGTTTGATTTCTTCAGATTTAGGAAAATGCTAAGACACTGAAGCAGAAATTAGACTTACACAGGTTGGTTGAGTTCAATCACAATTCTTGTTAAGAAAGCTCTGTTTTCAGGAAAGTACAATACAGCGCTGGGCCTTTCGTGCGACCATGCTCAAGAGTAGAAAGTCTCCATTCAGAAAAGGCAACGTTCAAGGTTCTTTGGTCAGCTTATATTCAGTTGCACATGCCAGTGTGGGCCGAGTTTGATGGGTGATGAGTCTTTGGGGTGGGGCAAGTTCGCAGGAGATCTTGATTCCATGGGAGTGGGTGCTGGTTCGGTGAGAGCTGGTTCCGTGGGGGTGCGTGCTGATTATGGGCGATTCGGTGTGTGTGGGGGCTGTTGTCTTCCATCCCGTCTTTCGGCCTTGGCGATCATCTTTGGCCGGGTTCTTGGCTGTCTCCCTCTGGCACCTGCTGGTTTTATCTCCAAGTGACCTTCCTGTAAACATTCTGCTCCATTCTTGCACATACACTGTCGCACCTCATCCATTCGTCATTCTTTCAATTTTGTCATTTTGTACGGAATTATGTGAGCTTTTGGCTGTGACATCATCAATTTATTAATGTTCCCTGACTATGCAATGTTTGTACTCACCACTTACCATGTTTTTGTTTGTTTGTTCTTTTGATACTCCATGTACATGCTTACGTCATCATATTCTTAGTTTAATCATGCTTCCAACCATATCTTTTCTTTGTTAGGCAAAATATTTCCCTCTGTCCAGAACATTCAGTAGTAATCGAAAACTGGCGTCTAGCATTAGTCAAAACATGAGATACAATCAAGTACTGAACATTTTTAGACGACGTTGGCAGTGTCCGTGATTTAGAAAATCATCAGGCATGCATTAAACAGTTCCTTAAGGGTTATTAAGCTATTCAGGCAATATATCAAAAAACATTTGTTATTTCAAAAGGCTCAGAAATATATCAAATCATAAAGTTATAAAAACCTTTGTCATTACCACCTATCAAAAATGTCTAGTTATGTCTTCTTTATTGATTTGGTGTGTAGGTATAATTATATGCTTAAAATATTTCTTTTATTGCTTTAATATGTGAATATACTTGTCTGCTTATGTACTTTATTCAATGAGGTTTGAGCATATCTGTTTTTGTAGCTAGGCAGGACTTTTTGTATTTTGACCCCATTCCTTCAGGCCCCTTAGCTGAATTTCTAATGAGTCATTGTATTTTTATTCCCCTCGTTATTTTTCACTTTAGTTGTCAAAATACAGCAAAGCCACTTGCGTTCAGCTTGGATGAATAAATGGAGCAGAACAATGCACGGGGTGATGCAAAAAGGATATAATTAGAATGCAACACTCATTTAGCACGTTACAGCAAAATCAACAATCTTGATGATGACTTCTTTAATTATGGTTGACTTGAGGCAATGTGCTGGAATCTTCTGTAAACACTAATCCTGCCATATGTCTGGATTTTTCTGGTGGCAATAATTGCGAGTGCAGGAGATACAGTGCTGTATTTGAGTGTAATGTGACAGACATAGACAATTGAACCACTTAATTTCGCATTAGCATTGTTTTTGGCTCCACTGCCGGAGCTTGGAGGGGGCGGGTGGTTATGCAGGGACCCTGAAATATACTTGAAATATATCTCCTCCCTGGTCTCTCATAGGGAACATTTAGTGAATGATTCTTCCTGTTATCATTATTATTATTATTGGCTTTTTTTTTGTTTTGTTTTGTGGACTTCCTGAGATATCATTGGCACCCCCATGGCCCTTCCCAGGAAAAAAAAAAGAAATTGCTCAGCCAGTACATGACTCAGATAGCTCCAATACATTTATTTTCATGCTGTTTAGGTTACAGTACAATATGAAACATTGAGGTTTCCAGGAATATTGTAAATCAGTTTTGACTTGATGTGTGTCTGCGCAGGTTTTAGTTGGATTTCAGACAGTGTGATGATTTTCATGTTTTCAACCTTTTATGCGCAATATTTTGACAGAGTGGATTATGATGTGCTAACTCATGTAGCCTGTTGTTGTAAAAGGTGAAAATGCTATATTTTCAGTTTTCCACTCATTATTTTCCAGAAAAAGTATGATTAACCACGCACTAAGTGAGAAGACCTTGTCACAAAGTCTAGAAAACGCTTCACTGGCTTAATACTTCTTTTTTTATTATTCAATTCTTGAGAGTGTGCCTGAACACAGAAAAATCAATACGGTGACTTTGTGTTTGGTGTAATTTAATGCGACCTTTTTTCCCTTCAGGAATGGTTCTTGATTTTTTACACTCTTTGACTATGGATGTACAACAACAAACATTTTCAGTCCATTTGCGCAAGCTAACCAATCAACCTCGTTCTGTACACAAGTTTGTCATTGCAAGTGCTACTTCTGTTTTTTTCATTCCTGCCCACTCCTGTCACAAGCTGTGACAACTCTTAAATCCCTCCCTTAGAAATCACATCAATGTCACCGCAGCTCTGCAATGCTTGCCGTCCTCCACTAATGGCTGACAAGCACTGATGGCTAACGATCATCTTATAAACACTTATGTCAATACTGTTGCGGAAAGATGGACGGAAAGCAAGTTGAAGCCATTGTACATCCCGTCAAGCTTGCTGTAAATACCTGGCAGCGACAATGAGCTTGACAAGGCCTTTTGCATATTCAGGCTGCCTTAGCCGGAGTCTTATTTATAATTTCTACCGCTGTCAGTTAATCAGATCATATTCTGTTTTGCGGCGGAAGCAAAACCTCGCAAGATATTAATAATAGATACCGCGAGGCTTTGTGGCTTCGTAATTGTTTCCTCTTTCAATCAGCTGTTAATAGTGGAGGAGTCTCCAGTTAGGCATATTTGTCCATGTCCTCTTTGCAATGACATCCCTGAGTGAGTTTTTATTATATTGACAACTTTTTTTTAAGACGTTTTGTCCATCTCACATTTTAATTGACTGTGCCAGACCGAAAAGCATTGACTTAAACGTCAGAATTAAGTGTTTGTTGAACTGTTGTTGCGCTAAGGGGGACCTCATTCATCTCGGCGCAGCAAATTAAGCAGCGATCCATTAATTGAATTTCACAGTAATCAGGATCCGCGCATTAGGAACCCGAGGAACACATTTAGTGACACGATAGTAATTGCATGCTAGTTACAAATGCAATTGGTCTGCTCAATGCCTCACATATTATTTAATTATTTTTATGGTGCATTCTGTTGAAGAGCAGAGTCAGATTTATTTGTTTTTGAACATTTAACAGGCCATTCATTTAATTTCTAGCGTCTTTGTTATAAGGTGCAAATGATCGATTTAGTTGATGAGGTTACATCATGACTGCATCAAATCCTCTAATAAACACATGAAATTAAATTAAATATGGAAACTTGAAAAAATAATAAGACAAGAATAAATAGAGCAGTCCACAATTTTTTTCCTCCCACGTTTGTTAACAGAAAGGTCTTCTGAATGACATTTCATTCATATGTGATCCTTCCCACGATGTTTGCATTTATGCATCCATTTATCAATGCATCTCTGTCACTTTTAACGGTTTAGTCACCCGCAATCGAGTTGCTTTGCTGACCTCAGCAATTGCAGTGCATGAGTTTGAGCCATTAATTGTCTGCCTGCAATCAGATCAAATGAGAGAAGAAAAATGAGGCGGAGGTTTGATGGTGGTGGTGGTGGATGCTGAGGGAGGATGGGCGGGGGTTAAACTTGATACATGCAGACTGACAGCTCTGCTCGGGACCACATTTTCCCCAAGTCAACTTGTTCAGAATCTTTAACCTTCACATTACAGTGCTTCCATCCGATTCTGGCTATGGCCTGACTGCAGGGGAGCGCGTGTCTGACATCTCATCAGCCAGGCTGCCTTTGAGATAAGTGAACAATCAATACGTATTGACTCCACGAGAGAGTTCTCTCTCTCTCTGCCTGTCGCTTTTACCTTGGTGTCCCAGCACAGGCAGCAGATGGCCTTGTGTATAGCACATGGATGTGTTTAGTGGCCCAGGGACAACTTCTCCACAGGACTCAGCTGTCTTTTCCAAGAGAGCCATTGATTCCTTTCCAAACACACGTACTCTATTTCATCTTTGAATGTGCTACTAGGCCTTTGTTAGGCACACTGGACAGGTGCTTTCTCAAAGTGAGAACAGAATCCACAGACTAATAATAAACAGTCCTTCAACGTTGATTAAATTAGAACGACTGTTACAAAGTTAATTGTGGATTTTGGTTTTCTCTAACTGTGTGGGCGATTCCAAAAATATGCTGTAGTTTTAGGTTAGGTTGCTTTTAAATCAAATTATGAGGTAGCTAAGGATTTGATATTCTTAGGTTGGTTTAATGTCAACATACACTGTGTGTTTTTACATATTGAAGATATTAAGAAAAACTTAAATTCACAGGATACAGACATTTGAATTTTAAATCTGTGTATTTTGCACAAAAACAAAAAGCAGTGGCGGAGTTGAGGTAGGTCGCATTGGGGCACTGCACCCCCCCATTATACTTGGATCCCACAGGTCGAAGACCAGATAATTGACCTTTGGGTAGTTTGGGATTCGTCTGGGAAATTATTTGATATATATCCGCCCATCCGCATAGGGTACACACTATATAATGTTGATCAGTGTTTTCTGACCCACCAATAACATGTTAGGTAAAAACACAAGCTTTCACAATTGCGTTTCAAGTAATTAAAACAAGGATGCATGTTTAGTAACTATGCTACTTAGAGTGATGAAACGTGTAAATAGTGCATGCGTGTGTGTGTGCGTGTGTGTGTCTGTGTGTGACCTTCGATTATAAATACGGGCAAGCTCAAAAATAGCCTCAGTAACAGATGTTCATCCATAAATATGTCCCGTGATGTCAAAGAACAGGATGTTTGTTTTTGTTGTTTTTCAGAAAGAGAGAAAGAAAACTTTTAGTATGAATGAATAAAATAATGCTATTTACAGTTCAACTTTCTTCACCCCTCGTTTCCCACCAGGCGGTGCATACAAGTGTCATTTTGGGAATTCTGCAACTATTTAAAAAAAAGAACCTCTTTATTTGCGTGAGATTGGCACCCCATCCATTTTTTGTTTATTGCTGTGGACATCTTCTAGAACAACAATTTTACCAAAGCCTAACCCTCCATTCTCCTGAATCGAAATCCCTTTGTGTTGCCGAATTAAAAAGATGAATGTCGGACAGACCTCTTTCTTACTTTTGCTCACATGACCCGGGGTGCTCTTGAAGAAGATGGTCAAAATAGCTCTGTCACATGGCTTTGCCTTCCCATAAGACACAGGATGTGTGCGTCAACAAGGGAGGGAGAACTGCTTGGGGAGAAAAAACAAGCAGATGTTAAAGTTCCCCTTTAGATTCCATTCCGCCATTCCCTCTTTTCAGTCCATATACTTTTTAGCCTTTACGATTTCATAAATGTTTTAGGTGCACATTGGAATGATCTTATTCCGAATTGATTTCTAATCTGCTACTTAAGCAAAAATACACTGCAGGGCGGAGGCATACAGTCGTGATAAAGTAGGAGGTGGCGCGTACTGGAATTTGTGATGTCAGCAGAAAGGAAAACATCAAATTGCTGTGTGGAGTCATCTCCAAGTGCAGCGTTGTCGTATTTTAATTTTTTTTTAAACATGTTGGAGCTAATAAGACGGTCAAGCGGTCGTTTACAGTATTTGATTTGTGGTCATGAGTGTAATGGAGAAAAGGCAAACATTTTTGACTCACTCATTTTGAAAGCATATTTGCTTGGTATAGAATTGCAAATACTGTACAGTCATAAAGCAGAGATCTTAATGGAAACTTGATTATTTTGCTACGAGTGTAAAATATTCATGTAATGGGAAATGCAGCAACTTTGTGATTATCAGTGCTATTTTATTTTTGACTTGATTTGGTAAACAGAATAGTAAATGTCTGGTTTTTAAGATTGGTGGTTTGTCTACCAGTTTTCTATTGCTTACCTGTTAAAGGTCATGAGGAAGGTGGAGTCTATCCTGGCTAACTTTTTGCAATCTGAACTGATGGTCAGTTAATCACAGGGTACATATAGACAAACAAAAATTCACACCTACACTCAATCTGGAACCTTTAATTACGCTCACTTGGATGCTGTTGGAATGTGGGAGGAAGGCAGAGTACATGGGAAAAACCTACACGAGCGCAGGGTGGATGTGCAAACTTCACACACAATAGCCTGAGCTAAGATTAAAAAAATGAGAAAAGGCGGGTATGCATGCTAACGACTGGCCGAGCTGGCGCCCCCAGAAATATGCTGGGGGCCCCTCCAGGTAATAACTCTTGGATGTTTTCCCCCATTTCCAATCATCCTACGTATAGAGCATTTAGTGAATTTGTATCAGACTTTTTTGAAGAATTATGCCGATTTGTGAACAATTTTTGTTTTGGGGGGGGGGGGGACCCCTGATGTATCCTTGAAAAAAACGGCACAACCACATGCATATGTAACTTACATATTATCTGAAATTTTACAATGCCTATAAACAGTTTGACTTTGTACTGGAGTGATTCCATTATTTTCTAGGTTTCGAATTATGAATAAACCAGAGAGTGTCAGGAAACACTTTGTTTGACGAACCACAACAAAGGAGTGGAGGGTGCATAGTTTGGTGTTTGTCATGGCCGCTGAACAGCTGCAAATGATTTTTATGTTACAATCAACTGACTCATACAACACACAAACCATCCTTTAATTACACAAGTACCGGCGCATTCAGACATAATGGCACATATCAGTTGTGGAAATCTCGTAAAAAAAAAAAAAAAAAAGATGATGTCATCACTGTGGTCAATGAGTCGGACCTCGAGGGCCCGTTTTAAGGGTTGTCGGGTTTTGACGAGCGACAGGCTGCCATGTTGAGCGTGAACAATTAGAGCCCTTTTGACAAACATTTAGTGACCTACACTGCTTATTTTAGCTTCCTGCATTCCTCCTACCAATTAGCCTGTAGCTTTTTCATGTTAGTCAAACGATACAATGTGTTGAAATCGGAGCGTAGATGAGCTCATACGACGCAGTCTGCAATGTTTTTGCTGAACACTAGTATCATAAAATCGTATCGGGTTTGGTCACCTATACACTCGCTTTCTGTGATCGGATACTTCTGTTGTGTTTAGGTAATCACATAATTGCAACAATCTCGCGGGAGCAGTTTGATAGCTCACTTTTACAATCGTAAATGCTCTCGATTCACAGAGCCGGTTAATGTCTGTCTATAACATCTTTAACGCCAAGCAGATGAGAACTGCAACCATGCCAAGTCACTCCCCGGTCTAAAACGGTGAGTGTGTCCTCTTGTAAAATGCAGACATGCACATGGTTAGTACTTCTGGGCTGGCATCAAAACAAAGCAGATGCTTGATGATGCACAATTCAATACATTCTCATGGTGCATGTCTGCTCTGTGTAACTGACTGAGCAGAGATGCGTGGATGAGCTGAGCACGAAGACAATTATGTAAGAATATACCTTATGCAATATTATGTTGTGTTTTTGTTGCGTTGATTCAGTAGGAATGTTTTTGACTGATATTTGTTACAATTAGAACACATCATGGGTTAATGACATCATTTATATTGGCAAGGAAAAAATATTTGGCTGCATTTAAAAGGTGAACTGAACTGAAAGTTTTGGCTGTATATTTTGCGAAACTCGACTACAAGTTTGGGCCGACAATTAAAAGTTTGCTAATTCAGTATACAACACCAGCTTCTGCAACTCTGATCAATAGAAGGTTAATTAGAGGGACATTTGTGAGAAAATTGTGATGTCACACACTATTGCTTTACTGACCCGAGGCAAAACAAAGAGGTATTTTGTATACACAATCAGTTGGCTCATTGCTTTTTCTCTTCTGATGAGACAATGCCCCAGTTGCCCTCTACTTAATTCTTTAAAGCAGATGACTGTAGCATTTGGTAGATCCCCTTCCCATCACCCAACACCCATTTCCCTTACAACAGTCAGGTACCATGTGTTTGACACACAATAGGAACAAACAGGCGAGGGCCAGCGGGTGTTGGATGACTTGTTTTTGTTTGGTGTGAAAGGCTGATGTAGCACTTTCACAGCTCAGTGATGAAAATGTGTCTGTGAAGTTTGTGAATGGAATGTATCGTGACCGGCATAAATCATGTACGGTGTACTCTGCACAGAGGCAGTTTAGATATTGGTACGATGTTAGTAATTTCACAAACAAGTGCCGGCTGGCAGATCTGAGAGGGAGCCTTGCGCCGTTGTGGGAATGGTCACAAATGACTATGTGGTAATTTATTCTGCTTTTGGACACAACAAAACAAAAAGTACTTTTGATGTTGAAGTAGATCAGTGATCAACGCAACTCAAATCTTGAGTGAGTCATACTCGTGTATCAATGGCATATTGTGATAGCCAGCTCAGTCGGGATAGAAAGCAAGAGCTTTTTATAATCTTAAATTGGATCTGGGGAAAGGGAGGGATATTCAAGAAATGTGAGTACATGATCAAAATCTCATTTTCTGTTTTTGACAGGGATCAAGAGGGACAAAAAATAGATTTCATTTTGAGTTCTCATTTCCTCCGTGTAAAAAAAAGAAAGAAAAAAAAATACACTGCTGAGAAAACTTAGTCTGTTACACTGTGCAGATGGATGGAATGAATTTTTAATGGATGGAGAAAGAGCACTTGGCATTTTCTGAAATTTCTGGAATAAATTAATTTCTCTTCTCAAAATTTGACATTGCAAGTTGACATGATTTTGTTTTTAAATTTTGGAGGAAATTTTGGAGTTGACTTCCCTTTTGAAAGCAAAGCAACCAGCCTGCATCCAAAAATGTTACCGCATGAGCAATCTCAGGTGCGACGAGTGACCCTTTGTGTTTACCATTTGACACATCTGACTGTCAATTCAAAGTCCCCCCCCCCCCCCCCCCCCCCCCCCTGTCCGATCAATACCCTGCCCCTTTGGTCCTTCACGCGCTCTGCTGGCGGGCTGTGGCAACGATAACAGCGTCCGGCGGAGAGGAACGGGATTGTCAAAGTGATTCCGGACAACTTTCAAACATGACACGTCAACGAGTGGGCAACTCGTGAAGCATACCTGACGGCTGCCATCCGCCGTTGCCAAGGTTTCCGTGTACGCGCTGCGTGCCTGCGCGCGCGTCTCTCTCCATTGGCAGACATGGCGGCGGACCTCCAGCCCGAGTGGATTTGCGATCTGCCTTCTTCCTGGAGTTATGGACTTACTCGTGACGGACGCATCTTCTTCGTCAAGTAAGTGTGAGGTTTGATTAAAAGAAAAAATAAGACTAACCAAAGGACGCCGTTGCACGCGCCCTCGGCGAGTGCTAACGTAATGCGTCTCGTCTCAGCGAAGAAGCCAAGAGTACAACCTGGCTGCATCCCCTGAGTGGCGAGGCGATCGTAACCGGACACAGAAAAACTCCAGGTGAGGCGTTACTTTGCACCGCTGGACTCTCTCTCGTATGTTACACGCGTCGTCATGGTTCGTTCTTGCGCACAGCGGCGGTGACATCGCACTGCGTGTCTGTGTCAAAGTGGGAGCTCCCACCTTTAAGCGAGTGCTGACACTTCCTCCTGAGTGGCTTACAAAACGAATTTTGCCTTGGCCATATAATTAATTCCACTTTAAATACAAAACTAGTTGTCCTAAACATACATCACTGATTTATCGTTGCTATTTTGTTGGTGTGATTTCTGATGAACGCTTCTGAAGCGACTTGTACTGTGTTGCATTTCCCTTTTATTTTTATTGATTACTTTGCACATTGCATTGATGATCCGATGATTTGGATACCTAAACATGTGAAAAGCAATTTGTCATATTTAAAATGTTCCTCATTGTAATTGTGACTCTCAAAGTCAGTCTCCCGGATTAAATGTGTGCAAACGTTAAACATTGTTTTAATCAAGTGCAGTTCGGTTGTTTTTAACTTTGGAGTATTTTTGGGCCTTTTTGAAGGTAAGTGTTACAGATAATGAATAGATAGATCTTTTCAAACTGTTGTTTGTTTTCTTAACTCTTCAAGAATGACTTGAAGAGAACTCAGTTATTGTTTAGTGAGGGGAAACTCATCTGTCCGTCTTTCACAGATCTACCCACTGGATGGGAAGAAGGATATACATTTGAGGGTGCACGATGCTTCATCAAGTGAGTGACGCAACCAAGTCATAATTGCGGATGTCCAATAACAGCATTGTTTATTTTATAGATATCTACATTGTCATTTTTAGTATGTAAAATTGGAACAACTGCTCTTCGTATCTGTACACAAGCAACCTGTCAGAAGTTAATGATTAGACCTAGGAACATTGCGCAAGTACATGGCAGACATGGGCAAAGTGTGGTTGTTGTCTTTATGAGCGGATTTTATTGATTCAGTCTTACCCCGAGTCCATTTAAAGAGTTTGAGCCGTGTAATCAGGTCTGTTTTCCTTCTCCTGTTTGAGCGTATATGATCTGCTCACACTTTAAAATGTGACTCGTCTTAAATAGATGAAAACCATTTCCCAGGTTGGTGTCAGCCTGCAGCATTACAGCAATTTGAGGAGCTTCATGTTCAGTTTGCTCGGCTCCTAGAATTGGATATACATAAATTATTGCACTTGCTGGCAGTAGTCAGGTTTCCATCCAAACGGTTCACTAATCTTCAATTCATTTTGGGAAAATCAGCATACGGCAATGCAAATTCACAGGTGTTGCATTCGTTCTTTTTGTTCTTTGGGTTGTTTTGAAAACAAAAAACATTGTTGGGCCGTTGTTTTGTACAAAAAATGTTTTGATAGGTTCAATGTTTAACAGATCGCGTTGTTTGCGACCCAGCAGTTTTAAGAGTGCATACAAGTGAAATCATTTTCTTCAACAGTTTGCATTAGGGATGGACATATAGTAATACTCAATCGCTAAATTAAGGAAGTCTTCTTCGATTGACTGTGACCAAACCAGTAATAGGGGGGAAATGAGTTTGGAGTGCACTTTAATTCAAATAAAAACGTCATCTGATTATCTGATCATCTGGTTCGATTAATCAATGGAATAATCAATAGAATAGTCGATTCTAATTTCACATTAACTGCCCCATTGGAATTGATATTGTTGATGAATCATTCCTTGAGCAAACTGAGGCAGAATGTGTCACACTAATTGGCCTCAACTATGTAAGGCGCTATTCAGCCTCCACCAGAGAGAAGTTGAAGACAATCGTAAATGAATCCACGCCTGACATTTGAATGTCAACGCATCTTCAAATTTTCATATCTCAAATTTTGAATTCTGAAACGAGTATCATTCCTTCGCTGCTGTCTAGTAGAATGTATTGTTTAGAAAGTGTGGCAAATAAAATATTTCCATACGACTCATCAAAAAAGGCCACCATCAGAAAAAAAACCAAAATAAAATTGTGATATTCAAATATTTTGGCATATTTATCTGCATATTTGCGAAAGCAAGGTAGGACCCTGGAGGATGAGTTTCCATTGCAGAGGATGGAGGAGTGTTGTCACCATGAATTCACTCTCCCACGTTGACTTCTTCATGAATTTGTGCAGCTCCGTGTGGCAGGCTGTCAAGCAGTCAAGCTGAAAGTCAGTCAGTCACCTCATAGCTCTGGCGTTTTATCACTTTCAGTGCAACCCGGATCTCCACACCGCAGCTCTTAGTTGGAAACAAAGACGCTAGCACAATTGTGAGCACACTATTTCCCCCAGTCATTAAGAACTGTTGAAAAGTTGACCTCAATTTAATTAGCGAATGATGTTTTTTATTGTATCATCTTTAACTGTAAGAGGCCAGTTATTGATTATTTGAGTAGCACAATTTATGAGCACTGATGTAATGCCCTGTAGTTGTGTGTCTGCGCATTTTCCGATTTGCAGGCAACCTTCTGCTTCAGTATGTAGCGACTGTGCTCGCTCTGCTTGAAATGGCTCAAAGTGTCCTTAAAACCCACAGCTGCTCTTCAACACAAGAAGCCCCTGGTCTTCTCTTCATTTTCTTTCCGTGTGCTCTTCTGCAGCGTGTTGACAGTGTTGGCACTTGTGTTCATGATGAGACTTGAGATAAGGTCCTTGTTGATATTACGCGGTGACGGGCAGAGGCCTGTCTGTGTTAGCAGTCTTCCCTCGGACAGGTTGTCTAGCCGTTTTGCTACTTTAGCTAACTCACTACGACTATTTGCTGACAGATTATAAATGTGATAATTACCTGGGAAAGTACACAACTTGAGATGGTGTCATGTGGGTGGGAAAAGATTCAGAAGTGAACCGTGAGTCCGATGACTGGGAACATCCTGTACTAAAGATTTTATTATTCTGCTCTTACATTCGAAGGATTTTTGTGTTGATAGTAAGTTAGGATCAAACAGCCACCTTGTTTTTATTCTGCATTATTCAGTTATCTTAGATCTTTTTTGATGCTGGAAAAGGATCTGGCTTAGCTGTCGTCATCAGGTTACACAGTGTGAGCATCGAGGAGCAGATTGTGCTGACGTCGGCTGTCCTCTCAAGTGAAGGGAAGGGGGCAGCGAGGTCGTTGTTGTGATGGCGTGAACGTAGTGTTTAATATTATGATTATTTTATTGATGTGACACTGTGAGTTTGTGATTCATCTTATCGGTTAACAGGCTGTTGGCATTTGGCCTAGTAATAATTTAGAAGGTGTCACTGCTCTGTGAGAAGGTAAACGTTGCACAAAAGTGGAAACTCAAAGTGGATTGCAACGGCAATGTCTACAATAAAAAAACTAACGTCTACATACGTATCACACAAAATTCACCAGAGGGACCATTAAAACATTGTGGTAAATCTTTTCTTGTTCACTGGAAAGCTAGCTGCATCTAATGTTTAAGTGACTCACCTCCTAAGCAATCAAACATCTTTTACTTTTTAGAATTTTTGTAACTAGGCAACATTTACTCTATGAAACGCCAATCTCGATTTTCTAGGTTTATTTTTGTGAGCAAGCTTGATTGTAAAATACATTTTATGCAGCAAATCTGCACTGAAATATCCTGGCTTTGTTTCAAAACATAGCACTAATTTATGGAGCAACTCGCAGCTAGCCAAAACAAACTACTTTAATTTATTTCAACTTAATGATTGTTAAAGTGGCCGATCCAATGTGTGTCACTTTAGAAAAGCACAATGCCAAATTTGTAGTATTCACGGTCTCTTTATTTTTCAATTTACAATAGCTCATTGAGTTGAGAGGAATGGGGTCAATAGTAGCCACGTAGCCATTAGCGCTAACGTATTCAAGTTTTTAAGTCCAGTGGCTTCTGGCTCTGTTCTCGTGATCAATCAGAACGCAGAAAGCCGTCCAAGTAGGAAGCGATTTTGGCACGTCTACAATTGGAACACTTCAGTCATTAGAGGAGAAAGGTTACAGTTACTTTTTAGAAATTTTAAATTCAGCTTTTCTTACAGCCAAAACTTTATCTGTGTTTATGAGATTTAGTAAACCAAACAGACCTCATTCACGGAAAATAAGAACTGCTGTTCTCATAAAGACTTTATGTGAGCATTTTGTGATTATTTCTTATTTGTTTTGGTTTTATTTATTGGCTGGCAGAAGAAAATGAAACCATAGTTAGCACAATGCAAAAAAACGTCCACACTTTGGTCACTAACAATGTCCTTAAAAAAAATCTCGAAATGGAGCTAATTGTGCTTGGCTGCTTTCATTAAAAAAAAATAACTCGAAAGTCTAATGAGGAACTGCAGAGTCTAGTAACGCTTTAGGCCAGCCGACTTGAATTATATTCCATTCTTTATGTCTCATTCAAGGGTCTTTTTGTCAGTGTCCTTTGTGAGCAATTTCCCGCAGCATCAACATGAAACGCGACATAAAATCTGAAATATTGTTATACTGTACTCTGCAGTCCCTGCTTTCATAAAGCTGCTCCCTTGTTCTGTTGTATTATTCATCAAGCAGAGCTGAGAAAGAAAGAACTAATTGAACTTTGGCCAATTACAAAAATTGCTATTCAGCTTCCAGATCAATTGTGCAATCAAGGTTATGTAGGTAGAAGAAACTGATGATTACTCTTGAATATTTTTTTTTTACCCTTGATTGGATGTACTAAGTGCAATTCTTCACTGAGGCGGGCGGCCATTGACTTTAAAATAAATCACATTACACTACATTGTCAGAAAAAGTAACAAGGTACACTTTTTAGATGCCATGAACATAATACAGCCTCATCCATTGAGATAACAAAAAACACAAAATTAGTTTCACTGCAATGACAATTTTCTTTGTATTTGTCTTCATCATTCTTCTTTACACTTCACTGACACTTGAAGCCATCGCTGAAATTAAGCATCGTTTCAAACATGAAGAATGGATTCATTTTCCAAACATAAGAGCCTGTTTCATTGTTAAATAATGTCAGTAAAATTGAATACATATCTTCATTACTAATGAAAGACATTCTCCCAGTAAATCACGAGAGGAGCAAAGAACCCTTTTTTTTTTTCAATGGAAAAAGTTTTAATTTATCTTCAAGAATTTTTTCAAGATCTGAAGTCACATTACTCTGATGGGATCTGCATATATCGACCTCTACAGCGGTCTTCATCACAAATGTTAAGTTATTCAACGGTACTTGCTAATTCCAAGTCTGGATATCCGCTAATGTCTTATTAATGGTAATGAAAGCACAAACTCATATGACTCATCATTTGAATATGACCCGACTCACTCAAATATAACACTTTTTTTAGTCACAACTTTTTTTATGTGAATGTAGTGAACTGCATATTGGTGCGACTGTAGCCTGCAGCAAAAGAAAACCCAAAATTAATACTTTCTTAAAATAGCTCATCAGTGTGAGAAATTGTGATTTTCTAAGAATGAGCAATTGACAACGTCACATATTTAAAGAAACAAAGTGCTCTGTATTCATTTTGATCCGTTTCCTCGTTAGTGTGCAAAATCAATAACACAGTGTCTTCACATAAATGAATATCAAAAATTCTTATTCCCACTAACATTGAATGATGATTTCATTGGAAAGTCTTGCACAGTCAACTAGTATAGGCTCCGGCAAGCGATATAGAAAATGGATGAGGTAGATGGAGGAACATAAAATACTGGCAATATACAGTATATGATTACTAAGAGGATAAACAGTAGCCTTTTACATATATATATATATATATATATATATGATGCTCCACTATAATTTACTCCAAGGGCACATTTATGACTCGATGTTGGGACTCCTTCGTAAATTTGATGGTATAACCTTGCAAATCGAGTTGGCTTTAATATTTAGTGAGCCCAAATGAAATATTGACTGAGCATTTTTAGGGACACCCTATCATCAGACTGAGTGCTTCCCACTCCAAGAAAAAAAAAAAATGTGATCACTCGCAAATGTTTATTTCTATTGCACTCGGATAGAGTCTGTTTTCTCAAAACACCGTTGCAGCTGCAGTTACAAATATTTACGCTGTCGACCTTTCCGTGTGATGCAGCTGGAGTGCAATTATCGGATTTTTACAGTGTGGGTATTGCAAATTGCTTCATCTATTCAGAGCATAATATACAGTCACAATTGAGAGTTGATAGCGTTCGAAATAATGAAATTGACACCAAATTCCTCATTCATAAAATAGTCCATCTTGCCAAAGGAATGTTTACTGGACATCGAGATGTATCAAAAAAGGATAAAGTAACGAGAGGCTAATGATCATTTTATTTGAAATGTCATTGTGACATCAGTGTCTGCTGCCTTGTGAAACTGGAGAGCCAAATACACAGCGACAAGGTTCTTCTCTATCTGCCATCTGCCTGCACTGGGAGATAAACAGTCTAATTGTTTGGCTTGTGTGTGTGCGAACATATGTCTCAGAGAGCAGTTGATGCCAGTGCCAGTGAACAGACACCATTCAGGTCATTATGGATGTATAAAGGCAACCACCTCGGCCTCAGTGTTAACCTTTTGGCGAGAGTATGCTGTAAAGCAGGGGTGTCAAACTAATTTTTGTCGTGGGCTGCATTGTAGTCATAGTCTCCTTCCATTATGACAAACTGATGAATAACCAAGTTTGAAACTAGAGACTAGTAAAAACTGTTCAATGGTAACAAAAATTGCTTGCAATATATGTCTTTTTTTTTTTAAAGTGAAGACAATTTGTAATTTTAGTATTGATTGAATTTGATGCACAATTTGTCTTCGGGGGGCACGTAAAATGACGTGGCGGGCCGTATCTGGCCCCCGGGCCTTGGGTTTGATATCTATGCTGAAAAGTATTCAATGTCGAGTCAATTTTTGGTTCTCTCGTGTGCCCTGTGACCGATTCGGGGTGTAGTCCAAACTTCACCCAAAATCAGATGGTATAGTCTCCACCTCATGACTTCAATCTGGATAAGTAGTGCTAAGATTCAAGCATTGGAATTCCACAAAGCATTGTCACCGCAGCAAAATGCTCCTGTTCATATGCGTATGCATTATGAATGAACATGAGTGTATAATCTTTACTATGAATATGTCAATCGATGGCAGGCCCACCTCTGAGATTTAGAAGCATTTAGCCTACAGTAATGCTTCAGCGCCAAAGCCTCTTAGATTTGTGCTATCTTGTATTTAATGCTGAGAGAGCATCGAGTAATCCCCATAGTAATCTGCAATGAGCTGCCCTTTGCTGATGTGGTGCCAGGTTGAATTGAGGGACAGCTTCCGTCATGGGGCTCTTGCTGTCGCTAGACTGGCAGTCCCTCCGGAATTTCTAGTCATAAAAAACCTGATCAATTTAGCTCCAATCATGTTATTTCTCAAGAGTAATTTTGCGGCCCGAAGACGGTGTGCTGCATTCTTCGGGTGACTTTTTTTTCTTCGTCATAGTGTGTGTTAGGTGAAGAAGACCAGAGAGATATTAGGATGGAAATAAATAAATAAAGATGGATGGATGGATGGATAAATTTTTTTTGCTGTCCACTTTGGTCACATAATCATTCACAGATCTGGCTGCTTCATTCGGCTGTTAATGAAATGGAGTGTTTTTTTTTTTCTTCCTTCATCTGCCTTGTCATCTTAGTAATGAATGTGTCTGAACCTTAACACAGCTGTCCTATTTTGCCTCGACAACCAGGCATGTTTTCACTTCCTCTTTTATTCTCTTCCATGTTTGCCTCCGTCCAGTGGACAGTGCACACCGCCTGGTTGTTTTCCAGATGGTGTGTGTTGATTAGGCAGCTTTTGGATGCTGTCACTTTGCCCAAACACTCGGCAGCTGGGAGCTCTTGGAACACTGTGGTGAAATGAGATCTTTGGAGCGGTCAACTGTTTCCTGAAACAAATTGTTACAAATTCAGCTATTTACATTGTGTTTGTCTTGATCCACGTTTGAACATGCAGTTTTCACAGTTTCGATGAGTCAGTGAAGGGCTTAACTGATCTGACAGAGTATATGCCTGCGATATTAATTTCTGAGAGGGGTTTAGGGTTCTGGTTTTACACCTGCAGTGACATTAGAAACCAACAGCTCACGGTAATAAATGAGGAGACGATTCAACGTGCACAGTGACAAAATTGGTGAGGGATTTAATTGTGTTTATGGGCGACAGGGAGGCATTCCGTGTGATATGTTATTGCGTTTATTGCCCAGCTGTGGGCTACATTTCTGCTCCGTGTCGTCCCCCGTGCTCTGTCCTCAGCTCTGGAAGTCCCTGGCCAAACAAATATTTGAACGCTGCTTGCTAGTGTTCTTACTGAATAATGTATACGGGCCTGTGATTGATATTGTGCTTTTGTTTCTCGTAGTGGCAGCACCAGCAGTTACGAAAAGAATGCGTTAAAAGAGAATTGAACTCCTTGTGAATCAATGCCATTAGTAGTGAAAAGAAATGTGCATCATTTGGACTGTGTTAAATGGCCTTCTCCTTTCTGTAAAGTATATTATGCGACTGCTCATTTTTATATGTCTACTTATTTTAAGATACTGAATTAATATTTAGCGTCTCTTGCAAATTTTTGGCAGTGATCTACCCACTGTGATGACTGCTTTTAATTAATAAATAACTTGCAGTGGAATTTAAAAGAAAAATAAGCTGCGTGATAAGAAAACTAGGAACACAAGAATGTCTTTATCTTTATTGTAAAAGGTACGACAAAATTGAAGGTGCAGTCTCTTAAAATGCCATCATAGAGTAAATAGAAGACCCTCGTTGGAAATAGTCTCAGAGTGCAGATATGAAAAACATTCAAAGCAATTCCTTGTAAACATAAAATAGGTTATGGCATTTTGCCTGTGCAATTACAACTCTTGAATAAAAACACTTTCTAGCTTTTATTGTTGTGAACCACCTGCCACAGGGTAAGATTTGAAACGATGAGCATCCGAGTTGGTTCTGATCCCTGAAGATGCATGTTGCCATCCTGATTGCCTCCTTTCTTTTTGTGCTGTCAACCCTTAAACGAAATACACAGCCATTGCCATTCACACGACCTATTGCGAATAGTGGACATAACTGCCAACGTTGATCGTTTAAAACCTCAGAAACATATCCAGCACCTTTTTTAAGTATTGTAACCACAATTACTCCAAAACCATCTCCACTCATGATGATGTCACCTTGTGCCTCATTCATTAGGTATGGCGTTTGTTTCTTTCTTTTCTATTATGCACTGGCGCCCTGAGGCAGAGGATAAAGAATATATGCCTGTGAGTATTGTTATATTATCTGTTTACATGCGATACTCTGTGCTCAAATAGCCGCTGCCTAAACAGTCGTAATGCCATGACACCAATGTTATTTGTTAGCCGTTGTAGCCTATGGCGTTTTGCATTGTTAGCATTAAGTTAAGTAGATTTTCTAAGGCAAAAGTTGTGGTTGTTTAAAAAAAAAAAAAAAAAAACACACACAAATTGATGTCAGTGTGCTTTTAAATCGAGCTAGAATTTGCGCATACGCATATATCAAGAGGCCGATTATTAGAGGTGCTGCCACAAGAAGAAAAAGTCTTCTCACCCCTGTGCTGCTCTTCACAAATCACTGTGTGCAGGCACACATCGCTCCTCTTGATGCGAAAGAACCCACTCTTTATAAGACTCCTGCTGGTGCTTCTAATAAATGCTCCCTCAAATTTGACGTGATTGCTATACATTGCTCCTCTGTGCTCCATCGAATTCAGGCAGATTTATTACTACCGGACAATCTATTCATTTTTATAGGTGAGTGCATCAGTGAAACATACTAACACACAGTGTTGTTTTTTTGTATGGAAGATGTGTGTGTGTGTGTGTGTGTGTGTGTGTGTGTGTGTGTGTGTGTGTGTGTGTGTGTGTGTGTGTGTGTGTGTGTGTGTGTGTGTGTGTGTGTGTGTGTGTGTGTGTGTGTGTGTGTGTGTGTGTGTGTGTGTGTGTGTGTGTGTGTGTGTGTGTGTGTTTGCACTTTAGGTTCTTGGGCAATATGAAAGGAGGCATTATAGAAGCAAGCTGCTCCTGAGTGCTACCAAGTTTCTTAGTTTGTCGCTATATTTGGCTGCTGGATGGATGGATGGATTGATGGATGAATGGATGGATGGAGGACGGACGGACGGACAGGCAGTTGATTTTATTGAGGGTCGATGCATCTCTTGGCTTTAGCAGGCTGTGGAAAAAGAGGCTTTTCCTTGCCACTTTACTTGAGTGTTTTTATTGTTTATTTATGGAGGAGGAAACCTCGTTAGTCATTCACAGAGGCAGTGCTAATATGTACACAAGATGTTTGCTCTTTGCCAAGAAGAAGGTTGCTCATTGACAAACTTTAAAAGGCGGGGACTTTATGTACCTACACTTAGAAAACCAAAATGTCTCAGCTCAAAGATTCCTTCAATCAGCTAAATGGTTTTGTATATATTATGAACATCTGCAGGAGGGAGGAACTCGTGTTTGTAGGTCGATCAATAGTAGCTGTTACTGTTATGACTATTTTATATAAATTAAGATTTTCTTCCAACAATAGTTGGCTGAATTTACGAGTGGAAATTACAATTTGGCAATCTTATTAAAACCATTAAAACCAGATAACTAGTTCAGTTTCCTAACAAGATGTAATTGCTATCTGAGTCAACAGAGGGCAGCATTTCAACATTTTCAGCGTGCTCTTTTATCAATGAAATACATACTTCTATGTGTGCTAAATTTAATTCAGTGTTGTAACAAACACCAAACATACTTCATCCCAAATCAGAAAGTATAAATAGCATTACAAATTTGTTTTAAGTCAGTGTTGTTTAATAGCAGTAAAATATTAAAACGTTGCCAATGCATGAATATTTTTTTCATCATTAAATTTAAATCTTGTTTTTTAGTCGGCTGTTTTAAAATTGTAGTTACAACGTGTCAGTTATTTGTTCATCTCGATGTAGATTGTAACTGTAATGCCTCACAAATGCCGTAGGAGGGCAGTATTGTAACGTGGCCAAACATTTGAATCGACGAAAAGCATGGAAGAGAGTCCATTAAATAAACGTTCTGCTTTCAAATTAATTCTTCAGTTTATAGGCATACCTTTCTAATGTCACTTCTTACCGTAATCACTCCCTCCCTGCTTCACCCGCCCTTTTGTTTGTTTCATTATTGCACCAGATAAGCTCTACCCAAGTGCATTTTATACTCAGATCAATTGGATGTTAAAAAAACCTTTTTTTATATTTCACCTTGGTATGTTCACAGAGGTGTGGCTATCCAACAAATAAGACATCTTCCTTCCTGCCTTTTCCTTGTTAATTTTTTTTATTGTGATTTAATTACATGTGAGCTCTAGTGGAGGAATTTTGGTGCCTTCCATAGAACTCAAAAATATAATGGTCCCATTCAACATGTGTGATGTCACAGAAGACATCAGCTTTCTCGGGCGTACAGTACATCTCGGCTCAGTGAGCATCTGGATTAAAAGAAAAAGTGATTAAGGAATATCTACAAATAGAACTTAAATCATGTATCTCCCCTGGCTCAAATTTATAGTTAAAGCGATAAAAACATAACATTCATTTTAAAGCAGAACTAAATACACATCTGACTCACAAATTGAGAAGTCTCTGGTTCTTATCTCTGCTCTGACAATCCTGCGAGGAGTCTGCATGTTCTAACTTCCTCCCACATTCCAAAAACAGGAATGTTAGGTTAGTGGACGACTCTAAATAGCCCATAGCTGTAAACGTGAGTGTTAATGGATCTTTAATTCAGGGTGTACCCTGCCTCTTGCATAAATTCAGACATGCGTGAGTTTAATTATAACAACAAGTTGTGTGAAATTTGGTTTTGAAACGCAAGCAGCGTGATTGGGAAGTGTCCTTGTGATAAGATGTTGCTTCTGGTGCTATATTGCTTTTGTGACCCCTCCAAAGATATATCTCGACACCTAACATATGCCGCAATCTTTCAAAGGGCAGTAACCTTGAAATTCATAACAGAACATTCAGCTTGTTTACATGGAGCAATAGCATCTCCCATCTGTGTCATGAAAAAGATGGATTTGAGTTCTGGGAGTAGGCGTGTACTAAGCTGCAGGCGAGTTGATCATAAAAAAAATAAAATAAAAATGTTTTTCTTTTTCTCAAGCAATGTAGCTACACCTACAAAAACAGCAGCGGGCAATCTAAGAGTGGACACTCCCTGGAAAACTAACTTAATGTGGGCTTTGCGCTCCAATGAAGCGTTAAAATAGAGAGCCTACTTTTGGCTGCCGCTTTTCAGTAGTCCTCTTAGTGTTACAATACGTCAAAATTGATCTAAATGTAGAAAGAAAAACGTAGAGGCAGATGTCACAACAAAAGATAGAAGAATGTGCCACTGTGGCTCCCACACTGGCTTGAATTACTCTCTGGCCAGCTCGGAAAGCTGCCCTCAATTTGTCAGCTGTGCATTCCTCCATCAGCCCTGAGCGCTTGTTGTAGCGTGGCATTGATTGCCCCCGTTTCAAATATGGATTAACAGTATATCAAATCATGATGTGTGTGAAAAAAAAAAAAAAAAGTCATGGCACTTAATGCTTAATGGAGATTTGCTATTGTTCCAAAAATGTATTTTTTTTTTAGCATGTTCACAAATTTTATTTTGTTGAAGCATATGAGCAATTTCTTGTTGTCATTGTTATATTTGTCCAAAACAAATAAAAAAAAAAAGTTTAAAAAAAAAGTAAGTAACAAGAGTGGTCAAATAATTTTTTCATGACGCTACATTCACGCTACAAAAGCCAAACCGCTCGTAAGTGCTGAAAAGTCTATTCTTGTTTTCTTAGTGAGTTAGTTCTCTCTCATTTTGACACACTTCCTTGACCTCTTTGTTAGCGTAGCATATCTCAGCATGTCCCATTCATGGTTGACCCATTTCTGTTGGTCATCTTTTTCTCAATTGACTCAATGTATGCAACAGTGGCGTTCACTAACAAGGCCTCGAGGAACTCGAGCTTAACAGAGCTGACAGTGCTCTTTCTTACGTCTTGAGAGAAGTTTGTTTTGCTTTTTCGTCAACCAGTCTGCCTGCAGCTTAGCTTGTTATGAGTACTGCAAATACATGGATGGATCAGTGGCGTCATTCACCAGGCGAGGAAATATTTGGAGTTGCGGTTGATGCAGTTGTGGAGTGCTTCTCGATTGAGGCCACACACACATGCACAAACCATAAAGGCAGTTTCCATGACATTATGTGTTTCTGAAAAGTAGGCCAACGCAGGACCCAAGTCCTCTGGCATGGTGACTGAGCACGATCATAACTGCCAAAGACTAGTCGAATCAAAATCACTCATCCCTCTATGTTAAAGCAGTTTTTTTTTTTAAAGTTTTCCCCAAGGAAAAAAATGCTTAGTTCATAAAATATGTTGCAAGTAAGTAAATAGTATGCTGCGGCAGTCTGAAAATCTTTTTTTTTCTACGTCAATTTTACATAAAGCGGACGGTCCACCGCCAGCGCTGGGTTTGTTTTCCATCCATTTGGTTTTTAAAGCATTTTTTTGATACCACATAATCACAAGATGTGATAGAGCTGGAATTCAAGTAGGAGTCCTGATTGGTTTGAGATGCTTTTTTTAAACTCAGGATAACATTTATTGGCCTATTTTTTTTTTTTCCTCACGTAAACTGTCTGACACAAGTGTGAGAATAAATTGACCATGTAGACCGCTTTTTTTTCTTTTTTTTTTTTCAAATGTTTGTACTTCCTATGCCTTCCATGCACCTCATCTATTTATGTATCTGGGGGCTTTGGGATTTCAAATAATGACATTTCCAGCTCTCACGAACATCCCAAAAATGCCACCAATTCTTCTTAGCTCTCTCCTTCTCTGACCTCTGTTACGCGGGTCAAACATGTGCACCTGCTCAAGCATTTCCTGAGTTCTGGCAGTTTGACTTGACATCTGTAGCTTGCAAGTCCGGATCTTTGTTCTCATTCGTATGGACTAAGACAAGATTGTTGTGCAAATAAATGGGTGTTGTAAAGCTTTTTACTGAGGGATGTTTGAAATGTTGGGAATGTTGAGATGAATAGATTTGAGAAACTTGGTAATTGAGGAAGTAGTCTTGCAAGGCTGGGAGAATGGCAATCTGTGATGATTTCGCTGAAAGATCAATATTAGTGACTTCTCTTCTGTGGAAAGACATTACCAAAAGCTGACTCGGCATTTCAAAGTCTTCATAATCAGACTGAATCTAAAGGAATGCCAAGACTGTTATATTTGATGTTTTTTTTTTTTCTCAACACAGTTCTGCTTCTCCGTCGCTGCCTGCAGTCATCATTTTTGTAGCTGCGCCAGTGCAGGGTTCATGGCAGGGTTTGCCCTTATCACATCAGTCACGTAGCCTACAACAAACTCATTAACGGGGGGAAAATAAGACATGATGAGTCATTGGGCCGGGAGAGCACCTGATCGTGTGTCATCTGTGGAGTGACTGAAATGGCTGATGTCTGGCTTGTAACACCCTTTAACAAGAGGAAGTGTGTTTATATAAGTAGGTGGATGTGAAAGTTGAGACAATACTACCAATGACAATTTCCCTGTATAGTAAAAAAAATAGACGTTTGTTCCTATTTAAAAATCATAATAGCCAGGGTGTAAATTCCCCATCTATAATTATGTTGTATTACAGGAAATTGCAGAGTCTGAAATTTCCAACCCCTAATGAGTAAAGTACAGTCCTGGAAACTACAAGGTCATAAGGTAAATACAAGGTCATATAGCTTGAAGTCAGAGTTCTAATAATAAAGCCAACAAGTGATTGCTCAGATTATTATTATTGGTTGCTAATCAAAAACCAACTCATAGACACAAACACAACAAAAGGAACATTTGAAGCACTTTATTTGTGATAAATCCATTATTAAAAATCTGATGAAAATAAATTGTGATTAATCCATTATTAAAAGTCTGATGAAAAAAATAAAACATTTACTGTCGATAGTAATGTAAATTCAATTAATTGTTGCAGAGAAGTCAAAAATATTTACAAAGCATACATTTTACAGAGAGTAAATATAGCTTTACGCAAACAAAACAAATCTCTGAAAAGAATTCGTGAGTCATGTTTGTTTTTGTCTTCAAAACAAATCGGATGTTTAAACAAAATTTAGACCAAAAAATTAAAAGTGTCTGTAAAAAAATCTATCTTGCAGAAACATTTTATCTGAGATTTGAACCCTGCCTTAGTCTGTCAATTGTATTTTCAAAAATAATCAAGGCTGCCAAAGAGATTATGTTGGTTGTTGGGACTGCGCACAAATGGTCTAGTCACAAACAGAGCAAATGTTATCTTATTACAGTTGTCAGCTATAAAACGTGTTTACATTTCACTCTACTACTTTAAGGTCGGGCTTTAAAATGCTAACTTCCTAGCTATACAATTCACAGAAAGAAAAATCGAAAACAAATCCAACTGAAGATAAACCACTGAATATATCTTCTTTTAATTTTTGTTTTTATTCTGGCTGCGTCAAATCATAATCGAACACAGCCCGCATTTGAAACCAATCTCTGGATTTGGGTCATGAGGCCAGCTTGGGATGAACAAATGCAGACTTGAGTTATATGTTGTATCTCTGAAAAGATGATCCTTTGCTTGAAAATTGTTTTTATACTGCTTTAAAAAATCTTAGAGTTGCAGACAGACGTTGTTGACATTGTGATTTTACATTTAATCATATTTGATATGTTAAAATAACTTTTTTTGTGAGCGGGGTGCCTCAGCCATGTAAACATTACACCGTCAGCTCCATGCTTCAGTATTTCTTTAAGAACATCAACACCTATTTCTCAAATATGTTGGTTTTTCAGTCCTTGTAATGTTTGCAGCTTTATGGGAAAAGATGAAAGCGCGTCTGATCAGCACACATTCACGCGTTGACTAAGATGTTAGCCGGAGGCTACGATCGAAAAGTCTGATGCCGAAGTGAATCTGTGGTGCTGTTTGGCGTGCGGAATTTATAATTTCTGACCATTTGTGAAGCTTAAAATTCAGCCTCGCCCATAAAGTGAGGCTGTCTGACACGTTGTCCTCTTGATGACCTCTGGTCATGTCACTGACTTGGACGAGTGTGCTTAAAAACAACTGGCTGATAAGTGATCATGTCTTTCCTGCGTTAACTTTTAACACCACTGCACATTTCCTTTGCTTACGTCTCATTTTTCTGCTCTTCTATTGTGCCTCAGTATGATACGGATACAGGCCATTGATTTTCAAAGAGTCATTAGCTGTGGGATTTTTAGCCAGAGCATGTAATTATTGTCAGCGGGGTGTTGGGCTTGTTCGAAAGTCCGATTAGCCAGGGGCACGTTAGAGTCGGACTTCCTCATTGATTGGTCCATTTTGTTGGCTCGTGCAAGATATGCTGCATCACTTTTCATCTTTTAATTAACTTGTCAGTGGACATATTTTCCTGACGTTAAATCCTCCCTAAAAAACAGATGGATGCGAGTGTGATGGTGTTTGTGCTGTGTGGGCTTTCCACATTGGAGGCAGCACAACAAAAATGGAAAGTGAAGTTCAGGTTGGCTATTTGACAATTTTATTGGCTGGCAGCTGTTGGAAGTAGAGAGTAGCCACTCGTGTGTGTATTTCTGGAGAGGGATAACAGTTATTTTTGAAAAGCTTATTGTTTTGGGCTTGTTTAGTTGAACAACTAAGCCAAAGCCACCCAACGAGACCAGCGTGTTGTTGTCGTCTCTCCGCCGGTTGAGTGACAATTAGTTTGAAATTTTATGGTATAAGGTGACCCTCTTGGTTTAATTATGAAGGCAATGTTTTGTTTTTCCTCCTCAGTGATTTTTAAGCTTCTCTCCCCACTGGATGTGACAGATGACACCACAAACATCTAATTACAGGAGCTTTTTTTTTTTCCACCAACACAACCAGAGGCTGATCTCATCCGTCCATCTAGTCTCTAGCTTCCTGATGATGAGCTAATAATGGAGTCATACGTATCTTTTGTTTTCTCAATAGCAACACAGGCCGCTGCAGATTGCTGCCGGCCAATGCTAATTCCGATTAATTCATGATGTCGGCTTCATAGTGACACTTCTGCTGTCCGTGGCTGTTCTTCCCGACAACAGCGGCGAATAACTCCTCACTGACAAAGAAGAGCGCGTGGGAGTGTAGGTGGATGAGGTACATAAGAGCCAGCGTCCAGACCAGGCGAGTAGGTAGGAAAGATCCTCTGAGAGGAGATACACGTGAGAACACGGCAAGTCCCTTTTCTAAGCGTGTGTGGGTAGTTAATGAGTCTGAAAGCTTCTCCGAGCACATCTGTCACTGATAACCGGCTGGAACTGCAAACGCAGCTTGAAAAGCAGCTATTGCTCATTGATAATTGCCTCAGAGCATAGAAGACCTGCTCCTCCTCTGACAAATATTTGCATTTTCAGAATGCCTCTAAGTGTTGAAAATTGCTACATAACTGTTGAGGACAAATGAGATGCATTATTGTGCAAGCGCCAAAGCATTATTATTATTTTTTTTTAGGCAGGGCTTTGGCCTCCATTTTTTTTTTTACTCAATTTATTGGTTGAGGAATGGAGTTCCAAAATGAGTTGAATAAATTAGCTGTTAACTTAGCAAAAATATTATGAACTTGGGGAAGCTTGTTGTTTTACCTTGCCAATAGTCATTACAAGCTAGGAGGAAAGTAAATGCTCAAATTTGAGCCTGGAGCACTTCTTTGTCATGGGAAATTATTATTACATGGAGATACTGTAGGGCCCTCCTGACAATTATATTTCCGACAAGTCGCCTGACACTAAGTGTACAAATACTACAGTGATGCTATGAAAATAAAGATGTATGTTTAAGACACTTTTTGTCGATAATAATAGTGTAAATTATGATTATGTCAGTTATGAGTAACAGTGGGAACAGAATGGACACAAATGTGCTTTTTCTTTCAAAAATAATCTTGTTTACTTGTCACATAAAGCGTGTAGTCACATACCAAGAAAATATGAGACGGAATACTGGATGACATCCATTGTTGTTAATGTTAAACGTGTTGTGTTTCTCTTTGTTTGGTTCCTTGGTTTCACAGTTGCGGCGGTATGAAATTACATCGTTTATGTAACCGATGCATCCAATCCTCATGGTTGAGTATTTCGTTTGTGCCTATTGCCACAAATGACTTCATCATTATCATTGTTTTAGCCTGAAATATGAAGCCTGGGTGTTGTTGGTGGCATGTTTTCATGTGTGTGTGTGTGTGTGTGTGTGTATATATATATGTATATATATACACATATATTACCGTAATTTTCGGACTATAAGTCGCGTTTTTTTTCATAGTTTGGGTGGGGGGGCGACTTATACTCAGGAGCGACTTATATACATATATATGTTTTTTTTCACTTTTTTGGGCATTTTATGGCTGGTGCGACTTATACTCCGGTGCGACTTATAGTCCGAAAATTACGGTATACTGTGACAAGGACTTCAGTTCGTTACCTTCAAATAATTGATCAGTTGTTGTCATACCATTGCATTCCCACCTTATCAGATCTTTTATTACGAGTGTTTGGCCCATGAATGGATTGGGATTTCGTAATTGTCAAGTTGTTTCCTGTTGCAACACAAAGGGCTCGTAAATGGGGGAGGGGAAAAAAGTCGAAGACTTGTTTGATTTCAGCGCTATCTCGTATAGAAAGGTAGTCTCTCTCGAGGCAAGACAAGTACTTACACAGATGGTTGAACAGCTTGCTTTGACTTTCCCCTCTGACACCTTTTCTGTGTGCTTTGGAATACACGCTCCGATTCTTCTTTGGTGGATCCAGCCACTAAATATCATACCGTATATCCTCCAGATAAAGTGTCCGTTGTGTGTCCCAAGTGGTAGCTGCATCCCACGTCTCTGAAGAGAGATCCTCCCTGGAGAAGCAATGATAGCTGAAGGACTGACTTTGTAATGGATATGTGGTGCATTATTGATGTTGCAAAGCCGGTCAAGGTGGTTCACTTATTCCTGATGGCGTTAATGGTCGCATATATAAATTCATGTTGGCATGTTTAAACGGCAAAAGATGGTAAGTGTGGGCGAAAAGCAGACTTTACGAGTGAGCTGATTGGCTGGGGATGTCTTTGTGCTCCATTGACTACACAAATAGCAGGTTGATGAGCGGAAGAGCTGTTTGACTACTGGGCAGGGTCACAAGGTCATTGTTAGGGCTTTCATCTCTTCAATGGCTGCAGGCTTCTTATGAAAAACCTGATCTTTAGTTCCATCTCCCACTTACCGGTCAGTGTATCGCAAGTATTTATAAACAAGACTGCAAGCCACTACATTTGATACAGCTCTAATTAGTTGTGATACAAAGGCAGTCAACACAGGTGAGTTCAACACACTCCAGTTAAAAAAATAAACTTCAAAACCAGAATGAATTTTTAATTTCTCCCTCTCAGATATTCTGGGAGGTTCTATCTCGGAGGTTCCATGAATTGTGTGCATAGCATTCACAAACACTTCATCAGAGGGGAGTCAAATAGTTTTAGGATGAGTTATTAACAGCTCAGTGCAGCCATATTTGTTTTCTCAACAGGTCACCTTTGTCAAGGCTTGCTGAAGAATGAGCCAACGAAGGCAAGGCAAGAGAACACATCTTGCAAAAAAAAACAAAAACAGGCTTGCTTAGTGCAAACTGTGAATTTGCGGAGGAACCTCCAAAGAATTCCGTAGATACTTATTGATAACTTTATGTAAGCTATTTTCAAGGTGTTGAAATTCATAATGGACACAAGGTTTAATTTCATGACAAAGAATAGTTTTAAGATCATGATTTGGTTCACCACAAAATCATCATGCATTTATTCCATTTCTTATTTACATGATGCACTTTTAAATGAGCAAACGTGTTTGATGTTCTGCCACGTGCATAGCAAGAGATGATGACGTCACGTAGCCAGTAGCGGAGCTGCACTTTATTTGTTTATGGGCTCGGTGTGTGGCTACTTTGTAAGGCAGTTTATTTTTTTGCACCTTACCTAATACGTGCAAAAAAAAAAAAAATTCTCCACTATATTACATGTGGTCTCAGATTTTTAATATAATTTTATCATGAAGCTATTGTTGAAGTCAAGGAAAAAATTAGCCTAGAATTCATAAATTTGAAACTGTTAATGAAAAGTATGCACATTACATGACGTCATAGTTTCCATTCATTTTCACAACCTACACAACTACAATAAATGGTTTGTCATGCTGTGTGACCCATCCTAGTCCATGTTTTCCCGAGTGTGTAACCTGCACTTTGCTTCACATCCGGGCTGTGACGTCACCACCTCTCCGGGTTTCACTACAGTGTTTTTGCGTGCGCGCGCACGCGTGCACGAGCTTGTGTGTGTGCCTGCAGTCCTGGCGCGCGTCGCTCGTTAGTCAGCGCGAGGAGGACGACTCGATCGCAAGGCGAAGAAGCACCAGCACGATTATTTGTAAATAACAACTAGAAACTAACTACTAGCTTGTTTTTTTCCCCCCACTGGATAAAAGAGCTCCTCATTTCTCGACCATTTTTCACCATTGTTTTTTTTTCTGTTACCTGCGTGGACGTTACGGAGACTTTGCAGGAAACTGTAAGTAAAAACAGTTAAATATTTAAAAAGTTGCACTTTGTGATAAAAATTGTGCAGCGAGGGGACTTGGTCTCTGCATGTGGTGGCAGATAATGTTTTTCTGCAGGGTTGCCCTTATTGTTTAATTTAAATCAAGTCTTCTTGGAAGTTAACGACCGTATGCTCCCAAAGTCAGTTGTGATCGGCACTAGAATAAGTGCTGTGCAGGATGCATGGATGGATGGTCTTTGGCAGGGGTGTCAAACTCTTTTTTTTCGCCGGCCGCATTGCTTCTTTCGGGGGGGCATTGTGACTGTCAACCCAACTAAATGTATGAGCACCTCATATTATATACAGTAAAAGCTACAAAACAAACTGACAAATAACTCGTTTTCAAATCAGGCGAGTAAAAACTGGTCAAATATTTTAAAATAAATAAATACATATATACAAAGTGAAGACAATTTGCAATTCTAGTAATGACATGAATTTGATGCACAATTTGTCTTCGCGGGCCACATACAATGATGTGGCGGGCCGTATCTGGCCCCCGGGCCTCGAGTTTGACACCTAGGGTCTCAGGCATCAAATTTTGAGCTTGCATTATGTACATGCACATCCTATTTGTGGTTCTTTTTCGAAACTCCAAGCAGTCAGTATAAGCCATAGTTTGCACACAGGACACTTGCATATAAATATGATCGTTACTTCTGGTTGTATTGCTGACTCTTTGGAGTTTTTAGCCGGTAATTACGGGTTGTTACTCTGCAACTAAATGGCCTGCTCTCTACAAACCACCCAAACCGCATCTACACGACCATGTTATCAAGTGTTGTCAGTGAGACACTGTTTGCTTTTAAGCATGAATTCTTTTAAAAATCAATTGATCTGGTTGTTCACTGTTCCAATGTTTGCATACACGATGTTATCAGCTTGTTTCGTCCCAGCAGAGACTCGTGTAAGCTTGTGTCCAAGCAGTAAAAAGTGACTACAGGCTATATTTTGTCTGTGGCTCCAATGTGTCGTGTAAGCATGGCCAAGCAGATGTCTCTGGATACATTGTCAAAGGAAAAAAAACGAATTACTGGTTATCAAAGGCCCCAAAAAAAAAAGTCATCTGAGTTGAGTGTACTTGTCAATGTTGGAAACATGGTCTGTGTGGGAGCTTGGGGGGCGGGGCACTTTGTCTTTGAAGATTGGGCTATAAAATCAACCAACGTCTCCGTTGAGGAAATTGAGCTGTTTAGATGGAGAAGTCAAATGAATTAAACTTGCGTCTGCGGCCTCATTAACCAGCGGATTAGCAGCAATGCAGATGTACAGGCCGGTTGCACTCCTAATTGCTTGACCAGCTCTCTGGACCCAACACATCAATCACAGCGGGGGGAAGCGTCTGATTTGATTTTAGGCTTTGAGTCATGGGAGGATAAACAGCGCCAGCTCAATTTCACCCAATCATCTCTTTGTCAAGTTGAAGTCTTCCTATGACCTTATTTACTCCACTGTTACTGTAAAGCACTTCTAAATAGTCTTATTATCCCAGCCTGAGGTCTTCATCCGTTTCTTTAAGAAGCCGACCTTGATTCGATAGTTCTGAATACTATTTTGGGTCACTCATGACACATTTTACTTTGTCTTTACAGTAGCCTGATGTTTAAATATGTGTTACATGAGCAATTCATTGTTTTGTTTTCACTCGACTGCATCTACGGTGAAGTCGAATGAAAATTTCTTTCCATGTTTTGTTTTATAAGACATTTTGTCACCATGGCGCTCAAATCATCTGTTCAGCTGTGTCACCTTGACACCGTTTTATCACAGTCACAACTTGCCTTAGAGGGGTGAATAATTGAATTATTTGGACCAAAAAAATCTGATTTGTTGCCTGAATGAGCAGCTGTTTGCTATGGTTAAATGAAAAGGTTGAAAGGTGAAAGTCAAAGCTTAAACTCCCGGCAGGTTTCCCCATGTTTTCAAGATTCTCATAAATACATTAGTGTAAATGGCTTGGCTGATTTTGTAGCAGTACTTGTCGCATTTTTGGTGGCCTCCCTCAGGAAGGGGGGGGATTTGCGAAGGGGGTCTGTTTTGTCTTTTTGGTCTTTTCTTTTGTTGCCCCCCACATGCACTCATCCAAACTGCCTATTCTGCTTATTCAGACCGGCTTTTGTGAGGAGGGCCATTCATACCTCATGTGGTATTGAGGAGTTCCTCTGCAATTCAAGTCTTTTCACTTGTAGTTGAGGACAGTCACCTGATGCTACGGCACATCTCCTGTCCCTTTGCATTTAATAAACTCAGCTTTACAGGCTTTTTTCTTTATTTAAATAAATGTTACACCAATGAAAGACAATGAACCGGCTGAGACCTTCCACCTGTCAGCTTGTCAGTTAGTATCACCAAGAGTACTCTCAGTACTCTAACAATTGCCATGCATACTACCAAAAAAATGTCAAAATATCCTGAACGACCTCACAAAATCTCAGGAGACCTCTAATATGCAAGCATCAAACGATTTGCCATACTTTGAAGTCAGTGTTTCTGATTTTATTTCCTATGGGGGGAAAATGTATAAAATGCTATTTCAAAAGAAAAATAGTGGTCTGAAATTTTTATAATGATACTGAGGCACTTTGATTTAGGCCCACACCAACAGTGTGATTAGGTGATAAACACCTCGTGTGAAAAGAGAGCTGAGTGTGTCTTGTTCTGATAGGAAATAAGGTTACGGTGCAGGAGTCGGAATTGTCTATCGCGTGGACTTATTTAATAGGGTCATAAAATTAGACCGGCGCAGCACTACCAGAGGAAGGATGCCATCCTACTTGGCACTTGTGTAGTGGTGATTAAGGCAACCAATCTATGTAGTGAGGGAAAACGATGCTGGATGGCCTGACCTCTTCACAGAAGTTTCCTCGAAGCGGCGTTCATTTTTGCGTTGCCGCTAACGTTAGCATAACACTTCAAATGGGATCAGTTGATCAGTTCAAACTCTCCAAGTGGTTGCTGATCTCATTTTTCCATTTCAGCTCAAGCTTTAGGAATTCCCCCTCACTTCTCAAATAAGCATTTAATTGCAGCTTTTATTTGATTTTCATATCAAATAATTCCACAACCGCTGTTGTTAAAATAATCTGATTTGATGTTAGGAAACTTGCAATGTGGCAGGCCTTTAGTTGTTAGTGCTTGACCTAGTAGTAGTAGAAGAGGCGTTCAGGATCAAAGACCCCCCCAGCTGAATAAAAACTAAGCCTGGGAGGTGCTGACCTCAAGCTCCCCACTTCTACAGTTCACTGCTCATTATTATGGACAAGACGGTTCAGACCTCAGGAGGCTGCCCCGCCCTTCCCACTGTGAGGCAATCACCTCATCATGCTCGCATGGCCAAGTTCTCCACCTCTTGACATCTAAAGCCAAGACGTGTCCTTCGTCCCGATCCACCTCTTAAACCAAATTCTCCCTCTCGAAAACAACAATAAATAACGAAAAGTGAAGACCATGTTTTGCCCTCTTTGTGAAGCGCAAAAAAATGTTACCATATGTTGCCTTGAAATAACTCCTAACTTACTGCCGACTGCTGCGACCACAGACCACATCCCTCATAACATGTGCAACCATTTTGAGCGACGTTATTGCTAAATTTAGTCACTCGATGTGTTTTGATAAAATACGTTTATTATCTTTTTTTTGTAATGATAGCTTCTGTCACAAATGGCCTAGCCATGGTTTATGTGTTTACTGTTTGTAGGACTGGTCAATGTCAGGCCTGCCCTGTGTGACAAAGAAGCCACAATTGGAGACATCTACGCTGGTAGACAATTTTAAGTAATTATTTTTTTTTTTAATAGAAAACGCCACCAATTAAAATACGTATTCTCTGTGTTAAACAGTAATGCAAGTAAGATACAATTCTTAACTGTCCTTCAAGTATAAAAGCATTTTTGGAACAAGATCAAACTTACAAACTGGTTCTGAAAACCAATTCAAACCAACCAAATCTTCCCAAACCAAGACATATGAAATAAAAAGCTAAATAGAATAAAAAGCCCCAAACTTTTATAGCCCTAGTTGCAAGTTGGAAAGGTTAAGCTAATGGAAAATGAGACATGAAACTAATTTATAAAATGATCTTGCTGACATATTTTTCTTTGAATTCACATCTTTAGATAAGAGGGCAGAAGTGCACAGTTTTGTTTGGGATTGAACATTGCCCTTCTTAAGAAAGTGTGATTAAACATGACAAATCGACTTCAAATGTTCCAGTCAGTGTTCTTGAAAGTGGACACTTCAGCAATAAGAAAACCACAGACTTGGCCAACTCATTTATATCAAGGTCATTGCAATTTTCGGCCAATACCACATCGCTATATCAAATTCAAGTATTTGTCGTAACTATAGAGACAGAGTCATGTGGTCACGCGGTTCAAGCCTGAACCGGAGGAAGATTTTTTTGTGTGTATTTCTGTATTTTATACTGCTTTTCTATCCCTCTTTTTTTCTTTCCATGAGGTCAATAGCACATATTATTAGCACATACTGTAATATCCTCTGTGGCCATCAGGTCTAAACCACAAGACCTTGTGAATCAATTATCAAGTTTAAAGCGAATGCAAACGCTCAAGAAAGACTTTTGAAGTGGTCGTGATACATCTTGATGGAAATAAACTCACCCTTGTTCCATTTCTCGGCTAAATGCATGAACTCGTGCTGTTTAAACCAATTTATTATATTCTTTCAAGAGGTTACGTGTGAATTACGGTGCCATGTGTCCATGGTGCTCTGCTTCCAACAGTCTGTAATTATGGACGTGAACTGTGGAGACTATTCCCCACCACGCTAAACTGAAACCAAACCCTCCTATTTCCCCTCTCGGTATTTGCTCTTTTCAGCACACGAGAAGCGTGTCTTTAAAGGCTGTGTTATTTTTGGGCTGCAGTTTGACTCCCTTGTGTTGAAGGCGAATCGAAATGTAAAAGCACGTGGACGGCCCCAAAGATTGTTGACATTGCTTCTCTTCACGTATGTGATGGAAAGTCGTTTTTAATTGCCCCTGCACTCGTTCAACTTGGGGCTTTATATTGACAGCCGTCGGCAGTTACGAAACCATCACGGAAATGCAACGTATAATGCCACGCGTGTGGTATGATGAGCCCGGGCTCTGTGTTGAATCAATTATGCATACTTGTCACAGTTCTAAATCCCGACTCTTAAACACGTGATTTATGAGTGACAGTAGATGCTAGTTGTTTTTCTCTGACCATCGGCGTGACACAAAAAGGCTGACCGCGCAACTTGGAAAGCTGCGACCAATCGGTGAGATTGGAATTCTAATCGTGTTGGGATAAGTTGGCTTAAGTATGGATGTGGCAAAGCAGGCACGACCGCAAAAGAGTTAACCTCAGTTCATATCGTAGATTGTGGTGAGATTTGTTATTATTAATAAAGGAATGGAATCGTTTTGCAAGATTCAACTTTTACGTTTAAATCATTCAGCACTGCCCTTGAGCGAGGGGAAGTATGTCTTTCGCTATCTTACACACTGAACTTCAAACAACTTAAGATATATGTATCCTTTTTTGGGGGGAATGCGGAGCTTTTGATATTTCATGAATAAATATTTGAATGTTTTTTTATTCCGACAGTGTTTGGAACAGTTCGGGCCTTTTCTATTTGGATTCTGTTTTTATGTAAACTGTCAGAGCTGAGCTGTATGATATTATTTGCATTATTTTACATGAACCAAATCCAGTATCATTTTTACTATTATCTACAGTACAGTACATTTTTTAAAATATTTATATGTGTTATCATATAGTAATAGAATAAAAAGTCATTAGTCTGATTAATCGGCCGGGTCCAATTCAAAATAATTTCTTACCTTATTCCTTTATCATTTTATTTTGAATGTAAAAAAAAAAAAAATGGTTCTGTCCAGTGTAGCTGACACGTTCTCACCACTTTTCTCCCTCCCTTCTGCTCTTTTTCATAGCCATAATGAGCGAAAGGTGACTTGCAAGCATCCCGTCTCAGGCTCGCCTTCTCAAGACAACTGCATCTTTGTCATCAACGAACAGTAAGTCTTGTGTGGTTTTTTTTTGTTTTTTTCCACCAGAATGTCACTGGCTTGCGTTTCCAGCACGGCGACATGCTGTTGAAACTTCCGATGCCTTCTCAGCCTCTGACTCTAATTGCATCTCTGCCCCCATCAGTCAAAGGCTGTTCTAAGTGCGCTTGCCAATTATTTGTAAGATGGAGGCAGAAACTCAAACGGCCTTTGTATCAAGTGTGCATCAGCCGGTCGGAATGTGATCACTCACACGCAAGTTCAAGTTTGTGACCGTTCTTGTAAGTTCCCCCTTCCAATGTTATGTCCATCAGCTGAGTTCAGCAAAACATCTACAGCTTATCCACTCGGTGATAGTTTTGTTCCCCATCGGTGATCTGAATTGAACGGTGAGACTTAAAAGTAGGAACTTGAAAGGGAACAACATTTTTTAAACCAAGAATAACTTGTACGTACAATTTACAGTACATCGTAGACCTTCGGTTTAAATCTACAGTGCTGCCTTTCAGTCATCTGTTCCAAATTCCCAAGTTTCATTTCGTTTTATCAGAAATGGGAACGAACGCTCATGCGGCTTCGTGTCGCGCGAGAAGCATCACACCGCACGCTCTCGACACATTCCTACCCTCGCTGCGTTTCTCTCACTTCTCTGCTGCTTTTCACATAAATAGGCACAACATGCTGGTGCAAGATGACATCTAAATTGGAAATAAGCAAAAAAAAAAAAAGTATATATCATATATTTGACTGCGTTAGAAAAAATAATAGAATGGAAAATGTCAAACCTTTGGCTGCTTTTCTGTGAAAAAGCTTCTGAACAAGCAGAAAAGAGACAATTTTATCTGCCTCACAGATAAAGAGGCCATGTGGAAATGTTCCTCTGACTGCACTCAAATTTGGCATTGCAATGTTCCCAAAGATAACTTTGAGGCCATCAGAGACGACGAATGTGGTCAAGTACAAAAAAAAACAAATAAAAGTGATGCGACATCACAACTGCTTTATCGTTTGTTTCTCTCAAGTGTTCAGGGCAGGCCGTTCTCCTGATTAACTTGGTCACTACTTACGTGATTTCTGTTTCGGTTTTTGGTCTGATGCCATTTTCTGTTCCTTTGAGTGTCACACAAGTCTTTCACTTCTTATTCAAGTTTCCGGCCGGCTTTGCTGCTCATATTGAGGTCCAAAGGAAGGCCGCCTTACCATTTTGTCTTTGCTGTGCATGTTTCAAGCTATTTTTAGTCATCCCCATGATTATGCGCATGATGACAGCAAATATTTGGACAGCTCACATGAGACATGTTTACCAAAACCCGACCTTCGCCATGTATATAAATGCAACGTTTTGTGAATACAGTTTAGAGTATCAACTATTTATTCATATTTATTTATTTATTATTAAGACAGATTGCTATTGGGTTAGATTAATTTCAACATTGGTATTGTCGACAATATTTAATTACAATGGAACCTTGAAAGTCGAACACGTGTGAGTTCATACAATGTGGAATTGAATTTAAAAAAAAAAGAAGGATTACATTCGCACAAGACTCCAAATTTTGGATTGCTGTCTTCATGTTACTTAAACTCAGGTCCGAAAAATGTTAAGATACGATTTGGTCATCTTTAGGATTTTTGGGCTTGTCTGACAAATATGAAAAAGAAAAGACAGCATCAATTCAGTGGTTAAATTAAGAATGTTTCAGCCATTGTGATTTGTATTACCGTATTTACCGGACTATAAGGCGCACCTAAAAACCTAAAATTTTCTCAAAAGCCGACAGTGCGCCTTATAGTCCGGTGCGCCTTATATATGGACCAAATTCCTAAATTTAAACTGGCCCGAAGCATTGTGTCATGAAATCAATCATAAGTGGCCCGCTGAAGACTATGAATCATGAATCAAAAAGACTATGGATCATTATTTTGTGATTATAAAGTAATTTGTTGCGTCTGGAGTTGAAATAAAAAAGATAAACTGGAGAATGATTTGATTTGGATGAAAAATCTGACATGATGCATTAATGGTGCGCCTTATAGTCCGGTGCGCCTTATATAAGGACAAAGTTTTAAAATGGGCCATTCATTGAAGGTGCGCCTTATAGTCCGGTGCGCCTTATAGTCCGGAAAATACGGTATTATTATTATTTTTTTTACCTTTTACTAAATGGTGGAGGTCAGCTAATGTTAGCCTTCTTTCACAGTTAACGTTAAAATGTTCCATAAAAGTTTTGTTTGGTTCTCAAAATTGACATTATTCCAGTGTTCGAGTCGTCAAAGGTTCCATTGTGAGTTTTTTATGCAAAGATCCCACCTGACATAACATTCAGAGTTTTCTTCCCTTTGTTTTGTAGTGTGTATTGTGGCAAAATGTTTCACCCAGCGTGTCGCAGGTAAAAAAGCACTGTTGGCTACGGGCATTTGTGTCTCTGTAAAGCACTTGAGCGTGTCAGTGTGATGAGAAGCCTTGTTGATGCACACTAACACACATTTGAATGCTTGCCTTGCCTGAGAACCTGTTATGCATTTACATTCCAAAGTCCAGTCTCTTGTGTTCGACCAAATCTTAGCCAACAGCTAACATAACACAGATACCGGAGACAAAAGGCGAAGCTGTATAACCTTTATTAAAAAAAAAAAAAGCTGCTGGGTAAATCTCTGGTATCACCACCTTGTGTTGACCGTGTACTGATTTCCACCAAATTTACTCTGACTCTGCAAAGGTTGCATGACAACAAACCAGTCGGATGACACATTGTGAAGAAACGTGTTGCTATAAGCATAAGCTCACCTCGTCGCTTACTTGGACAGAACAGAGGCGCATTCATGCGATAAGGCTGGTTGAGCTCTCCAAATATCTGTAAATTGTACTCCACTGCTCAGCTCTACAGTCTATTCTGATCCCAGGTCTTTTGTACAGCCAAAAGAAAGAGAAAAAGGTTTGGTCCATTATCAAACAAAGGTGTTAGTTCTTTCTTTAGAAACGCTGTGTGGTCATTTTAAAATGCACCCTCAGCCAGTTTCAGTTCAGTTGCCCACACCCACACACACATCACTGTACGCATTGACACTGTTGGCTCTTCGGACCCTAATAGACACGTGCACGACACACATATACACACACGTGCTGTGTGCCCAGTGATCTAAAGCATCAAGCCTCATATGCATAAGTAATAGTTTGCCTTGTTAATGACAGGCCACACAGCAGCAGAGCAGTTTCAAACCACACGCTTTCAGTTGAGCAATCTGCTTTTAATCATATTTTCATCTGCTCTTCTCTCCTTACAGCCTCCTGCAAAATTTAAAATCATACGACTGCAAACTCTGCTTATTTCATTTACTGTTATCAGCAAATGACTAGACTTAATTAATTTATGATTCAAGACATTAAGATGGATTTGATTTTGACCTACAACTTACTTAGTCTAGTAATGTGTGGATGTTTTTTGGAACAGGAAGTGGAAAGCTTAGTGCCAGACAGTAGAGAGAGTAGTCCGAATGTAATCATCATATTCAGGAATTATGTATGCCGTAATACTAAGTGACTTGTGCAGGAGTCAGCCATCTTTTTATTTTGCCTTTGCGATGGGCATGCTTGTGTGTGTGTGTGTCTGTGTGTGTGTCTGTGTACTGCCACATACTTCATTTTTTAGATGAAGAAAATGCTCAGGAATGACAGTGCGGTCCAAAACATAGCTGTCGTGTAGTTTTGTTATTTTGCTCCGACTATTACTGTCTTCCAAAGTCATAATCATAACCACTACAAAATTGAATCGGAGGGAGAGGATCTCCAAACTAACTCCCCAAATAGCACTTTAAAAGTTGACAGGCAGTCAGAATAACATGTTGTACAAAATGGCCTTAGACTTCAGTATGGGACAAATCTTGTGTATTCGTGATTGTGCGGGAAAAAGTATTGTTGAAAACAACTTTGTAGCTTTCAATATGATTGTGAAAAATATTTCGTCATTTGCATTAGAGTGGAACCTCAAGGCCTCTCTGTTGTGACCCATCTGACATGTTTTTGACTAACTTTATAACATTCTTCACTTCCAATGGAAATTGAGGTCAATTATTATAACTTTGGAGGTTCCTCCATTCATTTGTCCTCAGCCCACCGTAATAAAACCATTTCGAGCTCCTGTGAGGGATGTTAACGAATTGTCTTATTCTGCTAGCACTTGTACAATACAATAGATTTTAATTTCACCGCGCGGTGAGTTATTAGAATGACTAAAGCAATTAGCAATTTTCCCTATTGTTCTTCTTTAAAGATTACAAATTTCACAGTGCCTTCACGACAGATTGTCTCTTCCCTTGATGGCCGTGTTTTAAGGGCCATTTGACACATCATTGATTGTGGTTCCCTCAAGTTTTGACTTTTCACTGCAAGTGCAGCAAATCTTTGGTGCTCATTAACCGGAGGAAGCAAATCTCAGCGGCCAGTCATCATTTTCCACAGGAAACTATTTTAGGGTTAAAAATTGTGTCCACTTTGATTCAAAGCAGCATGAGTCAGCTGCTTGTCCAGTGTCAATGAATTATTCAGTTTGCTGACATGGCAATCTTTTAATAATGAAAGAATAAACCTCATGGGTGGTCATTAGTACCGTATTTTCCGCACTATAAGGCGCACCGGATCATAAGGCGCACCTTCAACGAATGGCCCATTTTAAAACTTTGTCCATATATAAGGCGCACCGGATTTTAAGGCGCAACTTCAATGAATGGCCCATTTTAAAACTTTGTCCATATATAAGATATATACATTTGGCCCGTGGGCCGGACTTTGGACACGCCTGCTGTAGCGGCTCAATATTGGTCCATATATAAGGCGCAAATGATTATAAGGCGCTCTGTCGGCTTTTGAGAAAATTGGAGGTTTTTAGGTGCGCCTTATAGTGCGAAAAATACGGTAGTTATCTAATATTTTGAATGGAAAAAAATGTTGCTGCAGCTTGTTACTAACAAAGCCAAACAGCCTAACTTCGGTTCAAGATACAGGTAAGCAATCTGTGTTAAACATCCTGCATGAGATCAAGTATCATGTGAGTGGTGCCTGCATCCCCCTTTTTTTTTTTTTTTTTTTAACTGAGACCAAGTCATTTCATATTATGGTTTCTCGTATGTGCACCCTGATAATGACAGCATGGAATCCGAGTGTCTTTGCTGCTCAAATCGTTTCGGGCTCGTGTGTAACAAGGAATGACAGACGGAATGAATGTAAAAGAAGCACGACACCATGTAATCTGAGGATTTTGGGGTCACGGGCATCAAATGAGCAAGTTTGCCGAGTGAAATGGAGTTTGTTGCGTGCTCAGTCAGTGACCCGAAAGACGGCGCAGTGCTTCTGTGGTGTCATGTTTCCAACCGGATTACAACGTCGTTCCCCACCTAAAGAATGTAGGACATCCCCGTGGGCCAGACACAACTTGATTTACACGGTGCTCAACCCGATGACAGCTTTCCTGAACGTGTAGTAAGATTCATATAACTGCTGTCGTATGGCTGTATTTCAGTTCGTCAGCATTCTCAAACAACTGGAAATGTTTTCTCAAGTGACTGCGGGTGTCATTGGCTCGACTTTTTGTTCCAAGATGAGATGTTGTGGCAAAAGTTTGAACTCAAGTGGAATGATAGGTCATTAGACAAGAGAGGCTGCCTGCTTCCGTTCTCTACCCTAATCTGCAATTTTGGATTTCAAGTGCTCTTGTTTGGCTTGTTTAGATCTGCCGCCAAAGTGCCGGTGAATGAAAAGAAGGAACAGCCAAAAAACACCATGAGTGAGGCGTCCAACAACACGAGCAGCTCTGACTCTGCCGCTAACCAATCCAGTGCAGCAGCAAGGGTGAGTTACATAAAATAATTGTTGCAGTTTGCAACAAACTAACAAAAAGTAGCGTTTTGGAAGGAAACAATAACTGGCGTTCATATTCTATCTGTAGGCATCGAGACCTCCCAAAAAACTTCATAATTTTGGAAAGAGATCAAATTCTATCAGGAGGAATCCCAGTGCTCCAGTCATAAAGAGGAACTGGCTCTATAAGCAGGTAAACAAAGCATTTCTGACAATATTTGTTATAATTTCTGTAGGCAAATTCTGCACCAGGATGGCCTCTGGGTTTTATTTTTTATTTCTCAATAGATCAGTGTTCCCTTTTGGAATTACTGTGGCCAGCGAGAGACTACACATTCAAGTTTTTGAACTGATGAGTGTATGCTGACTTCTATTTGATACGGATGAATGCGAGTTTACATTCCGTGCAACCACATCGTCAATTGTTTCTTTTTTTTACTTTCCCTCTTTTTATTTAATTTAATTGGGTAAGGCAGGGTATCAATCACATAAATAATATAGAAATAATTTCTAAAAAATTTGAACAGGGGTGTGTAGACCTTTTCATGTCCACCACGCATTTATATGCATAAGATGTCGATGCTATCCAGGATCTGATTTCTTAGTCCACTTTTGCTGTTGGGTCAGCACACCCGCTGTTTGAATAGCAGTCCTTCATCAATGCTCCCGCTCGCAGCAGCGGGGTGAAAAGGGGGGGATGCTTGAGGCGCTCGTTTGCCTGACAGGACTCTCAGGCGTCCTAAGTGGCAAGCTCATTTAGTTTTGATTGCAGCCTCCCGGCACCGTCCTTTTACTACACCAAGGCTTCTTTTGGTCCAGCTGGCAGCTGCTGTTTCTTTCACAATTCTGCTACCCTGATAAAAGCTGGATTTTCACTTATTTCCATGCCTCTTAGGAAGAAAAAGAGAAACCCTTCAGCGCATCCATTGGGGTCATCTGAAGTGAAATGCTTGTTTTTCAATTCGGTCTCATTAAAGTGATGCTTTTGCCAGCTAGAGCATTCCAAGAAGAGTTCCACAGAGCATAGTGTCAACAGTTTTGACAAAACTTTGGCTAACAGTTTGTCATTTCTTTTGAATACACTGTATTATACCTCTTAAACACTCAACGACCAATAAAAACCTTGTATAAAAGCTACAGCAAACAGAGAAATAATATGGCAACCCTACAGGCGGTATTTCTCTGCTCAACGTTAATAGCAAACAAATTCTCATTATGAAAATCAATTTAAAAACCTTTCATTAGTTTTCCACAGTATTAATCAAGAAAATGTGGTCAAATGCGTAACAAATTAAGAACCTTCATTGTTCTGTTTAGTTGAAATATTTTTTTTTGTAGCTAATGGCTGATCCTATTGTTCTGGTGTCTTTGCAGGACAGCTCAGGGATGAAGCTGTGGAAAAAGAGGTGGTTTGTGCTGTCAGACTTGTGTCTCTTCTATTACAGAGGTGAGTCATTGTGACTAAAAGCATCATTCAATGCCACTGCTTCCGACAACGGTGCTCTTAGCAAGGCTCTCAACAAGGCTGTCTAGCCTCAAGCCATGCCCTTGGCATCTATACAAGACCCAAAGAGTCAAAAGGGGGGGATGTGAGAAACACGGCTCGGATTATGCCGTCTAAAAATGGTTTTGTCCAAAGAAGCTGAGCTGGAAAATGGGCTTTACACTGATTTAGAGTTGTGAAGTGAAGTTTCCAGGAATCGGGCAAGCTCCGCTCACATTGTGGTTCCCATAAATCTTCTATTTTTCCTGACGACATCTTCAGACGCCCTTGTTATTCAACAATTCAGCGTGTGTGTGTGTGTGTGTATGTGTGCGTGTATACATATATGCGTGTGTATATATGCACGTATATATATATATATACGTATATATATATATATATATATATATATATGTTTGTGTGTGTCTTGCAAAATGTTAAATCGTTCAACCCTGTTGTTGGAATTAGTTGTTCTGTCAGATGGCCCTCATTGCAGATTGTGTGTTGTCGGATTCCTATCATGCAGCAGACACGCGGAAACCTTTATTCCAGCAATGCTGATTCCGCTTGCTCAATTAATGCCGACCCACTCATTCTGCTAATCAGCATGACATCAAGTCTGTGTTTTTTCTGCTGTCTGACGGTGCCGCTGCCTTCTTTCCGCCCACTGACTGACAAAAGGCATAGGCAGAAGCGCCGATCCCAAAGGATTTACATAGATAGGCATGTTGAGCAATTCCATCCATCAGCAGAGAGTGGGTAGTGAGTGTGGTCATGAGCTCTCCTCTAATCTAGCCAAAAACAACCGCTCGCTGTTGTATTTAGCAGCCAATTAAACTTGACTCTGGATCTTGCACAGTATCAGCTTATATCCTGTAAACACATGTTTGATACAAAAATGTTCTCCCAATGTTGTCAAATATGTACCAGGAACCAAATAGATCAGTTTTACAAAAAAATATTCACAATTTAGAATGGTTATATTTGTTACAATTGATTAAAAACAGCACAATTAGGCAAATAGATTTCCCTGGTCACTTGAGGTGATTTATGAAACAGGCCAAGTAAGCGGCGACTTAGATGTGCTGATGTTTAGTTTCCCCGCACACTTTCTGCTGTGTGCAGAGCTATTGTAAGTATCAAGATGGGAGGTGAGGTTCTTGCTTAAAACGCAGAGCTCAATGTAATCCCCCTCTGTGGAGAGCGCTCTATTGTCAATATGGAGCCACGTCTGCAAACTTAATGAGGAGTCGAGCTGTGTGGAACTTTGAATCAATGCTCATCTTTTCCGCCAACTGCAGAATGTAACTGCGACGTGCACATTTGACAAATGTGCATAACGCCTTGAGGTGATCAAAGCAGCTATTTAAATACACCTATTTTGCTTTGCAGATGAAAAAGAGGAGGGGATTCTTGGCAGCATCCTCTTACCAAGCTTCCACGTATCCATGTTGTCTGTTGATGATCATATCACCAGAAAGTATGCCTTCAAGGTCAGTGCTTTCGCCATCAAACAGCGATAGTGACTAACAAAAAACAAACAATAATTCTGAAGTGACGCATAAAATAAAATAAAATAAAATAAAATAAAATAAAATAAAATAAAATAAAATGAAACGAAATGAAATGAAATGAAATAAAATTTAAATAAATACATAACCAAACAAACTTTGGTGAGATTGCAGGGATACGGAAACACTTTCCTAGTACCGTATTTTCCGGACTATAAGGCGCACCTAAAAACCTAAAATTTTCTCAAAAGCCGACAGTGCGCCTTATAGTCCAGTGTGCCTTATATATGGACCAAATTCTTAAATTTAAACTGGCCTGAAGCATTGTGTCATGAAATCAATCATAAGAGGCCCGCTGAAGACCATGAATCAAAAAGACTATGGAGCATTATTTTGTGATTATAAAGTAATTTGTTGCGTCTGAAGTTGAAATAAAAAAGATAAAATGGAGAATGATTTGATTTGGATTAAAAATCTGACATGATGCATTAATGGTGCGCCTTATAGTCCGGTGCGCCTTATATAAGGACAAAGTTTTAAAATGGGCCATTCATTGAAGGTGCGCCTTATAGTCCAGTGCGCCTTATAGTCTGGAAAATACGGTAATTGACTTTTAAAGAGCAGTAATGCAATGTCTGTTGCAAGCCAAAACATTATTCAGATATATGGGAAACATTAACTGGGTTCCCACTACTTTTGATTTTGGGTCCTTCCTAAACCCTGAAAGTCAACAAGTTCTCCTGCCAAGCCGATCTAAGCACAGACACCGGGGAGTGTGTCAGAGGGCTTCAACCACACAGCCCACTTCTTTTCCAAACTTGTCACATGCTTTAAGAGATGCAGTAGAGGTCATGAGGTAGCTCTAAGAGGAGGAGGATGTTGCTTGGCCTCAATATTTTGCATCATGTTTTGGATAATTAGTATTTTTCTTCTTTGGAAACTGGTAAACAGGATATTGAGGTTGTCTCATAAATAACCATTGTTTTTCTCTGTCACAATTGAATGTGTTGCTTTGCTGGCTGGGGAGGCATCATTTGAACCATGCAGCAACATGCCCGCAGTAACATTCACAACCTGGTGAGTATGATTTCACTTTGGTGGATCTACTACACTAATCTGGGAAAATGCCTTGTACTGATACGCTCATTGCCATTTGTCTTTCTTTTTTTTTCCCGCTAAGTCAGCGGCTTAGATCAAGTGTACCATTTTCAAATTCTTAACGTTGCCTTTCAGAAACCTTATCATGCAGGCGACACACCCCAATATGCGGACGTACTACTTTTGCACCGACACAGCCAAAGAGATGGAATCCTGGATGAAAGTGATGACGGATGCCGCACTTGTGCATTCCGACCCCGTCAAAAGGTTTCTTCAATCATTACGCTACACATGCTAATATACTACTTTAGAGCATTCCTTGTTAGTGTAACACAATCGTGCTGAATTCTCATTGTAAGATGGTGGGCAAAGGTTCAAAACAGAGGTCATTTAACTCCAGCATATGGGCAATTTCATTTGAGGGATAGAAACCAACGTGTGCTTTAGGCATCTCATCACAGTGTGCGCTACATATAATGCTGGCCACACTTTTGCTAACGCATCAGTCGAGATGATAGTCTTTGCCATTTTGTGTGAAATGTTATTTAGCAGCCTGCCTCCATTGCCCTTTAAGCATTGGTGAGCAGAGGCGTAATGATCAAGTGCTTTGTAGCTATGCAGTGCTGCACAGACTAAAATCAACTGAATGGCACTGCAAAAAGTGCGAGCCTGCTAAAAGGCAATTGAGCGTTGCGACACGGCTGTGTAATAAGCCTGGTATTTCTGTACTTTTTAGTTTTTTTTTTTTATGGGTTTCACGTGGTTTCAGGTAGGCTGCACGAGACGTTATGCAATTATTTCACTGGGTTCAAGCACAATCTCTGAAGGAATGCTCCCTTGTTGCCGGCCCAGTAAACCCGTCTGATAAGAGGAATGTGCTGATCTTTGAAGCGTTGACCTTGAGTCAATCTAAGGCCAAGGAGCAGCGGTGTCAATTACCTTCAGAGACCTCCCAAAGAAGCACAGATTTGTAGAGAGCGGCAAATGGATTTCTAGCTGTTGAGCGGCACTTTTCAGACATGCCCTGGCAGGGGCTATCTCTTGTTTTTTTTCCTTGTTTTTTTTTTTTTAACTGGAGATATCATTTTACACACCCAGTTTTCTCTGGCAGCTGGAGGAAATATCCTGCCCCTCCTTGTCTTTGTTTTAAAGCAAAAGCAGAGTATATTGCTGGTATAGCAGTAAAAAAAAAAAATCTATCATTAATTTCCACCCAGGATGCCGTACTACAATTAATAATTATTGGGCAAACAACAAAATAAGTCATCGCTTCCAGTCAGCAAATTAGCTTTGTATTCATTTTAACAGGGCCAGATCTTTCAGAAGTGAACTTGTGTGTAGATTAAGACGAGAGCGTCATTATTGTAGTAATCATACTTTTTATGACATTTTTGTTCGATTATAAACCTTGTTTATAAAAATATATTCAAAAATAATTCAGTGTGTTATCAATGTCATCATTGTATTTGTATATATAATTATATTTCTTCTTTTGCCTGCTATTGTCAGGTTGGACAAGCTAAAAGTGGAACAGTGTGGCCCTCAAGAGGTTAATCACATGGACAATCACAGGCCTCCATTGACACAGCCCGAAATCGAGAACAACGAGCGCAACCGGGAGGCGGACCGCGAGCATATAGCGGAAGAGGACAAGAAGCGGCGAGACGCCGAGCGCTACGGCTTCCAGAAAGAAGGCGCCAACCCCGATCGCCCCCTCACCAAGATCAACAGTATCAAAATGCAGCCAGCCCAAACAGCGGCGGCGGTCACGGTCAAGCTCGCCATGCCACGGACCCCGACAGAGATTGATGGCTCACACCAGACCCCCCAAGTCAATGGCGGCGGTGAACCCGGTCCGGTTGACAACGCCGGAGTTCCCCCTCAGCAAAGTTCAAACTACGAGCCGGAACGGACTTTGAGTAGGACAAGCTCCATGCAGCAACTGGAGCAGTGGGTTCGCACGCAGAGAGGACGCACCCAGGATGATGACGACACCAGAAGGTTGGTTTGGTTAAGTAGCGTTCATGTAAGTCGTTTCTGAGAATTTTAACAAGCAAGTAAGGAGGTCTTCACGATACAGCTTCCCATTTTCTGCATTTCAGTGCGTTTGACCATATTTGACTTGAAAAGGCTCGTGCTCTGGAACATTGAATAGTTTCAAAGCCGCCTCTGCCTTCTTTAATCTCACTAAGCGTTGCAGAACAGTATGCACTAACGCCAAGGTCTGACAGGAAGTTTGAATGGAAACTTTCTCGTTGCCAGCTGTACTGTTTTTGAACCCAAGTGAAGCAATGTTTTTGTTCTCTGGAAAAGGTGTCGAATGTCCAGTGGTGTTCTTCTGGGTTTCTGTTTACTGACTACACATTGAAAGACAAACCATTGTTGTCAAATTCCATAAACGTGAGACAGTCGTATCGAAAATGAAGGTGTTTTGTCACCGGCCGTATATTTGGTTTCCGATAATAATCGGCAACAGCCTCTCTGACCAACATGAATCATTGTCTGTGAATATTGTCGCTATCTCTCGATAGGAAGGATCCAAACAGATTTCAGTGATAGACATCAGATGGTCAGAGACAATATGTGCTTGTCCGTTTGCCTTCTTTGATGGATAATTACAGTAAATAACCGGATAGAATTTATTTATTTTGCTTTGAATGAGTCATTTTAGTCGCCGAATATTCTGGGAAGCCATTTTGCTATGACGACTGTAGCTCTGTTCCAAGAAACCACAGCGTGTTTTGTTTAGTACCGGGCTAACGTGTTTCATATTTTTACAGTTGGAACCTGGATATTTATCCACAAACAAAAGCATCTCCATTTGTTTTGATTTATGTTTGAATCATCTCAGTCCATGACGTGCCCACTTCTTTTCCTTCCGCAGCATCACATCGTACCAGACACTCCCTCGGAACATGCCAAACCATCGAATGCCCCATGTGCCTCATTATGGCGACGGTTACCGCAGCATGCCCAGAAATAGCATGACGCAGAGGGACAGCATTTGCAGCATGTCGCCGTCGTTATACGACCAACACTCGGGTCTCCCGATGGCTGACAAGCGCCGCTCAGTGCGCTCTGACACCATGTGGCAGCTGTATGAGTGGCAGCAACGACAGGCCCACACCAGAGCGCCGCCGATGTACGGCCATATGGCCAGCCCCAAAACAATGATCAACCTTTCGGAGCATGCGGCGCCCACCTACTCCATCCCACCCTCGCCTTCTCACGGTTCCCTGTCAATGTATGGCGGCTATTCTCAGCCGCCGCGATCGTACAATATGAGCAGCGCCCGCTCCGAGATGGCTTCTCCCATCTACCAAAGAGACTTGAGCATGGAGAGGCGGCAAAGGCACCAAATCCCTATGGTGAGTCAAGTTCTGAATGAGGTGTTCACCTGTTTAGCAAAATTTTGAATGACCATTTTTTTCAAAAGTATGGAAACCTCTCAAATTGAAATGGTCAAGATAGTTTCGCTCTTAATCTTGCTAATGCACAGCTGTGAATTTAAAATCATTCCACATCATAACGCTGACGGAGAAATGTGCAAAGCTGTTACATAGAATGTACCTCAAAATCAAAATTATAAAAGATTCTCTTTTATTAAAAAAAAAAAAAAAATCTAATAATTCCATCAATATTTCTTCATAATGTTGATGACTTAAGTATTCATTTACAATTTAGGAAATGTTTTTGTTAGGAATGGGCGCGCACCAGTCAGTATCGGTAAGCCACAGTTCAAAATATCAGTACTCGCAATACCTGTGTCAGCCGCCATCTTGTGGTCACTCGAGTGGTATCGATACTTGGTAGCGGTGATTACTAAAATATGTATCTACATGTTCTTGTTGTTTGACATGATGGCAAATCTTCACACTATTATATGATTTGAATAAATTCACCTCCTACATGAACAGTTAAATAGAGAGTGAATGCCCTTGCGTGTCTCTTTCAGTATGCCTACCCTCCTGATAGGAGGTCAATGCCTGTAGGAATCCCAGTCCAGGCCATCACTGCCCAGTCTCTCCAAGGCAAAAGTGTAAGTCATCATTGGTCTATTAGCTACATATGACTAACTTGTCAACATGCATCATTATGCTGCCGTGTTTCTGTTAGTGCTGGCTTATTTGGACTTTTTTGGGTCCAAACAATTTATATGTGACTTTTATCCAAGATGACCTTGTGACAAACTTCCCAAGAAGAAAATCAGACAGTTCTTTCTCCAAGCAGTCAGATTAAGTCTATGCCGACTTTAGTCAAGAGTCGATTCGCGCCAGCAGAGATTTAAAAGCGCTGTCAGTCTCAACTTTTTAAGCCAGCTCAGGAGTATGTCAAAGTCACTGGCGCTAGCGTGAGAAGTGCTTTCTGCTCTCAGTGTTGAAAGGCTCCACTGTCAGGAATTTGCATGCTGCCAACACTTTTGGCTAATCTCTTTGTTGTTATCTGCATGATCTGCATTCACTACCTGGGAGCATTGATGCATCTCCTATCCTGGTGTGTTTTCTCCTTTTTTCCTCCGATGTCCCTGCTTGATAATGGCATCCCGCAACCTCACCTCCTTTGCAGCCCGAGGAACTGACTTTGCTTCTGATAAAGCTGCGTCGGCAGCAGGCAGAGCTAAGCACTGCCCGGGAACATACTCTAGCACAGCTTACGCAACCTAACATGGATGGCGACAACCCAAAGGTCAGCCTCCCCCCAATAACCACCATCCCAAAAATATTCCTCACGAGGCATGTTACTTATTGAGACGTGTGTATGCCATTCATCTCCCACCTCAGCTATCCATCCTGGTGTGCCTGTTTTTACTGATGGGCGGGGACATAAGCGCCTCTGCTTCAAAATCTAATCAAACATTCAATTCATTTTACCAGGCAAGCGATTAAGTTATTTCACTTCTCCAAAGAGTCTGGACAGATGTTAACAGTGAAGCAAACTCAAAGCCATGGGCAAGCTTAAAGTGGTTTGGGCAATTGCCACACGGCGTCGTTAAATCAGGATCCCCCGCATCTCTAAGTCTACTTTAAGATGTTAGACTAGAAATGTGTATGTTTTAGGTCAGCAGGGTACGGGATGAGAGTCTGCCATTACTTCAGAGGAATTGTTCCATCCACTCCCAGATGTGGTGTGAAGTCAGCTTTACCTGTGTCTCAACTTTCTTCTCCTCAACTGTCCTTTTCCTCCTGTTTTATTAAGTCGTCCCACCCGTGTACATTCTTGAACATGTGACAAAAAAAGCAATATAAAATGTCCTTCATTTGGTATCCATCTTCTTTTTTTTCTTGCTGCCATGACACTAGAACGATGTTCTGTCCCAGCATCTCCAAAGGACTCTAAAGTATTTGGACAATCAGGTGGGGTGATTCATGGTTGCATGGCCCTTGCTTTATTTATTTTTTATTTTTGCCACAAACTTGTTATATATGAATAACAATGTTTGCGTTTTATTATGGAGTTTGGTCAGCTACAGAGTGGTGGTCAAATAATTTATTATAAATACTTCAGTTGACTTTAAAAACTGTTCTGAACATGGCACAATAAAGCAGAATTTAGTGGTTGTTTGTTCTTCAGTCAAAATCCTGATAAGTGGAAATGTATCATTTCCAGACAATAATTGTTACATATGGAAGGATTTTGTAGCCTTGATGTTCCTCATTGTCCGCTGCACTTGTGCATTTGGAACAATGTCTTCTTGTTGGTAAGTTTCACTTTGTGGTGCTGTATCCATCACTATTTTCTTTGTCTGCTTTAATTCAAAATGCAAATGCGTGTCTATTAGTCAATCAAGCATTTTGCAAGTGTTGTGTTTGAATCCACTTGAATCCACTGAAGCACTGTTGTAAACTGACTCTACTGCTCCTCGTCTTCACGCCGGACTAGATGAAGGAAAATGACCCTTTAATCGTCATGACTCACACTTTGATTGAGAACTCGGCCCCGAGGCCTCAACTTTACCAGCAAGTAAGGCCAATTTAAGGCTTAGGCTTAACCTCATCCACACGTTGGCTGTTTTTAAATGTTTTTTTTGTTTGTTTTTTTGCCTTCAGTGTCCAAGTCCTCATGACACATGAAGACTGATCTCTCTGTATTATGTTGTACTGCCATGCATTGCTTTGACTGTTGTTATGTTGAGAAGTCATGGCAAAAAAAACATGACTTGGAAATGAGAAGTACAATGTTGTCTTCCTCATAATCGAGATCATTTGTGGCCTGGTTGCATTTTGAAGCTGCTGCAAGGGGGGGAGACAAAAAAAGCCTCAGCAAGTGTCTGAAGAGATTCGGGGGGGGCTGATAACCGTCGCCTAATAGCGACCCCCCGTCTCTCACCCAGTCGGCATCCAACAGCTGCATTGTCACCTGTTCAACTGCTAGCAGTTTGTCACTCTCGTCACGCCGCAACCCGCCACGTCATGTGACAGTCTGCATGTTGTGTGGGAAAATTTCTCACATCCTGATTTATCTTTCTGTCGTGTGATCCAACCAAGTCAAAACTTGACAGAAATTGTCGTGGTCATATTCGTTTTGTGCAATCTGAGATGAATTGAAATTATATGACTCAGTGAGACGACTTTGTTGGAGTTTTAGACAATGCGTGCCGCTTGAGAAGACTCTGACTAATGTTTTGTTTTGCTTCACAGCTAAATCCAGAAGACCCCAGAGAACACAGCTACATGCCAGAAGAAGGGGACATTGACGTATGCCTAATTTTATTCTACTAACCCTAAGACATGCCACGTCCAGCCGCTACGCATGGAGAGTCACCGCCTTTGTGTTGTTTTCTCCTTAGACCAAACTTAGCCGATTGTGTGAGCAGGACAAAGTGGTGAGGACGCACGAGGACAACCTTCAGCAGCTGTACAGAGAGAAGGTGACTCATCACTCAATGACTCATTATAAAATATTTTTGATTCTATTGAAAGATTTAGAAGGCTGTCTTTTTCTCCACTATTAAAGGCCATAGCGAACAGAGAGCATTGACAAAATTCAAATGATCAACTTATGCAAAACCCTTGAGATGTGTTTTCTATTTGGTTGGTGTGGCGTGTAAGAGGTGAAGATATTTAAGGACGAATGCACATGATGCTAACATACACGTTTTGATAAGTCAGCAAACCCCTCTTAGCATCTAAAGAGGTTTCATGTTTAAAATGTATATTTCATAGTTTTGCATATTCGTCGGCGTCGCTTTGTTAAATAGCTAATTTTGTACATTGTTCTTAATATCTCTGTGAGTGTATCTGGAAATGTACAATAATTACCGTTCATAACATTTTGTCCCGTTACAGTCCAATTGCTCATTAACAAGGCAGCTAATGTTGATGAATTGTGTCTTCCTGCAGCATACTCTGGAGACAGCGCTGCTGTCAGCCAGCCAGGAGATCGAATTGGGTTCAGACAACCCGGTTGCCATGCAGAGTGTCATCCAGCAGAGAGACTTACTGCAGAGCGGCTTGCTCGGCACCTGCAGAGAGCTCTCCCGGGTTACAACTGTAAGGCCATCCTAAATCCTTTCAAATGTGTTTTTACCGAGTGGGGTGTGTGAAAAAAAAAAAATGTGCATCTATCTTTTTCAAACCAGGAATTAGAGCGGTCATGGCGCGAGTATGACCAACTAGAAGGAGCTGTAATTCTGACAAAGAGCAACCTGCTGGAGCAGCTCGAAGCGCTGGGAAGTCCGCAGGTAGGATTCGTCTCCAAAATAAAGACCAGAGCATTAACTCGGGGAGCTAAAATTGATGAGCGGGCAAAGTGGTGCCGGAGTCTTTTGTCTTTTCCCTCGTCACGCTTATTCTTGGCTCAACCTGACTCACTTCATTTGCTAATTAGGAGTTGAAGGCCAAAAGGGAGCCTCAACACATCTCCTTATCAAGCTCCGTGACACACAATGTGTCACATTGACGGATTGTAAAACTGAGTGCAGTTTTTCTTCAATCAATATCCTTGCTCCCATTTCACTCCTCTGTCGAGCTCATTTGTGGCCCAATATTTTCCTCTCTGTTTTCACAGACTGAACCTCCTAGCCAGCATCATGTGCACATCCAGAAAGAGCTGTGGCGGATCCAAGATGTAATGGAGGTCCTCAACAAACATAAAGACCAGAGGAGCGCCGATGGTTCTATGGCCTTGTATGGGCCCAACTTCAGCATGCAGAAAACAGAGGTATGAAAGGAACACTTGAAAGCAAGTAGAAAAAAAAACATGAGAAAAACTAAAAAAAAGATGAAAAAAATCCACTGTTTCCGAATCTCGAGTATGCACGGGTCAACTGTATTGTAATATCATAATACAACAGCACTAATCGAATTTTTTTACTTTTACGGTAATGAGTTTGAACTCCATATATATTTTATTAATGTATTTGTTTTGTAATTATACGTTTATATTTAAACAATCCTTGAAAACCTAAAATAGCATTTGTACAAATAAAGGCCTCCTCAGATGAGCAACCTCGGTGTGTATGACGGCGTCGCTCACAACAACGGAGTGTGTCCTTGTGGTCAGTTAATGAAAGAAGCCAGGACCAGATGGAGGTCACTCAGAGCGTGCATGGCGGCGTCCTGTGTCACCTTGCCTCCTGTCATGCCTTGTATAATCCCCCCAGGAGGAGGACTCTGTACCCCCACGGCCACCTTTGCCCCAGTCATATGAGCCCAACCCCCTCGCAATTCCCCCCCATGCCGGAGTTCGCTCAGCATCCCTCCACAGAATGGAGGACAGGAAGACCAATCAGAAGAATGGCACACACAGCGTAAGCTTGTTGCCCGCAGCTGCATCACTGCCTGCTGTGTAGCCCCCCCCTTTTTATTTTGAATTTATCTATTTTTTATATTTTTGTTGCAAAACATCCCTTTTTTTTAATTTTATAATTCCATTTTTTTTATTGAGCCCAAGGAAATATGCTTTTTTTCAGTGTGTTGCAACATTCTTTTTAACATTGACAGCTTTTGTTGTCATCTCGCTGCTTCCAAGCCATCCTGGGTTGAATGCGTCTGCTGGCTGCTCTTCAATATTTTGTCCATCTCATACAACATGCAATTCTATACAAGACTGTTTCAATCACTGCCTAAACTTAGACCATTGGCAAATGGCCCCTCTCTCAGAAGACATTCCATGGGAAGAAAAAAAAACAACACATTGATAAAGCCTTTGCATTCTCAGTGTTGAAGCAGACTTTTCTAATTCATCGACAGGGGCCAGACTATCGCCTGTACAAGAGTGAACCGGAGCTCACCACAGTGGCTGAAGTGGATGAGAGCAACGGAGAAGACAGGATTGAACACCCGTCCGACCATTCTGCAAACAAAGGTATCATCTTGACACGCTTAAATCTCAAGGCAGCAACTGATTGATATGATAATTAGATGACATTTTAAAAAAAAGAAGTCTACCCTATTGGAATTTTTTAAGAGCTGTCATTGCTTTTACATAAGTGGCACTTTACAATGAGCTCACACGATTCGTCTCTTCTTCCTCTACCAGGGCCATCCTACCCAGTTGGCATTGTTCCACCTAGAACCAAATCCCCAGTGCCTGACTCGTCCTCCATCGCCTCCTATGTTACTCTAAGGAAGAGTAAAAAGCCTGACTCTAGAATGGTCAGTCTCAAAATGTTTACAATCTGCTTCTGGGTATTTCCCACATATTTGATATCCCCAAAAACAAATAACAGTAAATATGAATAATGTTGGCTCTTCTTTTTCCTCTGTGGGCCGAGCTGAATGATTCGGAATGGCATGTTGTGGTCATCAAGCTGGATGTTTAAACTCACCACTGGGTGCGAGCAGCCCACTCCAAAACAGTCTCTTGTAAAATAAATGAGAAGCACAATTTACAGTTTCCACCCACACATAATACCAACTGTGTTATTTAGTGTGCCACATGGCAGGGTGTGTGCTTTTTTCTTTGTCACCCACTTTATGTCTACATGTCTGTTTTAAAAAAATGAAGACTGGCTTTTCATAAAAAATGCAAACAACTTGTCTGCTGCCTTCCGTCCAGGCTTTGTTCTATTTAACAATATAGCCCGCAGTGGTAAGAGAGTTCCTTGAAGAGTTCAACTCGGGCCCTTGGGTCCCATCCCCTTGGACAGTCGCTCCAGCATCTTGGAGCTCTGGACCGAATCCAAATTTAGCAGCTCCTTCTAGCCTGGCGCCGAGCACACAACGTCGCATTGTCAGCCTCTCACGCTCGGGCATTAAGTGGCCGCCCAGTCTCTGTGGGTTCACACGCTTGTGCCGGTAGAAGCGTGTCAGTGCATAGCAGCAATTCATTCAGGTTGCTTCCAAAGCACTCGTTTCTTTCTGCGTGAGTGGACACCCAAGACCCATTAAGTACCATTACTGTGGCTATTTTCTGTTACCTGAACTGCATGCTCAGGGAATACATTGTGTGGACAAAAGTATTGAGACACCTCAGTTACATACAAAGCCTTGGAAAAGTATTCAGATCTCCTTGAACGTTTTGCCAACTTTCAACCACAAGCCTTTTATTGATTTTTGATTTTGAGGTATGTCTCTACCATCTTTGCACATTTTTTTTTTTTGTTCATGACCGTTGGTGTTTTTATGATAATTATAAACCGATTTTACGCTCTCAACAATGTTCTCCTGGTTGTGTGACAAACAGGAGCGTCCACACAGCGCCATGGAGCATCAATTGTGCGCGCTAGAGAGCAGTCGGCCCAGGATGAGCGTGGAGGAGCAGCTGGAGAGGATTCGCCGCCACCAGCAGGGTGCCCTCAAGGAAAAGAAAAAGGGTGTCCGCATTCGGGGGAACGCCGAGGAGAACGCTCTGTCTCGCAGCAATTCATTCACAAAAGACAACCATTCACGTAATGTCCAGGTGCAGTACAGAAACGGACGCTTTTACGTCAGCCAATCAATCCGGGACCCTTTCATACTGTAGGTTCTCTTCTAAACATTTCACAGTCTCAAATGAGGCGGAGAGATGACGTCATGAGCACAGACATTTTGGAACTAGAAGCTTCACTCAGGCAGCAGGAGGTAGTCAGGGAGCAGGAGACGCCCGCTGAGGAAATCGCACGTCTCAAAGAAGCCTCAAACTCTGAGCGCTTTAATGTGGTTCGGCAAGTAAGGCTCAATCCCTTTTTTTTACTTTTTAACCTTTACAGCAAACTGCTTGGAAATTATTAACCGACGCATGAACATCTGTCACTCTCGCTAGTTGTCTGTGCCGGACAAAGTGCTGATACCTGAACGCTACGTGGAGTCGGACCCGGAGGAGGCACTTAGTCCAGAGCAGGAAGCTGACAAACAACGGAAAGTTGACCGCATCAAAGCTCTCATAGCCAAAAACAGGTAAACATGGAATTCATCACTGGAGACGTCTGCTGTAACTTTTTGACCTTCTGTTCGTTTGAATAAAATTCCTTGCTTTCGTTATTGTCGCACATTGATGTCCCCTAGCATGCAGAATCCGATGCCTACCATAGCATTGAGCCCAGTGGAGGCTGAAGAGGAGATTACCATCCAAGAGAAAGAGAAGATGATTAATATCTCTTACGAACTAGCAGCAGAGGCCTCCAAACGTAGCAAGCTGGTTGCAGGTAGGCTGTAAACACAAGATGACCTCAGGAGGAGGGCGTTCAATTATAAGTGGAGATTAGTTGGCATGTGACCATCTTCATATTTTTCATTTTTATCATTAACCCCACTCCATTGCGGCTTCCGAATACCGTGAACTTAAAAGAAAAGATCAAACTAATGTTTGATGAAGAGACCAGAAAGACATTTAATTTCTCTATCATTTCCCATCCTGCTTTTTGTGCCTACAAAAAGTGGCGACTGCAGGTTCAGTTGGGCATGATTATTGATGTATATAGTGAGACGATAAATCTGTTTGGAAAATATGTTTAATCCAAACACAAGTACACTGTTGTGCAATATTTTTTTTATCATCCATCGCTCCGCCATGGAAGGGGGTTTTATCAGGTTGTTTGGCACATAGTCCAAAACTAATAACTCGCCATACACATATATATGTACACCTGCTAAACCTTGTATCAATCAACAAAGTTAATAAAAAAATATATTATTGAGGCTGAAGTTAAAAAAAAAAGTATTGCATCATGATACATTGCCCCTAGAGGTAAAACCAAATCAAAACAAAAACATCTCTGAGTAGTATTAAATGAAAAACTAGATATTTATAACTAGTTTTTATGCAGGTGGTACCTAAATTTGTGGCTGGTGTGTACTGCATATAACATTTCAATACAATGTTAGGGGGTATCCCTTAAGTAGACAAATCTAGTTCTGGATATTTTCTGTATCCAAACAATTTTTCCATTTGATTATGCTGTGAACTAGATATTGGCTTGACTTGAATGAGCACTTCAGCCCCGCACGACTCGTGGCTTCTTTCACAGCTGCCCACTAGAAAGCGTCTCACTCATTAAAGACTAAAAGAGGCGTTTTCCGTCCCTGAAGTTTTCCGAGCCGCGGTCTGACCCAGGGCTGCGATTAGTGCTGGAAGCAGTAAATAAAAGGGATCTCTGAGATGGACACACACATTGACACACACAAGTGGTAAAAGAAGCCCAATCGGTATGGCTGAAGTGTTCATGGCCATTTAGTCTCAAGCATGTTGTGTCCTTTTTTTGGGGTGTGCTGTGGTCTTGAACATATTGCTGTGTTTTGTTGCAGTGAAAAGTCCGCCGCCATCTTCCCCAACCCTCCCACCATCTCCTAACACGCCGCCTCAGCTCGCTGACGGCTCTCACTTCATGTGTGTGTAGTAGCACCAGTAAGGGCCTTCATCACCTGTTGTCTTTTTTTCACACTCATTACACTCGTGTGTGTCCTCGCTGTTGTTCTTAGCCTTAGTCACGTATTGTCTGTTTGAAGTAACCGGGAAATTTTGAAATTCTCCCGCATCAAGTTTGATTGACGCTTTTCTTTTTCTCCTTAGCACAAGCTCTGGCCTCAGTCAAAACATACACATGAAGGAAATAACAGTGGACACGGCCACGTGCTTCTCTGAAATCTGACTCGTGTGTGCGTGAGTGTGTAAATGTGTGATCACTGTGACATCTGAAGCACTCCAAGTGGCTACCACCACCAATAACATTTAATTTCTTTTGGGACTACCACACTGCTTTTATGTTGTTCTTAACCTTGAAAAGTTTTTACCCTTTTTTTAAATTATTTATAGTTTAATAGGTATTCTTTAAAGTGTTGGTTATTATTTAAGCTATTTACTGTGGAAAAGGTTTTTGCTTCTTGAGGTGAGCATATAAACAACAATGTAGAGAAGCCTCATTTTGGTACTGCAGACTAATACAATACATTTTTTTCAAAAGTTTTAATTCTTCGAAATGACATCCGTCAGTCTGTGTTAAAATACTGACAACTGTTTTATGAATGTTACGTTTTAAGTCTTTCTAGACTTCTTGTTTCTTTGTGATTGCTGAGTTATATTTAAACAGATGAAAAACAAAATCTGCAGTTGGTTGGATTTTATGACTTTTTGTAAGCCTAGTATTAAAAGAAGATATTAGCACATGTAAAAAAAAAAAAAGAAGCAATAATTAACTCCAAAGTTTGTGGATGCAGGTTGCATATTTCTCACTTGTACAAAGTGTAATTAAGAGGCTTACTATGTATAGAATCTTGCTGCATGCAGCAGGATGGGAGCATGTATCAAACACGTGGTTACAGATGAGATTTAATTTACAAATGTTCATATGCCATCTGTTTTATATCATATGAAATAAATGTTCTGTTCTTAAAAAAAAGCTTTGCTGTTCTACTTTTTCTTTTCTCACATGATTAATGAGATTAAGCACATGATCCAGCTGTGGAGTCAATATCAGGCCTGCAGGAATGTCAGATGTGGAAAATATGTTTTCATAGATCCATTTTCTATCACATTTGGGTTCATTCACTACTCTGAGCTTCAACACCCAGTTTACAAATAGTGAAATGGCGCCCTCGTGTGGTCTCGGTCTACCAACAAGGTGGTTCTTCATTTAACGTGCCGTATGACAGAACTGTTCTGAATCCCTCGCATTAAAAAAAAAGTTTTTGCAACAACTCTCATCTGCCATAATGCCCAAATGACTATTTATGCAATCAATAAATATCCAAGACAAAATCTGTATTTAAGTGTTTAACTTTAAGAATGTACAGCAAGGTTGTCAAACTCATTTTTGTTGCGGGCCACATTGGAGTTATGGTTTCCCACGTGGGGTCATTAATGACTTAAATAAAAACGAATGGGTGGATATTATCGCATACACGCAACAGAAAAATTCAATAATTTTCGAATTTATTTTGAAATTAGGATTATAACAAAAAATGTTGCAATATCTCGCTATTAAAAGGAAAGACAATTTAGAGTGTTGGTATTCTAACAAGAAACATTGAATTGACACATAATTTTGCTTTTGCGGGCCACGAAAAATGATGCGGCGTGCCGGATCTGGCCCCCGGGACTTAAGTTTGATAGCAATGAGGTACAGCGTGTTAAAAAATCCAACGATCTCATACACTACTGGAAGCAGTGTCATCAAGACAAATGTAACAATTTAAGTTATAAATGTAGGTCAGTGCTTGTTGACAACTCCAGAGGAATTAAATCAGAAAGACAGTAACACATGGTGCGTTTAAATACCAAGAGCATGTGGCCGCACTGTCCAATCACAAAGCAGCTTGTGCAACGTCCCGCCCACTTCCACCGACGGTCCAATTTTGACACGGAGAGTGCTTCGCGTGTTGAGCTGCCACGGAAATGGCGGCTTCTGCCTCCGAGGTAACTCCTGCAGCGATTGCCGACATTTGCGCTCTTGGCGAGGATGAAACTCAAACCGATGAGGACGGCAAAACCGAAGCAAAATCAGTGCAACAAGCCAGCTGCAGGGAGACGAAAATGGAGGAGCTGAAGGCGGAGGCCGGCGAGGTAGCAGAGCAGGCCGCTAGCGAGGCGCCGCTGATTGACGATCCAGAAGCGGTCAACCCGGAGACCACACCCGCTCTTAGAAATACGGAGCTTCCATCCGAGGAGATGCCATCAGAGCCGCCGCAGGACTTTGCGGATGACAATGGCGATCGCGTCGGATGTGTCACGGGGAAAGATGCTAAAGGGGAGTCCGGGGAAGAGAGCCGGTGTTCCGGCATAGAGGAGGGCGATAAGAAACCGACTTGCGAGGATGGCGATAAACTGAGCGGCGGAGACGCGGCGCTGGGTGACAAGAGGCGGCCGAGCGTGGAGATGTCCTCCTCTGACGGTGAACCGCTGAGCCGCATGGACTCCGAAGACAGGTAAGAAAGTTTGGGTTGCGCTGTCACTTGTCCCCGGGGACGCAACAGGGCGAATAAAAATAAACAAACAAAAGTGGAACCCCGCATTCTCGCGTTGTGCACCGGCGGATTCACCTATTCGCACTCCCACTACTTTCTTTTAAACAATATATTGGTGCATAAAAAGAAGAAATATTTTCCACACTCAAAATGGGTTGTATGGCAAAAGATGCCACCAAAGGGGGGCAAAGCTCTGTTTGTTCAAGTGATGATTTCAATTCACTTTAAATTATTTCAATGGCAGCAAGATGCCACTAGATGGTACCAAAGCAGTACCGTTGTTGCTACTGTAACCGATGAAGTCCATCATTTAAAAATAAAAAATAAAACTAGATATTTTAAATCCATATTGTACAGCACAAATGATTCTTAAATTAACCAAATTGTCACCAGAAGTGGACACACAGGTTAATTGTGTAGGTTCTGCTCTCTCGCAATCGAGCATTTAATTGTTCTTATCAGTATGTCACTGATAGTCAAAATCAGGATGCATAATATTTTTTGCAAGAACTTTTCACTCCTGCTCTCTCCTTCAGCATTAGCAGCACACTGATGGAGATGGAGAGCACAGTGTCAAGTGGGCGCTCCACTCCGGCTATGATGAACGGACAGAGCAGTGCCAGCTCCTCTACTGTTAAGACCGTGGCCTACTCCTGTTGCTGGGACCTTTGCCTTCAGTACTTCAACTCCAGCCCTGATCTTGCCGAACATATTAGGGGCGTCCATGTGGACGGACAACGAGGAGGGGTCAGTATATTCGTACGAAACCATCTTGCTTATTGGGCTTGTTGTTTTACGGATTTCAACTGCTCAACCTCCAAATGGTGTATATTTCTGAAAAGAATCATTGGCGTTCATTCGTGCTCTCCTACAAACCTGTTTTGAAGTATTTCATCCACAATGACACACTTTTAAAATGTTTCTCTTTTGTTCACCTTGCTCTTTAGGTGTTTGTGTGTCTATGGAAAGGTTGCAAGGTGTACAACACTCCTTCCACTAGTCAGAGTTGGCTTCAGAGACACATGCTGACCCACAGCGGTGATAAGCCCTTCAAGGTAAAACCTGTCAGCGTCATCCTTCAAGTAGAATGATTCAACACATACAATATTGTCACCATAGTTAAGCTCCAGCTTGTATTTAGAAGTGTTTCATTTCTCTCAGTGCGTCGTTGGTGGCTGCACCGCAAGTTTCGCCTCTCAGGGGGGGCTGGCTCGCCACGTCCCCAGCCACTTCAGCCAGCAAAGCTCTTCCAAAATGTCTAGCCAGGCAAAACTCAAGGAGGAGTCGCCGTCCAAGGCTGGCCTCAAGAGGAAGAAGCTCAAGAATAAACGCAGGTGCTCCCTACGTACGTAAACTAAGAGGCACGCTGACGCTACCCAATAGACACATGCACAGAAGCAACTCATTGAGGTTCTTATTTAACCTAAAAAAAAAAAAAAACACGTCTGACTTTGAATGATAATCTGATGTTTTTTGTCTGCCTCCACTGTCCCGCTACCGTACCAGCGAGGCCCCATGATTTCTTTGACGCTCAAACCATGGACGCCATCCGTCACCGAGCCGTCTGTCTCAACCTCTCCACTCATATTGAAAGTGTGGGCAACGGCCACAGTGTGGTCTTTAGCAGCTCGGTGAGTCTCTCTGCTTTCCCGTTGTTGTTTAGACAACCTTGTGTATCTATTTAAAAAAGAATTAAAACGTGTTTGAATATATTCCTTCCCCCATGTTTACAAATGACTATGTATTCAAACAAGTTCATTGCGAGCTGTTTCGAAACTGTCATCATAAACCGAGAACTTCCTGCACGTACAGGATTTGGGCAAACCAGTCCTGGTGTAATTGGTTAAACTCATCAAGTGAACGACTTACATTTAGAATACTGTATGTTTAGTGACTAAAACTTTTAACATGACTGCCAGTGCTGAAGTAACAAATCCTGCCTCATATGAACAATACATTATACAGTAAACATTTTATAATAAGAAAACTATTTAACCAGTTATTTAGCTTACTTATAATTTTTAGCAATTTATTCTTCGTTCAAGAATTCACATCAGTCTGTCCAATGAGTTTTTATGTTGCGAATCTTTCTATACTCGAATCTTGTATTTTACTTTTGGTCACCAGGGGGCGTAGTAGTTTCATTTTTGGAGAAGCCACCACTGCATTGTGCTGCTCTTTTTTTTTTTTTTTTCGTCTGTGCACTTTAAGTGAACCTCTTTTTGCCTCAAGGCTTGGGGCTGTTTTTCTTTGAATCCGACTTCACAGCAAAGACAATTGAATCATGCTTGTGTGTAGGGTGCCTGTGTCATTCTAAAAATGAGTGATATATAATATTAATCAGCCGTTCGAAGGCTCACCAAGAAAACACATTTTCAACCACCAGTTCATTCAAAAAGCTTTTACAAAAAGCTTGTAACTGCTTGATAATGAGTTTTGACTCCAATAGTGCATTTTGATTGTGCTGTACCAATATAGCTCGCTACGAGTAGCTAACCTTGCAGAAAAAATTAGTGTGTGTTCCTTAGATGTAAAAAGCATGTTTATCTTCCAAGAGAAAAATGGCAACAATTGTCTGAGGTCTTTTTGATCTCACACTCCACTAATGCATTTTATGGAGCTTGAGAGATGAAGTCGAAAATAAGAAAAGATTATGTTTCTTTTCTCCTTTCATTTGTTGGTCCGTGTGGCAAATGCACCAATTCACATGCATGGAGCAACTGTTTTTACTGCAATATGCATGCGTGTCATTATTAGGGAGAACCCAATGGGGAGGATCATTATGATGAGCGCTAATTGAGCTTTTCAATTGTCGCCTTTCATAGATCGGATATGCATAAAGCACACGTGTGTCCACCACAAGCATTTAAAGAGATCAGTTTTCAGGCCATATCGAGAGACATGAAAAGATATACTGGGAAATGGAAAAGCTGAAGCTTGGGAAGAGCTGGAGAGAAATCCGAGCGATTTTGGTTACAAGGTTGGAAGGAGGACACTTGTGTAGTGGGAGACTAAAGGGGATGAGGTGAACGTCCGGGTCAGGGAATCGGAAGGAGATCAAACCAGATGAATGCATGTTTTCCAGCCCTCCAGCCCTGGAGATTTGTGGGCAAGAAGGACTGCCCCGGCGGACTTCTCTAGGCCAGAGACTGTGGGGTGGGATTGGGGTTCTGTGGTGTTTGGCCAGAGAACCTGCTGACACGCCAGAGCAAGTCAGCCATGTTTATGATAGGATATTTTTGTTATTGCACCCATCTGCGTCATTCAGTGCTTGACCCGCTGTCAGGAGGCAGGCACCCTATTAGAACCGGGCTCACCCCCCCCCCCCCCCCCTCCATCCGCTGCCTGATCATGGACTAACTTCTGGTTTTTGTAAATTAAAGCAGCTGTCAATTTAACAAGTCCTTCCTTTGACCTAAAAAATGTCTCATCCATTGTTAGGATTTAGTTTTTCTGGATATATATGTATATTTATTTATAAATTCAAAATACCGTGCAACCACTACAATCTGTTGCCGAACACTGCCCGTCTTTTATTATGTTTGGATTAAAATATTTGTGCCATTATCACCAAACGTTCAGTGTACAGACAGTCAAATATTTCCAAAGTACAGGATACTCATTCTTTCATTCTTTTTCACCCTGCCACCTTGTTCCAGAAACCTGAAATAAATTCCTACTTGGGTGTCAGTTTTGCCCAGCTAAATATTTTTGCGTAATGTACACCTCAACTGTATGTATGAAAAGTATCCTGTCAAAAAAACAAAATACGTTCTGGAGAGAAAACTGGCAAGTTAAGAGATACTCTTCTTGTCTAGAAAGTCTTGGTCTGACTTTTTTTTTTTTTTTTTTAGGTGGTGCAGTGTCCTCCATCTTCCCCTCAAATTAGTTTCCATCCCTCCCATAGTCAGTCTCAGGGGTAACCAAAATAATTTCAGATATTCATGTGCGTAAGAGAACTTTTTCTCTGTGAGCTCATTCGCCATCCTAAAAATAGACATTCCTCACTTAAAAGAGCCAATTGACGTAAGAGGTTCTATCGGTGGCTATTTTTGAGGCTGCTGGTTATTTTTCCAGTTCTCTCGCTTCCTATCAACAACATTTTTGTGAATTCCAGGTCAGTTTTACTGTAAACTGACACAGCATGATAGGCGGAATGTTATGCAGTAAGTAACGGCCATTGAGCCTGACAAACACTTTTTTTTTTTGGTCACAACTCTATTTTTACATGTGGAAGGTTGAGAATTACGGGCAGTCATGGTGCAATTGGTTTGGGGGCAGAGTTAAAGCAGGTAAATCGTGCTTGACTCGGCGTCTTCCTGTCTGAACAAAAGTCAACCAAAATATTAAGCCATAAATGTGACACGTGTCTTAATTGCAGACAGAGTCGGCTAATTGAATTTTGTGACATTTTTATTGCTGTAGAGATGATGTCTACAAATAAAAAATGAAAAAAATAATAATAAAAATACAATGAGTTTGGTTCCAGAAGATAATAAGCTAAGCCCCCCCCCCCCTTTTTTTTCCTGCTCTTGAACAAAATGTCTTTGTTGTAATCAAGGCATGTCCTGTTTGGTTGCAATGTGGAACTGACATAAAAATATTACAAGAAATCAATCATTTCTTGTTCAAATTTTTTTTTTTTTTATCAGGGGAATGTTTTCCCACCTGTTCCTTGTCTGCTGAACGGTAACAGAGGACAGTTTTCGTTGAAAATAGAAATCCAACTTCACTTGGGCATGCATTATTAAGCGGCCTTACGTTGCAGCTCGTGGTTAATGATCAAGCTTCTGTATCAGTGGGCGAGATGTTTGAATTATGAAGGCTCATTATTCCTGGGAGGGGAACATGTCTTTGAAGCCGTTTCTCGACGCACAAGAAAGAATGATTCCATCGTGCTTGTTGGATCGTATCTTGCTTTGAATTTTTCGCGTTATCTGTTGGTTCAACTGTTGGCTGCTGCTGTTTTTTTTCTCAGCATTTTTCATTAACGTTGCAGATAATGATGATGACCTTGATTGTTTTGCAAATAGCTTTAACAAAACAATTAATTGTACAGGCAGTACCCTAATATTTTTTTCATGTCAATTTATTGCTGTGTAGGTGCTAGCCAAAAGGAAGGAGGGCTCAGGAAAAGTCAAAGTTCTCTTACACTGGACACCCGAGGACATGTGAGTAAAACATCTTCCATTGGCCGATAATTAGAAAATTGGAAAACAAAATGCCGATTATCAGAATGCGTATCGTTGGGTGGAATTTGTATCCTTCCAAATTTCATCTCTTTCTCCCTTATCCCAAAAACATGGACATCAGGTTGCAGCTCAGCGTAGGGCAACCTTGATGCTTGCTCATTAACCAAGTAAAGAAGGCCGAGCAAGGTTAGCGCCACGCTTATGAACGGTGCTCGTCTCATTCTTAGTGAGAATCCGGCCATGTCTATTTTTATTGTTGCTTGAGGGAAACGTCCAACACTGCACTCCCATTAAGCCTCTGAAGATGATCAGAGAGCAAAGAGATGTGAGCTGGAGGAAAAGTGCGGAATCAAGCAGTAAAGGGAGATGAGGAACAGAGAAAGGGAAAAGGGAGCGGGGTGAGTACTATGGGAACAAGGACAATAATGGCAGGGAGCCTCCGAGACTGGATGATGCATCATCAAGTCATTGAGAGCTTCTGCTTAATATTCTGCAGCCAAACTTCTAATTCTTCATCCAGCGATGCTCCTCCTTTAGCTACCTCCAACATGTGGTAGATGGAAGTGAGAGCCATGTCAGTATTCTCTCAATTTTAGAAGGGAAAGTAAGATTCAATAGTTTCATAAGTTAAGAGTTGTACGAACTAGCAACCAAAGATTTTTTTTTTTTTATAATTCTTTTAACAGCAGTGCAACTTTTGGACAGGAAAAAAAAACATTAGTCATACAGAATCAAATGTGATTCCAGTGAACATTCATTTTAAAAGTGTACTATCAGGTCAACCTCAGTGTGTTTCAGCGATTTTGTTTTTTTTTTAATGAGGAGGTGATCTTTTTGACTTGGATGTGAAGTTCTACTATGTGCCTGACCTTGAGATGTTTTGCCAAGATTTTAGTGCACGCCACCGAAGAATATCCAATTTCTTTGCATTCAGCAGCATATTGTTTGCTTTGGCCGCATGCATTGACTCTGGATAAAATCCTTCTATAGTACAAGCAATAGTTGCGCAGCAATTGCTTGACTGTAAGCAAATATTTTAGTTCAAGTCTTAAAAATGTGCCCTTTTTTTGTTTATTTGTTTTTATTGATCAAACTTGTGGTACCATTTATGTTTTTTTTGTTATGTCAATCGTAAAACAGTCTGAAATAATAATTGCTGAAAATTCCTAAAATAGTTCCAAACATCTGATATTAGATATCAATATCAAGCAAAAATGACTGACAAATGATTATTTCATGTGAAATTACATTACTTTTATTTGGCTGCATCAAAATGTGCTCCCTCTATTGTGGCCTGCCATCCTCCCCTATTTAAAATGACATTTGAATCTCGCAGTCATTCTGCTGAGTCCCATATAAAGCCTCTTAATATGCTAGCAATTGAATATACGCTGCTGCTTTGTGTTGAACTTATTGCTTCTGTCATCTCGCCGACCATCTCCATTTGGCAGCAGCAATCAATCCGCATTGTAAGTATGGGCTTCTCCCGAGCTGGCATAACCAAGACAAATATCATTCTCCGGAAAAGAAAACACATCTATTTGATTTCACTTGCTATGCTTGACTGAATAATCGGAGTCTCTCAACGAGTTTGCGTGTGCATACTGTATGTGTGCAGCGGATTGGCTGACTGTTTGCTTCGGTCGTGCCACGGCACTGTCACTATGACATGTGACGCACGTGAGCGTTTTGTGAGTTAAAAGTTTGCTTTATACGTGGACACTAACTCAGGACCAAGCCAAACGACCTGGAGGAGGATGGCAAATAATTTGTGCAATACAGGAAATGCACTAGATTTATATTTAAGTCCTTTTCCTGACTTTACATATATCTATTTTTTTTTTTTTTGCATTCTTCCTCCGCAGCCCGAATGCCCTTCATGTGAACTACCTTCACGCCATCTCACTAAACTGACTGCTTAAGCATGTGAATAAGCGATTTGGGCCGGCTGGCTCCCTGCTTTGCTTCGTGTGCGTGTCCGTTTGTCTGTCTCAGGGGGCTCCAGTGATGACGCACATAGTGACGAGGGGAATGCTGGGGGCGGAGACGGGGGAGAGCTAGGAGGGAGGGGGAGGCACAGCCGACTCGCTAAACTCTTTGTTTCCGTCTTGTGCAAGCTGACTTGCCACGCCAAAACTCGCACACTCCCTTCCTTTTAAGGGGAGCGTGCTGACGTGGGTACAGTAAGATGCAGCTGAGCACTGCAACGCATCATGTGCGTGAGATTGTCATCCTCTCCCACCAGATATGAAAGAGTTTATTCCGCGCCTTATTCCTACTTTTGATAGTTTTGTGTTCACATAGGTCAAAGTCTAGTCCAAGTATTCCCATGCAGAGAAAGGTGATGGCGTCCTCCGGATTAAAAAGGCCGCTTTGTCCGTTTCACTCCATCACTACTGCCCCTCTCCATCCCTTCTTTTGTTTACCTTCTTTTTGGCCTAACCGTGTGTTCTCTGGATGTGTTCCCTAACAGCCTGCCTGACGTGTGGGTGAATGAAACGGAGCGATCTCAGCTGAAGACCAAAGTGGTGCACTTATCCCAGTTGCCGCAGGAAAGCGCCATGCTGCTAGACCCAAACATATACAGGTGGGAATCCGCGTGTGCCACTTAGTGTCATGGTTGTACATGCTGATACCTGGAGACCAGCGCCATCCTTAGCCCACCAACAAACATGATTTCCTTGTAATAACACGGCTTCATGACATGAGAAGGGTTTCCATACATGTATTTTGGAGTTAATTATGCATTCAGAACCACTAGGGGGCACCAGTTCCTGTTATCAGCAACTGCTTTAGTTTCTCAACCATCGTCCATAGCACAACTTTCTGAAGGCTGTAACTATCTATCCAATTATATATGATTGCTTTTTCTGCAGCTCTGCAAAACCCTCAACAAGGTGAGAAACAGGTTTTTAAAAAAAAATGACAAAGAAGCTAAAAGTGATTTCTCAAAGGGGAACAATCCACCTAAAATATTCAGAATGACTAAAGGATGCATCGGAAGCAGTCACAAAGGGGTGGACCTGAATATGTAGCAGCTTCAGTCACTTCTACTGGACTTCGGTTTCACGGTTCATTACAATTGTCACGCCTCAGTAAGATTATTTCAAGGTTGTTCAAGTGCATTACATCCACAAACAAATTGGGTTGTTGATGTGTCTGAAAGAAAACGTGTCGGTGAGATCATCAGTGAAGTAGATGGTTTCCATTTTGTTCAATCCGTAAATGTGTGCAGGGGTGCCATTAGAGGCCACATTTGATTTCTCACTGTGGGAATGTTTAGTTATGAAGTAAACTAATAACCTAACAAAATGCAAACACAATACTGTATAAAGTGATTCTTATGCAATCCCATTCACCTTGTGTACTTTGTCTTTAAACACAATTCTTTCCATGTCTTTCCAGAGCACTTCCACAGAAGCGACTAAAGCAGTGGTAAGTTTTACCCACTTGTATAATTCCTATCATCTAATCAGTCAATCATCCTCATGGTTTGCTCATAAAATGTTTGACATATCGTATCACAAAATCATTTCAAAATGTATTTTAAAACCAGTTATTCAAAACAATGACCAAATCAACCTGACCCCGGATACTCCCTCATATTCCTAAATTCCCCCGCCCCTGTATATTTTGAAATATATTTTTTTTTTTTTGTGTGAAGAATTTGGAGGGTTTCAAAATGCATTTAATGGTGACCAACCTACTTAAAAATATTTCTTTTTTTAAAGTCAATCAGACTCATCCATTGGAGCATGTATTTATATTAATATATTTACATATTATTATTATTATTTATACCAATTTGTTGATTTGCCCCACATACTAATATTTACTATTAGTGGTCATTCGTGGACTTAATATGCCAAAAGATTCTTCTTAAAAAGTCTTTAGGAAAGCTAAACAACCTTAATAATACATTTTATATTGATTAGCAGTTCAGCACTGAATGCACAAATTCATGTCAAAATTGTCAATACGCTACATTGTGTATACTAAATCAAGGCATCTACCAAGGTAGCTCATGTTTTATGTCTCATATAATTGTAATCACTCATCCCTCACTAAAAACATCTCTCACAATTCACTTAGCCTGTAAGGAGTCATCACTTTTTATTTCTTGGTCTTAGCGGTGATTTCTAATTGGGATGGGACGCTCGTCATCGCCCTTCTCTGGAATGGGACGTGGAACAATACGAACAATTTGTCTTCATCAAGAACGCAGAAGAAAGTTTCTTCTTTTTTGCCCTCTAAAAAAGAAAATCTCAAAATACAGTCTGCCCTCATAGCCAATGTTGTAACAACTGTTTAATGTTTTGTGTAAATTATGTATGCAAATTTGTAACTTATATTTTTATAACGTAAACAAAAGGATCATGGTTGTGAATTAGTGTGAGCGATGGCACCGTATTTACTGTGATAAGCTATTTTAAACGTCAGCACTAGGGACACTTGAAGTGTTTATATCGTCTTGAGCAGTATTACCATTTAACTCCATTTTTTTGACCGACTATACTAACCCGGCGGAATGATACATACATATATACCTTTTGTAAGCAATAACTGGATGCCCAACATTATCAATAAGACTCGATAAGATCCGGCACGCCAAATTGCACCTCACTTCTTTCACTTCCCCCTTTTGCAGTTTATACTGTATTGTATAGTATATAAATATCTTACTTCTAACATATCACCTGTTTCAAAACTCAATTCCATCTGAACTGCTTGTTTTCTACTGTCTGTTGTCCTGTTTCGGTGGAGTATTGTGTTTTTAATAAAACTAGAGCCATGACAAGAGTTGACAAATATGGCTTGTATTTATCGATGAGGGTGTGGAAGTGCCAGAGAGAAGCAATGCTTCTGGTTTGCATTGTTTGTGAGTCAACTCGGTCAGCAGGCAGAACTTTGTCGGACTTGGGTGAAAACTGAGTTCAGGCGGAGGTCTGCTGCTCTTTACTAGCTTCTCGCATATGGACTTCATTTCACTTAAGCACTAATGGAGTTGATAATGACACATTCGAGTGTTTGGTTTAAGGTGGGTGGAGTGAAGCGCTCGCATGTAATTTTATGTCTTTTTTTGTAAATGAACAGAATGTGTGCGTGCGTGTATTGATAATGTACAATACAGTATAGAAAATCATAAATGGCTACAAATATTGTTTTCAATCTGTCACAATTCTCAATGATGAGTTGATATTTTACTATTTAAAACAAATATATAAAAAAAAAAAAACTAAACACAAACCAAAACAAAATGATATTTTCACAAATAAAAAAAAAAATGCTCCTGTCATTAATCTTAATCAAAAGCTACAATACAGCTTATTTGTGTGCATCTCTTTCAGGAGATTCCTTTTTTTTTTTTTTTAATAGCATGACATTTTTAGATCATCTATAATTATCTACGTCACACGTGTGCTACACCCAATTTACATTTGCATCCATTTGCAGGTTTGTAAAGCTGTGAGTGGCACCATTCACAATTTCAGCTAATTAATTACCATCTGTGTGTGACAAAGTACTATTCTGATTTGCATAAAGGTTTGTTACGCGTTCTTGCTCGTGATCATGCATAATTTTACTGGTAATAAATCTCCTAATTTAGTGCTCTATACCGCCGTTGTGAGATATTCTGCATCTGTGCTGAAAATCTCTGTTCCCTGCAGTCCTTAAAAGGTTGAATTTTCTCTGTGTGTGGGTGTGTTTATTTGTTTATTTACTTATGTATTTATTTATGTATGTATTTATTTATTTATTTTTCATTTTAAATCAGTCTACTATGTCTAGATGAAGAGAATTACTTTTTGCAAATGAAACAAAACCACATTGTTTCTGAAACTTTGCCATACTTGAACTGGAGTCACCAAAATGATCACGAGAAAGCTTTGAGACGATCAATTGTCATTCTGCTTCCAAATCCTGATCACCATGATTGACGGGGCGCTCTCTTTTCTTCCAACGAGAAACACTTCCAACCTGATTAAGGAAGGATTTGACTGGTGGACTCCCTGTTAAAGCCTAAACTCTCTGGAGGGTACATTGCACTACCACAAGATGAAAGGATGAGAGGGATTTGGGGAATGAGGGATCCATTGCTTCTCTTGTTCAACTATCAAAACTTGGAAAGCATCCACAGCTTGGCTCATCATTCTTGTGCCTCACACATGCTGTGGCAGTTTTACTTTTGCTGTATACGACTAAATGACTACATTCATTTCTACCATAGATTATAAAATAATTGTGGTCAGCTCGGTTATGTTGAACATGTACCGTCGATATGTCTTACAAATCGAACCAATATGGCGGTTCCTCAGTACAATTTGATTGACATGGAATTATTAACACGGAGATTGTATAAATTGACATTAAGCAATGGGGCGGCCTCTTTTAATGAGCTAACGTCCAGCTTTGCTATTGTGTTTTGCCCGAGACTCATTTCAGCGGGCAGATTCTGTGCATCTGTGTGCTGGATGGCCCCTTTGGCCATTTAGCCAGCATACTTTCCCTTTCGCTGCTTTTCCATCAGCTGAACAATTGCGGTAGCTGTTATTTATAGACAATGCTTCATCATACTCACATTGTGTCATCAGCGTTGTACGGGCAAAAGAAAATGCAAGAGCAACACTAAATGAGCTCGTGATTTTGCTTTTCCCACTAACTCACAATTCCATTCTATGTTCAGAGATTATGCAAAAATATTTGTACTCTATTTCCATTCCTTGTTGATTAAACACTTAGCCCGTGCATTTTTTTTTTTGTCTGGGTGTACGTTCCGAACTCATGCCCTCGGGAGCCCCAATTACTAGCAAAGGCATATTAGCATCAATGTTTTCACCAGCCTCTGTGAAAACAGTACAGATGCATTTTTCTCTGAACGATCGAGGTTGCCTTTTGAGAGAGTTTAAGCATTTTAGAGCCTCGGGGCAACTAAAATGGGCTTGAATCTGTTATTCCTGTAATGTGGAACACGTACAGTAAGGCATGGGTGACATGACTGAAAGCAAATGTGGAACGTGGCAAAAAAAATATATATATATATATATATACACCAAGCAATAGACATCCCGTAAGCTGCACAATTGTTAATTGAACCACCAAAACATGGCACGATTGTCAAAGAAGAAGCAGATAGCTAAATCCCGCAATGCAGGTCGAAAAAGACGCAACATCGACTTTTACAAATGTTCATTTGTAGGCCCGCATCACTGCGCGGTAGTAACGGAGCATTTGTGGCCATCTCGTTGCTATCTGAAGTGGGCAACCCTTTCTCAGATGATTAAACACATTTGCCCTTGAAATACGATTGGCCTGGTGTACTTTGCTCATGCTCCCCCCCTCCCATTTTTTTACACTTGAGCGGTTTCTAAGAATTGCTGCATGTTCTCTCTTCCCTGTGACGTCTTCTCCTCCCATTTCACTTATTGTCTTGGAATGTCATTTGGGAGAGACACGTTATATTGCTGTACTTGATACACAATTGTTGTAATTGACTCTTGCATAAGCTAACTAGCATCGATACAGGAGCTGAAGCTTTCCCCAAATGATCTTGCTGATTTTACAAAATTGCAGTAGCTCAAACTGGAACAATTAACAGATTGTTAAAATGGTATTGTACCACTTTTGATGAAACTGGAAATTATTTTCGTATACTGCATGTTTGTCCAGTTTCCCCTGCCTACAGGCCAGTGATGTCATGGTTTTGTCTCACTGCTGACTAAACTAATCCAAATGTCGAGTACTATACAGACATGAAATCACAGAAACCTAAATGAGATGAGCAAAGTACAAGAACTAATATTGTCAGGCTCCATGTTTGTGCGAATGAAGCTGTTAGCCTAAGCTTGATGGATCCGGCTGAGTCAGCGGGTTTGTGTTTGGCTGCCTGCTCAGGTCAGATTACCTAAGGTAGTGGTTGTTGTCTGTCCAGCTCGCTCGCTCACGCACGCGCACACACACATGGACATGTCACGCTAACTCTGGCATGGATGCTTCCTCCTTCAGCCATGTCTTTGAATGGGCTCTCCCAAAGCCAGCTGCATTTCCAGATATGGAAAAGACTTGTGGTCCGGATCAGTCATGAATGGATGCGCAGCAGCTGTGCTTGTCAGGATTAGCATCATAATGTATCATCATCATGTAATAGTGCTTTCGCTTTGTCTTCATCATAAGCAGCAGTTGTATGCTGTCCTTCATTTAACTTGCACATTCAAATCTCCCCGTGTTGTATTGTTAGCTACACGGGAATCACGTCGGTGAAGTGTTTCCGAAATAAGCAGCCAATGGGATTACATCTTCCATTTACATAAAACATGACATGTTTTGAGTATGACCAAGCAGTCCACAGATGTACGCCGTTCCAAAATGGTGTCATTGCTGAGCAGGTTATATAACCTTCAGCTCACCGTGAAATGTTGCGCACATATCTGCGTTGGCTAAAGGCAGGATGACAAGCTGCCTCTTGATCTCTGAAGCAATACAGGAGAGCACCGATGATGAGGGCTGAGCGCAGAGTGCCGTGATGCGTGGCGAGGCGGGGGGGGACGCGTGCGGAGGGCCCTTTTGTAGCCTCCTGCCTCTCAGGGCTCCTTTGGCCTGTGTATAATTGATGAGCAGAGTGAGTAAGAGACGCATTTGTGACTGTCAGCCAGCCTAATGGGGACAGACACGACTCAAGTTTGACTTTCCTCATCTGGTTGATGATGACAACGATGAGGATGAGGTCCGAGTTTCTTCCCGGTCCTCTTTGTCGTCATTTTGGCCATTGCTCTTTCGGTAAAGATGCTAAAGGAAGGAGAGTCTTGATGAGAGGCGGGGTCAGTGCTTTAGTTCAAGTACAAATACTTCAGCTTGGAATGACGTGGAAAAATTCTTTGCTGTGGTGGGAGGGGCACTTAATGATGTTCTGATGTTTTCTGTAATAGAAATACTCTATTGCGGTGTCAAACCGTTGCCAACATGGTGAAAAGAAAAAATGTTTGTTGACGACTGTCATGCAGGAAGCGACATTGCAGCTTGGTGATGATGCTGTACAGAGAGGAGAGTGGTCTCCGTTGCATTGTGGAAAGAGCGAGAATGTAGGCCATATTTACATAATTTATGACGATGTGCAAATGGAAAGTTGAAAATATGATACATCTTTTATTTTGAAACGTTTGCAACACAGTTTTAGGAAATTTGTGTAGAATCGGTGCGTAAATGGCTCTTCACTGGTGAGGCTATATTTGTTCAGTTTTTAATAGAAATATACATACACGTGGTATTCACTGATCCGCCACAAGGATCTGTTTACTGTCGTGTGTTGCAATGTAAATGAAATGTTTATTCTTAAAAGACAGAATAAAACTTTGGAAAATTAATCTTATTGCCATTAAGTCATGTGTTACTTGAGAAATTTTAAGACCGTTTAGCTTCGATTTTCCTTTTTAATAACCATTCTTCCATTGAGGGACATCAATTTGAATATCAATGTTTCCTCTGAGATTGATTAGAAACAGAAATTGAAAAAAAAGAAAAGGATTTTTCACATCATATGTCTGTTATAAATCTATCTTTCTACTACCCTTGAACCTTTTGAACTGATTTTCCTCAGAAAGTAAACACCACAAATCTGTTTAAAATCAGATGTTTCTTTGAACGAAACACATAAAGTTCACCCATGCGTGTCCATCTGCCCGTTTTACAATGAAATGGAGAGCAGTTATGGGAACTCATGGGCTTTGGATAGCAGTTAGCGCTCCCATTGAGAAATAAACTCTGCCCTTTACACAACCACTGGGACCGAGTGACTGACATTTCCGCTAATGCCATCTCATGAGCCGTGCCATTTTCGTGAAACCATGGACGACTGCCACCGTGTGCTCGCACCGCTGCGACCACACAGGAAACTCCACGTCTGTTTGTGTTTTCCACTGAAAGAGGTAGAGGAGTCGTGCATGACCATCTATGGAGGTTCTCTGACATTCTTCTCGTGTGCCCCTCGTAGCTGGTGCTAATGTATCAAGGCGTTATTGCTTTTGCAACACTTTTGCTACTAAAACCAAAATGCAGCCAAGTGTTGAGTGCCACTGCTTCCATGATTCGTAAACGACACATTTTTAAACATCTCCCCATCACCGATTCCCTTTTTGTTTTTGAGCCTTCTTATTGTTTCGTTGACAAAGGGAAGGACAGCTGGGTGGATTTTAAGTAGTGTTCTGTAAGTAGTGTGTGTAAAAGGAGCCGTAGTCACCCTCCCTCCTCCTCCTCGTGTCTTTAGGGGGAAGGTGTGAGCTGGACATGCAGGAGAGCTTTCAGCTGAGTCCAGCGTTTTCCCTCCTGATGGCTCCCAGATGTTCTTAAAAGCAAACGGACACATTGGGCTCTTTTTTGTTTTCCCCCTTTTTCTGGCACTCCTCGCGTCCTTCCAATTTTCCCTCTCCCCATAATGTCCACTCCACCTTGTCCGCTCGTAATCACCCATCCTCTCATAAACAGCCATATTTCACATATTCTCCCCCTCCTCCCTTTCGGCCTCCTCCTTAGATGCTGTCTCAGCTCACTTTTTTCGCTCGTCATCCGATCATGATGATTCTTCAGCTGTGTTTGATCATCCAGCCAACAGTCTCGAGCAACTGCCTTCATGCTCCAATGCATCTTTGCTACACAGTATGCGCAAGAGCTAAAACACCATTTTCAGGTGTTAAAATAGCCACCGCGGTCGTCATGCATGAATTAATTTGTAAGAAAATGCAAAGAAAGCAATACGGATATGAATATTTCATTGAATAGGGACAATACCTCTTAAGTTCTCTGAATGAAAACAGCCTTAATGGAGTGTCAGGATTCATTCAACATGCACTGCTGTACAGCGTCTTAAAAGCATCCCCCCCCCCCCTCCCTCCCTATGACCCATTAAACAGTTTTCCATTCAGACGGGAAGGCTTTTTGATTTTGAAACCCACGAGTAATCTATATTTGTTAATCACTCACATGCATCCAATTTACCGGAGTTAATTGGCTTATTATATGACCCTTTTACTGCTCCTTTTTGTGTATTCAAATTTTTTACATGTTCTTACATTTGGCGTACCTTCACTAAAATAGCACTCAGTAGTATCGTAACGCTAAAAGGTGGCCAGGCTCTAGCTAGCACGTGCTAAAGAGTTAATGACGCATTCCTCACCTCACGATTACTGACATCTCAGAGGGGAATAACCGACACTTGTTTAAATTGTTGATATATCACACTCAACTTGTCTGACTACTGAGTGGCTGATTTGTTTACCAGAGCGTTCAGGGTCGTTTATTGATGTTGAAACATGTCAACACTTCCTTCTTATACATACGATTTTGATTTTCTGCTTGGTGACAGATGGCAACATAAGCTCATTAATTCAGCGTTGGTAAATTATAATTGATATTCTGTCGTGCTGCAGCAGCAGCACATTCCGACTTCATATTTTAGCCATGCAGGTTTCACATGCGCCTGCCTATTCACTGACGCTCAAGTTGACTGTAAACACGCTGGCAACAAATAGCGGCACTGTCCTCAGCCGTAAACCTGTTCCTCGGCCTTTGGTCTGAGAAACTAGATGAAGGTTTCCCAATTCCCTCCTGTTTGTCCTATGGCCTAAAAAATGTACGTATCTGTTTCCATTCAGATCATTTCTTGTGTATTGATAAACGATTCAGGTCCTTCTTCCATTTAGCTTTCTTTTCAGTGTGCAACATTGATTCTTCTATCAAGTGTCATCTTGCTTATAAGATTGCTGCTTCAACACTTAATGATGATTACGGTGCTAGCTTGGCGGTTGACACTGAAGACTCCGCCCCCCCCATTGATTTTGACTTGCCTAATTTAAAGAGGTTGAGCTTTTGCGGTTCACTCATCCACCAGCATCAGCAGAGCTCCTGCCATCTATCTGCATTATATTTCGCATAAGAGCATATTTTACTCTATCAAGCACATCCTCGTCTTCTCTTTTTTGGGTCAAGTTTGTGTAGTGGTTTCACCCTGCTCCCCGCTATGACATCACACATATTTGAGTTGCGCAAACACTGAGATTTCTGCGGAAATGATATGTCACCGATATAAAGAGTAATTACCAGTTTTTCTTTCACAGGACTCCTATTTCACATATTTTCTTGTATTTTCCTTAGCCGGCACTCTCACAGCCTGCTTTCCCCTCGGTAATGAGAAGCATGTTTGCGGTTGTCTGCTGATTTGGAGCAACATCGAGGGGGAGAAGTCCTCTGGGATGAGATGTGTTCTTCAAAAGAGATGGGCCTGAATGTAATTATCACACAACAATGTCTATAATTAGCAGAGGTGCACTTGAGTATCTTGATGATCCTTGCTCCACATTCTTTGCATCACATTTTCTTGCATCATTATACAGTGAACTGTGAACTTACCTCTTCCTGCACTTGTCTCTGTTTATTTTTCATCTTCACGTACATTTATATGCATCCTCGTGGCCTTCATGTAATTCAGTTTTCCATACTCGAGGGGAAAGTTCCCTTTTCATATTTAAAACTCCTCCCACTTTCGAGTCACCCTGGCAAGGGTCCCACTCGCCTCCACTAATTAATCCGTGGCATCCTGCAGGAGCCTCAACTCTCTCGTCCTGTCCGGCTTCCCTCTCTGAGCACCTTCTCCCCCTCCCTCGCTCACCGGTTCGCAGTGTGTAAGACGTGACGCACGGCCCTGCTGTCAGAGAGAGATAGCAAACCTGACTCAGGCTGTGACGTTGCCAGGTTATCTCCAAGTTGTCTGTCTGCAGAGTGCAGATCTGCCTCACACTTCTACTGGACAAGGCATATGTGCACTCGCAATGCAGCTGGAACACCTCAAAATCTTAGATTAATGCACGGTACACAAAATCTGATACACATGTCTAAAGACTAGAGGGAAGGGGGGTGGCACGAGGGCACTGGCCCCCACTGAAATATGCTTGCACCCCCCAGCTGCCAGACTAGGTACCGTAATTTTCGGACTATAAGTCGCACCGGAGTATAAGTCGCACCAGCCATAAAATGCCCAAAAAAGTGAAAAAAAAACCATATATATGTATATAAGTCGCTCCTGAGTATAAGTCGCCCCCCCACCCAAACTATAAAAAAAAAACGCGACTTATAGTCCGAAAATTACGGTAATTGACTTTTGGGTATTTTCCGATTATTTTTATCTGAGATTTTTTTCCCTAATATCCCCACCTATCGTCTGAAGAGACCATTTATTGAATCTTTATCAGCGTTTTCTAAAGAGTGCTTAGGGGTTTGTAATAATAATAAAAAAAAGTTCTGTCTTGCGGACGCCCTCCTGAGTTATCTCGGCACCTCAAAGTAAAAAAGAAATCCTATCTCCGCCAACGCCTATAGATGATGAGCTTAAGCCACATCCACGCAGGCCTCCTCTATTTTACCACTCCTCTGCGTATTTGTTTTATCACACTGGCCTGGAAACAGGAAATTAGAACTTCAGTCTGAAGTCCTCCCCTAATTTAGGGCAATTCATCTTCTACAGTATTGTGCTTATTTTCATTAAGGTCACGGCATTGAATCGGCCTGTGGTGGGAATTTGGCGATGAATGCCAGTTTGCCTATACGTGCCCTGTGGTGCAGCTAGGACAGGCGCCAGAATGGATCGATGGATATTTGAAAGAAGTATACACAATTCTGACTGACACGAACCCTTGCACAGCTGTCTGTCAAACATACCGTATTTTCCGCACGATAAGGCGCACCGGATTATAAGGCGCACCTTCAATGAATGGCCCATTTTAAAACTTTGTTCATATATAAGGTGCACCGGATCATAAGGCGCACCTTCAATGAATGGCTCATTTTAAAACTTTGTCCATATATAAGATGTATACATTTGGCCCGCGGGCCGGACTTTGGACACGCCTGCTGTAGTGGCTCAATATTGGTCCATATATAAGGCGCACCTGATTATAAGGCGCACTGTCGGCTTTTGAGAAAATTGGAGGGTTTTAGGTGCGCCTTATAGTGCGGAAAATACGGTACTTGATCGTTATTTGCCTTTCACAAGTTACGAAAGCATAAATAGTTCAAGCTCGACATGCAGTCAGTCCCTTCTGTCCTGTCTAGTTTAACATGGCTCATTGACTCAGGATAGTGCTTATGTTTGTAGTTGATGTGATACCTTCTCTCCCCAAGGTGCTGTCAAAAGTACACCAACCCCGCAGAGAACTCTCAGGAAGAGAGAGAGAACCAACATCCCCTAACGCCAAATTGATTTTGACTGTAACGCATGATGCAAATCAAGATAAAAAGATGAAGTCGTGGCAAATATGGCAATGAATGAAAGTGAGTTTGGTTGAGAGTCATATGAGTTTTATTCCCCGCTTTTTTCATCATGCTGAATTCAAATCATGACACGGCGCCAGCTCCTAGATGTATCCCAGAATCTGGCAAGGCTGATAGTGGCAGCAGCAGACTTCTGGATCCAACAGTTCATCCAAAGCTAAGGAACACCACCACCCACCACGTTCCTGGATTCTCATCCTGCCGCTCCTTATTTTGATTTATGGATGTTTTCAACAGACTTACGCAAGATTGTATTACAATCCCCTCAAAGACGGTTTATTTGATTCTCAACATTGCTTTAATTCCTCGGCAATTACTCAAGAGCTTCTTGCGATTCATGTTGCTAATACAGACAGCTGAATGTGTCTGTGGTCAAATCAGAATTAGGCCAGTTGGATTCTGCATTTGTCAAGGGACATAGAGAGAGTGAGCAAAGTAATGGCATTAGCCAAGAGCGTAGTGCTGCAGTGAGCTGAAATGGAAGGAGCCTTTTCCTTTTGTTCTGCCCATCTTACGTCAGCCAGTCATGATGCAACATGGCCTCCATAAACTCCAATGGTGCAGCGGAACACGCATCAAATCTGTGCGATGGTGCCATGTGACATTTACAGGCGCTGAGACCACGGCATTCTTGTTCCGTAGGGACACTGAGCTAATTTGAAGTACCTAGCCAGACATAAAACACTGCGTAGATGAATAAATGTCAAAGTCTTTGGTAAGTTGTCATCCTATTTTTTTTTATCTGCACGTTTAATTATGGACGAAGGAAAGTAAACACAAATACGACTACATATTTAACACAAATCTGTGTGATGTAGCAGCGACTCAAATGGAAATCATCCATCCATTCATTCGCTTCAATTTTATCCTGGTCACTGGGGAAACGGTTTTAAGCTAGGATACACAAATTTCCCGTTCCCGGGACAGCTTCGAGGGCTGCCAGAGATCTTTTTGTTTTCAGAATCTACTGGTCTCAATTTTCATCCCAACCTTTGAGATGTTGAACGGTATTTTACACAAAACACCAGGGAGTTGTCCTGGAAATGTTTTTGAAATCAGTGCCTCAGCCACTCCCCAACATGGAGAAACGGTGATTCCACTCCTCCTGGATTGTTCTCAAAATTGCTCCAATCATCTGGTATTTCTGCGCTACCCTCTTAAAGAAACCAATTTTTACTCTTCCATTGTACCGAAGGCAGACTGTCGTAAGTTGTTCCTAAGAGCCCGTGCATGTAAACGTTTGCGTTCCCGTATTTTTTACAGACATGAGTTTACAGACCTACTTGTCCCTTGTATTGTCCCCCAACTTAGAATTAAAAACAACTCAGAAACTTGTTTTCTCTGCCGTGCTAACTGTTGCCATAAATGTCAACGATTTGTATTTTACAGTAAACTACCTTCTTGTAGTGATCCTGGAAAAAAAGCATTTCTAAAGTAGTCTTAAGATCTTTTTCCTTAATAATAGTAAGAGTGGTGTTATGGGTGCAGGGTTATGTACATTTATCAGACAATACTGAGAGGTTTTCTTTTCATTTACCGTGTATGCTATATACCAAGATGGTCCACTTAAACCTGAGGCGCCAGATGGTTTGTTTCACAAAAGCGAGAGTGTAGGAACTGTTTGGAAAAAGCCAGACGGCTAAAAGGAAAAGTGGAATGTAATTGGACGATTCTAGTCGAGCCAATCAAATCATTAAACAGAATCGTAAAGCTTTGACAGGCGGCCAAGATCTATTTTTGAAGCCGGTCACTGATTTTGTGCCATCGTTTTACTTTCAGGAGATCGGACATTAACGAAATCTGCTCAACATACTTGGGGAAATATTTCAATGTCTTGGGGTCCAATGAAACCAAGGCTGCACTTTTTGGCTATGATTCCAAAAGGCATTTTAGTGCAAACCAAAAGAACACCATACTTTCTATGATGCCGCTTTTCTTCAGCTGTAACTCGGAGTTTAGACAGTTTTAGTAATGTCGATCATAATTTGTTCATTAAATTAGAAGAAACCAAAACCATATAGTGACATTAGAAATAGATTCATGGATGCACTTTCTTTGATTCAAATAGTTCTTCACCTAAGAATTCAAACCACATGTGGTTCAGCTCTATCTGAATGGATTCAGGAATTCCCACCGAATTAGGTGCCAATCGTAATAATTTTTTGGAATTGAAAGTGCCCCGGTCTAATCCGAGGAGCTAAATGGTAATTTTAAGATTTTATGGCATCCAATTGTGCTGTCACATTGGATTAGGTGTAGCGTAGCAGGCAGTTATTGAAAAACGATGAGTGCAAAGCGTGATGTACATTTAAATCACTGTCATGCATTCACATTTTCTGTCATACCAGTGACTGAAGGATTCATATGAAGACATTGAATAGATGAGTTTTTTTAGCCCACTTTAACCGCTGAGGACGGGGTCGTACACCAAGGTCGTACACCTACAGGACTGTAGCAGTGTCATTTATTGTAGAAAGCCGGCAAAAACAAACAGAAAATTGACCTTTTTATTCTTGACTGTTGAGTAGAAAAGAGAAATAGCAAAAGGGAGTTGCTTTTTCTCGATTCTCTTCAGCTCCAAGCCGCCAAGCGTGCTCCGAGGCGTCACTGGAGATGGAGACAGTGCATGGAAACAATGTCTTCCTTCTGTCGGCATCAAAAGAATGTTCTGTCTGCGAATGTAACCTGAAGGAGATTAGCGGGGAAGTTGAAATGGGAGACAGATAATCATGTCCTCAGTTTACTTTCGGCAGATGACTTATACCCTGAGCCAGTTCAATCAAAATGGTTGTCACTATAAAGATGGTTACTCTGCTACCCCAAAACTCTGAGCAAATGTTGTACACGCAAGAGAATTATATAGTTTAACCTTGCGGTCGTTACTACATTGTTGTATTTCATAGGGATGGATCGCTGAAGCTCAAAGTCTGACCTAGTTCAGTCTTTCAATGAGAGCCACTTTTTTTTTTGGTCTCTTGGTGCATCCACTTGATATCCCTGCAATATGTTGCTTAGTTCATTTCAATTCATTTCTTGCCTGCTTCACTTCCAGTCTTGCAAAGCAAATTGTGTGCTCAGGATTCTTTTCTGTCATGGGTAGATCATCTCATGACAGATGAAGGCCACTTTAGGTCGCTGCAGTGGGAGACCACATTTGTGTGTCAGGCCTTTTCCGCTTTACTACCATCCTCTGTCAGACTATGCGGAGTTAAAGAGCAAAGATACTAAAGGCAAATAGTGTGAGGCTTCGTATAAAAGTGGCTTCTCAGTTGATTTATTAGCTTGACTTAACAGCGAAGATCCTTCATTCTCAGGGCTGCAGGACAATGATGAGTGCCTTTTAACATGCCGCACAGACAGTGGCGTGCTTTTCCTATCTGACAGTTCTATCCTTGATGCCTCCTGATGGACTTTGTGATGGCTATTTTGACCATCTCATACTGGTAAAGCACGAGAAGCAATTTGGAACAGTGCACAGAACACACTAGACCATGGGTAGGCAAGTTCGGTCCTTGAGGAACGGTGTCCTGCATGTTTTCTACGTCTCACTGTTGCAACACACGCACAAAGTTTAGTGTTATACAAAATTAGCATCTAACAACTTATATTTCAATAACATTACATCTTTATGTTTTACATTTTGAATGGTCTTAATTATTAAGTAGTAGGAGGTGTTTGTTTGAAAGAAAATACAATGTTTAAACTCATAATCTGTGAAAGTAGACTTAAGAAAGTTCACTTTATTTATGGATGTCTAAGAGGAAGTGTGCAGTCAGGCTGGAGATAACATGTTGATATGGAGTCTGGGAAAAAATGTGCTGTTGGACTTGCTGGAGAGTTTTATGGCACTGTGGTCTGTTGTTGCCCTATTTTTGCTCTTATTTGTTCTTCCAACTTCCTTTCACCTGTGTTTCTCTCCGGCTGATCTAAATTTCATATATAAATTCGAGCAACGTTCAGTGTAAACATGCTAATGAAAGTTTTTCAGAATAGGTTGTTCCTTTGCAAAACAAAAGGTTTTTTTGTGATTGATTAAAACGAAATTAAAACTGAGCACTTTATAGTGTAAAAAAAACATTGTTGAAATTGGGAATTTTTATGACTATTTTCTATAGCCTACTTATTTGATGTTTGATATATTTTTTTGGGAGGGTGGGAAATTCCAACATATTGTGGTTTCTGAGTGTTTTGCCTCTCTTGCAAGATTTGGAGCCGAGTGTGATCACACACCTTATTGTTATGGAGATTTTGTTTGAGGGGAAGTGTACCATTACTTTACAGCAGGGTGGTCAGGTTGGAGTTCTGGCCAACATGGCCACACAGTGAGTTACATAAAGCAGCACTCAGTGTGAAGAGAAAGGATAAGGCAATAAAAGAGGCACCATGAGGTTTAACGTGCATATTCTCTGCATACATGAATCTCTGAGATTTTCCCATGCGCATCCATCCATTTGCGTACTGCTTATGTTCATGTCATCATATCTTATACACAAGCCTACGAGGAACGTGACGTGAGGTCCGAGGCTTTAAACACAACTGTTATATAATTTCTTTCCATCTCAGTTGTCTTTGGCTTTTCACGCCAATGTAACATACGTGATTTCATTTGCAGTAGCTAGATACTGAGCTGGTATGTGTTCGGCCCTCGCCGCAACCACGGCATGCCGTCACAGCCGTTGCCGCAGTTCTTTTAAGCTCCGCATCACCTCCAAGTGGCGTCTTATGTAACCTTTAACCAACTGCAGACGTCTCTTTCTCGAGAGACACGGAACCACAAGCGTGCCTGGGGGTCCACATGCAGATGAGTGTCTGTCAGTATGCGGACCCATGGTCAGGCACTCATTTCGACAGTAACGCTCCAAGAATGTCTGGAGAAGTCTCGACAATCTTTCCAGTCTCGGCTCCAGTAATGTAGGCTAATTCTTCCCTGCCAAATGTGGATGGTTTTGATACTAGGATGGTCCAACCACAAGTTTTTCTTTGTCATGTATGCCAGTTTTTTTCCACATATTCGAATTAATTGAACTTTATATGCGGCATAAAGCTTTATGGTCAATGGTAGCCTACTGAAGATAGAATTTAATGTTTTGTGACCAAACTTGCGTAAAAATCAAGCCACAAATCGTGTTTTTTTTGTTTTTGTTTTAACTTCTAACAGGCATCCTTTCCCCCCAGATGGCACTGTGCTTTTTCCATCTCAGCTGAAAATCGAGTGCAGCAAATTATTCTGATTCTTCTTGTACTATTGTAATTGCTGCCAAATGAAGTTACCTTCTTTCGCACATACCTGAATTGCCGCATGTGTTATCAAACAGATAAAAATGGCAAATGGGAAATGTCTAAAGATCCAAGATTGGACTACTTTTCATCATAGTCGTACAAAACAGATTTTAGTTGACAGTACAAAAAAAAAAATCATCATGCTATAGTTTTATCTTGCTCACAATATACGATGGAGTGGCAACATACAGTGACGTGATGAAAGCACATTTTTTCTGCATCGCAAAAGTCCGCTTGGCTCTGCTCAGGGCATACACAAGAGCTTCAAATGCTTTCGCTCGGCTCCTCCGACCACATCCAGCATCTCATCTTCATTCCTGCTGACCCATTTTGTGATAACCGCCTCGCTATGAGAGCGGCTTCGGGCAAGAAAAATTGAGACGGATCACAAGCTTGAGCCATTGCTTTGAAAGCTTCAATGGTGCTGCTGACAGAAGTCAGTGGAGCGCCTAATTAGGCTGTGGAGACTGCACCTCTGTGAGGGGCTGAACACACGCAATTTAAAAAGAGACCAAGCCCCCTCATGCCCCCTACAGTGCTAGATCAGAGTGTGTCATGCCTAGCATAGATTTACACATGGGATCTAATTGGCGACAAAGTGCTGAGGGAACTTGTTGTGTTTTGCAAACTAATCAAAGGTGTATACTTCATCAGGTTACAATGCTCTTGACATTTTTCTCCTGTAAAGCCTCAACATGGGTTTCTGCTTTGGATTGAAAACAAACGCCGGAAAATTCCATTGGCTTCCTGTAAGGAGCCGCACTGTATAGGGCTTGTAGACATTGATTAGGTTAGGATAAATGATGGAAAAGACGTGTGACCGACAGGATCTGTCATCTGTGGCAGCTTCTTGGAATTCAGTCAAATCAGCATTAGCACAAGTGCCACATATTGTTGAAGTCCTATTCAATCTATATTAAAAAAAAAATTTCCCATCATTATCAATATCAATTCTAGTTGACGACTATTAGCATCCATGGCAGTCAATGAGATCAATACCAAAGTCCAGCAAATGCAGGATTTGATATATCAATGGAGTCACCAACTGGGCTTCTCCAAATGAGAATTTATCACTTTTCAGGTCTTGACTCCTCTGAGTGCTGTTCTAGTCTTTGTGTTTTATTTGTTTGGCTATCCTGCCAGTTGACAGTGATTTAAGCCATTTCATTCCGATTGTATTTACCTTTCCTTTTACACAGTGTCCCCGTTTGTTTGGGAATGAAGGTTGTAATCGGTAAGATGGTCTTTGGAAAATTGGCAAGTCCTTTTTATCGTTGGCTTTAATTCTTTCCAATTACATTAGGGTTCTCCCCCAGCGCTAAAGCCAGGCTAAAACCAACTCATTGTACATCGCTAACCAAACAGATTCCTCTCTTGATTACTGCAAAGTCACGCAGACCAGCTGGAAAGTTTCCCTCAACTTTTTTGGCCCTCAAGCGAGAACGAGGTCGACTACTTAATGGTAGCCTACCATCTTTTTGCTTCAAACATTCCAAAAAATATCAAAACACGTTGCTAGTAGCGCAGATGTATATTAAATTATTCAAGTGATCACTCCACTATCATCTTTGCTATTCTTTCTGTGATGTTCTTGTTAAATCGTTGAACTGTGTATCTGGCTGTGTTGGCATGACGGTATCTCCTACATTCTTCCCTGTCACTCGGGCTATCGTCTGGTGTGGTCTGCTGAGGTAAACAGGACCCAGGGGTGAGGGGAGGAGGGCCGGGTGATTCTAGCCTGCGTTCACTCCTCAGTGTCACAGTCAAGTGTTGGCTAATGGAGCCTGTCAAAGTCCCTGTAGCCTGCATGCAAAGACCTTGTCTGTGGATGTCAACACACCACAGTGCTCGCCACTCGCCATGTCACTGTGATTTATACCGCTAGTTCAAAGCTATTACTTCGAATTAAACCAGAATAATTTGAAATAACTCCATTTGCTGTGAAAACGACTTGGCATTTAAATGGTCAAAAAGGTTTTACAATCCACGATTTGGCCTTATGATCTGAGAGGGAAATACATGATTTACAAGTTTAATTTTTCTCGGTTGGGAAGATGCCCTCAACACCGCACCAGGTGTGTTCAGGGAAATGTAATTTTGACGCAGTGAACAACTACACCACCAAGATCATCAACGCTCACCATTTCTATGGTTTGACACAATCACTGGCCTGTATGTCAGCAAATAGATGCACTCCTACTCTGCAAATTGTTTACATAGTGACCTGTTAGTGCTTCCATGCTCTGCAGTGCCTGCTCTTGGCCCAAGTCGTGCTCATTCATGCTGAAGACACACATTGCTCTTCAAATTCAGCAGCAGCTGCTTCTCTGCTACGGGAAGTGGAGTAACAAACTGGCTGATGTGTGCTCCAATGTTTTGTAGCTGTTGGAATTTACCTTCCGCTGATAAATATCATTATTCTTACGTATGCTTATATTGAAGCTGAAATTTAAAGTGATATATAGTGAGCGAATGGCATTTAAAATATGAATGAAATGATTTACGGTGCTGTTTCTAGGAATTTAAAGTCAAAACAAAAGAGTGCCAAACATCTGCATGCAGATCACCTCTCTTTACTGGAAACGGTTAAAAATGGACCAGTTGTCCAAAACTGTGATATAAGATGGTCATTTTCGAACAGGGGTTTTTGCACATAAACAATGTGGTTATGACATTTCCCCATCAGGAAAGACCGAGCGACCTCATCATTTACTGCCGCGGTAAGTCTTGCAATTATTTCCATTAACGAGGCTCAGAGCAGATTGCTAAACCCAATCCTATTTCCGAAATGTGGGATGGAAAATAGGATACGACGTGGTGTTTTGTGATGATGCTTTTGAGTAACCAATAACCACAATGACTCATGCCATGTAACCTGAAAGGAATGAGTACTTTTCTTACTTGATACAGTCAACGCCAAGTTTGTAAATGCAATGAGGAAAAAAAAATGCAAATCAACTGCAATCAGCACAGGGTGAACTGAGGACATAGAGGGAGGGACGATATAGATTTCATATGAAAATACTTTTCGTAAAAAGTCGTCTTGTGGTTGGGCTAGCTAAGTTATGGCGTAAATCTCAGCTCAAGACTTCTTTGGAATTTGATTATGGTTTGTTTGCAAGATCTCCATACTTGCTTGGGGAGGGGTATTCCAGCTTCCTCCCACATACCGAAAACAGGTTTGGGAAGTGAACAAATGTCTGTATATTAGGGCCTTACTGTTACGATTTATTTTAGGCTGATTCGGATTCAAATATTCGGACAAATAAAATTCTGCACTTTTTAATCATCTGATTGGAAATAAATATTTGATGAAAAACATAACTAATCTTTGGGTCCCTTAACTCTTGCAAAAGTGAAGATATGAATTACAAGCAGAATGTTTGACTGTTTTACAATAGTTTGTGCTTTTGTATTTTTTAAACCTTACAACATAAAGAAAATCGGCAAAAATTTCTTGGGTAATTTGTTTGTTTGGATGTCGTTATTTAGTCCGGCCCTATTATCTCTGTTATTCTTAATCTACCCTGGTTAGTTTTCTTTAGCATATCCATTTTAATATAATATTGATTATGTAATATGTGAACCAATCCATACTCCACAAAGGTTTTAAAGGTTAAATTTAAAAAAAAAAAGAAAAGAAGAAAATATCTAAAAACATGATGTGCTAGAAAAAAATGTGAAGACATTTAAATTTGTGTCAGAAATATCTGATTAAAATTTGCCGCTCATTTGCTGTTTACCAGTGAATTATTTTAATGGCAAAAATGATAAGTTCACCAGTGAATTATTTAAATGGCAAACATGATAAGACAAGCACCTGGTACTCCAATGTAATATCTGACAGGCAACAGCGTCTGAAAAGTTAGCTAGCTCCATCTTGCAAAAAAGCCTGACTTGAACACAAACAACTCACTGCGGCGTGGAAGAATGCATGCCAACTGAAGTAGGGCAATTCTGAATTATTTAAAAAGTCATAGTTGCTAGTTATAGGTCCCGGAAAGGAATGGACGGATGGAAGATAGTTAATACCCCTCTGCCGCATCTTTGTGTCTTGTGCTCACTTGCTCCTGATTGCGCCCTCCTCACTCGTGCCTTGTTGTCCTCATGTCTGTCTCATCGTCATTGTTTTCACGTTCTTGTAGTGCTTCGACCCTCCTACATTTTGGACCTGGACTTTTTGCCGTTAAATAGTTGTCTGGAACCGACTTTGCATTTGGATCCTATTCCTCTTAATGTCCATGACTTCTACACAATAAGTGTTCCCCAATGGATCCATGAAAACAGTCAGCAAGAATGTCTGGGTTCCCTAAATTGTGTACAGTACATTGTAAGAGTGACGTGCGCACTCAGCCTTGGTTATATACGCTCACACACTTTTATCTCAGGATTCCTGAGCGGTCAGTCAGTCTGCAGGCTTATCAGGCTGATGAGGACAAAATTAGAGTCCATGTGCTGTAGGAAGGAGCTCTTTCCTAGCACACCCTAGTAATAACAATCCCTGGTGGACATTTCTTTGCCCAACACAGATTAAATCAAGTCCTTGGTCGGATTGGTTTGGTCTGTGAGAGCGCTTTGAGAAAGCCGCTAGCTTCTACTGCTTGCTCCGCATGGAGGCCCTTTTCTCCTTTGGGAGCCCGCTACTACGGGGAAAGTCGGGCTGCAACGAATACTCGTCTGAAACACCAGGATGTGCAGACAGGAAATGATCTAAGCCTTTGGAAGTCATTAGACCCGCCATCTGATAGCGCAGGGGTACACTTCAGCAGCTCCCACCGCCATCATGGGCATTATGAACTCTTTCCAGTTTGTGTGTTTTTTGTCCTGTTGTACTTAGTTTGATTTGAATGACTTTCCAATGTGGCAAACAAACTATACATTCTCGGTCCATTCACTTTGTTTACCGCTTATCCTGTTCTGGGTCAGTCGGGAACGTACGTCAGTAAGAGGGTCCATCACAGATGTTTGCAGTCATATTTTAACAATGCTTAGATTCAAGATGGTGGACTCCTTGTTTTCACCGCCACCACTTAGCCATACCGCTAACGAGCATAAGTGGCATAGTAAATGGATGGATATTTATTTGGTTCCGCCCTCTTTAAGCATCGTAGTGTGATGAACAGCAATGAGCCAGTTCACGAAAAAAGGCTGCTGTTTCAATTTTTAAACAGTTGCCATTTTTGCAATTGAATTATTGAACGCTCCCGTTGAGGCGTGAATAACATAATGCAACCCTGGAGAAATGTAGAGTAGATTTGGACTCAACTGTAGGCAGTTTTAAGCTAATACAACGAGACGTTTGTTGCATGACGGCGCTCAAGTGAGCAAGAATGTTACAGCGCAAGGATAAATTAATCCAGAGGATGACCTCCTCAACGTAAAGCTTACTGATTCATTAAATGGGGCCCCGAGTGGAGTGAATCCCATTGATTAGAGAACATGTCGGTGCAGATTAGAGAGTCCAGGTGGTCCTGATGTCCTTCTCTTCACCTTAGACCTTCTGATTCCTACAAAAAGACTTACTGAGTGTGACGTAATGTATTTCATACCAAATGTGCATGAGGAGGATTTTTTTTTTTAATGTTTGAAACGTTATTACTGCCCTCGGGTTTGATTGTCCCAAAACATGGCCAACTCTTGTTTTTCAATCATTATTTCAACAAGAACATTTGTCATAGTACTGCTTTGTCATTAAAGACTAACACAGATGCTGATGTGCAGGTACAGTGTGTCAGTGCATGTACCAGGCTCTTATAAACAATGCTGACACTACTGGTAATGTTCAGTGTAACCAGGATGCTTACCATAAACACTACATTTTAGGGCAAATTGAGCTAAATAATTTTGTTGATCAAGTCATACTCAAATTGTCCCGAAACATAAGTTTGAAAAACATTGCATTTGGACAGAATCGTCACATCTTCAAATGACTACTGTTTATTTGACCGCCATCTTACTCGAGTTACTAAATATTGCATCAAACATTTATCTGCTACTGCCATTATATTTGTCAGGATATACATCATACGATATATCATATACAAAATCACATTGAGTCATTTGAATACACTAATTTATTACCCTGTCAATGCTTAGACATTTGTAAGTTAAGAGATTTGTTCTCAAGCTATTGTCAACACTTTGACTAAAAAATATGAAACGATTTAGGGATAGACTAATAGCATTGGTTTGTTAAAAAAAAAATGTAACAGACCATATTTGGACAGACAGAGTTTCCACCTGAAAGGAGAATATTGCAACGGCTTCAACAACCACAATTGTGCTTAATATCATGAGCTTTAATTTTAACAAGGGTGAGAGTATCATGACAATGATTTACCCAAAAAATAAACTGTAAAGCAAAATCCATAAAAGTTGGAGAGGGCAGGTGGGATTCCTGCTTGGTGCGCTGCCAGATTTTAAGATGAAGCGCTCATTGTATTGTGGCGTGCCTGGCGAACAGCAGGGAGCGCGTGCATTTTTTCCTTGTTTACAATGTTCCGGCTTAACCAAATGACAAGTGTAAGCTGTTTGAGAGGTTTCTCATTTTTGTCTGTTTACTTAAAAGAACCTTTCCACCATTAAATGACGTCAAAGAAGCACTGCCAAAGACTAAATAGGGGTTTTCAAGTCTGTTGCCACTCTCCGCTTAAACATATTCAATTTAAGAGAAAGGACTTTGCCTTAAAGGGTCTGTGTTTGGGGTAGAGTGCGGCGAGGTGCTTCTCATCAAAGAGCGATTCACTTGAGTTTGCGTCGCTTCGTTTTTCTTCTCTCTCTAATCCAGCAACAGACTTGAAACGTGTCTGCGCTATGCGACACTGCGACAGCGATGCAGATAAGCATCCCAAACATCAGGAGAAGCATGGCAGCTTAAAAGCCTCCCCCCCTATGATATTTACAAGGAAATGGACAAGTAGTAAAGTTGAATGCCTGCTGGATGAAATGCTAACTGATTGGACTCGTGAGACTTGACAAAGTCTGCTGCAGTTCTTTCTCAAGGACAGGAAGTCTTTTGGCTCTGCTTCAGTGGATTCTTCTTTTTTTTCTCTTAATGGGAGGTGACTTAAAGCTGCAATCAATCTTCACATTTTCATCGTGTGTCTAACAAATAACTTAGAACACCCCAGCCCTGTTGTGGGATGAAGGACAAGTCAAAGTTCTGCTGAGGTTTTGGAAGATTGCTTCACAGTTCTCCATCTGATTCCAAATTTTTCATCTTCAATGATTGTTTGGGCCTGGCATGTAAAGAACCAAAAGTAAGCACCTCTGACTCGCCTGCTTATCAAGTCCCCCATTCTCTAAATAGCATATTTACACCCCTGCAGGAGGAAGCCTGGTAATGTCAAGAAGTGATTACGCCACAGTGCTGAAGCACTAGTGGGGTGTCTGTGTTCATGACATCCAACAACTGCGAATGTGAATATATTTGAGTTATTTGAGTTTCCCCAAATATGGTGGAATTAGTTCATCATGCAAAACAACTTAGATGGGCTAACGAAAATTGGCGCTCGATGTGACAGTAATGCTAAAACTTTAAAAAACGACTACTTTAACACATTCCATTCATTCATTATCTGAAATGGTTGACCTCACAAAGGTCACGGGTTATCGCTCTTAAACTTAAATTCATTTCCACTAGAACTCAGTGCTGGCATAATCAATGAACTGCAATCTTTAGCGGGCAAACGCTGTCGTCGTAATCAACATAACTAGTGTTTGCAATTAGACCAACAGAAAAGATGAACAAGCTTACACGTTTTTTTTTTTTTTTACTTGCTGGAAAGTTGCTGTGAAGCATTTTGCCCATGAGCTTGTGTTTCCCTGGCAAGTGAATGACGCTTAAGAATGTGTTTCTGGGCCTACACCTCCCTATGGCATCCCCTCATGTTTACAAAAACATGTAAACTGATGTCGAAAACAGCTCGAAGTGGGTCGCCGGTTCTCTCAGCCCGTCACGTCTGGCCCATATGCCCCGTATGAAAGCTGACTTTTGTGCGCCGGCCAAACGGCGTACACGGCGGACGCTGGTGTTTTTCCTGGCGCCCGCGCTTGTCCAAACACCGAGCCATTAGGACGTGCCGCCTGCTGTGTCAAACACTGAGCAGCAATTTGCTTTTACATTATTCAGGATGAAGCGGCAAGTATGTCTACCCTCCGTAGAAGGCGCGCTCCTGACGATTAGCGTTCATCTCGAGCGGATATTTGTTGTCTAGCAGCATCAACTAACTCCTGCGTGATCGGAGTGCGCTCCTTTGAAAACTTTTAGCGTGAAATATTTAAAACTTCTTGACAACTTTTTTGACTCCTGGATATATAAGCAATAAATGAGTAGCTCCTTTTTCCTTTCCACAAAGCACAGAATTACATTATTCATCTGAGGGAGTGTTTCAAGATTCCCTCTCCCTGTGCCCGCAGCGCTGCCAGTGCCATCCACACCATTGAATAAAGTTCTAATTCCATTTCAATATTCTGCCCCATCATTCTGCAGCAATGAAGCGGCGCTCATCTTCTTTCTGTATTTGCATGCCAAAAAACACAGAATGCTTTTTTTTTTACCTTCATACGCTCCAGCATAATGGGTTGAAAGGAAGAATATATTAGTATAATGTGCTATGAGTTTTGTTTTTTATGTGAATGGTGAGAGGATTTAGGAATCACGATATAGATGAGTGCCACTAGGGGGCGCATTATCGTTGCATCAGGGGATTGCTATGCTTTGCTGTGATTTGCACAAAAAGTCTAACCATCAACATGAAATGTCAGCATTCTTCTCGAGAGCTCATTCGGCTTTTTCTTTGGCTTCTTATGGTTACTTCAGGGAGCCTTCGTTTAGCAGAATGAGCAGCAAATGATGACTGAAGTGGACCTTTACACAAAAAATTATAGCCGCTGACTCACACTCACACTTCAAGCGATAGCATCTTTTGATGCACTGTTGTGGAAAAAACTGTGATGCAATATCTACTTTTGAGGTAGTATTTTTTATTGAACCAAAAAAACGTGGTGTGACTGTCAAGATGGAAACAAGAATAAAGAAGAGAGACAGTATGTTGTGCAAACATTTGTTTTGCAGAATCTTTTTTATTTGGCTGTCACATCGGATGTGGAGGGCCTTTTCATCTTAATTTCAGCCGGCTGCCACCAGTCCGCACCAATTCAGTCTTGTATATACAGTATTGTTTCTTTAGCTGTAATTTCCAACATACTTAGTATGTCTACAAAGTGAAGCATGGAGAGTCTCTGTCACCAAATGTGTCATCAATGAGTCAATCTTTGTGGTCCAAGGAAACGATATGTGGAACACGTTGTTTCACCACAAGAAAACAAGGGGTTGCAATTTATCCATCGCAATGTGTGAGGATTAATCTTGGCTTGCGGGTTTGAGTTGCTTATCAATACTGTTGTGATTGTTTCGTACAGTTGAGTTTGGCTGTGTTGTGGAGCCTAAAAAGAAAAGATGCTTGTTTTTATTTCACGCTCTGCATGCGAGCAAATTGTCATGTGGCAGCTTCTGTCATTGTGTGTGCGTGCGCACTCTTGTGTAGATACATAGTGTGTGCGAGCGTGTGTGTGTGTGTGTGTGTGTGTGTGTAGATGGATGTTCAAATCACCTCAGTACCTGGAAACTTGGCCTCGAGCCGACCGTGTGCCAATTTGGGCTGGTAAACATGCTGAATGGCTCTCACTTTCCGCAAAAGTGTCAAACACGACAGACCCCCCCCATTGATCAATGAAATGTCCAAAGCAGATACGGTACATGGCATAGAAGATTCGTCTTTTTTACAATCCGACAATACACTGTGTGAATGTTAATGCTTATATTACCCCATTACAAGTAAATGACTGGACATTGTGTCCATATGCTGCTCCGAATACAGACCTTGTTACCATGGTGACAAGGGTAGTGCTGAGGATTGGAACAAGCAAACATGCATCTTTGACTTGCGAGTGTCCAACATGTGGAGGAAAAAAGAAAGACAATAAATTGTTTTTTTAAAATTAGTTTTTCTATTGTGAAATGAGTGTCTTGCTTCAGTATAGACTGGGAAACACTGGTCTAACTAAAGTATGTCTGCAAGCCATTAAATGAAAGTCCATTTCACAATATCCCATCTGAGTATTTAACCAAACTACTTGTCATGGAGGAAAATGTCCTACCTTTTCATCTAAAAAAATAAATCTCAAGATTGCCTCGTGCATTACTACCACACACACACACACACACACACACACGGAAAAACCTGTCAGGATTATGATGAATCTCCCTCTTCAAGGGTCCAAGCATCACCATGTGAACATTCAGCTATATACACACACACACTCTTTTCTCCAACGTTATCTTGGTTTCTTGCTCTTATCATTACTTTGTTTCTGTTTCAGTCAGTATGAAATACACCAGTAAGAAGGATTGTTTTTAACTCCCCCTTATTCTTCAGAAAACAAATCAGTAGGTGAGGAAATAAAAATCCCGTGCTGGTATGTGGAGCCAGCAGCTGTCCGCTGCATTGAGGAAGCTGTGTTGCATTTAGTTGATGGACAGGATCAAGACCTCCTGTTAGCATCTCTTCCTCTCCCTTGCTTCTCTATAATCACACCTGACATGGATCATACACAACCCTCCTTTTGCTCAGCATCTGCTTTGTAAGTCACATAAAAACAAAAAAAGGAATCAGGCCTGTACAGATGTGTGCGTTGCACTGCGTGAACACACAGTGCACTCTCGAGACCCACGAGCGGAAACATTGATGGAAACTGCGGCTGTAACAAAACGCATCATGGGTGACACTTAAAGTAAGATGAATATTTCAATGACCTGGAGGAGTGGGGGGCATGAAGTCAAGCTCAAGGGGGGGTTGCAGCAGATTTATTGCATTCTGCTTGGCATGACAGATCTGGCGCTTGTGACGTCAATGGGCAATTTTGCTTCTGCGCCGATCTCTTCACATCACTGCAGAAGATCCTTTTGAACGCAAAGTGTTTTTTTTCATTTAGGTGCAAATGTGAACTGGTGACACACTGCTGCAAAGTCGTTGTGGAATTCAATCAAGAGACGCTTAGGTTACGTGGTTTGCCCCTCCACCATAGCCATGCCCAAACTCATCTGTATGCATCTGTTGAGAAATGCGCACACACCAAATCATGCTTTCATTCTGACTGCTGCCCATGTTAAATCAGCTGGGATAGAGCGCATCTTTCCCATGCAGGTGTCACCAATTTTTTTTTTTTTTAACATTTGTGACAAACAACCAAACATTGACATCAATAAAATAATTACCTAAAATTCATACGGGATAAAAAACAACAACTGGATATTATTTTCGGGATTACTTATATATATATAATATATACACACACACACATCTAACAGTGTCTTATAAATAATGTCTTTTATTATTCATATCAATTTATCCTCACTTCCGCCAACAACCCAACCTGTTGTGTTTACCATTTACACTCGTCGACCTGCATCATTGCAATGACTTCCGTTTCTGCCATCATTGAACTTCTGTGCTGGTATTGCACACAAAAATGAAAACCCAAAACACACTTGAGGCGTTCACCCAGTTGAATCGAGCTGTGAGATTAAGTTTAGAAGTAAATTACGTTTATTTTCCCATGGGGTGTTTGCTTTATTGTTTAAAATGTTTGTATTTTTTACAGATGAAACTCGAATTTCTCACATCTACGTACAGGAGGTGTTTTGCTTTGCACTATAGTTCAATACATTGCTGATATAGTGAGGACGCCTGCGGGGCGAGCTGAGACTGGATTTGGGGGGCTTTTGACGGCAGTGCCTTGACGGAATTCGGGGGTGTGAAATGAGCTCACGATTTGTTTGGGGGTGAGGCTGACAAGCGGACTTTGTGAACCTCGACACGACCTGGCGGACACTTCTGGGAAAGTGACGGACGCATCCACCCACTCGAAAGTCACGGAGCACGGGAGTGTCTTTGACAACGGTCGGATATAGCGGGACCTTTGTGGTGCAACGTTTGGGCAACAATGACACACGGGAGACTGTTTTGCGCCAAGAAGCAGGGTAGGCTTCAGATCCACGCGCAAAAAAGAAAATAAGAGTGGAGTGGCGGCGGGTCACAATGCCTAACGGGAGACCCCTCTTGCAGTCCTCGCGCCCGCAATAGTGTGTTTATTTAGCGGTGTTCCGTGAACACAGCGCCGTAGATGCACCACAGGCTCGCCCTAATTTCCTGTGGCCATGCCTGCACATTTGGAGCGGTCGCGCGCTGCAGAAAAAGGCTCTGCCTGCGCGCCGAGCCGCAACGGTTACGCGCAAACGCGTGTCGTCCCACTGAGCCGCGACGCACAGCGCGCGTCGTCGTGGGAGAGGCTGGCGTGGGCCCACGCGTGGACTTGCGGCGGAGTGGGCTGCGCGGCGTGTGCGCTCGTGCTGGCCGCACTGTTGAGGTGCGCACAGTGGAGCTGTGAGTTAAGCGCACTCCCGCAGCTGCAGTCGTGCTCTCGTCCTCACTCGCTCGCAGGCTGTCTTGCGGAGTTGCTGCTCGCTTGCTGGACTGCGCTCTCCCCTTTCCTCAGCGTCCTGTGTGCCTTCTTTTGGCTCGGCGTCTACCTGACCCACTGCGGCGTGCTGCTCCAAACAGCTCTTTTGCTCCTCACCGTGTTCCACTTGGCCGAAGCTGCGGCGTGGAGCCTCCTGGACGGTCCGCATGAAGTAGCGGCCGCACTGGTGCTCGCGTGTGTGGCCGGCGGCGCACTGATGCTAGCGCGCCTGGACCGGGGCTCGTCAGTGGTCGTCAGCGTCGTGCGCGCCGTCTCGCTCTTGTCGCTGCACAAGGTTCGACCCGCTTGGAGGCCATACGTGGTGTACCTGCTGGGGGTCGTGGGCATCCTCCTGGCGAGGTATGCTGACAGGCTCCTTGCAGGTCAAGGGACACTCGAGGAGGGCTGCACCCCTGTGACTGGAGCCAAGGAAGACGTCCCCACATTTAAAAGGCGCAGGAGGTCCAGTTCGGTGATATCCACAGACATGGCACACAGTCAGTCCAACAGCAAGTCACATCGCAGGACCTCTCTGCCATGCATCCAGCGGGACCAGGTAGGATCCCCCCACGCTCACCTCTTTACTGTGTTCACATTTTGCGAAGGCTTTATGAAGAATCATGCGGACGCAATTGTTGGTGCAAACCTCAACGTTTCATAGCAATTTTCATATATTTTCTACTACTTGATCTGTGACATTGTTGAACATGAGTTTTCAGGAGGCAATTCACTTTTTTTTTTTTTTTTACTACTGTCAGGTTCACTTTGTAGGCTTTGTTTTGTTTGCATTTTTCACCTGAATATGTGCCCCTCCATTAAATTGATACGTTAAATTCTTATAAATAATTGTATTGAATTGAATATACGTATATATATATATATATATATTCTCAACCGTGTATGCTTTAGGTACATCCATATATCTCATATTTATGAATAGATGTGTATTCAGCTGTAGCACAACTTTTGTGTCAAATGTCTCAAATTCTCATTTTGAAGCAGTGCTTTTCTGATAGTGATGAAAATGGATGATTTCCCTCATTTGCTAATTAATAACATTAAAAGGAGGCATAATTATAACTTCCTCACAATTTTAAGTCATTCAGTCCTCAAAGAAGAGGAATGACCATGCGCCGCATGCTGCCCCGTTCACACTCCTTTCAGCTCCTGTGTGTGGAACATCAATGACTGTGCTGAATGTGTGAATGGGGGACTTTTCAGTGTGATCAAAGTTGTGTAAGTTTGTGTGTGTGTGTGTGTGAGTGTGTACGTGTTTGTGTGTGTGTGTGTGTGTGTGCGTGCGTGCGTGCGCATGTGTCTGTACTGCTGGGCTGTCAGTCGGCCCACTTAGAGGTGCCCTAACTGTACTAGTAGCACTTTAATGGTCCTGTTTGTTTTCTTCGTGGTCACACACATATAAACACGCACACTTTTAGTATTTTTACTAAAATTATTTCGATTTTAACAGTATTATTTTCTGTAGCTACATCTCAGCTGCAGTTCCGTGTTAGAAGGTTCCAATCCACTTGCAAAAAACATGTCACATTTCTAAGCAGGTGTACACATGGCTGATTATTCGACATCCTCATGTTTTTAAGCGGGGTTAAACTGGGGAATTCCCAAGAATATCTTGTGGAATATACTCATTTATTGACAGAGCACAAACCTGTGGTCTCTACCCATAGCCACATGAATTAAACCCCACCAAAAAAATATGTACAGTAATTTGTTCTGTCAATGCTTTTAAAGCACATAATGCAGAAGTCAGTTTCCTATACCAGTCCAAATAACCCTGAAACAAAAAAAGATATTGCTTGATGTAATTAACACAAATGAAGCATTTTACCCCGGATGAGACGTTGCAAAGCTATACCAGAGCGTGATGGAACAAGCGGCGTCATCTGCACAGCAATCACACGCCGCATTTTGACTCACAATCTAGTTAAGATGATGAATCCGTTTTCCCTCCCAGCAGCCCTGATAGATGAAGCGTCCCGTCCCCCGCGCACCCGGGGGCCTCTCATCTCAGGCCTCGCCAGTTGACCAGTCACGACCTGCCTGTAATTGAGACACACATGGTCGACACATGCCGTCGTAAGCGTCTCTTGTCCGTGTGGTCTGTAATGTGTAAACAAGCCCATAGTGACCCGAGCCCGTCATCGCCTCGCTCACGCAGGGGCTCAGAAGCGCAACGTGAGGTTACAATGGGACTAGCACATGGCGAGAGGTGTGTCAAGTGTCAAAACCAAACGTGTGTGTGTGTTTCCTCTCAGAGGTGTTTAATAAAGTCGAGACTTTTAGCAGTAGGATATCGTTCACTTTGTTGGCGAGTGCTGAAGAATAATGCGGATGGCTTTTTTTGTTTCTTTCTTTCATAGACCTTTTGAAAAGGGCTCACAGATTGATGGTTTCCATCTAAAACAGTTTACTTAGAAAATAAATGACGCATTGAGGAATTTCTAATTGTTGTCTACCTCTGAAGCTTTCCATGGATTGCGGCCTCTGCTACATGTGATGCTATGAATACTTGAGTTTGTTGTTTATGTTCTCGCTTTACTACTGTATACCATTTCTGGTAGGGTTTGTACAAGCTATTCAAATCTACTCCTCCACAATGATGTCAAGTAGGCTGGGGGTCATGTTGCCCCCAAAACAATAGGCCATAAAGAAAGTGATCAGACGTGGGACTTGACAACGCTTGTTGTAAAATACACTTCCCATTTTGACGGCAGGCTCTGCTCTTAGTCTTCCCTCTGACACCAACACAAATATTTTCAGAGCCAGAGGAGGACATTCTTTCATAACTTGGATGATCAAGATATTCTTGAACTCTATGTAGTGGGTAATGACTTCCTGTGGAATGAGATCCAAACACAATTACTGCTGCTGTAGTAGATGTTTCCTGTTCCACTAGTTTTGATGCACCCACTAGCAGTCAATTGTTTTGGGTCAGGGGGGGAAGCCCGATTTAACACGCATAAAAAAAGCATCCTAGTTGGGAACTCAACTGCCTCAGTTTAGACTTTTTTGTTGAGCAATTTCATTTTTAAAGTGCTTGCACAACGGATGTGAGATGAACAGAAGCTGAAACCAACACGGGGTCGTGTGTCTCATGATTGGAAGATGCCATTCTCGCTCCCGGGGCACACGCAGTCCCAGTTTATTAGCTGTGCATGTGCGAGGAGGCGAGCGGTGGAGGAGAATGAAAGTAGGTCAATGGAGGTTTTGTTTGGTAGCCAGGCAAAACAGCAAGCGTGCTCTTACTCCCCCAAATTGTGGAAGAGTAAGTTCACCATAGTCTGTCCTGACTTTTATCATGCCTCTGCTTCTGTTCTCATTTGTGCTCGTTACCTTCTCCATGTTTTGCCGCACACAGCATAAAGGCACACAACACTTTTTCTGGTTCTAGAAAAAAAAACTCTTCTTGCCATCGCTTTGCTATTCCTTTGATCATTCAGTCGCCTTAGATGTTTCATACCATTTATTGTGTCGCATCTGTCACTGCAATGGAGGGACTGTATAATTTGACATCAAAGTCCAATAGGACGTGTCGGCGGGTTTTAAACAGTTGATACTCTACGAGCAAACCTGGTTAGGAATTTATATACGGCTTCTCTGCTTGAATTGATTTTATCAAACAAGAATGAAGTTGATCATTGTTAGTTTTAAGAAAGCACAACCTCAGATAACGAACACAATCATTGGTGCTGATTGGTCTAAATGAAGTAAAAGCCCTTGACGTAGACATTGACAATTGTGTTTCTATGGAAGTCGATTTCTTTCTTTCTTTATGTTGCAAGTTGACAAAATACAGACTTGTGACTGAAGATGGACTTTGACATTTCAAATTGTTGCATGCTCAGAGGGATACGAGGAACAATTGGTTTGCTCTCAAATCCCCCAAATTCCAAGTCCCACAGCGACCGTGATCTTGCCCAGTTGAAACTAGTTTCCCCTCAATCTCATATACCAGTTGCTTTGACGTGTTAATTAATTGTCTACATATATGAGTTTCTTTGTGGTGTGAAGCAAGCTTTGGAGTTATAATACAAAAGCAAAGGAAAAGCTTAATTGTCAGCTTTCTCAAGGTGGTAACGTCTCCTTCCTGTTGATCGGACATTGATCGGATTCTCGAGGAACAGCAACAACTTGCGTGCAACTCTACAAAACACAAGTACTTGACTCATTTCATCCTTTCCGAACCACTCATCATCGTGCGCCTTCTGCTTTCGTCGTAAACGTTTGTTGTAGGGCATCGTTTAATCTTTGATTCTCTTTTGACGTCAACGTAGCGGCATATCGTAAGAATATTAACGGTTTATTATTTATTTATATTGAATAGTGACTGCGGTACTCTCATTTGGGTCACTTTCAGGAGCTGGTTTTAATCGTGACATATCACAGCTCCAGAAGCGAGTCGTGGCCTTTTCTCCACAACTCATGACAATGAAGCTCATCTATCTGCCTTCCTACCGTTTACTATGGAAACTACAGAAGGGGTGATTGTGTGTAAGCAAGTGTGCGTGTTGCCAGCAGCTTGATGGCTGCCATCTGCTGCAGGCCGCAAGGTTGAATTCGCCCCCAACAACCACGCTGAGCCTCAAACCACAGACTAAACCCCAACGCAGCTGGAAGTGCTCGACGGGCCTCCTGTCTTGACTGGCGTATTAACACCTCGGGAGCTTATGAAATACTGAGCGTTAGAACACAATCAAAAAACTGAACGCAATCCAGGATTTTTCTCGAAGAGATCCAGTTACATGCGGTGGTTTCGTCTGCTTTCTGCTCAAGACAAAAACAATTGTCAGTTAGCATAAGAGAATTGAGTTGAGGTGAACAGAATGTTCCTGGAAGCAAAGTGTGTATGCGAGCAATGTGTGCTTTTGCGCGTGTTTGTGTGTGTGCATGTGTGTCTGAATGCATTTACATATGTGCCTGTAAGCGTTTGCCTTAAAAACTATTTGTATTGTTGGAAATATGTTTGTTATGTCATGTTGGACCATTCCAGAATAATGTTTCATGTATCGAACGGAACAAAGCTGCCATCCTCCATGGTCCAGAAGGCTTTTTTTCCTTTGTGTTGTCATGGGGGTTAATTGGGGGCATCATTTATAGCTAACCACAAACAGCCCTGACCAATGTTACTCCTTTTAAACAACAGTAAGAATCGCTTGAAAGGAGTCGTCCGAGGACACGAGATTGGCAGGGCTTTTTTAAAGGCAAACGCACGCAGTCTGGGAAGATGCGAGTATTCCACACAGTAATCGTCAAATAAAAGTGGATTTATTATACTTCTATATTATTATTATTATTATTTGGGCTTAAGTGAGTTTCAAAATTCCAGCACGCATATGAGCCAAGCAGCTGTTAGCTCTCCTGGCATTCACACAATTGTGCTGAAAGTGATCATGAACTCATGTGGATGTATTTTCCTTGTTTTGGAAACATAATGGCACAAGATTGTCAGTGTTTCGTCAAATTTATTATTGACATCTCTGCATCTATTGTTTATAGACTTCTTTGAAAAATAATTTTTGTTTGAGTATTATGACCCCCCCACCACCACCACCACAAACATTGCTTTAATCCGCTTTACGGTGGTCTCGTAAGCGACTGAGGATGGGCCGGATGTTGCCCGCGGGTTATACTTTTCCAAGTTCTGCTCTGAATTTGTCTATTGCAGTGATTCTCAACACAGTTGCCACTTGAAATCCGGGAGAGCAGCACATCACTTTGGAGAAGTATTATTTTAGTTTTTTTTTGTTGGTGTGCATGCTAGCGAAGGACACAAGGAGGCCACCTCTTAGACACCGACCCTCTATATGAGGGACATTTCTTAGCTGGCATTAAATAAACTGCAGTGCCCCCCCGAAGGCCCACCTGTGGGCCGGTTCGGCAATGTCATCCCCTGCACACTCAGCCAACAGCAGCATCCAAGGATGTCGCTAGTTGTGCCGCGGGCATGTGCTCAATCAATGGACACACTCACGTGCCCCCAGGAAGCCGGTGCTTCACTGTGTGTGAACACTATTTGTATGTGGAAGAGGGAGGAGGGAGTCGTGTAACTGCTGCTGCAGTTGCTGGAGTGCGCACAAAGCAAATTCCCTCTCTCTTAGTGTGACGTATAGCACGACTGGGGCTGCAATGTCTAAAAAAAAAAGAAAAATCGCACTGCAGTTGTAATGGTGAATATAAAATGCGCGCTCTTGTTGGTATCGTTGCTACAGCAGCATACACAATTTTTATTTATTTATTCTTTTTTTTTGGTAGTATGTTGGCAGTATTGTGTTCTGTGATGGATAAAGATGCATATTTTCGAGGAAAAAATGTTTTTAGCCATAAATATTTAATATTCAAAATTCGAGGGAGACAGTTCCTGCACTGTAATCAGTTGTAAAATCTGCATTCATTTTTTGGAATTTTGATGAATGAAGCTGCTGATTTTTATACGAAGCCTTTTTCATTAATTTAGTTCACCTTTGACATGTCATGTATTCAAAAATTCATATTTTAGAATGTTAGAATTCTTTTTGGGCCCCTCTCTCTCTCGTGTAACGTCAGAGCTCCAACTTGGTGTCGTGGAGCCACGCCAGCATCTCTGGTCCCAGGTCGAAGAGGCCGGCCTCTGAGGGTGGTCTATATAGGGGGCAGGTGTTGATGATGTCGTCGGCTGTCTGCTCGGGGTCTCCGCACTTGCATGCCGCACTGTCCGCCAGTCCCCACTGCCGCATAGACGTGTTGAAGCGCCCAACACCAGTTCTTAAGCGGTTCAGTGTGGTCCACTGCTGGCGAGGTAGTTCGTCTCCTCCTATGGCGCCGTCTCCTGGTTCCCAGACATAACGGTGCATGAGGGAGGGGCCAGCTGCCTCCCACTCCTGCTTCCAAGCTGCTGCCAGCCAGGCATCTCTGGAAATGTCTTCAGGGATGGAATTGAGCATCTCTTGTGCTGCCATGTTGTAGGGGTGGCGTGCCTTGAGTCTGCTAGGTGGAGCTGGAGTTGTTGTAGTGTTGTGCAGGATGTGCCAGTTGTTATTTTTTGCCTTCCTGGCGAGAACGAGGGTGGCAGCCTCTCGCCGAAGGTTGGCCGGCGCTATTCCCGCAAGGACAGGCAGGAGGGACACAGGGGTGGGTTTCAGGCATCCTGTTATAGTTCGGAGGGCGTTGTTAATTGCCACATCCACCTTTTTGGCATGGGGGCTTCTGTTCCAAACTGGAGCGCAGTACTCTGCTGCAGAGAAGACCAGCGCTTGGGTTGATATCCGCAAGATCTTAGCAGAGGCTCCCCACGTTGTTCCAGCAAGGCGGCGGATCAGTGCAACCCTGGATGTCACCTTTGCCTTCAGATCTTCGAGGTGTTGTTTGAAGGATAGGGTCCGATCCAGACGCACGCCGAGGTACTTCGGGGCTTGTTGAACCTCCAGGCGTTTGCCCTCAATGCTCACTGCCAGTTCTCTCCTTGCTTCCCTGGTGCTGAGATGGTATGATGCACCAACAGTCTTTCCAACGCTGAGCTGGAGATGCCACTTTTGTAGGTATGCTGCCATGGTGCGCATGTCTTCATTCAGGCCGTCTTCCGTCGCCTTCCACGTTGGTCGACTCAGCATGATGGCAAGGTCGTCTGCATAGCCATACTTTCAGAGAGTCAGAGAGTCAGAGTCAGCTTTATTGTCAATTCCTTCATGCTAAGACACACAAAGAAACCGAAATACCGTTCCCCCTATCCCACGGTGACGAGACACAGCACACGATTAACACACAAGTAAAACAACGGGGAGAGAGTTCAGGACCCCAACAGCCTGGAGATCACAAACTTCGCCAGTGGCGAGCAGTGCTGGCATCCCACAACAAAGTCCCGGCACCATTCGTCACGGATGTAGACGCACAGTCCACCTCCTCGCGATGTTCCCCCTCGTACAATGGCCCGGTCCGCCCGATAGCACGCCATCCGCTCCAGATGCACAGCAGCTACGCACTGTCCGGTCCGCAGAACTCAGCAGGCATGTTGATGTCCAGCGATCGAACGTTCGCCAGAAGAATGGAAGGCATGGCCGGGCGAGCTGGGTTGGCCGCCAGCCAGGCCCGGACGCCCAACCGGGGGAGGAATAGCAGGCGAGTCCGGCGACGCTCCAGGACGGAGCAGACCGAGCGCCTTTAATGTCCCCGCTTCAAAGTCCAGATCGCCACAAAACTCGCTTTCGCCGATGTCGAGCAGAACCAGCCCGCCGCACTTGTAGCACAACCCGGTACGACGAGACGAACACACAAAACTGGCGGACAAACCCACATTAAACGACAAAACAAAACACCGTTCGGGACAGAGAGAGGCCGCTGCGTGTGCACGCGCCGCCATCTTACTTCCGAGATTCTGGATGCTGTGTCCGGTAGGTCGTATATATAGATGTTAAATAGTGTTGGTGAGAGAACTGACCCTTGCGGTACCCCGCTCCTCAGTCTACGGAGCCTACTGCACTGCCCACTGCTGGTTTGGAGAGTAAAGCTGCGGTTGGAAAGCGTCTCCATAATGAACTGCACCATGTGCCGGTCCGGTATGGTCCTCAGCAGCTTCAGGTGGAGTCCCCGGTGCCACACGGTGTCATATGCGGCAGTTAAGTCCAGGTTTACCACTCCAGCTTTCTCCTTATCCTGGAAGCTGTTCTCGATGTCTTGGGAGAGTAGGGTAATCTGGTCTGCTGTTGACCTTCCGCGACGGAAACCAGCTTGTTCCCGTGGGAGTTGTGAGTCCACCACTGGCTCTATGCGGCTGTGTATCATTCTTTCCGAGATCTTAAATGGGACACTCAGCAGTGAGATGGGCCTGTATGACTTGGGGTCCTCCACATCTTTGTTTGGCTTCAGCAGAGCTATCACGGAGGCCCTGCCCCAGATCTTCGGGAGCTTTAATCTCCGGTAGCATGACGTGAAGAAAGCTTTAAGCCATCTCGATGTTGTTGGGCCCTGGTGGATGACGAACTCCGGGTGAATGTCACGGCCCGGGGATTTGCCCGGCTTTAGCTTGCTAATGGCCTCACTGAGTTCCTCTGCTGTAAAGGCTCCCGAGAGATTGAAATCGACGTTGGCCGCTCTTGAGATGCAAGACACCTCACGTGATATTAGTCGTGCAAAGTCTTTGTCTGCATCCGGGAAGCGGCCATTCTTCAGGAGTTGGGAGGCAATGGAGTCTGCAGTGACTGGGCATCTGTGGGCTGGTGTATTTCTGCCTGTGAGCCGGTTGATGGTCTGCCACGCCTTGAGGCTGGAATGGGTGAAGTCGATTGATTCAATGACTTCTGTCCATCTCGCCTTGCGGGTGGCGTCCAGCTTTTCGAGCAGTGCTGCTGCCGTTGCGTCCTCCTCTTCTCTGGAGCTGGCTCTCTGGTGTTCCCTCAGGAGGCGGCTACACTCCCCATCCCAGCCTGGGATGTAGTTCCTGTTGTACCCACGTGGGATGGTCTTCTTTGCCGCACGCAGGAGGACCTGGCAGTAGGCTGCATAGGCTGCTTCCACATCTGTGGACTCTGGGTCTGGCAGGCCGGCAGACCTCCTTTCCGTCTCCTCAGTATACGACTCCCATTTGGCTTTTCGGAAGTTCCATCTCTTCACAGGCTTCCTTGGCACCGGTTCCACCAGTGATGGAACTTTGATGATGGAAGGTCAGTGGTGTGAGCAGGGGAACCTGTCAAGAACACGCCTCTCCGGTCTTGGGTCGTTGCTGCGGCAGATGGCGAAGGCCAGGTCCGGGTTGGTGGTGGTGTTCCAGCGTGCAGAGAAGAAGGTTGGGGGTTCCTTGGGGTCGTACAGTAGCAGGGCATCAGTGTTGGAGCCCCATTCGCACAGCGCCACTCCGCTAGGAGTTGAATGGTTGTACCCCCAGTCTGTGTGCTGGCAGTTGAAATCGTCTGCATAGATTGCGGGTGCAGTTACTGATGGGAGTGACGTTGTGGTTAGCTCCGATGGTGGGGGCTTGTAGACGTTGATGACTGAGGTTTCCTGGATTTTAGTAACCAGCCACTCGATGTTGGAGCCTGGTGGGGATTGGCTACAGGCTGCCCAGCTTATTCCAGTGCGGACGAAGGTTGCCACACCGTGTTGCTTGGTGTTGATGGACCCGGCGAGATGAAACCCAGGGATTTTGAGGATGTTGTTGGTCGTGCAGTGCGTCTCTTGTCGGAGCAGGACCGCGGCCCCATTGGAGTCGGCCAGGTGCCGAAGGACTTCGAGTTTGGCGGTGGTAAGGCCCTCGACATTAAGTTGAAGCACCGACAGGCCTCGGTTTTCGACGGTCGGGAGCTGCCCGTCCACCGTTCCTCAGTCTGCCGGCTCTGCGTTGGACCCCCGTTTGATATTGTTACAAGATTCAAAATTGACGCAGGCTTGTAAGAAGTGAAGAAGCATCTTTCTCATTAGCATGATCACCTTTCGCTACAGACAAACCAAGATGCATTGTTTGTAGTAAATAAGTGATCTTTTTCAGACCAAATAAGTGAAATTAGATCATTTTCCGCTTTGACTGGCCACGATTGAACTTGGCTGTGACTACTCCCACAGCTGCGGAGCCCACCCTCTTGCAGATCGCCAATCTGCACACATCAGTGGAATTATACAGAGATACGCCATGCACTAAATTGCCGGTCAAGAAAATAAAGCGCCTTAAGTTGCGTCAGCTGTAGCATCTGTGCTAATGTTACATTTTAGCGATCTACAGTGTTTTTACTGGGCGGCTGCTTGGTAGCAAGTAAAACCAATTATTCTTTACTGTCGCCTGAGTGTGGTGAAACTGGTAAGATATTTGACATGTGTGTCTGCGTCTCCCGCTGGCGTGATGCAAGCTAATGTGTTATTGTAACCTCTGCCTGCCGCTGCCTCACTGGCTGGCCATCCATCTTGTCTGGCCCTGCAGCCAACAAGGCTTCTGCTGTTCCTCTCACTGCTCAATGCCATGTTTTACTCACTTGTCAAAAATGTCCCATCGGTCAATTTGCTTGTTTCATCGCTTGGGGACACTATTCACCTGAAAAAAAAACATGACTGCAACTTTATTATAGTAGCCTTTGTTGATGTCATCAGCCATCATTTCATCTGAAAATAGTACTGCCAAAAAATGGAGCATGTGAGGTGGGAAATGAAAAATTAGTCTGATGATTTCTTGCATATTTTATACACTGCAGTACAGACGATTGAAGTAGTCAGTCAGTCGGGCCATCTGGCTACCATCTTGTGCTAGCTAATGTTTGGCTAACATGAAGAGCAAGTTATTTGGGTGGCATCTTGGAGTATTACAGACAAAAGCACAGAACTTTGTATGTCAGGCATGAATTAGTGTATTTTCAGAAAATAGTTTGTCGTGTCTTTTTTTTCGAATTGCGCAAGGTTTTTATAGGTCAAACTCTTCTTTGTACTTTGGAACAGTTTGTCAAATTGTCAGCTGCTCACACATTCTGAAGATCACAGATGTGATCTAAGACCTGAATTCTTTTGCTCCCAGCGTTGTCTTATTACTCTGTCATTACCTCCCTTTCATCCCATTGACATTTTATACCGTATTGTCTTGGCTGGCTGGAGATAATCACCCTCAGCAATTTGTCTTGCTGCACTTGAGCGTTGAAATGAAGTAAGAGGAGTGAGTGCTTTGACAGCTGATCGGTCAGACACTTCCTCCATTGTAAGAATGAGGATTGACGTGGTGGTTTTTGTACACGGTCCACCGAGTGGAAACGCAGGAGGCTCTTTTGACATCACCGGGAAACGTGACGCGCTTCTCAAGTAGCGAGGAGCCTTGGGCGGCTCGAGCAGATGTCGCACAGATGAGCCCACATGTACGTATGAGCGCGCTCTCATCACACATGCGTGCGTCCAACTTTACACACTCAGCCTTCGTTTTTCATTTTTAAAAAAACACAGAAAGTGAATGTTGGAACGTTCGCCGGATCTCTTTGCACGCGTACAGGCGTGAAGTGACGTGGTCTTCATCTTGAGCGCTGACAGAAGAGGTTTTTTTTTTTCGGAGGGTCGATTCAAGCTTGAAGCAGCAGCTACAAAACGTCTCTCGGCGACAACGCTCATGTTCTATCAGGCGAACACGGTTGGAGAGGTTGACCCCGGGAGAACCTTGACTTCACAGACATCCCACTGAGCTCTTCTTTCCCTTTGTTTCCGATTCTGCGTTCACACTCGGATCCTTGAGTCTGTTTTAATCAAACGCGAGCTTATCTTCTCCTTTGTTGTGATTTGTTTCCTTCGGTATGAACTACGTAATTGAGCGTGAGAGCGGACAAAGTCAAGCACCCCCTCAGTGTTAGTGTTGGAAACAAACTGCACGCAACACAACCATGATCCATTCTGAAAGACAAATATACAATCACGTTTGACTCTGAAGTGGCAGAATGACCATCTAGTTCCGAAAAAGATAAGTTACCCAGTACTAGGATGTCCATTCTCCCAGGTTTGACTCTTACAACCCCATAGTGACCTCTTGTTGTTCAGTTGTATTCTACTTTGTGAAAAGAAAACAAAACAGATGGAAAAATCCAGTTTACAAACCCATCAGCTAATTCAAGCCAGAGAAAGCAAACTACAAGTGTGAAAGCAACAACACACATCATCTTTTATAGGAAACTGTCCTCGTTCTTCTTCCCAAAGACGCGCATGACAAGGCTTCATCCCCTCTGCCTTTTATTTGATTTTATTTTTCCGTAAAATAGATGAATGGACCACCCTTCAGCTCCCAGAGCCTTTGTTGTCATTTTATTGGAGGTTGGCAGTTCAGCCAGCGATCTGAGAGTTTCTGTGGTTTGCATACGAGCGTCACTGGCTTGACTAATTCCCCATGTAAACACCTCGTCTGAGGCACACTTCTTGATAACTTGTAAGAATATCTTTTTTTTTTGTATCCAGGCAGCATATGTGTCCTCTCTGGGAGGTTAGAATTTTTACTATTAACAGATTGGTTTGTATTCTGGCATTGTCTTTGTAATATTGCCAATGTTTTATGTGATATTTTGTGTTGAATCGTTATTTTATGTTCTCGTAAAGCGCTTTGTCTTTGCCGCCAGTTATAAAATCCTACTGTTGCTGAACTCTGGTTTGTTTTTCTATTTATTCATGAAGGGAGACAAATGTCAAGTGACAGGTTGCAGGTTCTGGAGGTGTTTTTTTTTCTTCTTTTTTTCAAGACTGTTGTTTTTATTATGAGTTGGAAATGTCAGCTGTAATGAAGATCGGTGTCCTTCAAAGGAACAACTTAATTTACTGTAACTAAAGTCTTTACACTTGGTCACACCCTGGCCGGTGAGCGTGATACTTTCTGATATTGAGGGTCGGTGGCTTGACAACATTACATGCCTGTAAAGGTTACTCTTGATGGATGCTCATTCAGCTCCCTGGTCGCTGTAGTGCATTTTTGGAGGTCACCCGACACGCCGACAAAGGCAACAGGAAATGATTCTGTTGCGACGCTGCAAGGAACACTCATTCATGTCTGCACTAGGGCTGAACATTAAGAACCATCCAAAGGCTCGTTTCAGTCATCTCTGCTAGCCAGGTCCAAATTCAAAAACAAAAGCTTTTAGCCCCTGATAGGCTTGATTGTGTCATCAAGTCAATAATCTGTCCACACTCCTCTGGCCATTGGTACGAATGACCTCTGTTGCCTTTCCCTCTTCCTCTTTTAACATGGCTCATCCAAACAGCAGCCTAACCTTCCCGTTATGTTTCCACATTCTCCCTGTGCCAATTTGCACTTTTTTTTTTTTTCCTCCTCTCCACACCCCTCATCACGCCTTGCCGTGCACCGTTTTTATTGTTTCCAGACAGCAGTGAAACATATTGAGGGAGACGTGTTGGACTGTTTGCGCACACATGCTCGGCTGAGGAGAAGAAGAATCCTTCCAGGAAAAGTGGCATCTGTGCAGTCCATTAGACAGACAGGGACTCTGCGCGGGCCACTGACATATGGTGCTGAGCTGTAGAGAGGATGTGAAAGTACGAATTTACGTTTGAGAGCATGTTGGACAAGACTCACATTGCAAGACGGAGCCGCGAATGAGCTCCTACCACCTTTGCACACACGAAGCTGAAGTATACAAAAGTGCAACTCTGAGAAGTAGCCACTCCATTACGGGGAGCAAAACTGTAAGATTTGTAGGAATGGTTCAGCTCTCACTTACTGTATGTTAGTGAGAGGGAAGACTAAAGGAGCAGCGTTGGTGTTGTGCCCACGTTTTAAAGACGGAAAGTAAAGAAAAGGCCGTGAGTTGGAGCCCCGCAGCTGCAATTTGTTAGCGTATTTGTATTTGTGTATCTGAGTGGATTGGACCAAGTATGGATTCAGGCCAGACCAGACCAGGATGTGTTCTACTGGGCAAACACGCTTCAGCTCTTGTATTTTATTTGACTTTTAAGGCCACCGCAGAACAACATTCCTCTCACATGTGTAATGGGTGGAACATGACTGCCTCACAATGTATTAGTGGGTCGAAATAATCACGTTGGAGTTTCCAGAAGCAGGAAAAAAAAATGGCTGCTCAACTGCATTGTCTGCATTTGACACTGAGAAACTGATCTGTGGCTTAATTAAGATCAGATTAATGTTGCAACATGGTTTATTTAAGTCTTCTGAGCAGGAAACCTCACTTGTACAGTCGGCATTAATTCGGAATTATCTCTGATTGTGAATGGTAGTTTTCTTTTCTGTCATTGAAGTTGAACATTTTTGCGTGGTTTAATATGTTTTGAGTAAAATTGGATTGAACAGGGCCCAACGATGATATCGTTTGCGTTCAGGACTTGTTTCGGCAATTTTGTATGGAAAATCTGGTGGGCAAGCTGATTGAGCCTTCGCAGTTTTCCATCACCGTTTAAGCACTGTTGGTCAAACCAATAACAAATCACAATACATTTCTCAGTCAATTACAATTGAAGTGAGTGTGAATCAACTGGCATCATCTTAGCTCAAACTGGTCCCAGTTAATTAGATATTTGGTACTAAACTGACAATGATTTTTCTTGAATGAGGTGCATATTTCGTTTTTCATATATTCGCACTCATTAAGATGTCTGTCCTGGTGTGAGGTGCTCCAGCGAAAGCTGTTCACGGGGACAGATGGACGGATGGTGTACTGTTGGGATCGTAAGCCTTTAATGAGATCAGCTCAGATACACTATCATCGAAACCAAATTAGTCTGTGATGCAGTGTGCGCTAGATTAGGTTTGGCAGGCGCTCACTCACATTTGTGCCAGAGAAGTGACACCGAACGCTTGTCCCAAATGTAATAACTGGACTCGCTTGGTTCACATTAAGCGCAGTGGAATAGATGCTGGATGACGTTCGCGCGATGTGACGCAGCGTACAAAAACAAAATGAGGTCACAGTGAAAGTTATTGTCTGTGTGGATATTTCGGAGTCACTCGGCACCACGGTGTCTTCGGGTCACCGTCATCCGTCATTGTCGACTTGAGTTAAAAATAGTAGATAGCATTTTTACCAACGTTGACTATGGAAAGGTTTATTTGGTTAAGGATGACAGATTCCCTGTTAAGATAACATGTCAGGAGAGAAGTGGAACTCGAGTACATTGTCCTCCCTGTGAAAAGGTCGAAGATCTGGGACAAATTCCATTTTGAATTTCATGTTCAAACATCTTATCGACTGCATGAAGATGTGATCATTTAGGTGCTGATTTTAATATTTGACTGAATATCTCAAATGAATTTTGAAAGCCACAAATATCATTTAGAATGAACTTGGACTGACCTTTTTTAAAAAAAAACAAAAAAAAAACTGTATACTCTTTGGCAGGCACAGACGGATAGATGGGAAATTTAGAAAGTGGACGAAGTTCAAATTGAATTGTGGTCAAACTTCAAGGTTCAATTATAATTCCTCTTTTTATGATTTTTTTTAGAATTTTACTAAAAAATAAAAGACAGGTACTTGTTTTTTATTTTTTATTTAAATGATAGAAATACTGTATGTGATTGTGTAGCTGGTGTAGGGTGTTCCTAATTTTTAGCCGGTGACACTTGCCCTATGTCTAGACTAATGATCTTTAGGGTGGGAACATACAATGGATGGGTAACGGCGTCTGTATGGCATGCTTGTCTGGACGTCCTCTTCTCTGATTGGCAGCTTGCTCTTAATTACCAGACGGACTGTTTATCTTCACTGTTTGCTAGGATCCTTATCAGCTCTAACAGTGTTTTAACTCCCAGTGGAGAATGTGTGGGAGACGCTAAGAGGAAGTCAGCGGAATGTGTATGTGTGTGCCACACAATAGTGGACGTGTCAATGTACATGTTTGATGTGCATTGGCAAACATGGGTGCCCGTGTACAATTGGGTGGGAGGGTATATTGCTTTTGGATTTGATTTTAACAGTGAAAAAAGGCTTGATTACCTTTTAATTTATCTGAATATTAAATATAGTTTCAGTTGTAAGGTTCTTGAATGAATTCTGCTGTGTTAATATGGGCTGTTTTCTTTTTATGAAAGTCGTAAGAATTTTTGCCGGTTGATTTTAACAAATGGCAGCATTTTATTGCCGTTGAATTCTTTTTCTAAATTCCGTTCAGATTTCACAATGTGTGGCTTTGTGGCCACAAGATTTTTTTTCAAGTCGCTAATCCATCCTGTTTACATTTATGCATTAAAAATGAATTCTTTGAGTGTGGCGTCCCATGTGTGTCCATACACCCATTCCGTGTGTGTGTGTGTGTGCACGTGCATATTCCAGCATGTGTGTAACCTGAGATCTGGCCATCTCCCCGTGTGTGAGTAATGGCCCCTGTTTTATTGGTCTGCTCCTGAACAGACTATGAGTAATCACATAATGCCTGTTCTGACGTCAGAGCCGTTTCCATGGCAACACAGTGCTTCCCAATCTGGGGAGGTGTGTTCATTTTTTTCCCCCCCCCTGAACATCTTGTCATATGCGTCCTGGATGGATACAGGATGACTTGAGTTAACACCCCCCCCCCCTCCAAGTTCCAATCCATAGTTTCCCAATGCGCTCTTGTAATATGTAATCCCACACTTTGTAGTCTTCTATCTTGTCTTTATTCCCTCCTCATCCTCTTCTACCTCTTCCACTCTCACTTTGGTCCACTCCTCCCTTCTTCTTATTGTAGTCATCTTCCTGCCTTCCAGCTTTTTCTATGACGAGACCTACATTCTGACGCTTACTGGGCCTTTCTTCTCCTCTCTTAACTCTCCAATTCCTGCCGATCCCTCTCTTCGTGTTCCACACCAGACGTGTCTCCTGGCTTACCGTATGCACCGTTGCCTTCCAACTAACCACCAGGCCTCCGGTTCACTTTCCACTTTCAATGTTTTTTTCTTTGCTTGCTTTGACAGAAATGTCCCGTGTGAAAATTGAATGTATTCCTTTGTATATTTGTTTTCATGAATGCAGAAAATTGGAGGCATCGCCAAATTCAAAGATGGAACGACAGCTTTTTTTTTTACTTTCAGGCTGCACAGAAAAAACTGGGAATTAATTAAAAAAAAAAAAGTTAAACCTATGGAGACAAAAACAATGTAGTAAAAATATCTAACGTGTAACGTAGCACTTCCGAGTCTCCTCCCCCAAACTAAATGTTTATTGCAGTTCCAAGACTGACTTGCAAGTGGCAGCATGGCACCAAAGTGTATCTAAACTTACGAAAAATACAAAGAATAAGCGTACCGGATATGCTTGAATGGTTTCATTAAGATTTAAATGTTGCATCAAAAAGTTATTGTACAATGAAGCATCACTGCAACATTACTCACATTTCCACTAGATTAAAAATAAAAAATAATGACGTCAACTCGATTTATGCTGATTCTAATTCCGTTCAGTGGTGATGGTGGAATTAATCAGGCTAGCCTGGACAAATCCCTTTGACACAATGACACACTGACGGACGACCATAAAACGGACAATCCGTCTGTGTTATGTCTGCTGTCATTGCTTAGGGAGGAAACACCCATTTCCTTGCTTTCATGAAAAAGTCAATGTTAAAAAGGGCAAAAGTTAATACTGGCTCAATGACGCTCGACTAACGAAATGAACTAATCAACACAGTCTAATCAACTAGAGTCTGACTAGTTGTGGTGTGTTCAAGGCCTTCCCAAAATATTTGTGTTTAAAATGATACATTTTGATTTGGAGCCTAACTCAGCTTGCTTTGGGCAAGAGGCCAAACACTCACCTTCAGACAATGTGACATTCCCATGTCAAATCCATTTTTTTATTGCAAATGATGAATCAAAATTCATTACAACCACCTCCTGATAGCTGCACCTTAGTCACACATGCTAACCAGTCGCCCACCGCACAAAAAAAAAAAAAAAAGAAAACTCTTGCTGGCATGGCTTTCCTTTGTTACTCATAAACACACACATGCACGCGCACACACGCACTAAAGTACATTAGTGTGCTGGTCCATGTGACTGGAGGTTTGACACTGGCAGCTGTATGGAGCTCTAATCTAATGAGGTGCATTTGAGGACTTTATTGCCACAGGCAGACTGTGCTCTGCCAACACAGGCACTGCTGAATGCACCTCCACCCCACCGCCCCCACACAGACACAGAGTTTTGAGCCAAAGTGCCATCTCAGCAGATGGATCGAACCTGGCAAAGGGCAAAGTCATCAGCTGTGACCCCACAATTGCACAGAGGACAATACGCAACATGCAACCATTTTTTTTTCTGCAGTCATTTGCGATGCACTCAATGCTGCTAGCTTGTTTGCTGTCCATTAACACCGGTTTGTTATGGATGAAATGAACTGTTATGTGCAAAATGCTTTGTTGGCTCCCCCCCCAACCTTTTCACTGTAACATTGGCTATTTATTATTGGTGTGTCGGCAATTTTGAGATCAGCGATAGCCTCCTGAGACCCAGCAATTCATTTTTGGCCTCCGTGGAGGATGTACGTTTTGGATTTTTTTGATCCGTATCTCTGAAGCCATATGTGTTAGTTCCTGTTGGCCCTTACAGAGGACATCCAAGGCTCTTCACATATGCCATAACCAAGTCCCAATGTCCTCTCAAAATGTCATATTGTATAAAATAAATGAACACATTATTTGACTTTTTTTTTTTTAACTGTTGTAATGTTTTTTTCCACCCCTAAGAACCATGTGGTGTAAAGAAAAGTAATTCAAAATACGTTTTTTTTTGTCCTCTGGGTTTCCGGAGGATATAAAAAGTTGATCTCCATTTGCATGCATGCAGTGCAAATGCAAATGCATTGGACTGTATGGAGCCATTATTTCTACATTTTTTTACTGTCGTAATATTTTTTCCACCCCTAACAATTGTGTGGTGTAAAAAAAAAAAACAATCTCTCGGTCTCAGGAGGATATAAAAAGTTGATCTTCATTTGCATACATGCAGAGCAAATGCATTGTTCTATATGGAGCCATAATGGCTCTTAGCATTCCTCGCTTGTACGTCACGCACAACTTAGCCCCATCAAGCTGTTTATGACTCCTGTTTATGGTAGCCCTCTCCTAATTAATGGAAGTACTTCCCATTACGCCAGTTAACTCTTCCACTGGGCCTGTTTTGTTTTTTTTAAACACAATTGTGTAAACAATCCAAGCTGGTGAGCATCATTTAACCAGAGTTGCAACACGTTATTTGTTTCTGCTTGCTTTGCGTAAAGTGCAATCAAAGTTGTTCTAATTTATACGTGATAAATCGCTGCAGCTTCAGGCGGCAGACCTCCTTTTTTGGACATGTGATTCTCAGCTGGACGTGAGCTCACAGCCCCATTTGATTTAGCCCTGCCATCATATCTAAGTGGCTAATTATGAGAACAACAAATTTGAAATAGTTGCATCATGACCATCGTGTTTGCTGTCTTGGGAGTGTGATGTCAAAGGCTTCTGTTGCCACTGTTGTGTTCACAATTGCAAAAGCAGACTTTGATTTTGAATTGAAGCCATTGTGACATCTTTGAATATTCCAGCCTTTAATTCATTCTGTTTGGATATCGGAGACTTTGTCACATTTGAGCTGTATTGTTATGATTTGACTTACGCATTGAGCTGATGAATTCTGTTCCCATTCAGTGATGTCTTGAATGTGAGTGTGGTATTTTTTTTTTACAGTTGCTGGCCTTCATCTTGACATCAGCTGTGCTATTATTTATTCGTGTTGTGTACTTTAATACACATAGCGGTTCACAGTTGTGCTCTTGGTTTCGTGAGCATGCAGATGGCCAAGACAAAACAGCTTGTTTATTTATTTGATTGGGAGAAGTTCAGTAAGAGTAACACAGGCCCAGCAAACGCGTGATCTCCGCTCTAACCTCGCCGCAGCTTTCGACACGCTATCAGTGAGAACCGAGCCCGATGAATGCGTGGAATGCACACTGACGTCACCGCATGCATCGCATCTCCAGTCACATGGCTTGGTAAACACTGCTAGCGTGGTTTTGTGTATGCATGTGTGCGGTAGCACTCATGGCTGTGACCAAAATTATGTAGACTTCCGTGTTGTTGTTAAAAGAATAACAAGTGCTTTGTATATTTTTGTAAGGATTCCTTCCATGTTTAAATGTCAGATTTAAAAGTTGTCACCAATGTTTGTCCAGCTTGTGGTCGGACCGAACACATACGTGGATGTGTGATTGTTTATGCACAAGGCCTGTAGACCAAATTCATGTGCACTCGTGTAACAGACGTTTGCAGGTCGTAACTGCAAAATGTGTTTATTTCTCTTATGTGGCTGTTCTTCACTTTGCCATCGTCACTCAATGGACACACCATTAAGTACAGCGTCCATTGATTCACAACATGGAAGCAAATCCTCAGAAACATCTTTCTATCCTACACCACAGCAAACTACAAACACAATGTTATGTTACACTGTTATGTTACTGTGCTATGTAGTAGCTTTTAATTTTATAACCGCATAGTATTAAGAAACCTTCACAGTTACGAAGAGCTATGAGTCAAAAAGCAAATGACTCATTTTGCAAGCATAAGTCATGTCTGATTGAAAGAAACTTCTGTGTCAGTCTCTGAGGGATGCTGTATGAACTGTGGAGTGCCTCAGGGCTCAATCCTTAGGCCTCTTTTATTTATGCTGTACTTGTTTCCTTCCTATGATCGATTTTTTTTTAGAAAACATGGCATTATGCAGATGACAGTCAAATCTACCTATGCTTTATAAGATTGATTTAATATTTTTTATTGCTTGTTTTTAAGTGCCTCAGTGGCTTGGCACATAATGTTCTTTCAAGAATCCCTCTGGTCCTTTGATACATAAGGTCCATCTTCCCTTTGGTAACTTTGATTTAACTTTGTTGTTTTAAATGTGCTATATAAATAAAGTGATATGCTAATGGAGACCAGCTAACTACTCACTTATGATGAGCCCCATCCCAGACCCCCCACAGTATTTGAGAAATTGAGTGCCGCCATCTGCATCAATGCTTACGAGGCACATTTGCAACATGCAATTAGCTAGCTAGTTATGCCTACATGCTGAAATGGATCATTGTCAGTTGGGCATGCAATATACATCACCGGAGAAAGTGTTTTTTTTTTTTAAGTCTGAGTGTAAGCATGTGGCCTTTAGGCTGTCATGGCCTTTAGGCTGTCATGGCCTTTGCTGGCACAGTGTGCAACTCGTGGGCTATCTTCTAGTCACTAGAGGCTATAAGCAGATATGGCTCAAACATCAAAAATGGAGATTAGTCCAGTGGAGAATATTTCTTTGGGGCAATTTCAATATTTAGTTATCATTCAAACTGTTACCAACACTGTTATCTCTGCTGTGTGTGAAAGATATTTTTAAAGTCCAGCGACAACCACATCAGTGGAAGAATGACTGACGTATGTATCTTTTGGGCATTGTGAGGCGGCGCTCAAAAAACATGGCTGTGTCTCATTTATTTTCCCAGAGGACCTCAAGCTTCTCATGCGTTTGGCTTTTTTTTTTTCCCCCCCTATAGTAGCAGCTTCAAGCTCCATTGTCACGCCAGCATGTCCTTTGAGAAGCCCTGCGCAGTCGGTCAGGAAAATCTGTCTTTGTACATTCACGGTTCTTGCAGATTCGTGCATTCCTGCTACTGAGGCCCTCTGGGAATGTCACGGACAACTCTCTCGCTTTACAAGCTAATGGTGGAAACCTACCCACGGGCCTTATGTCAGTCTCTCTCTTAATGCTCCAATGGAACTTTTTCCACCTTCATATAAAAAGAGGAAGTAAAGATTTATGTCCTTCTACATGTACACAGGTTTATTAGAGGCCAGGGATTAGTTGGTACTCGTACTTTATTCTTTCGTACTTTATCAGTGAGTTATAAAGGGTGTCATTTAAAAGAGCATACTTTAGTGGGCTGTCATTGGCTTGTGTCTTTGCTGCAGTCCTGTGGGAAACTCGATGGAACTGTAAATGTTCTTCAAGCATGGAGTGTTTGTCCCGTCCTCTCTGATGACCGTAGACAGCGCACAGACCTTGCTGAGTCAAACGTGTGAATAAAAGATGAAATAATAAATGCGACGCAGGCCGCATCGCACGCTCACATTCTGCCGCCATCGTCTCAACTCCGTCGTTTTTGGTTGCCAAGTGGTGCTGCTTTAATACTCCCTTGAACAAGGAAAAAAAGCTTTATGTTATTGAAATTACCACCCGCTTGTACTCCAAAGCTCCCATTTCAAGGTCAAATCGTCATGCTGTTCAACTGGTCATTAAGTTGCTCTTGACGTAGATGCGGCTGTCCAAGATAAATATTGTCGCCTAAAGCAGTCAGACTTATGGCTTCATAAAAACATTTTACAGTGGAACTGCACCCAACCCTTTGCACGGCTTGCACAAATCTAATCGCTTTAATACACTCCACAGTCATCAAAACTGAGAAAACTGGATCTGCCTAACATTTAGATTCATGTGATGCTTCGCATATGCGAGACAAATGTTGGGGATCTTTTATGAAGTCTCACACATTTATTTAAGTACTTCTAAAGCTCGCTTTATCTCACCAATTTTACTGATCCAAGGCAAGTGAAATAACACAAACAGATGCCTCTTGCAGTCATTTTGTGATGAGCAAGTCAGTACAAACAATTTGCTTGTAAATGTGAGGAAGCAACTTTTTTTCATGCTTATTATTTTTCCATGATTTGTCCTTGTTAATACTGCCAAGCATTATGCTTCCTGCTTGACAGTTTTTGTTCTGGTGTCTGGCTTTTTGCATGAGAGACGAGTAGAGCAGTGAATCAGCCTACAGCAGCTGAGTGGAGTCAAACAAGCATCGTTAGATTTATTCGGTGTGCCGTTGTAGTCATTTTCATGCCTAGCATGACCCATGTACGTCCAGAGCCAACGTCCACTGAAGCGTCATAATGTGTTTTGTACGCTCTTCCTGTGACTCTAGCATGAACTGGTCATCAGCAGCCATAAACACTGTCCCCTGCATTGAATCGATTGCGATTTAAAACACCCAAAGCAAACTGGCACCTTGCAAACGGAACAGAGCGGAGGCTTGTAAAACAAACAAACAAGTGAACGCTGTGTTCCCTCCTTCGCCTCGCAAGGCCCCAGCAGTAATCCTGACTGGAGCATTATACTCTAATGGCTTTGGCATGCTCCTTTGAGGGGGGGGGGTCTTAGCCCACCAGATCCCCTAAACGCATAGAGCCGAGAACCTCATTCCTTGAGCCAATCTGAGGTTGTGAGCAAGGCAAATGAGCATGTGCCCCCAATAATATTGCAGAGAAATAGACGTCCATCTTTGGGATCGTTAATCCAAGAATTTCGAAAAAGGTTAACGATTTACTGTCAGATCCGTGTTGCTCATGTAGCATCACTGTGGCCTTTAGTGACTCATGTGGTGAGAATTGCTCTCGACTCAAGCTAAGCCCTTCCCTGGGTAAGCTAAGGATGATCAAGCTCATTAGTCACACATTAGTCAACAATAAGCAGAATCCAAGTAAGAAAGCGTGAAGGGGAGATTAGGTGGTCCACATAAAGTTTAAAACGCATCATGAATAATATTAGCGCATGTGAGCATTTTAATGGCCATTAAGTTCACGGTGAGCGCACAGCACATGCCAAGGAGGTTGCGGCGTGTTAAACTTTGCATAGACACAAGTGTGTTCCTTGTTTCCTGCACACGGCCCCTCTGCTTTGGCAGCCCACCTTAATAGTTCCCTCCAGTGATGACGCAAATGACCCGTGATGACTAGCCCCCCTCGCTAAAACCTGTAAAACATTAGCCAGCTTGAATTGCAATGACTCTCGCTCTCCATACTCTCCCATCAGCGGGTGGACGAAAGGAGATTTATAAAGTCTCCTCCCCGGTGAGTGACTACAGGTACTCGAGTGGATGTGGGAGGGTGTACACACAATATTAACATGGTACAAGCAGACAGCATGTGACGTATTCAAAAGTATTTTTTTTAAACATCTAATTCATTATATTAATTAATTAAATAATTACTTTTTTAGGCTTTTTTTTCTTACCGTCAAAAATGTATTTTTATGACTTCAGGTTTATTGAAGATTTAATCATCCATAAGTGTGAAAGTGAGCGCGAATGGCTTTTATGTGCCCTGCAATTGACTGGTCCATTTGCCACTTGCCAAAAGTCAGCAGGGACTCTAATGAGGACAAGTGCCTCGGCAATTGAAATAATAAATCTAAATAATTATGTAATCATTGTGTTAAATTATGTTTTCTACAGTTATACATTAAATTATTATTATTTTTAATATTTTAGATATATTAATAATTATAATTTAATTTTTAAATGTTTTTAATTGATCTTTATTTTGTTTATTTTTAATTATTCACAGTTAAATGACAAATTGCAGTAAGTCAAGATTTTTCAAAATACTGTACACCTGTCATGTATTTACTTTGGGCCTGACACCCATGAAAAGTGGGCTCTTGTGTTCTTGCTCGGATGACTTCTGACTAAACTGCTGTAATATCCAAAAAGCTCATCTCATTGTCAGAGACTTTGCAGGATGTGACCTAGTTTTTGGTAGCGGAGCAAGAGATGTCAAAGAGCGCCGCAGACGCCAGCTCATCTCCGACGCGGCGTGCTGATAGAAGAACAATGTCGGAAAATGAAGGGGATGATTTTGTCTGCTCGAGGTTGGCAGGGTTGACTAGAAGTTCAACGAGGTGTAGTCTGAAGTAAATAGATGTTTGTTGAATGATTTGAGTTCATAGACTTGGTGAGAAAGAACGCTTCGAGTTTAATTGGACAGTGCAGAGGTTTCCGCACAATCCCTTAGTTAAAGCTACTAAATCCTGCCTGCTGATTTTATTTAACCCAAATGTAAACTCAGCACTCTTTTCCCCTCTCCCTTTCCCTTAAATTGTCCTCACTGAATACTCAAGTGGAGTCTCAGTCAATTCAGGCCACAGACTAGACACACATCAATGTGTAAAGGCTGTAATGTAGAACAAAGTAGGACGCGATGAGATGAACAGCGAGGGCTAATGAAGCGCTGACCGTGAATGAGTGATTAGGAAACACGTGCGCCTACTGTATCTGGCACTAAGCTATATTTGGGATGAGGTCGTTTCCGGCTCATTTTCAAGACACGTTTTAAAAAATGACTCCGCAGCGAGTTGATGACAGTCTTTTCGGCTCATTCCAAGACCTCTCGGTGGGACCTGGCGATGGAGGCTGGAGCTCCGAAGCACAACACTTGACACCCAGTAGGAAGTGGCTCTTAGGTTGGTATTGGCCAGAGCAAGGAAAACAGCAACGTTTTTGTCCAGTTTGTTTGTGCTAGGTACCTCAGAGATGGAGGCTTGCTGTGGGCTGTGGCTCGGGGCCATGGTGGTGGAGAGGCTGACACCCACTCTGCTGCCCCCCCCTTAACACTCTAACAGGGAGGAGGTCTGCAAGTTTATCTCCCTGCTACTATTTTCAATCTGTCAAATATTTTTTTGAAGGCGCCTATCCTTGTTGTGACCCCTATAAATAAATCTGGTAATATGTTATCGTAGCAATATGAAAACTGTTGGGAGGTACGATGTACGCAGACTTTTGCATTCATATGAACAGTCGAGCCCATAAATAATGGGGCGTCGACTCAATTCTCGGTCAAGGTATGGCTGCCATTGGAACTACTTCACTCCTCTATGCGCATAAAGATGAATTCAGGAGTACGTTATATGCTCATATTCAGCCGAATGCTTCAGAAGTCATTGGAGAAAGGCTTCATGGTGCTGACGGCACACCTTGACAGCAACCAGGGAAAAGTAGTGGAAGGTTATGCAATAGGCCAGTCAATTACCTGACCTGAATCCGACTGAAGATATCGCGTTCATAACTAACGTCAATAACGTCATGCTAGATTGTTTCTACATTTCTTATTTTGGTCACTGTAGATCCATTATTAGTCACTGATGGCATATCAAGAGCTGCTTGCACTTGATGAAAGTCTGGAATTTGCGGCACGATTCAAAGGTTCATTTATTCTTTGTGTATTTTCCAATGATGCATTATGAATTACGTACTAAGGGGAGCGAAAAAAAACACAAGTTTCTATCTGGTCAGTGCAGTGTCGGTCTGCCTCATCTACCTCTCTAAGCACCTGTTTGCTTTCCTACCACATGTTTAAGGCTAAGTGCACCTCTTATTTACTCGCCTGTGTTTGCAGTAGACTTGGTCAGGAGGGGCTCGTTGGGTCTCGTTCAGATGTCAGCTTTCACCTTCATTCCACGCAGTGGATGGAAGTGTCATTATTTCAGATTTTTTTTGAATGATCAAATTGTAAGGAGCAGTCGTTTACTGTTGGTTAAAATAATTGTGCATAAAAATACAAGCAGAGAAGGATAAGTCTCAAGCTCCTGTGGGAATAATTCATTAAGCATCTGCAAGGTCTACCAAGTGAGGACAAAGAGTGGGTGGATGCATTATCGTTGGCTTTTAACATCCAGGACGATTGTTCGATGCCCTTTACAAGTACTTTGTGTCTTCATTAAGACAAAGGTTTGCTGAGTACTTTAACCGTGTCAATACTGACAGACATGCGTTCACCAGCCACGAGAATTGTCAAGGCATTCTGAAGCAAAATGTGTTAACACCCAGCAATGAGTGAAAACAAAACAACGGCTTATTCTCGAGAGAATTCAATATTGCCCAGAGGTCCCTCAAACCTGAGTGTCAAATTGTCATTCCAAAGGTTGTGCAGAAAGGTTTTAGTTTCTATTCACATCATGTTTGTTTTTTTAAAGTAATTGTTGCTTTTCATATGTTAATTTGCAGGAAATTGGTGTTTTCACATTCAAATTATTTCAGTGACCTTCTTGGGTTTAATTTCTTAATGGCCGGCTAGAAATAATTTAACTTGCAGTCATCTGCCATTTGGCTAGCTATAAACCATAAAACTGGATCACAAAGAGGCCAATAAATCCTTCCTTTGCCTATTCTGTGATTTGTTTTTATAGAATAATACCCACACATTAAAGTCTTATCAAACAACTAAAGTACACACTTTGTTGCCCCTCTAATTCATGTACATTAAATCACCATTGGTGTTCGCATCTTGATTGAAGGGTCTTCTTCCCTTTTCAATCATTTATTCTTCCAAGGGATTGGTTGCAGTCTATTATAAATCCGTGTATGATGAAAAGCCATGGATGGGCTGTGCTTTATGGTGAAAGGGCAGCTCACTGAAGTTATCCGGTGAAATAAAGGGCATGACGTTCTTGTGTTGGCACTCTGGAGTTTCAGAGCGATAACACATCTCTTTGGAAGTTTTACTTCTCTGGCTGACTGAGTTTTGTTGCCTGGAGGTGATTGGAGAAATCATTCATCTGCACTTTTACCTCTTTAGACAAAATACTGGGTGTTACCTCAATCTTACAAAAATCTTTCTGAAGCTAAAATAACGTTTTTATCGCATGTTGTGTCGTGTCAATGTGTGGCTGATAACGTTTTTATCGCAAGTTGTGTCGTGTCAATGTGTGGCTGATTGTCCCTTTGTAATGTGCATTATCGACACCTGCAGGACTGGAGTGGAACAGCAGTAGGAAGTCACGCGTAGGAATTTCGTAACCTTTCTGGTGAACTGCTGTACTTGCGGCATTCAATTCCACTTTCTCATTGCTACTACTATTCTTGTTAAAAATCAATTAAAAATTGGCAATAGGAAGCACAAGTGACCTGGCAATTAGCACGTCTCCCTTGTGGTTTTGAACTTTCGGGTTCAAATGTCTAGCCTTTCTTTGTGGACTTTACATATCTTTCCCATGCTTGCATTTTCCGTTCATACTCAGGCTGTCCCAAAAACTGCAACTAGCCAGTCCAGGGTGGATGAGACATGACCTAAGTCAAGAAGAAAGACAGAGCAATACCCCAAAGACAGTAAAACCAGACATACTAATGAAGACACATAAATGAAATGTTAAAAATCTGCCTCGCTCGTTGTATATGTTGTATCGAGATTACAGCTCACATTTCAGGCCCTGAAAGCAAACCATTAGTCACTGTATTATTTGTGTGTATGATGTGTACCTCATCCATATGTATTAGTGTTCAGACCCAAACCACAGTCTTTGGAAGGTCTCTGGGTCACACATCTATCTACCTTGTACTTTTCTTATTTGCTAGCCAGCTCTGATTTGATTCGAGGTAAGATCTTGGCCCGTCATGGAGCCTTGCGTGTCACGAGGCTGTGTTTCAGGTCACACACATGAAAAGCGGCCTTACATAAGACTGTTTGTGTACACTTGGAGATGATCATAAGACCTTGCTCAGGTTCGCCATTCCCGGATACCTCGACTGTTGTCAAAGCTTTAATGAAGCGGTTAATTGGAGGCCGTTTACAGTGAATTTAATAAATGAACCTTTTACTGTGTGGATGAAGCGCTACCTCCAATTTCAGTATCCAACTTGATGAGCCAAGTGACAAATTCTCATTCTAATTGAATCAAGCTTTTTATTTAATATAGTGTTTATTGAAAATCATCTAGGGAAAATAAAAAATCATTTTACTCATTAGGTTATAATATTAATTTTATCTCCACTACAGCATTTTAATTTAGTTTCTTTGGGGAGGTATTGAAATCGTTTTACAGATTTGATTCATAAGCTATTTTTAATTAAATGCATTTATTTAACTCGGTGCTTATACCGAAAAGCCATTCCTGTATTGTTTATTCACTAAGCACTATTATTTACAAGAAAGTCGTATTTTGTCACATTTTTCGTTGGTCCTTCTTTTTTGCCCAGCAGGCAAAAGAGCCTAGTGATTCCTGGCTGTTAAAAATTATTGTTGGTTGTGTTTTTTTTTTTTTAATTTTATTTACGGATTTTTTTTTTTTTTTTATCCAAGCCAATAAGAACAACAATCCTGTTTGTGTTTTGCTTGGAGTCAAGCAGCATTACAGGACCACACGAATCACACTGGTGTCAGTACAAGCCTCTCTTTTAGCCCACAGCATGACACAACTCAATAAGCCTGAGTGACACATTCAATTACACCTGAATTATCTGTTTGGCGCCAATACAGAGACGCTTGCCTTTGGTGAGTGTGGCGCAATGATTTGTCAAAGTGACATGTCAGCTTTGTCAAGTCCTCTATGGACTGGAGAGCTGAGATACATTCAACGAGTCTTTAGTCGTGACTTGGCTGTCCCGAATTTCCAGAGTACGCGTCATTGCTCTCATGCATGACTCTGGAGAAAGTGAGAAAAAAAAAAGAGGGGGTAAGGCCTGAGGGGGACACATTGGCTGGTAATCAGATCCTCCGCCTCCACCAGACCTTCAGGCAGCCAGTAGGAACGAAAGTAAACCAAACCTGACTGTGAAATTGCATTAGATGCCTGTGCTCAGTGGGAAGAGGGGAAGGGGGGGTGGCAAACTCATTATCAATCGCACGGTTTCTCAAAATTTTCACAAATGTGCACTATGATGTAATCGCTATCAAATATATTGCCTTGTCAGATGATGAAGCTCCATTTTAATTGACATTCTCAGAGAACCCCCCCCCCCACAAAAAAAATGCAATATGTTTATGAATGCCGCTGCTGTTTGTACTTTACAATTTTTGAATTTTTTTCAGTCATTTACTTCTTTGTTGTTTTGCAGATACTCGCCCGCTCAGACTGGGAGCACAAAAGAGGCTCCCGAGGATCGCAGGTGGGTTGGCCGACGCCACGCACGCACACACACATACACACACACACACACACACACACGCACGCACGCACACGAGTGACACACACACACACACACATGAATGCTTCAAACATTTGTCATGTGCAAAATCACTGAATGAAGTCACCGAAGATGATCTTCATCGCCGAAAATAAGTCACGTATACACCCAAATCCAAGTTTCATTTTGATACATAATGTCATAGCTCACATATAAGCACAACATTCAACAGGATAAACACAGACTTAAGCTGATGACTTCCTATTTTTTTCTCCCATTACTCCCTGATAGTGGAACGAACACAATAGGGCACCAGCCACTGGTATCGGCACCCTTCGTGGTACTCGATTCCTTGATCGGCCCGATACCTGTTATTGGTACTCATCCTTAAACTTTTGAGGTGATGCCCTTTTGAACTCCCTCTTGTATTGTGCTGGCTTCAAGGACCGAGTTGAATGATTTGGTCACATTGGGGACATTAAAGGTCAATGAGACACATGCTTTTAGAGGACAAAAACACACATGCCCAATATATGGGCACCATCATTGTATCGAGTTGCCACTGAGCCACAGGGCACTGTTGGACGTTGGTACGGCACTTTTGCTGCGCGTGTGTGTACACGTGTGGCACCCGCTATCAGCAGGATAGGCTAAAATGAATAGAGGTGACGACAGCGTGAGATTAGATAGCGCCAATAAATCCTGCAAAGTTGTTGTGGGAAGAGGGCATTAATTATTCTTTAATGATGTGCGATCATAACTCTGCCATGACTTGTAATCAATCAATGTGTGTCTAATTTCCTGCTTAGACTCTAACTGTGAGACAGTATGATCTCTCCCTCTGGCGTTGTTTGAGTGATGTGTCCTCTTCAATGATTGGTGATTTTGCAAAGCTGGTGTCTGTCAATCGAGTGACAAGATGTGTGAGAGTATTTTTATTTTTTTTCTGGCAAGCATCTCCATGGGCAGGCTGTTGTCCCTTGGCTCTGCTCTCTTCCGACGGAGGCTGCTTGGCTTTCACAGTGCAAGCGTGACACCTCGTCAGATGCTTGCATCACACAGCCACCTCTTGAGCTGCTCGCACGCGGGCTTGATTGATTTGCATCGCGTCGTATTCGCCAGCACGCAGCACATTAGCGGACGCATTTTCCAAACCGCATCTATTATTTTCCCTCGCGAGCCAACGCTTTCATGGATGTTAGCTGTGGAATTGACATTAAAATTACAGTACGTATGGAAAAAGGTCTGTATTGTAATAAATTGCAGGCAATCAAAACACAGCCAAAAAAATCACTTCATGTCCCTTCTTATTAAATCATTCTATAAAAAACTCTTGTAACGTTTAGAGTCCACTTACGTATATTATGACATGCCTGCTGCATTGATAGCCAAGCTACAGACCATCTTGTACCACATAATGAAACGCATTCATCACAAATGTAATAGGCTTAAAAAAAATCATCTGTCCCAAATCATTTTAATAAATTCTTTTTTGAAGGTCTTTAGACATTAGCAATGCCACAACTAAAACAATATGGTGACTAACTCTGTGTATTTAGCCGCTATTAATGTTTAAAAGTCTTTCTGCAACAAAGGTTTAAAGTGATCACATTTTTTTAACTATTACTAACTAAACTAACTATTTTAACCACTTTTTTACGAAAGTATCTTCCGTACTAATCCTCTTCCGTACACTTTGAATTAGTGGATATTGAGCAAAAACTACAAACGTGGGAATGGACCAATAGTAGCGATTTGCAAAAAAAAAAAAAAAGCAAATGAGCAGAATCACACGAGCAAAATCAGAAAACAGGTGAGCTGTGATTATTCATTATGTCATTTTCAGTCGACGCTAAGTGGCAAAATGGCAGCCCCCCTCAAGTGGATGCAAACAGGTGCATTTTTCTGCTTAATTCATATTCAACAAGCACAATATTAATGAGAATGCCACGCTTAGACTCGAAGGGGACATCGTAGTGCCCAGCCACTAAAATGTACCACATGAAAAAGACGCCTCAATTAAAATAACTGTGACCTCCTTCATATGATATTGATTTTATTTTTTTTATTGCCCCACATCCCCTTACATGTCCTTTGTTTGAATAAAACATGCAATAACAACATGTTGCGGCCAGGCTGCGGCGGCGGAACCGGGTTCAGTCTGAGCAATTTGCCCGCTTCTAAAGAGCTCGTAAAGGGATTTGGGCTCGGGGCTTGTTTGGGAAGTTGGAAGCTGAGTGCTGGGTGTAGTTTTGGCTCGACGAGTCTGGCTGGGAACGAGGAGAATCCGGAGGGATCTTTGTGCTATGATTCACACTACGTGTATCACTGCTTTGTTATTCTAAGTGGTGAGCGCTTCAGATAATCCGTTCAGGGCCATTATATGGATTGGCCGTCAAAGGGGAAATATAAAACGAAAAATAATCATACCACGTCAGCATTTTGACATTGTCCGCAAGATTACGAGAAAGCAGACATTCACGTCGCGTGCGTAGCCTCGTCCTTGTGAGGACTAATATTTTCTTATAGGATTTGAATGTGTTTACTTAGAAGATCAAACACTTCACTTTCTTTCCAGCAGGCCCTTGAGGCCATTTGTCCCAGCGTTTAGTTCCCTCGCGGGACGCATTATTTTCTCACTATTGCACAATTTCAACAAATCCCACACGTCGCTTTCCGTTTACTGCAGACTCCATGGATGGCCTGTTTAGATGATGCAGCCAAATGAGTACCAGATCGCAAATATGTGACCTTTTTCCATTAAGAAAATCATCAAGGAAAGTTTACTTGAATCCCTGATGTTTTTATTTTATTCTTTTTTACAAACCTGATAAAATTAACATCAAAGATTAGGGGAAAAAAATCTTTTTTTTGGTTGCGTGCACAAGATGTGACTGTGCCGACACGAGTGAGCAAAAGCCAAGTGCACACAAACAAGACTTCAGAAGCGACTGCTCATTTGTTTTGACCAGCCCTGGCTCTCATGTGCGCGTACGGGCCGTCGTCCGGGCGTTGCTCCGCCGTACGCCTACTTACACGCTTTTCCACAGCGAGTTCACACGGCCAGTGAAAAATGCTTCACTGCGCAGGCCGTCATCGCTCATCCGTGTCACAACAGAATGTTCACGCCTCGGCTCATGTTTGACTTGGCTGTTAGCTGATCATAAAAAAAGTGTTTATTGGTGCTTGTCCGTGGTTTAAATGTTACATGTTAACAAAACCTTGCGCATTCATCATTTATTTCAGTTCTGGCACAGGCATCCAGGTTAGGAGAATTATCACGAGCATTTTGGCAGCTAACATCAGTCAAAGTTGCAAATCTTGATGTAGCACAAAGCAATTAAAATGATTATGGTTTATTCTACTTTTGAAAACTTGATTTAAAATACATCACACTCTATTTGTGAACTACATAGCTTTCGACTCGATCACACTTGAAGAGTATTTTTCTGTCCACTGCTTCATCATATCAATCCAAATATTTTGCATTGAGAGAGTGTTTTTCTAGAAAACAGCAGTCAGTCACATGCGGTTCATAACCTGTTCAGAAACGTTAAACACAAACATTAAGTTGATATACAGGATATCCAGTAAAAATAAAACAATAGTGTTGTTTTGGCAGAAAATTAAAAAAAAATGATACGTGTCTTTCAAATGTTTTCTTTTTTTTTTTTAAGAATTTGACCCAGATTTCACTTATTGTATGAGAACGTTGGAATTATCCAAACAAATCTCGGTTGTAGCGGGCTGGCAGCTTGAAGCTTTCAGCTACTACATGCTATTTATTATGCTGTGTTTTGTATAGTTTTGTGTCTACTTACTTTTATTATGTATGTTTTTTGTGGTCATTTTTAAATATTTTTGAAGTATCGAAGAAACGAGCAGGAGGGTTTAAAAAAAAAATTGTGATTTTAACTTGTGAGCTAAGCTGATTGATTTTTATCCCCATGGTCAGAGCGAGACAGTTTTACTTGTGTTTTGCGATACCGTGCTTATAAATACATATTTTATTATATATGTTTATCTACACAGCGTCCCAAAGCTCAGAAAATCTCAGATTGAAATCTTTTATGGCACTGGCACTAAAAAAAATTCAAACCCAACAGCACATTTATAGATACCGAGGTCCAGTTTTAGAGTTCATCCAAGCAGTGTGTTGTATGTAAAGTCATGTTTTATTTATTATAGAAAGGAACTCAGTAGCGTACAGCCACACAATCTTTATTTGGACCTGTACACTCATAGAATATTTAAGTACAATGAAAATTTTGTACGCAAGCCATAGAAGAAAAACAGATATGTTGAATCTTAGAAAATTTGCTGACATTTTATATGATAGTGGAATTTGTGTCATTTGAGGCATATTTTTTATTTTGCTTGACCTGCAAATTGCACCGCTTAATGGGAAGGTTCCGCTTTATTTATTTGTTGATGATCCAGATGGTCTCTGTGCGTGCAAGAGTGTGTGAAGATATGAGACCCGCTAGGGGGTCATTGTTTTTATTTTTCCCGACCAGATGTTATGCAGCCCAAGAGACACTTGTTTGCATTTCGAGTGGACAGCATTTAATACAGAAGAGGTGATGCAGAAGTTGCGGATTAAGAATAACCTCATTGACAAACACATGGCTTTTTGTACTGGACAAACCCAAAGCTGCAACTACTGCAGACTAGGAGGGAACATTCATATGTACTCCGACCTATCAGATATGAGGAAGGAAAATAACGTGAAATGTTCCCACATGTTGAGGCTGAATGGTGAGTACTCAGACACACGCGTGTTGTGTTCAAGCCAGCGCCAGGATATTGAAGCCAGCATAAACATACAGTATTTTTTTTTTCGGGCTGTCTAGCAGCTGGTGTAAAATGGAATGTGACGTTTAGGGGGCGAGAAAAATCTGATAACATTGTCTGTGCAAAACGAGAAGTCTGGTGGAGCTATTTACCGACAGTTAATTAAGACTGGACCCGGCTCGGGAAGATGTGAAAGTTAGCAGATGACTCGAAAAGAGATGAAGCCATGTTGTTTGGCTTGGATGTTGCTAATGAGCTCATTCATTAAGCGATGTCGCACAGATGTGGTTGGCTGGACACGCTTCAGACAGATTTTGTTTGGTCTAAAGTCCAGCCAGACTACTGTTCGTATTTCCTGTGCTGCCCAATCCTCCTTTGTCACAATTCGAGCAGTCAGAATATTTTTTCACTTCATTTCTCCATTCTAGTCATCAGGTACCAGCATCATGGTGGACATTGCAGTGATGGGAGAAGCACATGGGCTGATCACAGACCTCCTGGCTGACCCCTCTCTGCCCTCCAACACCTGCACCTCACTGCGAGCTGTCAGCAGCCTGCTCACCACCCAGCTCACCTTCCAGCCCTTGCATCGGCCCCGCCCCGCCCCCCTGCTTAACCCCTCGGACGCCTACGTCTGCTCCGACTCCGAGGAGGGACCCGAGAAGGGTGAGAAGACGTCCATCCATAAGGTAAGGAAATTCGTGGGGGCGACATGTGGTGCAAATCACGCTGAGAGACTTGGGTCCAAACATTCAAATGTACACTTGTCTTTGGGAAGTATGTGCAATTACCCTTAGATGGAACTGCGGTCCGCCGTATTACGGCCCAAATGATTTAAAGGGCACAAATCGCTCCACACACATGTTAATCTTTGAGCCCGTCTTCCCGCTAATGGCTGCTGCTGCCTTTCAGACCTTTTAGCTTCAAATGAAGGAGTGTGTTTTCATAGAGTTGAGTGAAGAAAAATAGAGCGCGTCTACTGCTTGGAGCTCGCTTCTCCCTTTCATAGCCACAGCTGTGTCAACATGACAGATGTGCAAAAGTCATACTGTGTGTGTGTGTGTGTTGCGTGTGTTTAAGAAAGAAGGGCAACGTGACGTATGCACCTCTCAAAAAGGTTCAAAAGTGTGTTGTTGATATTTTTTGGTACGTTTTTGAAGGCAACGCCCATCCTGGCGGTCCTTCGATAAAACCAATCACGTTGTCTGGCCTTGTAGGAGTGACCAATGGGTCCGCACTTATTAGGATTCCGCAGAAAGACAATGTCCATCCAGATCTGTGTTGGAGGAGAATCGCAGGAGGGAAGTTATTTAGCAATGGAAAAAAAATGTCTGTTATCGTTTGCTTCTGAGTAATAGCAGGATGTTGGCTTTTCAAACACTTTCTTTTTAATTTACAATAAAGCCAAGCAGACGTACTGCTTTGACATTTCTGTTTCAAACACAGGATCCATCTTTGTCCATGATTTCTCTGCAGCCTACAGCATGGACTGGAAGACTTCCACTTGCAGATGATGTTAAAGTTGGCTGGTGTGACCACTTGCGTTCACACTGTTCAAATATCTTAAAGAAAATATGGAATAAAAATTGCTAGTAATATCTCTATTTTTAATGTGAAGATAATTTGTAATTTTGATGAATTTGACGCACAATTTGTCTTTGCGGGCCTTCCTAAAAGAATGTGGCGGGCCGTATCTTGCCCTTGAGTTTGACGTCAGTGATTTAATATAAATGCTAATGACAGTGCCGTTGAGCAAAGGGGCAGCAGGAAAGTGTTTGTTTGAGACACTTTGCTTTGAATGGGCTCATTCATGATTGCGAGCCAATATTTATTGGGTCATCAGACTGCGCAAGCGAGCGAGGGAGAGACGTTGCCATGTTTTGTGCTTCTTTGCCAAGCTGCTGCGTGGCATGGAGCAGATGGAAGCATCACACATGGGCAAACAGTACAGTGTAAAAAAACGTTCATACATTTCACCAAAGAAAGCATTCAAGCGCTTTTTAAAACAATGTCAGTTTGATTCCTTCTTGACCTTTTAAGCATGTTTACCTTCCTCTCTGCATGCAGCGTCTGAGGCGGAGTCTCCACCCGGGTCTTCTGAGGAAAATCTCCTCCACATGGACCACCACCACCTCCGCCACAGGCCTGCCCACAATCGAGCCAGGGCCCGTGCGGAGGGACCGCAGCGCCAGCATCAAACCCTACCACGAAACACTCATGTGCAGGTAGTCGACCGCTACACGTCTCACATATCCACCGAGCCCGGCTTTTAGCCATCCCTTTGCTCGCTCTAGTTCCAGAATCACATGCTTCATTAGATCATACCTTGTCCACATAGTTGTACGAAACTGCAAAGCAAGACCTCTCATAATGGTTTTTACGTTCTGACATTACATCAAAGTTATTAGGTTTAGTCCCAGCGGTGCGGCTGTAGGTTTGCCGAACGCATCAGCGTGACTGCACAGTCATGGCACAGTTGTGTGTGTGTGTGTGCAGCCGGAGCCAGAATGGAAAGAAGGCCCACAGGCAAAAGGCATTAACCCGAATAACTAAGACACGCATAAACTCTCGGCACATTAGCGCTGAAGATACTAGCACGAGAGCCGAGTCCATGAATGGGCCCCAGCGACTGTCGTGTGTATAATGTGTGGTTTGCTGTGCTGGCTTTGTAGAAGCTTTGGAAGCTAGCTTAGATGCAATCATGTTGAGGCTATTAATCGATGTGGTGTGGTTTGCACTTCAAAGACTTTTTGACTACTTCATTTTGTTTGGAAAGAAAGGCAAAACAAGTCAAGACGGCTGGCCCGCTTGTGTCTGCCACTTTTCTTACAAGTTACGGCCATAAATATAAATCTTCTTTGTTGTGATCAGTCCAGAAATGGCATTCTTTAAAGCGTGTTTGTGGTGACCGTGCTATTATGTTTGGATGAATCCAGGACAGCTGAGCGTGTTTTGAATCACTTTACAAGTATTGCACAGTCAAAAGACATTTCCAAGTATCCCGGCTGTGTACGTGCGTGTGTATGTGCTTTAAATATGATCTACGGGACATAGTGTAGAGTTTAAAATATTCTTCTTTGAATATGCAAACAATACTCCAGCAGCCAATCATTTTGCAATTGCTTCAAGCCTTGGTGAACTTTACTTTGGAAACGTTAATATTAAAAATTATGATTGTAGTTATTTTCATAGCGCAACATTTCCGCAATTCAAAACAAGAAATAAATGATAATGTCAACATCACATTTCAAAAAGACGACTGGGGGCAGTGAATTTCCACATGCACATAAATATAGCCTCTTAAATGATTCTCACAGTTGGCCATAATCTGATTGAAATAAATCTGATGAAAAGCAGTGCTTTTTATAGTCCTTCTTCGGAAAAAGTACTTTCACGCTAGAGACTTATGTCGCTTGTTGACATCAGTCGGGGAAATTGGAGTACAGTTCATTTTCAACAGTTCCGATGACATTTTCCACTCAAATTTAAGAAATTGATTTGTATTCTTTTTCGATCATTTTAATGTCTTTATGTGTCGAGTCAGTTTAGGACATGCGGAAGGGCTAATAAGTCTGTCGGCGGCTTGCTTGGCGCGTGTATTTACACAATAACCGTGCGTTACATGAGCACATTGTGTAAACGTAAGCACACTGAGCCGCTCTTGTACACAGGGGCCCACTTTAACTGCTCTGCTCAGCTCAACTGTAGCAGGCAGGCTCCAGCTATGACCACTTAAGGTGGTGTGAGTATAAACAAACACCAGGGCCTCTCCTCTGTCACCAGAACCCTACAATTATTACATTTACACACATTGGATACACCGTCACGAGTGCATTTTGTGGAAAACAAACACAGGATTGGACTGGGTTTACTTTTACTCTCATCTTATTTATTTCATTTAAGCAGCTGTAAAAGGAAACTTGCAGTTTTAAACTTCGGATTCAACTTTAATGTTTTCTTTTTCTTCAACTCATTTTACTTTCTCAATTATGTTATGTTAATGAGATGAGGTCATCTGGACCGTTTGATGCTCGGCACCGGTGATCAGGACTTTGAATTAATTGAGCCATTGTGGGAGGAAAAATAAACATATGGCTACTTCTCTGATTTATCATCTTTACCATCTTAATCATTTAGGCCTATTTTCTTGCCCGCTCAATATTCCCATAATTTTAGATTCACTCTTTAGAGTTAGAATTAGCAATAGCATCACCGTCAAAGCTTCTTCGCGTCATCTGGCTCAACGAGTGAATAGATTACTGGAAGCAGAAGGAACGGGTTTGTCAGTGTGTTGTGATTGGTTAGACAAAGAAAATATCCAGCAAAGAGTGAAGAGAGCGAGCAGAAGCCAGCTGAAATGTTCCAAAGATATTAAACAGCATTGAAAGACAATTCATCATTAAAATTGTCTTTTACCTGCCAGTTAGTAACTTTTTTTTTTGATTCACTTCTAGTTTTTTCTGGGCACCTCCCACATTCCGAAAACATGCCTAAGTTAACGGAAGACTGATATCGAATTATTGGTGTGATAGGTTTTGGAATTGATTTTCTGGATATCTGAGCTGCACCTGTGGAAAAGCAGTTTGAGAAAATTAATTGACTCCTTGTGACTTTATAATCATGAAGCTGTGTGTCGATTCATAGACACAAACTACTATACGGATCCTGTGCAGACTCAGGACGTTCTTCTGATGGAAGCAAAGTCACCTAATACCTGACCGCATGTAAACCGAACACGTCCACCTTTCTTATTTCCATTCTGCGCCGAGGCCTCAATGTCACTCGCTGAGCTTATTCTGCTGCATTAGCAGAATAGGAAGCATGGCTGCCAGTTTTTCAACTTTCATTAAAAGTCAAAGCTTTTAAAAGCCAAGCACTCCTGCCTTGCGCATACCCTTCCCCTGACAATAATGCACTAGCTGTTCGCCCGCCAAACTATCAAACTATTTTATATTCCACACCTGCGAGACATTACGTGCAACGCTCCGAACTGGCCCCGCAGACACAACACAACTCTTTGTTGGGGCCTCGGAACCGTTAGTCTAGGGTCCATGGGCACCAAACAATTTCTCCACCGCATTCTTTTGTGCTTCAAGTAATTTCTCCAACTTTTGAGGATATATAGTTTAATTGGAAACACCCCCCATCCTGACAATAGCTACAATGGGGGAAACACGAGAGCTGATTGAGAGGCTCCCCGTGGTGATTTACGTCAGACTCAAGAACAGCCTCATGATTATTTGTGTCATTCCGAGCAGCACCAAGATGAGAGAATGCTGCCTGTCATTTCTAATTTATTTGTGTGGTCATCCATTATATTCACTCATCTTTTTTTGTCTGTCGAAACAGCTGCGGTGTTTGTTCAAGCAATGGCGGGAAAACAAAATACTTAAAGGGATCCCTCATTAAGTTTTTACTGTCAACATCTTCCAAGTGCTTTGACATCCAAGACAGATATATTGAATGGAATCCATCCCAATATTTCAGCGCAGCTGCTGACAGGAAAGGCCTGTACGCATTTTTTTAAATTTTTTTTTTTACAAAGTACAAGCAAACACATTTATGTACTATTCTCGGTCCGCCTCTCCCCCAGTGCATTTCAGTGGAATGTGCTCAGCTTGTTCGGAGGCTTTAGTTGGATTTTAATTGGTTCCTCCAAGCACTGTGTCGACAACATGCACTGTATATATATTTTTACCAAAAAATAGTTCAACATCAAATCCCTCTTGTCTACAGTTGTGGAAGACCATACATAAAGCTGAGCCACGGAGAGGGCTCGATAGACAAGGGAGACCGAGTACCACGTTCAGGTACGCGGGTTTCACTTTTCATTCAAATTTGATGCACAATGCTTGCAATCTCAGCGTAAGACAAAATTGATTTCTTTTACAATCCCTATAACTTCAAGAAGGTCCAAGAAAAAAAGAAAAAATTCTAACAATGAACTCTAACCTTCACTGACTTATTATTGCCTCTTTCAACAGCAGAGGATCAAGTGGTTGCGTCGTCAGACTATGACAGCACCCACGAAGCCAACCATAGTGACAGCAGTGATGTAGCACACACAGAGGAGGACACAGAAGAAGGAAAAAACTCCTCCCAGAATGTCATCCTCCACCCGCTAATACCTCCTGAGGTAAGACACAAAGACCATAAAGACCCTTTAAATGGCCCTCAGGGACATGAGGAGACAGCATGATGTTTCTATAATGAAAAAACTCCCTTTTCATCATACAGGACAAACCTATCCTGGCCCCGGAGCCGCTATTAATGGAAGATTTAGAGCCGATGATGAATCAGCTAAACAATTGGAACTTTCCCATCTTCAGCTTGATGGAGAAGACAAATGGAAAATGTGGACGGATCCTCAGTCAGGTGAGGAAGTCAGTAGTCTTCACTAAACCTGACACGTGTTTTAGAAATGTGGAAGGAAGCACGAGAACCCGACGAAAAGCCGCGCAAGCACGAGGGAGAACGTGCTAACTCGACACTGGATATAGGGCGCTACAATTCCAACCCTGAGGTGCTAACCATCAGTCCATTCACAATTCAGTCAGTAGAATCTGCTTCAAAATACTTCTTTTAGATTTCAGATAAGAGGAATCTTAACTTGTATTTGGCTGGATAATTTTCATCTAAGATGTAGAATTGCATTACATGTCATTTAAACTGGCAGTAATAACTGAACTTTTTCATGTTGTGATAAACTCAATTATTTTGCCAATGAAAGTGCTTGAATTTGACTTTGGGAAACGTTTGCAAACTTTTTAGCCCCCCCTCCGCAAGTGTGACCCCCGCCCCCCCCAATTCTAAAACCCCGACTGTTACATTTCTAAAACCGTCCATAGGTGTGAATGTTTGGTTGTCTCTCTGCAGTGTATCCTGCTTCTTGCCTTGAGTCAGCTGGGATAAACTCCAGCTCACCAGTGACCCGATGAGGACAAGCAGTAACGAAATTGGATGAATGGTGGTGCCATTATGTTCTGTTTTTCCCCTCTCAGGTCTCATACAGGCTTTTTGAGGACACTGGATTGTTTCAGACCTTCAAGATTCCCATCCAAGAATTCATGAACTACTTCCATGCCCTTGAGAATGGTTACAGAAACATACCATGTAAGCTTGTACAAATCCTGTCCGCTTACATTCAGGACCTTTGCCTAGACTTAATACCAAATCATCCACGAGAGGAAAATTGTATTGTTTGTCTTATTTAATTGGGTTTAACTGAGGCTTTATAAAATGAGATAATTAGCTCAACGCTGCCCTCTGGTGGTGATAAACTGACTCCGCTGTTCCCTGATTCAGATCACAATCGAGTGCATGCCACGGATGTGCTCCATGCAGTCTGGTACCTCACCACACAGCCGGTTCCGGGTCTGCCCAGCCTCATGGCTGACCACAGCTCTGCTAGTGACTCAGGTGGGTCCAACGCACATGTTGTCAAGTTCATTTGTTGTCAAGATCAGGGGATGTTTGAGAATATTTGCCATTTTTCACATGTCCTGAGTGTTGTTAGTCACCTAAATGTTGAACAGAGGCTGTGATTTACCGAAGTCAAATTCCTTGTTTGGCACGCTCAAACATGGCGATTAAAAACTCTTGAATTTGGAATCACGATTCATAGTTCTTGTTCTCTAGATGTCCTCCCTCAGATTTTTTTTCAAATCAAGTTCATTGATTAATCTGATAAACTGATGATCTAAAAGGGGTCTTTTCACTTTAGTCACGTGATGAATTTGCTACGAGCTCAAGAAGCACTAAAATATACAGGACTGTCTCAGACAATTAGAATATTGTGATGACGTTTTTTTATTTTCTGTAATGCAATTAAAAAAACAAAAATGTCATACATTCTGGATTCATTACAAATCAGCTGAAATATTGCAACCCTTTTTTTTAATTTAAATTTGGGTTTTTAATTGCATTACAGAAAATAGAGAACTTTATCACAATATTCAAATTTTCTGAGACAGTCCTGTATATTATTATTTATTGTTTTGTTTCCTACCTAGTGTCTAACTCATTAATGGTTTTGAGAAAAAGTGCTTCCATTCACATTGCAAAACTATTTGAATTTCTGAAGAGCATGAAATTACAGGCAGATTAGAATTTCCTCACAAGCATATTTTCATCCCCTCATTTGTATGCCTTACTAAAGGCTTCTCTTTGATCCACGCACAAGAGGATTCGAGGCTTCCAAAAAGTCTCTGTGTGCATTTGAACGCTTAGATGTGTGTTTTTAAAATGTTGCACCCTTCAAGCACAATATGTGTGTGTTTGTGTGGCAGCCTGTTGTTGTTCACCTTACTCCCGTTGTCTGCTTCCCTTGTGGCCAGACTCCGATAGTGGAATAACTCACAGTCATATGGGCTTCCTGATGTCAAAGACATACACTGTGTCAGAGGACGGTTATGGCTGCTTGTCCGGCCTCATACCGGCTCTGGAGCTTATGGCTCTCTACGTGGCTGCCGCCATGCACGACTATGACCACCCCGGGCGGACCAACGCCTTCCTGGTGGCTACCAGCGCCCCACAGGTGAAGTTCAAATTGAAATCATCAACATGGATGGTGGGACATAGCCAGACAAAGTTCCAGAAGCTGAGCTAAGAGACAAACAAATGTTTGCAACTGTTCTAAATGTCTTTTGGGTCTGTGCAGGCGGTGCTATACAATGATCGTTCGGTTCTGGAAAACCACCACGCTGCCTCGGCCTGGAACCTCTTGTTGTCCCGACCGGAGTATAACTTCCTCCTCAACTTGGACCACAGGGAGTTCAAGCGATTCCGTTTCCTGGTCATTGAGGCCATATTGGCTACAGATTTGAAGAAGCACTTTGATTTTCTCGCAGAATTTAATGCAAAGGTATTTGTGATTTGGATGTTTTTGGATATAATGATTTGGATAACTCACCCAGTCCATCACAGGGCACTTACAGGCATACATTTATTCACACTGATGGGTAGTTTCGAAGCAGATATGCATGTTTTTGGAATGTGGCAGGAAGCTGGAGTAGAGAAAAGTCGCACAAAGCATGGGGGGAACATGCAAAATCACTATGTTCCATAGAGGAAGAGCTTAAGACAGGGTTGTCAAACTAGTCATAGTTTCCTTCAGGAGGCCATTATGACTGACATTGACCTGAATAGAAAATATTTGAATGCCTCAAATTAGATACAGTATAGGCCACACAACAAATTGATGAAGTTTTGAAATCAAAGGCTGTTCAAATATTTAAAAAAAAAAGACTGGTAACAAAATTTGCCAACAATATTTCTACTTTTAAAAGTGAAGACAATTTGCAATTTTAATATTGACACATTTAGTCGATGCACAATTTATCTTTGCCAGCCACATAAAATGATGTGGCAGGCCATATCTGGCCCCTGAGCCTTGAGTTTGACACCTGTGGATTAATTATGTATTTTGGGGGTAAAAGCTAAAACGTGAACACAATGTTTAATTTGATCTATTTTTCGATTGATTCTCTAGGTAGGGGATGATCCATCTTCAGGCATTGATTGGTCCAATGAGAATGACAGGTTGCTGGTTTGCCAGATGTGCATAAAGTTGGCAGACATCAACGGGCCACTAAAGTGTAAGGACCTGCATCTACAGTGGACAGAGGGCATTGTCAATGAGTTCTATGAACAGGTTGGCCACCTCTCCTTCATCACTGCTTCGCATTTCTGGCCGTAACCTTGTGCTAATGAAGGTCATGCCGCGTGTAGGGTGATGAAGAGTCCAATCTGGGTCTCCCCGTCAGCCCTTTCATGGACCGAGCCGCACCGCAGTTGGCCAAACTCCAGGAGTCATTCATCACACACATCGTGGGACCCTTGTGCAATTCTTACGACTCGGCCTGCCTCATGCCGGGACGATGGGTGGAACGCAAGATGGATGCCGAGGAACCTGAAAGCACAGAGAACGAGGAGGACGAGGAGGACACGGCGGAGGAAGACACGTCCACCAGCTCAGAGTCATCACGTAAGACAAAGTGTATATTATCAAACCATGTGATCGTCCTTGCATTTGAAGTTTAATAATCACATGTTTGGTATCACAGAGAAAACAGCCAAGAAGAGGCGGAAAGTGTTCTGTGAGATCACTCATCACCTGCTGGAGAACCACGAGATGTGGAAAAAAGTGATCGAGGAGGAGGAGGACCAGAAGCAGGGCCAAGGAGCAGATTCGGCTCATGTGAACAGTGTAGCGGAGCCCGTTTTGGCCACTCACCAAGAAGAAGAGGAGCCGGGCAGCAGAGAAGAGCCGCTCGAAGGGGAGGATCCCGAGGAAGGAGTCGAGGAACCCGAGTGGTCTGCGTCAACGCAGCAAGTGGACGAAGACCGGCAGTGAAGGCAACATCCGGCCTCTTTCACGATTAGTACAAGTGTTTTTTTTCTTCTATACTATTTACTGAATCCTGTTTTTGCCAGCACATCACTTTAGACACAACACTGTAGATTGGGAAATGTGTGCCTAAGAATAAAAACAGGGTGGGAAATTATGTGCTTTACACGTTTTTGTCTAAATATTTGAGTTCACCAACTATTTGAAAGGAGCTTTTTGTCTTGCAATATGAGATTATGCATGTTCTTTGGAATACAGACTCTTTTGTTACTGTCAAGGGAAAAAGGCAGACTGGCAACACAGACCTTAACCACAATGTGGTAATACGGGACTGATGAAATTTGCTGCCAATTTATACCTAATTTTCTGAATGCAATGACATGGACATCCCCCGTTACTTGTACTTGTGCTTTAATTTAAGCAGGAGTTTTTGAGTGGAGGTCAAAATGGGCCATCAAATGAAGAACATTGGTGTAAATGTCATTCCTTGAACCTCAGCCAACATGAGTCTCTCACACAATAAATATTTATGAAAGCTAATTTTATGCACCGTATCGCCATGTATGTTTTAAATGCAGATGTTTCATCCTCATTGCAAGTTTAACTTTGTGTCCAAGTGAAAGATTCCCCTGCCTAAAATATGAATAAGGTTCTCCATGTTGTGGTTATGCCAAAATGGGAACTTGCAGCAGCAATGTTTTTATGGACTGATTCATACGATCATTAGAAAAAAGGGAATAAACCAAACCAAGTTTGACATTTGGAATCTCAGAAGTCATAAATCCATGAAATGAGATAGACTATAAAGGGAATATTACATTCATGCCCTTCTTTTTCTCTACTTTTATTTCTTCAATTCTGCATTTTCTGTGTGTCCATTCCTCCATATGTGAACCTTAAACCCTCAGGAAATCTTCAACTGTTGAAATTCAACAAAAGCTCTACTAGGACAGTAAAGATGTGCAGGGATATTATTGCAAGCTACTTTTAGATGATGTCCACAATACACATTGAAGCACAGGAAGTATGAAATCAGGTAGCAAATTTAAGAACAACCATATGCATCGACTGGAGACCGGACTGAAATGATGTATACTGTAGGTTGACACTTCAGAAAGTTGAATTCAAAAATGATTGCCACATCACAAGTCATGTAGTGCTTTTCTGACATCTTTGTTTGATTTCTGACGAAATGCATAATAAGTCTGAGAAGTGCGATTCCCTTTTTGAGTAGTAATCACAGGCTCTCATGACTTTGCTTTCAAACACTGTCAGGAAATAAATGTGCTGAATTTGTCACTTTCAGGGTCCAATGGCTGGAACAACTATTATACCACTGAAACGGGGGGGAGATATATATATATATATATCAATACGATTGTTTTATATATATATATATATATATATATACATAATATGAATATATGTATATAGTCATACATACATATATATACATAATATGAATATATGTATATAGTCATATATATATATATAGTCGTATATATTTATATTATATATACACAGTGGACTACAAACACACACGCACAGGGATTCAAATGTGGACACAGTTCATCACACCTTAAAAAAAAAAAAATAGATCCCCAAGGTACCTTTTTTTTTCTGACAGTGTATGAGTACAATGCAGTCTCAAATCAAAATTTAAATTGTGTAACAAAACATGACATTAGAATTATTCATCACGAACTATAAAGACAATAATGCTTAAAATTTTGACAAACTAATTTTGAGCCCAGAAGACTCCCAAGTGAATGAACAGCCCACTTTGTTAGGATGAGAAGAAAAAAAAAAACATGACAGTTGAGTTAAATCCAAGTCATATGTGTCGCTGCATGGAATTTGAAAGATGTGAATCTGGGGATTTCATGTAAGATTGTTCCTTTACATTTATATTGGCAGATATTTTATCGCCTTTTTTTCCATTTCAATGTTTCCCACAGTGGATACTCCCACTGTACAAGAGGAGTCAGGAAAGGGATGTGACCGCTTTGTGAATGTGCGGTATATTACTCTGAACTTAAGAGGAGTTCATTTATGTAAGCGTCTAATTGGAAACCCTGTTTCTAGGTCCAATGCTGTCTTGTTTCAAACGTGGCTGTATGGCAACCAGTACACTTAGTAAATTTTGATGCATTCCATAGTCGCTCTCCAAAGATCCTGTGTGCATACAGTATTTCTCCTTGTGCTTCCACTTTGACCTAGAAACTGCTTTGTAGCCATGTTCAATGGCAACGATTGACATTTTTAACATTCATCACCGATTTGTCACACACAAAGACCATTAAACTGTTATGGGGTGGAGAACATATGTCATTTCAGTCAATATGTTATGTTGTTTTGTCTTTGTTCCTGTCATTTGACTGTTCCACATTTGTAGGGTAATTGTAATCACGAGAGCGAAACCAGCTTTAAAATAACATAAGCGAAATTGCTCAGTATTTTTATAGAACATGCAAATTATTATGACAAATTTGTTTCCTCTCACCAGTTGACTGCACTTACCATGTGTACTTAAATGCAGTGTTTTGTCTAAATACAAAGGATTTGTGAACATTAAAGATTTCCCTTGCAGGTTAATGCTCCATTTTGTACAATATGAATATATGCTGTAAAGTAAAGACATTTTAAAACTACCAAAAACTTCTAGAAACACATTATTTATTTTCACCATTTTGTAATATAGACACTATACTGTGGCTTCATAATTGCCAGACTTACTGGAAGTGCCTATTGGTATGTATAATACATGAATATATTTGAAGATTATTAGAAATTGTCACAAACTGACCTAATTTGATGTTGTAATGTGAATACATTCAGTTATAAGACAGAAATTTTGTGGCATCCCTGTGTTTGTCTTTACTAATCGTGAAAACAAATGATGAAATGATTTCTTGATAGAACATGTTTTTATCATTTGAAAGTATGGAGAAATACAAATTAAAATTGCTTCATACAAATGGTCAATTTGGAAGAATCAACTGCAATATGCATACATTCTATGTTATTTGCTGTGCTTGTGACACAAACTTTTACAGAAAAAGATGAACACTTCAATTTATTGTTATTATTATTTTATTATCTCACTGAAGGTTTGTTTTCATTAACATAACTTTGTAATGGTTGGCTGAGAAAATATTATTGTCTTTCATCTAAATCCATATGGCGCATCTATGATGCATACTTACAAGTGGCGAAATAATAAAAATTGCACACTTAGTGTATTTTTTGCACACAACTGGCAGGCAAACCTTGCTTGCAGTACCAATGTTTAGCCACTGTATATAAATAAGTTGATATGTGGCGCACTTCTTTAACAACTCTCAAACGTCCATGAATGTAACCATAGAAGAAGAATTGACGCTTAGTTGGCCACCCGTGTTAGCATCACCTACTCTGAGCTAGTTGTTTGCTAAGTGTGTGAAGACACAAAACAGACAAATTTGTCACCTCAACCGGCCATTGAGCTCCTTGCTTTGGGTTTTTGGGGCTCGGGTAAAATGTCTTCTTGGCCAACTGCTTGCAATGTTTCCCGGCGGCAGCAGGGTAACCCAAATGGGAGGTCAGTCGTTTTTGCCTTCATTCTAGCATTAGCATGCTACTCAGGAGAATAGTAATATAAAAGACATAGCAACGATAATGCATGCTCGCGCCTCTGTATTCCCCATACAATGTTATCCATTAAACGTTTTTTGTTTTTAATCCGTTTTTGTTTCGTGGTGCAGCGTTCAGCCTTTGAGATTGTTCCGGAGAAGTGCGCCGTACCCAAGCAGGGAAGAGAGGAACGAAGATCTCAAGGATGCCCTGGAAAGGTCTGTAAAACTTAATTCAACTACATTTTATTTTCGGGAATGTAGTGTAAAATCAACACAAGTTAAAATCAGAGGCGGCAGACACAGTACTAAGTGTTGCACTTTGAACAATGGGTTGCACCGTGCTCAAATGCATATTATTGTTCATGTTACCATATGCACATTGTGCGATGTTTGTTAACAAATAAGGAGTGGGAAGAAGGAAAAAAAAAAAACACCACAGGGCCACATCCAGTTCAGTCTGAAAGTTCCTGGCTCTTTGCTGGAACAGTTCTACAATCACACACACACACAAGTGAATAAATTTTTACTTTGCTTGAACGTGTATTCCCCCCCTTTACAGTTTGTCAACTGCTTGTTGTTTATTTGGTATTGTTTAAAACAAAAACTAAACAACGATATTGCAATATTGATATTTTTGTTATATTGTGCACATACTAATTAAATACTACTTTTTTTTTTAACATTTACTGCCTCTCTTTCAGTTACAAAGAATTGGAACAGAAGCAACACTACACTGGCAGTGTCAAGTATGATGGTGCAAAGCATCAACCCAATGGTGAGAATTCCCTAAAGTTATAAAGGAAGTTCCCCAAAAATCTGCAAATGTAGACCAACCACTATGCGAGTGTTCACTTGTAATTTGTCATTATCTCAAGCAAAATTTGTGTTTTTATCCACTTGGACGTTCCCTCTCCATTGCTCATCAACCCTCTTGTCTTTTGGTTGCTCCAGCTAAGCCCGAGAACACTTCCGCAGACAGACGGAAAACCTTGTATCAGAAATTCTACAGGCAAGTGCAAGACGATCACACAGCTGCTGACTGTGTGATCATATCAGTGGCCAACCAGTGTCTGTAAGTACAAATTTCAAATGTGCTAATATCCCACAGAATTTTTTTCCCAGCACTTTTGGTCAAGGGCTTAAATAGTTACAAAGCTGGAAGGTTTCACAAGCCTCCCTCAGAAGTTTTTTCTTAATTTTATTTAAAATTTAATATACTCTATCTATCCTGGCAAATAATCTCTTTATAGTTAACACAATAAGAGCTTTTTTGTTTCAACAACCACATGCGTCCTTTTATGTATTTTTGCACCTTAAAGTAAATCCCATGAATAGGCTCAATGTAATTGAAACAACAAAGCAGCATTAATGCTTTGTTTGTAGTGTGCTTAACTTTAATCGTTACCGTAATTTTCGGACTATAAGTCGCTCCGGAGTATAAGTCGCACCAGCCATAAAATGCCCAAAAATGTGAAAAAAAACATATAAGTCGCTCCGGAGTATAAGTCGCATTTTGGGGGGCAATTTATTCGACAAAATCCAACACCAAGAGCAGACATGAACGAGCAACAACAGGCTAAACGATACGGTATGCTAACGTGACAAACACAAACGAGGAGCTGAGAACGGGCCTGACGTAACATTCAGTTATTTAAAAAAAAAACTATTACATAAATAACACGTTTATAAAACCATCTGTTTCACTCCAATTCATTAAATCCATCAATCGTCCTTTGTCAACAATGCCGTGTGCCGCGCCGCAGTTCAAATTATTCCACAGGCCCATACAACGATATATAAACTATATTTTAAATAACTATCACATAAACAACAATATTATCAAACCATTTGTGTCACTCCAAATCATTAAATCCATCGATCAAATTTCTCGTCCTTTATGTCATCCTGGTGACAGAGGACATGTCCAGAGGATATGGCGCTTTAAAGTGTTAATTACTTTATTTGATTTTTTTCTCTCTATTTTTCATCTATTTTTCATGTTTTGAATATGTTCAAGATAAAGATATCAAAGCATGTGAAGTGATCAACTATACTAAAAATAACATGTGAAGTGGTCAACTATTCTTGTAAGTAAGTGATGTGTTAATGATCAAGTAAAAATTTGTGAAAAAAAAACATATGTCGCTCCTGAGTATAAGTCGCCCCCCCACCCAAACTATGAAAAAAAACGCGACTTATAGTCCGAAAATTGCGGTAATTGTTGTTGTTCAACAGTGTAAGGTCTGAAACACAGAATCCGACAGAAAAAAACCCAAAGACTTTGATCGCAGCACACATTTCAGACGAGATGTCTGATTGCTTGTACAAAAAAAAGAACATTTACAACATGACATAGTCCACTTCCATATTGCTGATGACCACAAAATCATAAGTCGGACGTCACTCCGAGCAGAAATGTTTCAATTTTTACTTTTATAATTGACCACTATATTAGTCTAAAATGTTTTCTCACAATGTGAACTTTCTACAGTCATGCATATGTTAGGTATGGTGGTAGAACCCTACACAAATACTGCTCTTTCATGCTTCTTTAGTTACCATAGTAACACATAAAAATGTTTTAGTTGTTTACCACTCAAGTTACATTGAAAGTGTTCAACTGCAAACATTTCCCTAAAGTATCACAACCCTTAATGTACTGTATGACATGTGTTGCCATTTAATATTTAAAGTTGCCGCTGACTCTTTTTGTCAACAAATACTTTCATTCGGTTTTTCTTAGTTCGGGTCACATGGTACAATGCACAAAGTCATCCAAACATCACTTTGAAATCCACTCCATTCATAGCGTATTGTCCAATCGAGACATCTGATTTTTACACCAAAATGATTACCGTATTTTCCGCCCTAAAAGGCGCACCTAAAAACCTAAAATTTTCTCAAAAGCCGACAGTGCGCCTTATAGGCCAGTGCGCCTTATATATGGATCAACTGATGAATTTGTTGATCCATACTGGTTGTACACAGTGCTCTGCCAAAATGTTTCAGTACGTTTTAGTACGACTAATAAATTACAAGGTCGCATCGCTTCCCAGCATTACGGCAACTGTAGTCAGGGGGCGTCACCGAATAGCTGTTGTACCCGCGAGGCTATTTCCTGTCAAAATAGGCTGCTCTGTTAATGTTTCGAGTAAATCTACGGATCGATATGGAAGGGAAACATAGGTAAGTAGTACCAATGCGTTAGATCGAACTTTAGTCAGTTCCGATCATTTTATAGGAGATCGTTTGAGAAACGCGATTGTTTACACTTTGCTGAGGCTCATGGGAGATTGCGAGGTGAGGCTCGTGAGACTTTGCGGATGGCTAATGCTATTGCGATAGCTGCTATACGTACCAGGCTATTTCATGTCAAAATAGGCTGCTCTGTTAATGTTTCGAGTAAATCTACGGATCGATATGGAAGGGAAACATAGGTAAGTAGTACAAATGCGTTGGATCGAACTTTAGTCAGTTCCGATCATTTTATAGGAGATCGTTTGAGAAACGCGATTGTTTACACTTTGCTGAGGCTCATGGGAGATTGCGAGGTGAGGCTCGTGAGACTTTGCGGATGGCTAATGCTATTGCGATAGCTGCTATACGTACCAGGCTATTTCATGTCAAAATAGGCTGCTCTGTTAATGTTTCGAGTAAATCTACGGATCGATATGGAAGGGAAACATAGGTAAGTAGTACAAATGCGTTGGATCGAACTTTAGTCAGTTCCGATCATTTTATAGGAGATCGTTTGAGAAACGCGATTGTTTACACTTTGCTGAGGCTCATGGGAGATTGCGAGGTGAGGCTCGTGAGACTTTGCGGATGGCTAATGCTATTGCGATAGCTGCTATACGTACCAGGCTATTTCATGTCAAAATAGGCTGCTCTGTTAATGTTTCGAGTAAATCTACGGATCGATATGGAAGGGAAACATAGGTAAGTAGTACCAATGCGTTGGATCGAACTTTAGTCAGTTCCGATCATTTTATAGGAGATCGTTTGAGAAACGCGATTGTTTACACTTTGCTGAGGCTCATGGGAGATTGCGAGGTGAGGCTCGTGAGACTTTGCGGATGGCTAATGCTATTGCGATAGCTGCTATACGTACCAGGCTATTTCATGTCAAAATAGGCTGCTCTGTTAATGTTTCGAGTAAATCTACGGATCGATATGGAAGGGAAACATAGGTAAGTAGTACCAATGCGTTGGATCGAACTTTAGTCAGTTCCGATCATTTTATAGGAGATCGTTTGAGAAACGCGATTGTTTACACTTTGCTGAGGCTCATGGGAGATTGCGAGGTGAGGCTCGTGAGACTTTGCGGATGGCTAATGCTATTGCGATAGCTGCTATACGTACCAGGCTATTTCATGTCAAAATAGGCTGCTCTGTTAATGTTTCGAGTAAATCTACGGATCGATATGGAAGGGAAACATAGGTAAGTAGTACCAATGCGTTGGATCGAACTTTAGTCAGTTCCGATCATTTTATAGGAGATCGTTTGAGAAACGCGATTGTTTACACTTTGCTGAGGCTCATGGGAGATTGCGAGGTGAGGCTCGTGAGACTTTGCGGATGGCTAATGCTATTGCGATAGCTGCTATACGTACCAGGCTATTTCATGTCAAAATAGGCTGCTCTGTTAATGTTTCGAGTAAATCTACGGATCGATATGGAAGGGAAACATAGGTAAGTAGTACCAATGCGTTGGATCGAACTTTAGTCAGTTCCGATCATTTTATAGGAGATCGTTTGAGAAACGCGATTGTTTACACTTCGCTGAGGCTCGTGAGACTTTGCGGATGGCTAATGCTATTGCGATAGCTGCTATACGTACCAGGCTATTTCATGTCAAAATAGGCTGCTCTGTTAATGTTTCGAGTAAATCTACGGATCGATATGGAAGGGAAACATAGGTAAGTAGTACCAATGCGTTAGATCGAACTTTAGTCAGTTCTGATCATTTTATAGGAGATCGTTTGAGAAACGCGATTGTTTATAGAGGGCTCGTTGGTTATTGGCTAGTGGATGCATACCGCAACCCTAGTCAACCTCAGTTTGATGCAGTATAGCTTCTATTTTATGCGCCTTATAAGCCGGTGCGCCTTATATATGGACAAAGTTTTAAAATGGGCCGTTCATTGAAGGTGCGCCTTATAACCCGGTGCGCCTTTTAGGGCGGAAAATACGGTACTGACATTTGGTACTCCAAATCCAAGTGTGTCTCTTTTTGTATCTCACCGGGTTCTGCAACACTTCTAAGGTGTCACCTAAAACACATTCAACCATTGCGTCTGATTAATTTGATTTGAGTTGGTCTTGGTTCCAGTTTGAGTCAGTCAACAGAGAAGTGTTGAGTTAACATGTTTCTCTTCCTCTTAAAGGGATTACCCCAAATCGCTAAACCAGTGCTTGCAGGAGCGTGGCCTGTCGGTGGAAATGCTCTATCTGCAGGCGGAGTCAGACCTGACGCAAGCCCTGCAGGATGTCCGAGGTGTTGGCTCCCCGTTATGTATTCTGGTGGAGCAGAAAAATGTAGCTCTGTCCTCCTGCACAGTTATCATTTTCTCAGAGCCCCTCAAAAGTAAGTCCCGCCCCCCTCAAAATCACCTCCAATGACAAATATCCATCCCCTTTCTAAGCCCCCGCACAACTAATCACGCAATGCACCGTGCAAGCAGGCACGCACGCACGCACACACACAAATATCCTGTCACATTACCTAAAAACACAACTAAAGAACAAGAATTCAAGCTCGCCTTTTGATACATTACAAATGTATTTAAAAATCCCCCAAGAGTCATGACTTCCAGTCCTAAACTAGCAGACAAGCAACGCTTAAAGAAAACAATATTACAACACCCTTTACCACGCCTCTTTCCCAGCTTGTTGAAGAGAAAACTGAAATGATCCCCATGTAATCAACTCTCAGCTCAGCCCACAGCTCTTGACATTCAGAGTTGAATTTCTTTTTAATTTTTTTTTAATTCTGCTTCTTTAGATGGTAAACTAATTGAGACTGAATCTACAGCACGTCTTGCTCCAGTTCCATGCATTCAGATATAGTTTGGGGATTTATTAGATACATTTATTAAGAGACTAAAATCCAAATCCTCACTCGTTTTTTTTTTTGCACACCTCATTGTTACAATTCTTCTTCTTTGGCGGGGGGAATAAAATAATGAATGCTTCAATTCACCACATACTTATACAGCAATTTCATGACCACGCACAATTACATTAAAACCCAAAGTAAAGTCTAAATTCCATTTATTGCCATACTTTTCCGACCATTCTCTAAAACTAAATGAAAGAAAATAATATTACTCTTAATTACAACGGGATCAATTTCAAACTACACATTTTACTGTTAGTCTGTGAATTTTGCATACTGTGCACAAACCTGCGCAACAATGTAGCAATTCCAACAATTGTGATCAAACTGAGCCACTGGACAACATCAATATAAAGCCAACTCAAAGGGGACGATCCATATGCTCTATTTTGTTTGCTTTCACGGCCTCCCTCTTGAGGCCCCTCTGACATGATTCGGGTTCACCCTCCACTTTTGCCCACAGTCCACCGCAACATGCCCAAAGAGCAGGCCATGGATTTTGTCCAAACGGAGCACAGGCGCGGAGTCGGTAAGGAACGGAAACAAAGGGACCCCGCAGATATTGCATCACAGGCCTCGCAGTTGCTCGGGGAATTTCTGGATCGGGAAAAGATAGAGCGCCACCTGGTTCCCTCGGACACACGTCAGTCCCTCCAGCTGCTGGCCGAGGGCGTGCACATTTACGCTGAGGAATTGGAAGCCATTTTGGCGTTCGTCAACGCCCGGCAGGAGCACTTAAGAGGTGCGATGCTGTTCCGTCGCGTGGGTGACATCGGCGCGTCCACTCCTTGACTCCTCTTGCGGTTTCTCACCAGCGAGCAACGGCGGCGAACTGAAGAGTAAAATGTTCTCTTCGGCACCAGGAAATCCGCCTCCCCTTCTCCCGACGCTGCTCGGCCCGCCTCCGTGTACAAACGAGGCTGGGCGCCCATTGATGGAATCTCCTCCGGCCACACCGATGCCGCTCTTACCTTCACCAGGTAAAAGACCTTACACCGCAGGGGTCAAGCCCTTTCTATGTTGCCCACCTATACAAACAAATTTTTTTGCATACTAAAACATTTTCTTACTGCTATTTTCCATAACTTCCATAGAACAATATCAAATGCAGGGGCTATACTCGACAGTATGTGAAGGTGATTGTACATTTATTTTTTTTATCTGTATTTTATTTAATTGGTAATGCCAGTAAAATACAAACGTTCTTTCTCATTTATGCCAAAGAATCTCAGAAATGAATATTAAAACTGTCTATACATAACGACCAAAGCGCGTAACATTGATGTATTTTCTTTTGCCCGCTTTTTAGGTTCTCATCTGAAAAGCAAGCCTCCCCCTCTGCTGTCTTTGCAACAAAAGCCGTCCTTACACAGCTCTTATGGTGGCCCTAGTTTGCTAGGTAGCCCCCCAATGACGCGTCTTCCCGTACGTCACCAGGGCCCAAGAGGGTCCCTCAGCATGAGAGCTGCTCCACCCTCCCTCAAAGGTTCTCGCCCTCCACTTTTGTCGCTCCCAGGTGGGTTACTAGTCATCTTTTCATTTGATGCATTCAAGAATCGATGTTGACGTGTCATGATTTCAAGTGTCAAAGCAAGATTTGAGAAAATAGGTTGCGATTGAATGACATATTTGGTCCACTTGTCTCTCTCCCCAGGTGTCCCTCACCTTAGTGCTCCCAGGCATTAAGCATGCAGCATCCAAGAATAACTTTGTATTTAGAGCCTGTCTTTTGTTATGTTTTTTAAGTCTCTGTTGGGTTCAACTTTTAAAAGGCTGAGTGAAATGAGAAAATACATCAAAGACATTGAAAAATGTTTGGTACATTGTGGCTGGAGTGTTTTTTGCTTCTTTTTTTTGTAAGTACCGTAATTTTCGGACTATAAGTCGCTCCGGAGTACAAGTCGCATCAGCCATAAAATGCCCAAAAAAGTGAAAAAAAACATATATAAGTCGCTCCGGAGTATAAGTCGCATTTTGGGGGGCAATTTATTCGACAAAATCCAACACCAAGAACCGTCATGAACGAGCAACAACAGGCTAAACCAGGGGTGGGCAAACTTTTTGACTCGCGGGCCGAACTGGGTTCTAAATTTGGACCGGAGGGCCGAACCAGGAGCAGATGGACGTAGTGTTTGTGTGAAGTAATATAAGCGACCTGTAAAGGTCATTGCATAAAAGATTTTGGCCTTTAGTAGGTAGTAAAGCATGGATATTCCAAACAAGTTTTTTGAAAACAAATGCATTTATTAACAGCATTAAAAAAAAAATCACTAAAAAACTGCTATCAGTGATTCTCATAAAATACGACACTATTATTATGAATAACAGTTTCCATCACTTCAGTGCCTGCAGGTCAGATTAATGAAAAATGTTTATCTTATGAGATCACATCAAACAGCAAACATTCTGACCAAATATATCATCTTGAAGAATCGGTGAAAGCATACATCCAAATAAAGTAATCAAAACGGCAACACGGTGAGGGGTATCTGAACATCAGAGCAGAGTTTTAACTCACAAACACCTGGTAACAGAGGTGAGGAAACGGGAAACACTTCCTTAAAGTAAGCCTTAAGAACTTTACAGGTTAAGATTAGTCGCAAACAGGTGGTGGGTGCATCAATGTCCTTGAGCATCCTGCATTGTTTGAAAATGAGAATGGTCGCTAGTTTCAATCCCTGCTATGTGTACAAATCATATTCAAAATGCATTTTTTTTTACAACAAACTTGAGAGCCTCCCCTTCATTTTCAGTGGGAACAGTGTTGTTGGTCTCCCTTTTTTGCTAGTGCATCATAGTCTGGAGTAAAATTTGTTGTGGCAATTCTTAGGAGAGATCCGTTTACCTCGATCTGTGACGGGTTGATGTGGCTGAACGTCACGTCGCGTACGTCGAGCCAAATTGGCCACTCTTTTAACATTCGGCACTCACTTCTTTTCTTCGGGCCACTCATTTTAATGGAAGGATTCCAGGGGAAGGTTTGTGGGTGGCTTTAGCGTAAAACTGTATCTGAAAGCTCAGCGAGCGAATTACAAGAATGCTGTTGTCACAGCCCACGCTCTAAATTCGGGACTGATACAAATAGAGCGCGAGTGCGCCATGTCCGTACTACTGAGTACGTACGTACACGCACTTGTGAGTGTGCACCGAGCTTTCTGACACGGCTTCCGGTAGTAAATGCGCAGGCGAGCGGTTCCCCATCTACTGGGGAGACGCAGTCATTGCAGGCAAAATGACAAAAAAAAAAAGTTTAATAATACAATTAATTCAGGGTTGGCGGGCCGGATTAAACGGTCCCGTGGGCCGGATGTGGCCCGCGGGCCGTAGTTTGCCCACCCCTGGGCTAAACGATAGGTATGCTAACGTGACATAAACATAAACGAAGAGCTGAGAACGGCCCTGACGTAAAATTCAGAGTTATTCAAAAAACTATTACATAAATAACACGTTAATAAAACCATCTGTGTCACTCCAATTCATTAAATCCATCGATTGTCCTTTGTCAACAATGCGTGCGCGCCGCTGACGGCGCTTGCACTTCAAAATATTCCACAGGCCCATATAACGATATATATATTAGAAATCAAATAACTATTATATAAGCAATAATATTATCAAACCATCTGTGCACTCTAAATCATTAAATCCATCGATCGTCCTTTGTCAACAATGGGTGCGCGCAGCTGACGGCGCTTGCACTTCAAAATATTCCACAGGCCCATATAACGATATATAAATTAGAAATCAAATAACTATTATATAAGCAATAATATTATCAAACCATCTGTGCACTCTAAATCATTAAATCCATCGATCAAATTCCTCGTCCTTTGTCAACAACGCCGCGCGTGAGCCCTGACGTCAGCCTCGTCGTTATTCCACAGATCTAGTATATAACTATATTGTAGCGTTAACAAAGTACAAGGAAAGACGTGGGTTTGGTAAACGGCTCTTTATTTAACAAAACAAACTTCCAGGCGTGTGGCGGCGTGGACTTCCAGCCACGGAAGTGGAAGAGAGATCCATAGAATAGGACCGGGCGTGCGTAAAAGCCATGACCGAGCCCCATCCACCGTCCCCGGACAGCCACCCGGCCGAGCGCCGGCCCTCGACTTCCATCCACGGAGGTGAAAGAGAGCTCCCTAGAGTAGGACCGGGCGTGCGTAAAAGCCATGTCCGAGCCTCATCCACCGTCCCTGGACAGCCACCCGGCCGAGCGCCGGCCCCTGACTTCAATCCACGGTGGTGAAAGAGAGCTCCTTAGAGTAGGAACGGGCGTGGGTAAAAGCCATAATAGTTTTTCAAACCTTCTGTGTCACTCCAAATCCTTAAATCCTTCAAACTCTTCGGCCGCCGTGTCACTTAGAAACAAAGCCGCTACTGATGCGGTAGTATCCCACGTACTACCCCCCGGTAGTACGTGGGGTCCTTCGTCATCCCGTGATCAATCTTTGTCCTTTATGTAAACAACCGCCACGCCGCGCTGCTGACGTCACTTGAAATTCAAATTACAGTAATCCCTTGCTACATCGCGGTTCGTTTATCGCGGTTTCACTTTTTTTTGGGGGGGAAAAGTTTTGAAAAAAACCATATATAAGTCGCTCCTTATTATAAGTCGCCCCCCCACCCAAACTATGAAAAAACGTGACTTATAGTCCGAAAATTACGGTATAGTTAACGTAAGGAAAATATTTTTTAAAAAATCAGCTGCAAGACAAAATATGTAAAATAAAATTGTGTGAAATTTTTTCCAATAGTTAGGTTTAAGTTGTTTTAGAGTTACACAATGCAGAATGTTGTGGATTCAAAAGGTCCTCCCGTATTTTCAATGTTTAGGCTTTCTTGGACAGTTTTGCTGCTTCATGTGGAGTTTCTAACATTTCATTCGTTGAAACAATCATCTGTAGTTGAAATAACATTATGCTTTATCCTCTATTTTCTCTGGATGCATTTGTGTTAGATAAATCGTTTTGAAATTGGTGACAGTAATGGTGTTAAAAAGAAGTTGTATTGGATGGAAACTAAAGTTGTTGACAATTTGTGAGACTTTTTAAAACTATAAAAGAAGTACTATAAATTAAGCATTTGTGGCTGTTAAATGTGTTCTGCAATGTGCTGTTTTGATGCGCAGATGTGGGGACTGGCAAGTGTCCCCTGCACAGCAAACTGTACAAACGTGTTTTTTTGTACGGGAGCGTCACCTCAATGTAATCATTTCATTAAATATCTTCATTCAATTTGCTTATGTTGTGAAGCGCAATTGTTAAATCAACTAAAATGTACCCTTCACTCAACATCCTATTAAACCAGGGCTATGTAGCATTTCTATCAGTTTCGCAGTGGGTCAAAGGAGTCGATAAATCATTATCACTCTCCGATTGCTTGCCTTTTACTTCGCTCGGTGGTCTTGCGTGTGTGTATGTGCGTGCGTGCGCGCGCCACATGATCTCTTGAGGTGATATCAAGCATGAACTCTCGACACCCCAGCAAACACCTTCCCTCCCATCACCAGAAACACAGTGTTAATTGTTGCAATGGCACCTTACTATAACAAGGCTCTGATTATCAACATGTTTGCCCGTCGAGGTGTGTATCTGGCACCTTTGCATGGCTTGTGTGTCCTGAACTATAATACGATGTACAGCAGTATACAGTATGTGACGTGTATAGATTCCAAATATGAGCCTCTTGTTGCCAGGCCATAAACACAATCCGTGAGTCAGAGCTGAATTGGGCTATTTGATAGGCTGCCTACCTGACAGAACACAAGAGTTAAATATTTGGCAGGCTGGTTTGTTGGCTAGTTAGCTGTCTGTCTGTCTGCCTGTACAAGCAGCTGGTACGTTTCCTGGCTGACTGGCCTGGTGCCTGCTTGGCAGCACCGGATGTATGCACAGCCAAGCTTCCACACTTCAACGCATATTAATTGGGTTAAGTTTTCCCTCCGCAGATAACACTTGTAGAGTGGGAGGGGGGTGTCTTGTGTTTTTTAGCAATGTCATTGTTTTTTTGTTTTTTTTATGCAGTCATCTGTTTATTTAATCTATTAAGTGTCAAACCTTTACTATCACAGTATTACCTATATGGTAGTTTTGAGTGATGTCCACATTTAGAGTAAAATGTAACTTCTAGTTAACCAATATATGTATAATGAAACAATCATTTCTCCAAGCAAATTCAAGATTGAAAATCAATTGACGTCTACTTTTAAAATGACGTCTACGTTTAAAAACAAAGGGTTTTTCTAATTGTATCGTCACATGTATAATTTCAGAACTAAAACAAAATCTACAATGACGTGCACACACTACTTATGGCCACTAGAGGTCAGCAGATAGACGATACTGCCTGTCATCTTAGGTTAAAAAAATATTTAAGGGTTCACACTGTTTTCTTTGTTGCTGCCTTTAAACACTCTCGTCATCTTGTTCTTCGCTCCGAGACAATTTGCTTCACTGATTTCTATTTCTGTAATTTAATATATTTCTGAGGAAATTAAGTTCACTCAAAGTGTGTCAATGGCTGTTTGTCCATCTGAGGACTTGACTGCAGTCAAGAGTATACCTCACCTTTGACCCAAATCTATATCAAATGTATGTATGGACAATATTGTATGACTTGTATTGCATTTAGCAATCAGGATGTGTACAGTATTTTCAGGTCTCAAGTTCCATTAGTTGTTGTTGTATGATCATCATAGCCATATTCAGATTTTCTGCCACCTTGTCTGGCATCACAAAAATCGTTAAATCATGCTTGTTCAATGAATCTGCTTGCCCATTTTGGACGTTGCAATGTGATTCACCTATAACTAGTTCTTGGTCCCTGTAAACTGTTTTGTTCTTTTGGTGTAAAATCTTAAAGGCAATTGCATATTTTGGAAGCTGTAATTCGCCATCTGCTCCCGCTTTGGTCCATTCATTTCCTGTATGTATGAATTCCTGCCTTATGTCAGTCGAGCGACTTACTCCGTTGTGGCTAGTTGTTTTCCTCGGTGAGTGTGTATGGGTGTGTGTGTGTTTAAGGGAGTCAAATCCTCGCAAAGCTGACAGAGGGTGTAATCGCAAGCTATGTGATTTGACAATGCAACTCTTAGAAGCTATTCAGCCTCAGGCCTGTCCTTGACCCTTAAGGAGCTTGTAATGTGGCCTTTTTTTCTCCACACTCTTTTGTGTTTACTGGCAAAACCGAGCAGAGGAAAAAAGGGGGGCACAGGGGGACCAACCACTGAGTGAGGGCTTTTGCCCCTCTGTGCCAACGGCAGTCACATTAGGGGAGCGCAACACACAGAGAAAGGCGCACACACACACAGGCCTCCTGGTGTGCACTCATTTCATGAGGGGGGAGTGTGAGGGTCGGCGGGTGAAGCGGAGGGAGACAGGAGGCGGGGGGGGGGGGGTCAATCTTGAAGGCTGTTCTGCCTCTCCACAGGAGGACACGGTCTGCAGAGGCCAGTAGTCCCGCTGCTTAGCACCGGGAGCTCCACGTTACCCAGTTATCCATGACAACCAGAGAAGGAACATGCAAAAGCTCAGCTGTGGCCAGAGAGCACTCAGTTGGAGCACAGAGGGAAGAACAAAGCATCCAGTGATTTTCATTTTCCCTCCCTCTTTTGTCGGCTTTACTTTGTCCATACACACACTCACACATTTCCCGCTTTTCTTTATTGGACATAAAGAAGCTTTGAAGAAGACACAACATGCACATACACTTGATTTACGTATGTTCAGTAAACGGTATGCTTGCTTTTCATAGAATTCCCTTTTGAAGAACACTTCAATTCTTTTGTGGGTTGATATCTAAAACACAACGTATCTATATTAGTGACAGAAAAGGAGCAGACATTTTCGAAGGGTGTAAAATGCTCATTATACACGGTTAGGCTCTGCTCAGCCCAAATGAACAGGCTTAAACTAATCCTGTCAGAGACTTCCCTGAAGAAATTGCTACAAATGAGAAAAATATTAAACCCCTTTAAGACAAAGGAACCATTTAAAGGTGGAACATGCTCATTTTCAGCAAATTATTATTATTGGGTTCAAGTAAATCCGGAGCTTTGTTTTCTTTAGCACGCATGCACACCCACTGTTTTTACAAACCGAACTAATATATTTTAAATAATCTCATTTCTAGGTTGTGTGTGTACAATCATTAAAATAGGGAATTGATACTTTGTTTAGTTTAACTTGCCAAAGCGCTACTATATAACCCATTTGACAATGACAAAAAGAAAAGTCAAAGTCTGCTTTCTATAAGATTGCAGGAGTTAAGTCAACAAAAGTAAATGTCAATTTTGTCAATTAACCAATCAGAAGCTCTCTAAAACATGTCATCAGGGTTCCCCCAAATTATTTAAAGGCACAAGAATCTTACTGTATGCAACTGTTTTACTTTGAAGAACATGTGAGTGTGAATATTTTTCTCCATGTCCACGTGATTGACTGGTGATTATGCCGGCGTGTATTATGCTTCCAGGGGTGTAGTCATAATTTTTTCACCGGGGTGGCTACTGGCCAAGGTGAACACCACAGTGAGGGGTGGCCATGTGTCTGTGTCATTCTTTAGAAAAGTGTCTATGGCCACCAATGACCACCATTTAGCTCCGCCTCTGTCCGCCATCCAGAGTCTGCTGGGATAGTTTCAAGTTTATCAGTGACCTGAGTGAGGATAAGCGGTACCAAAAAAAATGAGTGGACGGGTGTTTGGGTGTGAGGAAAACAATGTTCTAATTTTGGTCTTGAGCTGAAAGGTCTGGGCATCTTGCCATACTCTAAAAGCTTTACCAAGCTTTTCTCCCTCTGCACATTAACCCTCCTGTTGTTTCTTCGCAACAATGTTCATGGGTCAATGTTATGCACTCGATTTTAGTCAAGACCTACAACATAATTCAAATTTGAATTATTTATTGAAGAGAAAAAGTAAGGTCAGCTCAGTGAGTTCATTCCTTGACAGAAATTCAGAATGTTCAAATTTGACTATCAACATAACACCAGTTAAGAAAGTTGTCAGTTGTGTGAAGTTGTCTTGTGAGTGAAATGAAACAAGATTATTTCAGTACACAGTAGCTATGTGCTGCACTTGGCACAAACTACCTACATGCGTGCATCTTAGGTTTGTCCTGTATTTTCATGTCAAAATTCAAATATTTTGTTATCAGTGTGCGTCAGCAGAAACACTGAGCCATTGAATTTATTTCCTCCATATCTCATTGTAATCCAACTCCACATTTTCTCTCCGTCTCCTCCCTGTCAAGTCGCTCGGTCCCCGTTGTAGCAGCACAAATCGGCCGCGGGTAGGCGCTGTTGCCCAACGCTCCCCCTGCTCTCGCCACCTCTCTCGGCCTCTCTCTCCGCTCCCTCTCCCCGTCAAGCCCTGCCTGCCTCTCTGCCTCAGCCAACCCGGGCTGTGCCGAGCTGCTCCCTGCGGGATCAGAGCGCTCCCCCGCCGGGACCCTTCTCTCACATCCCCCTGCTGGGACGCGGCTACATTTCCAGCCAAGCACTGCCTGCCTTGGCTTTATTATGTGTGTCTGCGCCGCAGCCCCGCCAGCAGAGGCAGGCAGAGGAGGAGGAGGGAGACTGGTAGCCAGAGTCAGGACAAAGAAAAAGCAGGGAGACAGAGGCTAGCGAATTTCTGGCTCTTATTATCACCACAGGGCACAGGGCTTTGGGAAATAAGAACACGTTACTAGTCAAATTCCTCACGCGAGGGGGGTGGAGGAGATGCGCTGCGTCCGTGCCACCCGAGCACTACTAGCCAAGGGACGGAGTCCGCGCGACGCTTTCTCGGAGGGCAAAGACGAACTCAACTAAAAGCAGACACTGGTAGCGACTTTGACAGGGGGCATAATCCGTCCACCTACACACGTCAGTATCCTCTGCGCTCGTCGCTTCTCCTCACTTGGATCTCCACGTTTCGCGCAAACGGACATTTCCGGACTCACTTTGACGGTATTTCCGAGTGTCGCGTTTAAAGCAGAAGTTGTTTATTCTACAGGTTGCTGCTTCCTCTTCGTGCGCCCCACGCTAGGCGTTCCCGACTCCACGCGTTTTGGGACACACGCAGTGTGTACTTTTTTCCCTTTTTCTCCCCCTGACGCCGAACTCGAGCGAGCGAGGGTGCCGCATTGCAACAGGCGAAAAAGCCGCGGCCGAGTGGAGGAGGAGGAGGGCGGTTGAATCTCGGTGGCTGTGCCCGCCTGCATGGTGAGCTGAAAACACGGAACGGAGCAACAACAAAAAAAAGAGAGACAAACAGCAACAGCAGTCGAATTAAACCCGCTGCAGCGATGTCCAGACGAAAGCAGGCCAAACCGCGCTCTGTGAAAGGTAAGTTAAAAAAAAAAAAAAAAATCTTGTACTTTCTGTCTAAAAACCAGTGCGGCCAGAACCACCACTGAG